>NC_064632.1:336287722-336911568 GCF_023864275.1 Schistocerca cancellata
AAATTAATTTTTTTTACGTTTATTAAACTAACTTTTATTTATCAAAGTAAGAGAGAACCAGATTCCAACGGTAATTGCAATTAATTGATGTTAAATTTAATATTTTCCTTAGCAATTATGAAAAACATAAAATTATGTTGATTAAGAATTCAACATCTGCATCATTGATATCACTGTAGATCGCAAGTCGTTTCGTCTATGGTTTAGACGTTCAGTTGTCGCCTAATAATGGGCACAGAAACTTTTAACCGGTTTCTGAGGCAATAAATAATGATTGCCATAAAGTAATACTTAAAAGGCTGACGTCGATTCGCATTCTTAACGTGGAATGGCAGGTCACATTAATGTGACAACGTGTCTAAAGCCTGAATAATCAGCTTTCTCAGTGCGGACTCTGCGAGACGTGCAGGAAAGTGTCACTGCGTTTCAGGAAGGCACCTGCAAGGAGGTGGAGTCATGTCGACTTCAGTACCGTGGGCAGCTGCACTACGTTTCTCGGTTGACGATACATGTCGCAAACAGTCCGATCGAGGTGGTACCACAGATTTTTTATTGTTTTTAGTTCTGGGGAGTTTAGTAGGCACAGGAGTACCTTAGACTCGTCCTGGTGCTCTCTGAACCACTCACGTACACTCGAGCTGTGTGACATGTTGCAATGTTCTGCTGCTAGATGCCACTGAGCTGAGAGGCGTGTGGTGGAGGGAGGGGGGTGGGGAAGGGGTGGGTGGAGGGGTAGGGGATGGGAGGAGGGGGAAAGGGGGAGGAAGGACGGGGGAGGGAGAGGGGGGAAGCTGCAGATAGGAGTAGACATGGTGCCCAAGGATAGACACGTACTTTTCTTGGTCCATTCTGCGCTCCGAAATGACGATATCACACAGGAAAAACCACGAACATCTACAGTCAATATCGCTCCCTCCTACGACCTGGATCCTTTTGATGACAGTTTCATGGTGTTCGCTTTTAGACGCTTCACGCCGCAATCGCCAATGCTCATCAATCCGATGAAACACAAAATGTGATACGTCTGAAAAGGCCGTAAGTCGCCACTCAGTGGACGTCGTCGTTGCACTGTTGCAGCCTTCACCGTCGATCAACAGTAGGACGCATGGAACCGGTGCCTGCTGCTGAGGCCCATACGCAACGTTAGCTGAACGTTGGTTGAGGGGAGGCTATTGGTAGCCCATGGGTTCATCTGGATGGCCAGTTGCTCAACGGTTGCACATCTGTTCGCCTGTGGACATATCCGCAGCTGTCGTTCACCCCTGTTATCTGTGGTCCGTGGCGAACCACAGTTGCCTCAGCGCCAGAGTTGGATACCGCCACTTTGCTCCGGGCACGGTGTACCTTAACCACAGCAGCACGTGGACCGTTTTCATACTTAACTGTTTCGGAAACGCTTTAACCATCCGCCCGAAAGCCAATGGTCATCCTCTTTTCGACGTCAGATAAATCGCTCCGTTTCCGCAATACGACAAGTACTACACTTTCCAAATTCTCGACACGCCTTATATACCATTCGCTGACAGTACTGCGCGAGTAGTTACTGCACGTTGAAGTAGAACATAGGTGGTAGTCACGCTGATGCAACTGTACTTTTTATAACACGCTATAAAAACTGCATTGCTCTTAGGAATTTTGAATGCGAATGACAGTAGTAATTGAAGTTTTCAGTGTCAAGTAAACAGTTCTGATATCACTGACGCATAGGTATTAAGCCCAGATGGGTTACTACATGTTTAGATTTCTAGTTAACGTAGGTACTGGAGGCTCTCAATAACGAAACACAAGTAATTATCTTGAGAAATTCCAGAAGAAGTAACGAGTATTCTGTGTAAATTGCTTCCTCTTACGGAAATGTTGCTACATGGTTAGAGAAATGAATGGGAATCACTTTAAGGAATAAAAAGAGGGAGTAATAGAGTGCTTGGACGAAGACAGAAGTAAAGAGAACTTTACTTCGAGTGGATGGGTGTTAGTGACGAATTTTTCTACTAAATAAATCTGCTACCAAACGTTTTCAAGCAGTTTATCAACTGTCGTCCATGAGGAAGAAGCAGTTCCCTCGGAGTGCTAGCAATCCAAAATGTTTTGTCCTTTAAAAAATTTAACAATATCACGTTTTCAAGAATATAAGTACGGTTTTATCAAAAACTATGAAGATCTAGAGATTAAGTGCCAATCAATCATAGGGAAGACTACGTAATCACCACGATTAAAAAAGAAATTAGGTTTGAAAAAAAGTGAAAATAGCGTTGGTGGGATTTCAGCCATAGAGTGAGTAGTCTACAATGAATATGTTGTACAAGCTATCACAGTTAAGCACCATAATCGCCATCATGTAGTAAAACCATGGACATGCTGTGAAAGAAAAGAGGAAATGGCTCTCATTCACGTGTAGTTGCGTGTCAGGCAGTTTTTAGTTAAAACTACTGTGGAAACTGATTCACGTTGACCGTAGCCTCTGTATCTGACCCTCTTTCGTTTTTTTTATGTTCCAAGTAATAAAAATAATTACAATACCGAAAATACTTCAGCACATGAAAGATACGGTACAAAAACTCTGGAGTCACCACACTGCCACTTTCGAGGATCTTATGAAATTTATACGTAAATTAGTGAAATATTGGACTAAGTCACGTCTGTGCACATTATTTCGAATGTGATGAAATAACTTAAATCGGGCAAATTTTCCCTTAATTTCAGTCACAAATGCCACACCTTTCTTTAGTAAATTAATACTAATTTGAGGCCATGGCTTCTAAACTCTCATTCGCCATTGATAACGAGTAAGTCGAAAAATGTGCAAAGAATCAAATGGAGCCACTGTGCCTCTGCACTTCAGCCACCTCTGTCATTTGAATCCTTTTAAGCAGTTTGATATTTAATGATTATTTACAGTAACATGTCGCATTGCAGATAGAGAAGGTAATAGTTACAAAGTATTACATTCCTTTCCACATGAAATTTGGGTATGTTACTCTGTAGCGTAATTTTTTCAGTGCTAATCGTTTTTATAAATGTATGTGATTTGTCACACTAAAGTGAAATATTTATTTCCAGTCACTGTATCCAGCACAGACGATTAAATCAGTGCCCATGAAATAAATATCGTGCAAATGTTCCGTGAAATTACTAGTTACGTACTGACAGACTCTCCTACACGGAATTGTGTATATCTCGCAATTGTAAAAGAGTGCTGAGTACCTTAAATTTCCATGAATAAAGCAATGACGTTTCTTAGATGGTGAATGTGACTTTTGTTCCAGAAGAGTAATGTTAGTTATTATTTCACGGACGTAATTGCAGAAACAGATCAGGTGGTTTCATACTTGGCGAGACTGTGACGCATGTTGACTTATTTTCTCGGACACTGAAAATTTAGGGCAGTAAATGTTTTACTAGAGTTAACTTACATCATTAGCCACCTTTCTGCTTCCGAAGATATAATTAGGTAGAAATGGCAAGTGTAATCAAAATTGCTGATTTAGGGGTATTAAAAGTGTTTAGTAAATGACAGAAGGGATCGAAGCGGTATAATCTTTAAGGCACCACAGACTGAGGCGATTATTCAGCACATGCCTCACGAATTTATCGTCTCTTTAATGATGTTGTTATTGACGTCACGTTACGAAAATCTTCAAACTGGATTTTGATGTAATCAAATAAATAATCATTGAAAACAAGGTCTTTTGAATAATGTAACTCTTACCTGAAATAGATGAATAGTTAAGTTCAGTACGCTCTAGGTTCTTTCAGCTTTGTGTCTTATCTTGTGCACTGTGGTAAAACAGTAAAACCTGTCGCAGTTCTAATAAAAGTCTGGTGACGGAAAGCTTTCATTCTCGTTCATCATTTAAATATATGACAGCTTTTATTTCCAGGCTCTCTTTCAAAATACGAATTGATCATTCATTAATATTCATTGCGCCCCATTGACATTGCACCTCACGTTATGCAGTCAGTCCAAAAAGAAAACTAAATTACAGGGTACATGTTGGAGGTAAATGTGATCAGCATACAGCTGTTGCTATGCGGAGAATGGTGCATGTGTGACATGCAGCATCACAGCATGTGCAAATTCAACGTGCAGTCTCATTCCAATGCTTCGCTGATATTCTGTCTGATCTCCTTCACTCCTTCATTAATTTTCTATTTGGTTAGGGTAATAAATGATATAAACTGTGCGGACTAGGCTGACTACACGTATACTCTATAGACTACGTACCTAGACTCAGATCAAACGAAAGGAGCAAATGTTAATAAACAGCGTTGCATTTAATTTACCGCAGAATTTACGCTTGGAGCGCAGATGTGGAATAACGATGGAAACGAGCTGCAAATGGACGACGTAACCATAATTCATATGACAACAGAAGAAGTTATTAAATTCCCATAGCTATGCGCTAATGCACTGAAGCGCCAAAGAAACTGGTATAGACATCCGTATTCGAATACAGAGACATGTAAACAGGCAGAATACGGTGCTGCGGTCGGCAACGCCTATTTAAGATAACAAGTGTCTGGCCCAGTTGTTAGAACGGTTAGATCAACAGGAAGGGACACAGCATCTCCGAGGTGGCGATGAAGTGGGGATTTTCCGGTACGACGATTTCACGAGTGGGCCGGCCGTGGTGGCCGAGCGGTTCTAGGCGCTTCAATCCGGAACCGTGCGAGTGTTACGGTCGCAGGTTCGAATCTAGCCTCGGGCATGGATGTATGTGATGTCCTTAGGTTGGGTAGGTTTAAGTAGTTCTAAGTTCTAGGTTCAAAATGGCTCTGAGCACTATGGGACTTAACATCTATGGTCATCAGTCCCCTAGAACTTAGAACTACTTAAACCTAACTAACCTAAGGACAGCACATAACACCCAGCCATCACGAGGCAGAGAAAATCCCTGACCCCGCCGGGAATCGAACCCGGGAACCCGGGTGTGGGAAGCGAGAACGCTACCGCACGACCACGAGATGCGGGCTAAGTTCTAGGGAACTGATGAACTCAGATGTTAAGTCTCATAGTGCTCAGAGCCATTTGAACCATTTTTTGATATCACGACTGTACCGTGAATATCCAGTAAAACATCAAACCTCCGGAATCACTAGAGCCGGAAAGATATCCTGCAAGAACGGGACCAACGACTACTGAGGTGCTGTAGTGGTGTTTGGCGTGTGTCGTTGGTGTGATATGGGCCCCTGATAGTCCAGGTACGACTCTGACAGGTGACTCGTATCTAAACATCCTGTCTGATCACCTGCATCCATTCACGTCCGTTGTGGAATCCGATGGACTTGGGCAATTCCAACAGCACAATGCGACACTCTACACGTCCATAATTGCTACAGAGTGGCTCCAGGAACACTTTTCTGAGATAAAACACTTCCGCTGGTCACCAAACTCCCCAGACATGAACATTATTTAGTATATCTGGGAAGCCTCGCCATGTGCTGTTCACAAGAGACCTCCACCCCGTCGTACTCTTCCGGATTTATGGACAGCCTGCAAGATTCATGGTGTCAATTCCCTCCAGCACTACTTCATACATTAGGCGAGTCCATGCCACGTCGTGTTGCCGCACTTCTGCTTGCTCGCAGGGCCTTACACGAGAATAGTCCGGTGTATCAGTTTCTTTGCCTCTTGAGTGTAGATGCCCACAACAAATAATAACTGCCGGCCGCAGTGGCCGTGCGGTTAAAGGCGCTGCAGTCTGGAACCGCAAGACCGCTACGGTCGCAGGTTCGAATCCTGCCTCGGGCATGGATGTTTATGATGTCCTTAGGTTAGGTAGGTTTAACTAGTTCTAAGTTCTAGGGGACTAATGACCTCAGCAGTTGAGTCCCATAGTGCTCAGAGCCATTTGAACCATTTTGAAATAATAACTATCGGATGAAACTGTTTACAGTCACTATTTATTTTCATGATGCGTTTCTAAGATATAAACCTCCATTACTAGGTGGAATCTGTGTGTGTTCATATGACACGCGTGCCTGGGTAGTCAATGGTACTGTCTCCAGCGGTCGCAGGCTCCTTTCTACGTCGTAAAACTTCACATATGACAAGTCACTCAATGTATCTCAGTTCTTTGAGAATCGAAGCGGCGACCGATCGAGGTGACGCAATGGTTAGCAAACTGGGGTCGAAGTCGGAAGGACAACGGTTCAAACCCGCGTCCGGCAATCATGATTTCTCCGTGATTACCCTAAATCGCTTAAGGCAAATGCTGGCATGGTTCCTCCGAAAGAACGCGGTCGCTTTGCTTCCTCATCCTTCCCCAACTCCAGCTTGTGCTCTGACACTAATGATCTGGCTGTCGACGGGACGTTAATCACTAAGCTGCTCCTCTCGCCCCCTCTAAGCGGCGAATCATCTGGGCTGCTAAAGAATGACAAATTAACAGCAAAGTCCAGGGTTGTACTTATTAACAGGCATAGCACCACTGTGAAGCAGCGGTATGGCACCTAAATAAATTCAAAAATGCGCCCCTGAAGTTCCTCCAGAAGTCTTTCCTGAGTCGCCCAATCTTCACGTTTGTGGTCATCAGCGACGTGATTCCCCTGATGTCAAAGGCATTCACATAATGCGGTTGGTGGAACGGAGAAACATCTATTTACAGGATCTGGTGGGATATTCTTGTGTCTTAATAAACCCTCTACGATTTCCAAAATGGTTCAAATGGCTCTGATCACTATGGGACTTAACATCTGTGGTCATCAGTCCACTGGAACTTAGAACTACTTAAACCTAACTAACCTAAGGACATCACACACACATCCATGCCCGAGGCAGGATCCGAACCTGCGACCGTAGCAGTCGCGCGTACGATTTCCAACCGAACCAGACCTTAGATAATCCGTTTTAAGGGCTTGTATACATGGGTGAACTGTTACCTTCGAATCTGTTACCTGTAGTATCATGTCCTTGCGACAAACATCACGCCTTAAGCCTCAGGATTCCGAATGATAATTTAGTCATTTGTGATGACATGGCATTTATTACTTGACCCTTTCGTGGTCTAGAAATCACGCCATGCACATTAATTACACGACGCGAGATTAACCAGCAATGTAAACCAATTTATCGTTAGCAAGATATTATGAAATAGCATGTACAACGGTAAATAAGGCCCTCGCAGCCATACTAACACACTTGGCGGAATTTCCCCCATTATACGCGTTTCATTGGTACTTCGAACAACAATCGTCGACAAGATACAATTTTCCTTCCTCATTCAGATTTACATGCTATGCGAATGTTCACCGCTTTTACCTTCCTAGATGATACTAAGGTCATTTAACTACCTTTATTAGCTCTGTGAAGGCCTGGCATCACATGAAAAAAGGACGAAAGTTTTTCATGGTTGGTTGGTTGGTTGGTTGGGGAAGGAGACCAGACAGCGTGGTCATCGGTCTCATCGGATTAGGGAAGGAAGTCGGCCGTGCCCTTTCAGAGGAACCATCCCGGAATTTGCCTGGAATGATTTAGGGAAATCACGGAAAACCTAAATCAGGATGGCCAGACGCGGGATTGAACCGTCGTCCTCCCGAATGCGAGTCCAGTGTCTAACAACTGCGCCACCTCGCTCGGTAGTTTTTCTTGTCCAGCGTATTCCAGTTGTCCGAGAAGCACCTAGTTTTCTGTGTCGCAAGAATAAATCAAAATATTACAAATTTTCCACGTGACGAAGCCGCCAATGGAACCAAAATATTACAGCAAAACTATAATTAGAAATATTTTTTGGAGCCTAGTGGCTGCAAGCAAAGTAAACAACAAATGCACGTGAGAGGAAAAACCGTACGAAAATAGGCCATACGCACCAAAACAATATAATTTACAGCTCATTTGCTGATTAAACAGCGTCATGCAAGCAAAAAGTATATAATTAGGAATTTTGGAAAATTAACACTCCATTTACCTCGAGATCATTGTATGTAGACTGTATACATGCTCATATAAGGACAGGGTGAGGAGTAAGTCGCCCGTGACATTCACGAAAATACAGGAGAAACACATACATGTACATCTGGATGAGCGTTTATGAATTTAAAATCTGAGGTTCTGGAATATGTACCCATTTTGGCAGCCAGCACACCACAGTAGGTATAACTAGTTTAGAGACTAGTGAGTCTCAGTACTAAATTTAAATCTACTGTCATTATATCCTTATTAATGTGACCCCATGCATCCAACGCTGCAATAAAACAGAAAAGTTTAAACAGCATACATGTGGGCTGTTGAATTTTGCTCCATGGAACTTCAAAATTTCGTAATGTTTTTTCGACTGCTGGTAATTATATTACGTTGTTGAAGTAATTTCGCACACTGCGAAGCGGATATGATTACCAACACGGTTACGAGGCAACCAGAGAGACTGACGAAGTTTCAGCACTGCAGTTTACATAATGTGTTTTATGGAAAAGACGCTTTTACCGCATGGTGCACAGGTCACTAGAATCTGGCCGTGCGTCAATTTCCGATAAAATATCTGTGCAGAGCTCCGCATAGACGATTCCGACCCAATCGCAGTTAAAAGGTTCTGTTAATTACTGGTACCTTTATAACCTGCAAATGAATTACCGCACAATGCAGAGCGCTTCCGACTAGAACTGAGCTATTAAATTAATTGATGTAAGGCAGCCTCGTCTGCGCTCGCTTTGGCAATAAGAAAAGTTTTCTCACGGAGACGCTGAGCACTTAATCGTAATTGTAATTAATCTTCCGTGCCGCAGAAGCACGTAATTTTTACAACAACATGTACACCATCTCGGGCTGTCCACACAGAAAAATGGAGCAAGAAATATAAGAAATTACTGGCACGGTGTATTTTTCAGCCTCTCTCTTCCTCTGTTTTTCGCCTCTTTTCTTCCCCAGTGCCACATAATTACGCACACGTACACACAAACACACATACACACTGTCTCTCTCCCCCCTTCTCTCTCTCTCTCTCTCTATCTATCTATCTGACTCTCTCTCTCTCTCTCTCTCTCTCTCTCTCTCACGCACACACACAAACACACACACACACACACACACACACACACACACACACACACACAAACACCACACACACGCAAACACTTACAGTAATTCAGTGGTAGACAATGAGCAGTCAAGAAGACTGATGAAAGTGTTTGTCTACTTGCAACAAAAGACTGCCCCGTTTGATGAATCGTTCCATTGGCTGTTTCCTGAAAGCATCTTTTCATGCGACATCACAAAGACGAAACTACAGTTCCGCAGAATGAGAAAATCGGAGCCTGAAAATTTTTCTTGGGACAGCTGCAAGCACCACGGTCCTTTAGAACCAGTAGTCCCTTAACCCTCAGTGACATAAATTTCAGGGAATCTATTCATCATTTTCTTTTTTGTTTATTCATTTCACCTGGAAACATTAAGGTCTTTCAGCCCTCTTTTATACAGGGTGTTTTAGGAGGAGTGGTAAATATTTTAGTAGGCGGTAGTATTGACAAATTGCAATAAAAATGACATATAATATGCGCCGAATTTTTATTGAGTACGGAGGTACAGCGGAGTTCAATGCATTTTCGTTTCGCGTGTTGACACACCGGTTGCTTTGGACTGCTATGGGTATATTTATCGAATGTCAGCAATACAGTATTGATGTTCACGTTATGAAGTTGTGCTTTAGTTTACATTGAAATTTCCATCGTGATTTATTTGTTGGCGAAGTCTAACGTACTATAGTGTGTAAACATGCCGGAAGTATTTACACGTGCTGAGTATGCCGATACTGTATTTGTGTGTGGGTTTTGTAAGTGGAGACGCTGCTGCTGCTTGTAGATAATACGGCTTACGGTTTCCTAACTACAGACGACCAGTTTCAAGAGTGTTTACTCGTGTGTTCAATACATTGCGTGACA
Organism: Schistocerca cancellata; assembly: GCF_023864275.1. Taxonomy (NCBI): domain Eukaryota; kingdom Metazoa; phylum Arthropoda; class Insecta; order Orthoptera; family Acrididae; genus Schistocerca; species Schistocerca cancellata. Next base: position 336,297,596 of record NC_064632.1, read on the forward strand.
GTGGTACAGTGCCCAGCAGACATATTGCATCTGAACATGTACGTGAACAGACTGTGGATGAAGTAGAAGGCCTTATTCAGTCGACAGAAAGTAGTCCTCCAACAGGCACATGTAGACTATCTATAGGTATCGGTGTTCCACATACAAGACAACGACGGAGATTACGGTTTCCATCTGTATTATTTACAGCTCTTTCAACACCTTTGAGCGGGAGATGAAGACAGGCAACTGGAATTTTGACACTGGATGCTTGAAAATCGAGAGGTAAACCCATTTTTACTCTTCACTGATGAAGCCACGTTCACTAGTGCCGGCATCAATAACACTTGTAATTCACATCAGTGATCTGAACAAACCTACATGCCATTGTATAAACACATCTTCAAACATGCTTCTCTGAAAATTTGTCATACGGTTCGATAGTCTATCAGTTGATTTGGCCCATTGTGTTACCGCATTCTCTTACAAGACCTTGTTATCTACACTTACTGAAAACGAGCTCCAAATATTATTGGAAGAGTTTCCTTTGGCTAGAAGAATGCATATGTTCATCCAGCATGATGGGGTTCCTGCACATTGAGTCATCAGATGATACATCATCTAAACCTAATACTGCCCGGGAGACGGATCGGTAGGTAGGCTCGTTTCTTGGCCGTTAGATTCCCAGATCTTACACCTTTTGATTTTGACCGTGGGGATGGTTGAAAGGCGAAGAACACAAGGAAAAAGTAATCACAGGAGCCGATTTGATCGTTCGGATTATGGGTATTACAGCCCTCATAAAAGAAAACAAAGACGGCCTCAGAAGATTGGTTGGTTGGTTGGTTGTTTGGGGGAAGAGACCAAACAGCGAGGTCATCGGTCTCATCGGATTTGGGAAGGATTGGAAAGGAAGTCGGCCGTGCCTTTTCAAAGGAACCATCCCGGTATTTGCCGGGAGCGATTTAGGGAAGTCACGGAAAACGTAAATCAGGGTGGCCGGACGCGGGATTGAACCGTCGTCCTCCCGAATGCGAGACCAGTGTGCTAGCCACTGCGCGGCCTCAGAAGAGCTACACGAGGTGTTATTGAGAGGAGTCAAAAGTGCATGAAGGTGGAGGTGGAATTCTGAAAGTCAACTGTGAACGTCCTCATTTGCCTTTGCTTTATGTTTTTTTTTTTTTGGGTAGGATACTAACAGCTGTCTCTCTGTACTCAGTAAAAATTGGGCACATGTTACATGGCTTTTTTTTTATTGTAATTTGTGTCTACTGTCACCACCTAAAATATTTACTGTTCCTTCTAAAACACACTGTATGCAATCAGATATCCTTAGTGGATCTAGATTATTTATAGATAGAACATGAGTAGTACATAATCGTAACAATGATATTAGGAGGGTGCAAAAATCCGTAGCGCTTTTGTTCTGCATGTTGATATTCCAGTTTTCATGGGTTTATTTAACGTTTACCATTTTCTATTTATAGTTCACTGTGCTATTATAGATCACATATTGTTGTTTCGACATTTTGGAGGTAGTGAGTGGGGCTGCGGATGCTACAGAATAGTGTGTCAATTGGAGAAGTGAGAACACATATTTCTCTGTTTGGGTTCAATAGATGGGTGACAATAGCAGAGGCAGCCGGAAACATTTGGGCCATGTACGGGGATAATGCCACTGTACAGATCATGGCAAGAAAATGTTTTTCTCTTTTTAAGAGTGATCATTTTGACATTAGTGACTCTCCACATCCAGGAAGATCGTCCGGGTATGAAGAAGATCGTTTAAGTACTTAATCCACCATGATCCACATCCCTGTACTCGAGAACTACATACGTCATTATTCCACCATCGTGCGGCATTTGAATCCAAGGGGCGTTTGAAACATTGGGCGTATGGGTGCTGTATGCTCTAAGCCAAAATCACAAAAATTAGCAAGTTGGCCATATGTGCATCTCTGCTTGCATTTTATCAACTAGCTCGTGGAAAACATTGTCCATTCCTATCCTGTATTGTTACTGGTGACGGGAAACCGAGTCTATATGCTAACATAAGGAAAACAAAGGAATAGCTGATCCCAAACAAAGTAACAACTTCCCGTAAAAAGACCTGCGTACTTCTACAAACGATATTGTGGTGCATCTCTTGGAACAGCGTCTGGCGAGGTACGAATTGCTTCCCCTAGGTGTAACCATCACTGCTGACATTTACCGTCAGCAACTGACACATCTTGCAGACTCAGATCCCAGAACAACGACCAGGGCGATTGCGTGAAAGGATGCTACTCCTCGATAATGCAAGCCCGCATTCTGCTAGATTGTCAGAAAACACTGTACAGTAGTTGGATTGGAAAGTCATTCCGCACCAACCTTATTCACCTGAAATTGTGTCCTGCTCTCTATCGAGCAACCTTCAACGAACTTCCTTTTCGGATGAAAATGCGCTCTCTACGTGGCTCGACTAACTCTTTGCCTCAAAACCACGTGAGTTCTACAGTCACGGAGTAGAAAATTTACCCTAGCGTTTGAAAACTAGTAAATAGTGAAATAAAATGTATTATTGACGACTAAAGTCTTTCTTATGTGTATTTGTTGTGTTTACTGAACTCACGGGATAAAAACACTACCACTTGCGCGTCAATCCAATAATAATAATAATAATAATAATAATAATAATAACAGGCAGACAATGTGATCTGGGCACACGAACAGCTGTATTATTAAGACAAGAAAATGGGAAATATCACCATAATTCACCAGACACTCCACCATCGCAAACACGTCGACAGGCTATACTTGCCCATTAGAGCAGGCGGTAGACGACTCTTGCAATGAAACTGACAATGGAAGAATTGAAGCGCGTACTGCCTTTGTGGAAGATAGCAGTGAACCTGCTCTGACTGAAGTCTATAACTGAAAGCATCCCAAGGAACAGCAAATCAAATCAATACCGGAAACCTGTTCTCCAATGTCACACTGACGGCATGAGCAATAAAGCATTGCATTGGCAGCTTTTGGAGAAGATTGTAGGCAAAACAGCTAAGGAAAAAAAAATGGTCTTCGTTGACGAACGGAACCCGAAAGAAGGAAACTAATATTTTCTGTACAGAAAAAAACAATCAGGACTAACTTCACGGAAATCGGAGTCGGGAAATTAGTCCAAGATCTGAGCCGGCCGGGGTGGCCGAGCGGTTCTAGGCGCTACAGTCTGGAACCGCGCGACCTCTGCGGTCGCAGGTCCGAATCCTGCCTCTGGTGTGGATGTGTGTGTTGTCCTTAGGTTGGTTAGGTTTAAGTAATTCTAAGGTCTAGGGGACTGATGACCTCAGAAGTTAAGTCCCATAGTGCTCAGAGCCATTTTTTGAACCAAGATCTGAACTGCGGACTCTGGAAAGAAGCTGACGAAGGATTTGATCGTATGTTCGGTTGTAGCAGACAGATCGCTCAGACGGATTTTCAGCAGGGGCATAATGATGTCTGACGAATGATTCGCCGGACCTTATGTCAAACTTACCAGTTGCCAAGTGGAAGCAACTAGTGGAGAAGCAAGGCAGAAAAAGTTGTCGAAAACGAACGTTTACTGTGGGATTGGGGACTAGAGACAGATCTAATGCAGAAACACAGTTGTGGATAATATGGAAGTGTGTCTCATTGACAACGCTATTCCAGTTGATAGCATAATCTACGGGATTCAACTTGAAAAACATGTCAGATACGAGAACTAGAAAGTCGTGCCACAGAAACTCTGGCATAAACCAATGGAATTGGTGCCAGTGTTTCTCGGCACACGGAGCTGTCCCAAAAGGTCTCAGTGGGAACGTGAAAATCACTGGCTTCGATAAAATATCCATCTATCACCTACAAAAAAGCCGCTTTACACGGATCTGCACTAATCATCCACAGATACCTCAAGGACTTTAGATCCTTTTAGAAGTGTTCGACTAGTAATAAAATAGGAATTTCAGCATGGTGACCTTAAGCTGTGTTTATCTTTATGAATAGTAACAGTAATAAGCCCTGTGGAGGCCCGGGAAAAGAATAGGCCTCCGGTATGTTCTGCCAGTCGTAAAAGGCGACGAAAAGATCAAACCATTAATATGGCTAATCCCCCTTTTAGTGTGATTAGTTGGTTCAGGACAGAACTAATGAAGCCTCGGACAAGCGCTGTCATGGTCGGGGACGACGCTTGAACCCTACGCCCGTCCACAGTGGTAACGACACTGCTAGCCACATGGAAAATGATTTAAATCCAAATAGAGGTGTTTTGCAGGATATGCTTCCTGCAACCACCCTATAAGGAAAACAAAGTCAGAGGATGAGATGGTCAGATGAAGTCAACCGACACCTCATGTTCTGTTATTACCAAGCAACAAACTTAGGAACCAACACAACTGGATACAGATCACAAGTATAAACAACATTTATTACCAGATACCCAGAATTAAAATTTTTAACACAACAACGACTGGCTGATCAGATCCATGTATTAATGAAAAATAACAGGATACCCCAGTCATAATTAGAAAACATTAAACAACAAGTACAACAAATACTCGAACAAAATAATGTGCAGTCAGAAGAAGAAGAAAATACAGTAATGGACTCAAACATCCCAGAGCAAACAAACAAAGAGCAACACGCATCAATTAAACAATCAGAGGAAAACGAAATCTTAAGACAGCCACCAGAACAAGCACAAATAGAACTCGAAGTAACACACATGTTAGATATAGAAGAAAAATTTCAGCTGACATATATAGAATACAAAGACACAAATACAGACATTAGGCCATTCTTGCATAGACCACCAAATAACACACAAGTCGAAACAACAATAACAACTATCAACACAATCATACACAACAAAATAAATGAAAACATAACTATGGAAGAGTTACAACTACTGGTTTATATAGGAGCACTCACTACACTAAATATACACACTAGGCAGAGATCAGAACCAACCAACAGACAGAAGAAACCCACAAAACCAGCATGGCAACACCGGCTACAGATCAGAATAGAAAAACTGAGAAAAGACATCGGACAGCTAACACAATTTATAAGAAATGAAATGTCAGAAAGAAAACGGAAAAGGTTAGGTAAAATCTCACAACAAGAAGCGATAGAGCAATTAGATGAAAAGAAGCAGAAATTGCAAGCATTGGCCAAACGACTTAGAAAATACAAAAAAAGTGAAAATAGAAGGAAACAAAACCAAACATTCAACACAAACCAAAAGAAATTTTACCAAACAATAGATAACACACACATTAAAATAGACAATCCACCAAACATAACAGACATGAAACACTTCTGGAGCAACATCTGGTCAAACCTGGTACAACACAACAGGCATCCACGGTGGATACAAGCAGAAACAGACACATACAAGATGATACCACAAATGCCTGAAGTGATAATTTTGCAACATGAAGTCACCCAAGCAATTAATTCTACTCACAGTTGGAAAGCCCCTGGAAAAGATAAAATAGCAAATTTCTGGCTAAAGAAGTTCACCTCAACAAATTTACATCTAACTAAATTATTTAACAGTTACATTGCAGACCCATACACAGTCCCTGATACACTTACACAAGGAATAACTCACCTGAAACCTAAAGATCAAGCAGACACAGCAAATCCAGCAAAATATCGCACCATAACATGCCTACCAACAATATACAAAATATTAACTTTGGTCATTACACAGAAATTAACGACACATACAACACAGAACAAAATTATAAATGAAGAACAAAAAGGCTGCTGCAAAGGAGCATGAGGATGTAAAGAGCAACTGATAATAGATGCAGAGGTTACATACCAAGCTAAGACTAAACAAAGGTCAGTACACTATTCATACATTGATTACCGAAAAGCTTTTGATAGTGTACCCAACTCATGGTTACTACAGATATTGGAAATATACAAAGTAGATCCTAAATTGATACAGTTTCTAAACATGGTATTGAAAAATTGGAAAACCAAAGTTAATATCTAAACAAATTCAAATAACATCACATCACAGCCAATACAGATTAAGCATGGAATATACCAAGGAGACTCATTTAGTCCTTTCTGGTTCTGCCTTGCTCTGAACCCACTATCCAACATGCTAAATAATACAAATTATGGATATAATATTACTGGAACATATCAACACAAAATCACACATTTGCTATACATGGGTGATTTAAAACTACTGGCAGCAACAAATCAACAACTCAACCAATTACTGAAGATGACAGAAGTATTCAGCAATGATATAAATATGGCTTTTGGGACAGATAAATGTAAGAAAAATAGCATTGCCAAGGGAAAACACACTAAACAAGAAGATTACATATTGGATAACCACAGCGACTGCATAGAAGCGATGGAAAAAGCAGATGCCTATAAATACCTAGGATACAGACAAAAAATAGGAATAGATAATACAAATATTAAAGAAGAACTAAAAGAAAAATATAGACAAAGACGAACAAAAATACTGAAAACAGAATTGACAGCAAGAAACAAGACAAAAGCTATAAATACTTATGTTATACCAATATTGACCTATTCATTTGGAGTAGTGAAATGGAGTAACACAGAACTAGAAGCACTCAATACACTTACACGATCACAATGCCACAAATATAGAATACATCACATACATTCAGCAACAGAAAGATTCACATTAAGCAGAAAGGAAGGACGAAGGGGATTTATTGACATATCCTACATTATGGACAGGTAGACAATCTAAGAAAATTCTTTATAGAACGAGCAGAAACTAGCAAAATACACTAAGCAATCACTCATATAAATACATCGGCTAGACCATTGCAATTTCATAAGCACTTCTACAACCCTTTAGATCACATAACATGAACAGATACGGAGAAAGTAAATTGGAAAAAGAAAACACTACATGGCAAGCACCTGTATCATCTAACACAGCCACACATCGATCAAGACACATCCAACACATGGCTCAGATAAGGCAATATATACAGTGAGATGGAAGAATTCATGATTGCAACACAGGATCAAACAATAACAACCAGATATTACAGCTAGCATATTATTAAAGATCCCAATACCACACCAGATAAATGCAGACTTTGCAAACAACAAATAGAAACAGTAGATCACATCACAAGCAGATGTACAATACTAGCAAATACAGAATACACCAGAAGATATGACAATGTAGCAAAAATAATACATCAACAGCTTGCCATACAACATTAACTAATAAAACAACACGTTCCCACATACAAGAATGCACCACAAAATGTACTGGAGAATGATGAATACAAATTATACTGGAACAGAACAATTATAACAGAAAAATCAACACCACATAATAAACCTGACACCATACTCACCAATAAAAAGAAAAAATTAACACAACTAATCGAAATATCCATACCCAATACAAGAAATATACAGAAGAAAACAGGAGAAAAAATTGAAAAGTTCATCCAACTGGCTGAGGAAGTCAAGGACATGTGGCATCACGATAAAGTTGACATTACACCAATTATACTATCAACTACAGGAGTCATACCACACAATATCCACCAGTACATCACCGCAATACAGCTACATCCAAACATATATACAGAACTACAGAAATCTGTAGTTATTGATACATGTTCAATTACCCGAAAGTTCCTAAATGCAATGTAACATATGTCTTACAGTAAAAAGAAGTCACACTTGATCAAGGTCCGCGCCACTTTCTATTTTTAACTAGACGCAACGTCTGAGGAAGGAAAGGAATAATAATAATAATAATAATAATAATAATAATTATAATGAATATAATCTGTTAAGACCTTTTTAACTCGTTTTTATTACTAGGTCGCTTTCTTGTCTCCTTGTTGCGTACAGTCTCTTCAGGTGACTTGAAACTAACTTCCGATGAGCTAGGGACTTGAAAGTACCAGCACAGCTCAGAACTGGATGACAACCCATATTAAATCGTCTTGATTGCGGAGTGGAGGGAGGTACCTTGTTTACCACTAATGTTTCACAACGATAATGGAATGTAGTCGAATTAAATCAGGTGATTCTGGGGGAATCAGATTAGAAAACGAGATACTTAAACTAATAGATGACTTTTGTTGTTTGGGCAGTAAAATGACCGATGATGTTCGAAGTAGAGACGATATAAAAATTCGACTAGAAATTGCAAGAAGAGCGTTTCTCAAGAAGAGCATTTTCTCAATAATGAGTATAGATTTAAGTGTCAGGATGTCTTTACTGTATTTCTGTAGACTGTAGCCATGTGTGGAAGTGAAACACGAACGATAAAGAGTTTAGACAAGAAGAGAATAGAAGCTTTTGAGATGTAATGTAAGGAAGGAACGCTGATGGGGAGTTACTGATCAGAACTAGGGAGAAAAGAAATTTATGACGCAATCTGACTAGAAGGAGGGCTCGGTATACACGACACATTCTGAGACTTCAGTGGGTCAACAATTTAATACTGGTTGGGAAGTGTGAAGTGGGGGAAGGGGGTTGAGGAAAATTATGGAGAGGGAGCAAGATATGAATACAGTAAGCACATTCAGAAAGATGTACTTTGCAGTATTTATTCGGAGATGAACAGGCTTGCACACAATGGAATGGCAAGGAGAGCAGCATCAAACCAGCCTTCGGACTGATGAGAACAACAACAACAATATTTCCCTATAAGCCAGAGACTTGAAACTTTCAGCATAGCTTAGAACCGGATGACAATGCAATATTAATTTGATAACTTTTCTGCTTTGTGGCAGTGGGTTCTTAGTGTACCACTGCTCTTTCCCCCTTTTGCTATTGCAGTCGCAAATGTTTCGCAGTAAGAACGAGTACTGATAAGCCTTTGTGTCACCTCTGATCTCTCTAATTTTTTTCCTTCGCAATCTTCTCACGAAATATATGTAGCAGGATGCGGTTTATCGGTTGAAGAGAAACTGAAATAAACCTGAAATTTACCACGTCACTGTTGTAATTTCGTCAAAACGCCTGACATAGATTGATAAGAATAAAAATTAGAACAATTTAAAGTTTTTAAAACCGACCAAAAAGCATAAAATAATTTCTCCTAGCTCCATACAGATTATTAGCTATATACGTGTACTCCTGAAAGTTTGTGATTGTGAATTTTTAGTGGTAATGGGAATACTTGTAAAATTTAAAGCATAGGTCGCATGCAACAGGTAACTGAGGTATGAATAGTTCACCTAATTCGCAAACATTGTTATGGCACTGCAAATGATTTTTCTCAGTGACAGCTACATTCCACACTCCTTAATACTATCTGTTACTTGCGCCCCTTGTTTCCAGTTTTATATGTCATAGCTATTAACATAGCTACTAAAAATCCTCAAGCACAAATTATTAGGACTCTCTGTTGGGATCAGGAAATCTGTATGAGACTAGGAGAAATTATTTTATACTCTTTAGTCCATATTAAAAACGTGTTATATAAAAAGTTTTATTTCAATAATAGGATAACAGTAACAGTTTATTATATGTAAGGAAGAAAATAGCAGCAAATAGGAATGAGGAATGAATGGATAGATTTTCAATGTGAAGCAGATCCTTATTTATGGTTTGTCTAAGGAAAACAGCTGTGATTTGCTGATAACGAAGCTAGGCGTGTAATGGCGCATAAGGGCTTAATTCCCTGTAGAGATTTCTTTCGATAAGACGTAGGTTACAGATCTATTTGATTCAGAGTGTACGCTATGAAATATAGACAAGAATTATTGCGAAAAGACTATCATCAGTTGAATACAAAGCTCGAGAAACAGTGTTATCAGGCGCCCATCACGTCTTCCAGGAAGGGTATGTTTTGTTCCTACGGCATTTTCACCATTATAAACAGACAGAGAAGCATTGTGAATTTGCACAATCACTGAGACTTTCACAGCCACTTTTTGATCTGTTCCCTGGAGATTAGAGCATACCCAGTATCTGAGCTAAGTGTAAAGGGGAGGGAGTTGAATTTATATTAGTTTCATGGAAGGGGGTGACGTGAAAGATAGGAATTGCAATTAGTATCAAAACAAAAACCAGAACTTTTAAAAATGTTTTTTTATCAATCAACCAACTCAATAGTGCTGCCATTTTACAATAGGCACCTAGTAACGCAAGGCACTTATTTATGTTACCCAGGGGCTATTTTTGTATGAAATTTGCACATTTCTTGTTGGTGGGCTGTTAACTTTCAGACACATGCGAATACATCGTATGTTCTCATTTTTTTATTTCTGGCATTGTCTGGTAACACCAGAAAAATCGTCGCGAATGAAAGTTACAGCACAACAGAAAGGTAATAGAACTCAGACCCGTCTAGCATTTTCAGCTATAATATGCACAGCACCGAACGGCGTTTTAGTTTTGAGATTTCACAACAAACGACTTTGGATACATTTGCCTCTAGCCAACATTCGTCAAGATTCCTGCTTTCATCAAACTAATACTAAATCGATACGTCATTCAGAACGGGAGATTGATTTCCTACCTCTTTTTCCTTTTTTTTCTGTAGACCTGGAGTGGGTTGCAGGAACTGCCACCCCCTTCACCCTACCACCCCCCTTGCCTGGAGACACATTTTCCGGGTTCTTCGGTCGACGGAGATTTGATTAATAATCTCACGTTTCGGTACCTTGAGTGGCTGGAGTTCTCAACGAATTACCCTTCGTTGCTATTGGTCCACGCCTCTAGTCAATATATCGTTAATATAATTTGTCAACCTGCTTAGCTTCTATTGACAACTTTAAAAAGTTCAAATTTGCTTTACGAGTAAACCTCTGGATAAATTTATTTCAGTTCATCCGTATTTTCATACAATCTTCTCCTTGATGATGTGCATGGCTACACACGTCTGTCAGGTTTGGATACATAAGGGTGCTGAGAAGTAATGCCTACGAAATTTTTATGTTAAAACTCTTAAATCTACAAGTCTCAAAGCTTTGTAAGTAAAACAAACATTAATTAAATTTCTGCCTTCAGTTGCATAAGCAAAGAAACTTTACCTACGTTTTGGCTATAATAATTTAGCCCCTCTTCAGAAGTGTCACAAAATAAAATTAAAACATACCAGATACTGGCCTTTTCGAACTTAAAATGTTAGTACTACAGTTAGAGATTAGATCAGGACTCCATAACACTAAAAAACTAATCGGTGAATTTCGTAAAAAATGGCTTATAAATATGAAATATAAACCGTCTGTTTTGAGGAGTCAATTTAAGGTTCACAAGATTTATCACCCCATCTGTCCTGTTATGGACAGTACCAACAGTGCGTATCATAAGTTAGTCAGGTTCTTCCATCACAAAATAAAACAGAATTTTTGTGTTTATCAAAAATTACACTGTTAAAAACTCGGTGGACTTGGGTAATAAATTGAAAATTTTAACCTGTTCTGATTTGTCTAAACTCGTGTCGTTTGATTTCACAAGTTTATACACAAACGTCCCAGTAGACCAAACATTGGATATATTAGAAGCCAATTTTCTTTTTAACAAACAATAATCCATTATCAAAATAGACGAATTAATGACCCTTTTACGCACCATTCATAAGTACAACTACTTCTCATTTTCTGACAGACTGCACTCACAACAATTTGGTGTAGTCGTTGTCAGGCACTTTGTCAGAATTTGTTGTAAAGTCTATGGAGCACACTTTTTTCAAAATTACCCTGATTTAGAGAACAAAATAATTTTTTTAAAATGGCTCTAAGCACTATGGGACTTAATATGTGCCGCGCGGGATCAGCCGAGCGGTCTTGGGCGCTGCAGTCATGGACTGTGCCGCTGGTCCCGGCGGAGGTTCGAATCCTCCCTCGGGCATGAGTGTGAGTGTTTGTCCTTAGGTTAAGTAGTGTGTAAGATTAGGGACTGATAACCTTGGCTGTTAAGTCCCATAAGATTTCACACACATTTGAACTTAACATGTGAGGTCATCAGTCCCCCAAACTTAGAACTACCTAAACCTAACTAACGTAAGGACATTACACATATTCATGCCCGAGGCATTATTCGAACCTGCGACCGTAGCAGCAGCGCGGTTCCGGACTGAAGTTCCTAGAACCGCTCGGACACAGCAGCGGGGATTAATTTTTTTTTGTGCAAGATACGTAGATGATTTACTTTCTGTAATTGAAGGCACCACGTTCACATAGATCAGATTTTTACCGCGTTTAACAACCTCTACGAGAAAATAAGCTTCACCCAAGATACTGAAACAGCTACTAAAACTCTGAATTTACCTTGACCTAACTTTGGCAGTAGTTGACCACAAAATGAGTTTTAACATTTTTCCGTAAAGACGCTTTCTCCAAAAATATTATTCCTCATGATTTCACACACCCCCACGCCAACAAAATGGCCACTGAAGTATACACCGAACACTATCTATTCCACTTTCTTCAGACAATTTACAGATTGAATTAAAGACAGTGGAATACATTGCCCAAAATAATGGTTACAACCCAAATACCGTGAAACAGATCTATGACAAGAAAACACACAGAAACATTACGACCTTAACTACACTAGGTATCCCTTATAAAGATCACTCCATAGATTTCGTTTCTATCCCGTTTATTGGCAAAGTCTCTTACAAATTAGGGCTTATCTTAAAGAGTCGGGGCTTTAAAGTCACCTATTCCACTAATAATAGCCTCAAAAAGAATCTAATCCACTCTCTAAGTAACACTAACGATAAATTGTCACGATGAGGTTTTTACAAAATTACCTGTAGCGATTGCCCTAGTTATTACGTAGGCCAGACAGGAAGAGCTGTATCGGCTAGATACAAAGAGCATCTACCCACAAAAAGTGAAGATGGCACCCGTGGCTCGACATTTGCAGAACATCTAATCCAAATGTCCCATGTCCCTAACCCACTTATAAACCCAGAACTCTTAAACCAAGAAGTTAAAGGATGCAGGCTAGATACACTCGAAGAAATGCAAATTTTCAAACATTTCCTTTATGATAAAGACAACTTGCTTAATGATCAATTGCAGGAGAAAAATAAGGACTTCTTCGAAGAATACCACGATGATGCCGGACTTTCTATGTTGCCCGATGCCAGTGCCCTCTTATCTCTATGTTTACAATGTTTACATCCGCATTTCACGTAATCGTGTTTTCTGTAAGGCTAAGGCTGTTTCATAATTGATACACATCAAATGGTGTGTCGCTAGTTTTGAATTTCGTGAGGTTTGAATACACATGACTTCTTATAACTGCCTTTATAATAACTTGTGGCATAGTAACGTCCCTACGTACTACTTATTAACTCGTTAAATGTAATATCGTATAGTGCTTATTACCTACGCCAATACCTGGCTACGACATACATCTTTTTTGTTCGAATTAGTAGTTTCGGGTATTCCCCGATTATACACTGCATATTTAATACATTAATCTTCGTTCAATGCTGTTTCACAATTCGTTACACATCAAATGGTGTATTTATATTCAAGAGCCCCATAAAGTTTGCATATAACTCCACCGGCTATACTGTCTTCATAAAGTTTTGTGGCGTTGCACGCAACTATTATTCAATAAATCCATTACTTTATATGATTTTCTACCTACGTCAGTAGCTGGCTACGACATACAGCTTACTAGTTTTCTTATGTATTAATTGATGATCACGTATTGTACCAGGTGATGAAAAAGTCAGAATAAATTTGAAAACTTAATAAACCACGGAATAATGTAGATAGAGAGGTGAAAATTGACACACATGCTCGGAATGATATGGGTTTTTATTAGAACCACCCCATGTTGCTAGAAGCGTGAAATATCGCTTGCGCGCGTCGTTCGGTGATGATCGTGTGCTCAGCCGCCACTTTCGTCATGCTTGGCCTCCCAGGTCCCCAGACCTCAGTCCGTGCGGTTATTGACTTTGGGGTTACCTGAAGTCGCAAATGTATCGTGATCGACCGACATCTCTAGGGATGCTGAAAGACAACATCCGACGCCAATGCCTCACCGTAACTCCGGACATGCTTCACAGTGCTGTTCACAACATTGTTCCTCGACTACAGCTATTGTTGAGGAATGATGGTGGACATATTGAGCATTTCATGTAAAGAACACCATCTTTGCTCTGTCTTACTTTGTTATGCTAATTATTGCTATTCTGATCAGATGAAGCGCCATATGTCTGACATTTTTTGAACTTTTGTATTTGTTTTTTCGGTTCTAATGAAACCCCAATTCATTCCAAGCATGTTTGTGAATTTGTCACTCTCTATCTACATTATTATGTGATTTATTCAGTTTTCAAATGTATACCGACTTTTTGATCAACCGGTATATCTCACCTCTAAGCTGTATGAGACAATTGTCCTTATTATCATTTTCCGGAGTTAATTCTTAGCTAAGTTCCACATATTTTAGGCACTGTTAACCTTAACTTATGACCTTTTCTTATTAAAAGGTTCCTTTACGCCGTATAATGTCATGTGCCTCTTATAGAACTGTAACTTCAGTTATTATGATTTAATTGCCAGCAACATTTTTAGCTGTTGAAACAACTAATGTTATCAATTAATGTTTATTATTACTTACGTACAGTACACTTGTTATAGGTCTTCTGCATTTATGGAATGATAATATCAGTGACTTACGGTTTTAATGCCATTAATAGTCCGAACTATTATAATAAACTATTTTCCATAATAAATTCAGTTAACATTATCTGGTTTTAAGTCAATATTACTACACTCGCGCATGCGCGCTACCTCCAGTCGAGTTCGCTTCGTTGCTGCCCGCGGTGCCAAGCTACGACTCAGCTCCTGTGGCCCATATGTCTGGCCCGTTTGTGTGGCCTATCGGCAAAACATTAGTAGAAGTGGCGCAATCTTATCACTATGGACTGTAGTTCTAAGATTTTAAGCTTGACAAGGCCAATATCTGGCATGTTTTAATTTTAATTTTAATTTTATGACATTTCTGAAGACGGTTACATGATTGTAGCCGAAACCTAGGTAAAGTTTCTTTGTTTATGCAACTGGAGGCTGAATTTTAACATAATTATATTTCACATTTGCTGACTCTGCTGCATCATGCTAAAAATATACAAAACAAACTTTAATACCATTCTAGATCTTTATTGCCCAATATTTCTCAATACAGTCACCATGGCGACGAAACTATTCCTTCCAACGAAAGACCAGGTTGTTGGTACCGTAGTATGGGTAGAATGTTGACGAGACACAACGCCATTTCGGGTTCCACCTCTTCATCACTATCAAAGTGAAGTCCTCGAAAGTGTTGTTTATGTGTTGGAAACAGATGAAGATCGAATGGGGCTCAGTCGGGACTATATGGAGGATGGTTGACGACAGTGAATCCAAGGCTGTCGAGTTACATATGTCGCAGCTCTCGTGTGTGGTCTGGGATTGTCATGCTGAAAGAGATGGTGCTCCATGTGTGAAGGAACTCTTCGAAGTAGTGAAAGTTAATTACAGCACGCTTTTTCTCATGCACGAACATAGCTAAGCAACACACCACCATGTTATCGGCTACAATTTGGAGCCCTCTAGCGACAGAGGATTGCAGCTTGCGTAAGCGATACCGTCAAGTAGATCGAGTAATATGTATGAGATGTAACCCCTGAGCCGCTATTAAAAACAGAATAAAAAATTGGGAGGCGTTACTTTTCTGCATATGCGAGTTAGAATATATTTGCATTACAATTTTGCAGGCACAGAATCAGATTCGAAAAAGACTAAGACTTATCTCACGTATACAATTTCGACGTCTCACTACTGCAACCTTTAGTATTGCAGAAAAACAACGGAAACCGCTTGAATCGTGTGCATTTACGTATGATTTCTTTTTATTATTACGTAGTAGTTACTTGACAGACGTCATAGATTATACAATGCGTCTTTTTTTCCTTATTTTTATCTAATTGCAACCCACCACTGGTTGGTTCATATGGCTCTGAGCACTATGGGACTTAAATTGTGAGGTCATCAGTCCCCTAGACTTAGAAATACTTAAACCTAACTAACATAAGGACATCCACACATCCATGCCCGAGGCCGGATTCTAACCTGCCACAGCAGCGGTCGCGCGATTCCAGACTGTAGCGCCTAGAACCGCTCCGCCACCCCGGCCGGCCTCACCACTGGCTTTCATCCTTTAACTGAGTGGCAGCCTACGGAGGGTTACTTACTTTCACTAGCAGGGGATTCATTTTATTATTATTATTTATTTTGTTCCAACCTGCTATGACGGCATATCCTGTCCACATTCCCTCTTAATTTTCTTTGGCGACGTAACCTTCTCAGAATAGTTTTGCCCATTATTTGAAATAGATTTAGGCCAACGTAAACCTTAGGAACAATTCCTTCACTGAATGAATTTGTTAAGGTCGAAACGGATAACGCTGTGGTATTCTATGGGGCAGTCAGAGAAAGCTACGTACAGCTACCTTAACTTGAACCTAGCACTTTGGATTTCAGGAGCGTAATCATCAATACTACAAATGAGACACTACTTTCAGATGTATTGAAAATAAATTAACGATAAAGGACATAGCTTCGAGTGATAAAATCTTTATTTTTGACTAATATTGCGCATGTTAGCAGTAATCATATCGTATTTAATAGATGGACAAAACATCCCTGGTACATTTATATACGATCCTATGCTTTACCCTTACGAGAATAACAAGCCACGTTGGCCTTAACCTCTAGAGTCCTGTGGAGTGGGGAAATCTGGAGGGCACGTGGTCATTGATCAAGTTTGTAACACAGACATTCACATGCACTAATTCACACGGCAAACAAAATCTCAACAGCACTTGTTAGTGGGAACAATTGTATGCACATCGTGGCTGGCATCGAGCAGGGTTTTGGTGGCTGTATATCTTTGCGTGAAACGCTTGTAATCAAATCGATTCATCTTGCCGAATATACGTTCGTTACAGTTTTATTTATAATTTAAAATGTCCCGCACAAATAAAATAATATGGCAGACAGTAACTTTTAAGGCTTGGGCTGCGCTTTGAATCTATAGACTGCGTGATCGAGCCTAACGGAAATCACACTATTATGACACTGATTAACTTAATCAAAGATTGTAACTATAACCTAAATGGTAATTCAAAAATAGCTAGCAAAAGAAATTGTTGAGATTAACAGATTCAAATACCTTTTGACCCTTGCTCAACACGGACATTCTGAGGGAACGCCTGGTCGCTTATCTGGTTTCAGAACAACTCAATCTGTAACCGTAGCGCGGAGCTCTCCGACACGCCCGAGGTGGTGCGGGATGCCCATGGCCAACCTCTGCTAGAAAAACGTTTTGTTTATCTCATCTTTGGCCAAGCCCTCCTATTCCTGCTCTCTGCCGTCCGCCGCCACCGTTTACGTTGGTCGAAGATTAATAAACCCATCACTTCTCTGGTTCATCTGCTGTTGCATTCAAATCATGCACACTTGACCACACACTTTCAGGAAGGGTGAAAAATGGAAATCAGGACGCAGGACGTGCACATAAGAATGAAAAAGATATGTGTGGATCCATTTTGCATCTACATCTACATTTATACTCCGCAAGCCACCCAACGGTGTGTGGCGGAGGGCACTTTACGTGCCACTGTAATTACCTCCCTTTCTTGTTCCAGTCGCGTACGGTTCGCGAGAAGAACGACTGCCGGAAAGCCTCCGTGCACGCTCGAATCTCTCTAATTTTACATTCGTGATCACCTCGGGAGGTATACGTAGGGGGTAGCAATATATTCGATACCTCATCCAGAAACGCACCCTCTCGAAACCTGGACAGCAAGCTACACCGCGATGCTGAGCGCCTCTCTTGCAGAGTCTGCCACTTGAGTTTGCTAAACATCTCCGTAACGCTATCACGCTTACCAAATAACCCTGTGACGATACGCGCCGCTCTTATTTGGATCTTCTCTATCTCCTCCGTCAACCCGACCTGGTACGGATCCCACACTCATGAGCGATACTCAAGTATAGGTCGAACGAGTGTTTTGTAAGCCACCTTTGTTGATGGACTACATTTTCTAAGGCCTCTCCCAATGAATCTCAACATGGTATCCGCCTTACCAACAATTAATTTTATATGATCATTCCACTTCAAATCGTTCCGCATGCATAATCCCAGATATTTTACAGAAGTAACTGCTACCAGTGTTTGTTCCGCTATCACATAATCATGCAATAAAGGATCCTTCTTTCTAAGTATTCGCAATACATTACATTTGTCTACGTTAAGGGTCAGTTGCCACTCCCTGCACCAAGTGCCTATCCGCTGCAGACCTTCCTGCATTTCGCTGCAATTTTCTAATGCTGCAACTTGTCTGTATACTACAGCATCATCCGCGAACAGCAGCATGGAACTTCCGACACTATCTACTAGGTCATTTATATATATTGTGAAAAGCAATGGCCCCATAACACTCCCCTGTGGCACGCCAGAGGTTACTTTAACGTCTGTAGACGTCTCTCCATTGAGAACAACATGCTGTGTTCTGTTTGCTAAAACCTCTTCAACCCAGCTGATATTCCGTAGGCCCTTACTTTGTTTATTAGGTGACAGTGCCGAACTGTATTGAACACCTCCCGGATGTCAAGGAAAATGGCATCTACCTGCATTTGATATTTTTCTGGGTCTCATGAACAAATAAAGCGAGTTGGGTCTCACAGGATCGCTGTTTCCGGAATCCATGTTGATTCCTACAGAGTAGATTCTGGGTTTCTAGGAATGACATGATACGCGAGCAAAAAACGTGTTCTAAAATTCTACAACTGATCGACGTCAGAGACATAGGTCTATAGTTTTGCGCATCTGCTCGACAACCCTTCTTGAAGACTGGGACTACCTGGGCTCTTTTCCAATCATTTGGAACCTTCCACAGGCATGCGGTTGTTGGGGCTGAGTTTAATTAGTTACATCAGTTTTTTAATCATGTGACGATCCCTATTGTGATGTTACATTATCACTAATGGTTGATCGAAGTAAATTAGGATTTCATTTATTTTTGATAAGGATGGAAGGTATATTTTACTATCTCTTATGATCACGAACTTGTGTAAGAAGTTTATTTCCTTCATAGGTACAAACCAGAAGGCTTTTATAGACGCTCCCTTACACTTGCGATCCTACACGGTCCAGTCACGTTAATGTGACCACCGCCTATGTTCGAGATCAACGTGCAAAAGCCACTCACAGACGGTGGGTGGCGGCACTAGCAGGGTATTTACAGCGAGTAAGGAGGAAACGAAAAAAAAGTGTAGTCGTTTACGTAATGCGCAAACATAACTATCTATTTCACGTCCAAAGTGGCATGAACATTTGATTTCGGACTAAGGGTGAAAACATTTACGAAACGGCTTAGTTTACAAACTGTTGGCTTGCTGTTGTGGTTAAAGTGTGCCACGCAAGACAAAACGGCGTTATCCAAAACGAGCATCTAGGCAACTGTGGTGCACCACAGGCCATAGATGACAGGACTGGACGACGTCATACGTGTACGGGCCAACTAATGCGTTACTATAGAGCTAATGACTGCCCAGGTGAACCAAACGGCTACCACCAGTTCAACAAACGTTGCTCTACATCGGTCTCCGCAGCAGGCGCGTGGCTCATGCAGCCATGCTGACTGCTGTTCGTCGTCAACGAAGGCTGGAATTTGCACTCCAGTATCGCAACTGGACGTGCACTGAGCGGCGACAGATGGCAGTCTATGGAGAATCACGGTTCGTGCTCCATCGAACAGATGACAAACACCCTGCGGCAATCGTCAGGAGGGTCCAGGACGGAGGAGGGAGCATTACGGTCTGTGGTATGTTTTTGTGGCATCCTTTGGTGATCTCGTCATTCTGGAAGAGACAAAGGATCAACAAAAGTAGATATTTATGCTTGGGTACAATGTCCAACCCGAAACGCAGGCCGGCCGGGGTGGCCGAGCGGTTCTAGGCGCCACAGTCTGGAAACGCGCGACCGCTTCGGTCGCAGGTTCGAATCCTGCCTCGGGCATGGATGTGTGTGATGTCCATAGGTTCGTTAAGTTTAAGTAGTTCTAAGTTCTAGGGGACTGATGACCTTAGAAGTTAAGTCCCATAGTGCTCAGAGCCATTTTTTGAACCTAAACGCAGTTCGTTTTTCCTCGACAGCGTGACATCTAAAAGCAAAACATTGCAACGTATCACACGGCTCGCAATGTGCGATTATGGTTTTAAGTGCACCAGTTTGAGTTTACTATCCTTGCCCACCAAATTCACCTGATTTAAGCCAAATAGAGAATCTGTGGGACCAACTAATGCGTGTTGTACGCGCCATGGATCTTCAACCGAGATACCTAGCGCAGCTGGACACGGCGCTGGAGTAGGCATGGCTCCCCAGCCCTGTCGGTGCCTTTCAGAAGCACACTGACTCTCATGCTCTACGTCTCGCAGCTGCCTGCGCTGCAGTAGATCGTTATATAGCCTTTTGACAGGTGCTGGGGTTAATGTTACTTGATTTATACAGGCTATTTGTAAACCAAAACTTCAAAAAAGCCCAAGTAAATGGGCAGAAATACTTCACGCTGGTACGTATCAGCTTTGAGAGAGACACCTGTTTGGTGACTATTAAATAACATTAAATTACAAGAATTTCTAAAAGGTTTGTAGTTAAAATTACCAAACACGTTCAAGACTTGTTGTAAAGATGGGAGACGAGATGGTACCCACGAGAATAGTGAAAGGATTTCGCATTTCACCAGAAGAAGGGCCAACCGGAATAAATTGGTAGTTGGTGCGTAGCCTGATCTTAACCTTTAGAGACATACAAGGAGAGAATGTGAGGTACATCCGGACACCCCCAAAAACAAAGGTTTTTCATATTAGGTGCGTTGTGCTGCCACCTACTGCCAGGTACTCCATATCAGCGAGCTCAGTAGTCATTAGACAGCGTGAGAGAGCAGAATGGGGCGCTCCGCAGAACTCACGGTCTTCGAACGTGGTCAGGTGATTGGATGTCACTTGTGTCATACGTCTGTACACGACATTTCCACACCCTAAACATCTCTAGGACCACTGCTCCCGCCGCGCGGGATTAGCCGAGCGGTCGAAGGCGCTGCAGTCATGGACGGTGCGGCTGGTCCAGGCAGAGGCTCGAATCCTCCCGCGTGCATGTGTTTGTCCTTAGGATACTTCAAGTTAAGTAGTATGTAAGCTTGGGGCTGATGACCTTCGCAGTTAAGTCCCATAAGATTTCACACACACACACACACACACACACACACACACACACACCACTGCTTCCGATGTGATAGTGGAGTGGAAGTGTGAAGGGAAACGTAAAGCACAAAAGCATACAGCCTGACCTCGTCTGTTGACTGCCAGAGACCGCCGACATTTGAAGAGGGTCATAATGTGTAATAGGCAGACGTCTATCCAGACCATCACACAGAAATTCCAAACTGCTTCAGGATCCACAGCAAGTACTAAGACAGTTAGGGCGGGAGGTGTGACATCTTGGATTTCGTGGTTGAGCGTCTGTTCATGAGCTACACATCGCGCCGGTAAATGCCAAGCGACGCATCGCTTGGTGTAAGGAGCGTAAACATTGGACTATTTAACATTGGGAAAACGTTGTGTGGAGCGACGAATCACGGTACACAATGTGGCGATCCGATGGCAGGGGGTGGGTATGGCGAATGTCCGGTGAACGTCATATGCCAGCGTGTGTAGTGCCAACAGTAAAATTCGGAGCCGATGGTGTTATGGTGTGGTAGTGTTTTTCATGGAGGACGCCCGCACACCTTGCTGTTTTGCTTGGCACTATCACAGCGTAGGCCTACACTGATGTTTTAAGAACCTTCTTGCTTCCCACTGTTGGAGAGCATTTCGGGCATGGCGACTGCATCTTTCAACACGATCGAGCGCCTGTTCATAATGCGCGATCAGTGTTAGACTGGTTACATTACAATAACATCCCTATGATGGACTGCCCTGCAGAGAGTCCTGACCTAAATCCTATAGAACACCTTTGGGATGTTTGGAACGCTGACTTCATGCCAGGCTTCAGGGGCCGACATCGATACCTCTCCTCAGTGCATCACTCCGTGAAGAGCGGGCTGCCGTTCCCCAAGAAAACTCCCTGCACCTGACTGAACGTATGCCAGCGAGAGCGAAAGCTGTCATCAAGACTAAGAGTGGGCTAACACCATACTGAATTCCAGCATTACCGATGGAGGGCGCCACGAGCCGGATACTTCTGATCACATAGTATATATATATATATATGTACTAGGTGAGTACCTAGTATTACTACTCCAATCCTGTCAGTCCATTCCAGCCTTCCGCATCTGTCAATTTCCTCATTCCCTATCTCTCTTTCCATATCCTCTCCATCTTCTCTGTTCATCTCCTCTTCACCCTCTCTCTGTCCATATCATTCTGTCTTCCCTGTCTGTCCATTTCCTCCTTCTCCCCTCTCGGTACATTTCGTCCTCTGCAGCGCAGTGTGGCCGCGTGGTTTGAGGCACCATGTCATGGACTGCGCGGCCTCTCCCACCGGCGGTTCGAGTCCTCCCTCGGGCATGGGTATGCGTATTGTCCTTAGTGTAAGTTAGATTAAATAGTGTGTAAGTCTAGGGCCCGATCACCTCAGCCGTTTGGTGCCTTAGGAATTCATACGCACTTTGTCCTCCACCTGTCTGGATCCATTTCCTTTGGATTCTGTCTGCTAAAACTGAAGTATACGCTTTTCATCTACAAAACAAAGACGCCAACAGAAAATTAAAAGTCGTATGGGATGGCTTGGAATTGGAGCACCGTCACATACCAAAATATCTAGCCATCATGCTGGCCCATGCACTGACATTTAGAAGCGCTACGTAAACACAAAACAAAAAGTATCCACCCACAATAACATAATCTGAAAGCTCACAAGTAGCGGATGAGGTGTCCAACACAGTGTACTCACAACAATGGAACTTGCATTATGTTACTCTGCCATTGAATACTCCTGCCCTGTTTGGTAGAGTTCTGTTCATGCCCGGCATGGGTATGTTGGACTCAACGAGAATTGTAAAGTAGCATCAGGATATCTGAGAGAAACGCCTTAATACAAACTCTACAGCCTGGCGGGGATAGCCCAACCAAATATAAGGATCGAAGTTGTTCGAACATAGAGAAAAGCAGAGTGGAACTAAAAGTTGCTCACCCACTGCATGGAAACCAGTCTCCCCCATGCAGGCTTAAATCTAGGAAGAGCTTTCTAATATCTTACGTCAAAGACAGTACATCACCGTCAATGGCACGACAAAACCTGTGGATATCTAGAAACGCAGGCATTGCATCATGGATCCCACCTTCGGACGCCCTACACCTAGGCGAAAACCTGTACTGGAAAAGGCGAAAGTCCCTCAACAGACTAAGGAGGAAAGTCCCTCAACAGACTAAGGAGTGGTGTCGGAAAGAACAAAGGATAATACGGTCAAATGGAACAATCATGGGAACCCATCAACTGTATGCGAAAGTGGACCAGAACAAATACGAAGCATCTCTGCCACTGCCCAGTTTGCTGCACGCTGAAAAATCTGTTGTGGACCAGGAACAATGCCGCCGAGATCGCTAATTTTAATTCGAATTATACACGGAAGAGCCAAAGAAACTGGTACACCAGCCTAATATCGCGTAGGGCCCCCACAAACGCGCAGAAGAGCCACAATCCGACGTGGCATGGACTTTACTAATGTCTGAAGTGGGAAATGAGACGATAAATCCAGCAGGGTAATCCATAAATCCGAAGGAGTACGAGGGGGTGGAGATCTCTTCTGAACAGCACGTTGCAAGGCATCCGAGTTATGCTTAATAATGTTCATGTCTCGAGAGGTTGTTGGTCAGCAGAAATATTTAAACTCAGAAGAGCGTTCTTGGAGCCACTCTGTAGCAATTCTGGACATGTGGGGTGTCGCATTCTTCTGCTGGCAATGCCCAAGACAATAGGAATGTACAATGGACATGAATGGGTGCAGGTGATCAGTCACGATGCTTAAGTACGTGTCACCAGCCAGAGTCGTATCTAGACGTATCATGGGTCCTATATTACTCCAACTGCTCACCCCCACATACCATAACAAAGCCTCCATCAGCTTGAACAGTCCCTGCTGATATGCAGGGTCCATGGATTCATGAGGTTGTCTCCCTACCCGTAAAGGTTCATCCGCTCGATACAATTTGAAACAAGACTCGTCAGACCAGGCTGCATGTTTCCAGTCATCAACAGTCATATGGCGATGTTGACGGGCCCAGGCGAGACGTAAAGCTCCGTGTCGTGAAGTCGTCAAGTGTTCACGAGTGGGCCTTCGGCTCAGGAAGAGCATATCTAAGATGTTTCGTTTAATCGTTTGTACGCTGACATTTATTGATGGCTTGATAGCGCAGCATTGAGACCTGCAGCTATTTGCGGAAGAGTTGCACTTCTGTCACACTGTCGGAGATATGCGGATTCCTGATGTTCACGGTACCCTCGTGAAATGATCGTAGAGGAAAATCCCCACTTCATCGCCGCCTCGGAGCTTCTCGTGTGCCGACTATAACTCCACGTTGAAACTTATTTACATCTTGGTAACTTGCCATTGTAGCAGCAGTATCCAATCTAAGAACTACGCCAGACACTTGCCTTATATAGGCCTTGCCGACTGTAGAGCCTTATTCTGCCTATTAACATATCTCTGTATTTGAACACGCATGTCTACACCAATTTCTAAAAAAATGGTTCAAATGGCTCTGAGCACTATGGGACTCAACATCTTAGGTCATAAGTCCCCTAGAACTTAGAACTACTTAAACCTAACTAACCTAAGGACATCACACACACCCATGCCCGAGGCAGGATTCGAACCTGCGACCGTAGCAGTCCCGCGGTTCCGGACTGCAGCGCCAGAACCGCTAGACCACCGCGGCCGGCTACACCAATTTCTCTGGCGCTTTAGTGTATTTAGTGTTTGCTATCGGTTTATATGTAACTACTGTTGTGTGACACTGTTTGCCTCTCATTGTATGTATATTTTCTTTCTGTATATTAATTTTAAGACATTTAATCCGCTTTTTCCATTCTGTCTCCTTTCTATCCAACGCTTTTTAGACGGAGAAATAAATGCTGTCCGCAAAATTTGTTGCAGGGGTTTGTAGTACAGACGTAATAAATTAAAACGTGAAACATGATGCGGCATTTTTTTAGGCATCTCAGTGTTTGTGGCATCATATCTCTTGAGGTATGTGTCGTATAATGATATATTCGTGTAAGTTTATTCAGCGGCTTATGTGGATACTGTCTGCGAAATCGATTGGAAATAGATTTCAAAGCAAAGAAGGAATAAATTTAAATGTCATGTATGATGCGGCAGTTCTTCTAGCAGCTAAGTGTTTATGATGTATTTGCTGATCTGTGTGTCACACAATGGTATAATTTTTCAGGTACTTTCAGCAAGATATGTAGATATCGCCTGAAACGTGTGTTGCGAATAGAGCAAGTATCAAAAACACGTCTTGCACATATATGGCAGCTTTTTACGCTACTCAGTGTTTATGACGTCATATCTCCCGAATAGCTCAACCATCCAAGTTGTTGACAAGAATAATATACAGAAGGATGGAAAAGAAAATTGAATATGTGTTATAAGACGATCGTTTTGGCTCTGGGATAACCAACGACACCAGAAGGTAGTTCTGACAGAAAACGTTAGACAGTACAAAATGGTGCAAGATGTCCAAAATTCCGAGAAAAATAAGGGTAAGCTATAGAGGAAGTCGGTTAGTACACGATACGTACAAGAGCCAGGATGGAATAAATAAGGATGGAAGGCATTTCAGAGGAAAACCATGGAATACTTCGGAACATAGATCCACAACCTTGATCTATTCGCGATATGTAGATAAGATGGATACTAAAATTTGGAAACTATACACAGAAAAGAGAAAACTAAAATAGCATGTACAAATCACCTTGGGTGTTTTAAAACGTTAACCAATTTCGTGTGGTTTATTGTCTGAATATTCAGATTACTAATAGGGAATAAACTACAGTCGGTGTGTAAAATAGTTCGGTGAACAACAATAACGATCTGTTAATTGGATAGACGGATGAACGAAATACTTGGATTAAAAAGAGTGTAAGATAGGGATGTAGTCTTTCGTTCCTACTGTTCAAACTACAAATCTAAGAGGCAATGACTAAAGTAAAAGAATGGGTCAAGAGTGGAAATAAATCTCAAGGTGGAAAGATATCGATGATGCGATTGGCTGATGGCACATCTGTCCTTAGTGTAATTGAAGAAGAATTACTGGATCTGCTCAATGGAATGAACAGTCAAATGCATACAGAATCAGGACTCAGAGTAAACCAACAAAAGATGACAGTAATGGGAAGTAGCAGATATGTGAAAGCGAGAAACTTAACATCACAGTTGATTATCAGGAAATAGATGAAATTAAGCACTTTTGCTACATAAGCAGCAAACTAACCATGACAGATGGACTAAGGAGAACATTGAAAGCAGATTATCAGTGCGAAAATGGCATTCCTGGCCAAGAGAAATCTACTAGTATCAACCGTAGGCCTTAACTGAAGGAAGAATGTATGTTTGGAGCACGTCATTGATTGGTAGTGGAACATGGTCTGAGGGAAAACTGGAAGAGAATTGAAGCATTTGAGATGTGGTGCTACAGAAGAGTGATGAAAATCTGGTGGACTAATAAGGTAAGGAAACAAGAGGTTCTGCGGAGAACCAGCGATGGAAGAAATATATGGAAAAACTGGAAAGAAGAAGGGACAGTAGGGTAGGACAACTGTTAAGCCATCAAGGGATAGCTTCCATGGTACTTGGTAGACCTGTAGAGGAAGACAGAGATTGGAATACATCTAGCAAAAAACTAAGGGCGTTAAAGGAGAGAGTTGCTTGTGGCGTGCCGCATCAACCAGACACAAGACTGAAGTCTCCAAAGCAAAAAACAAAAAAAAAAAAGCAAAACAAACTCCTGAGGTATTACTGGTCCATGATGTAATTTTGTAGGATGCTTTCAGCAACATATGTGAATATGTCTGCAAATTTTGTTCCGAGTAGTGTCAGTAGGACAGAAGTAAGAAATTTAAACGCCAGCCATGATGCCGCCGTATTTCTCGCATCTCATTGTTTATAACGTCATATCTGCTGAAGTGTAATATGGAGGTCATTCTTATCCTACAGCGATTGTGAAGTTATATGGGTACCAGATTTGTTGGCGTTCGCTCGAGTGGTTTAGGTGATGTGGAACATATATTGTTATTGCTGGCAAATAAATTCTGTATCCATTTTCTGTTGTGTTTGAGTCAATAGATAATGCTGAAGCTTGCCGAGGTACAATATGCAAAGTACATAGGACTTGGCAAAAATGAAAGGACCGTAAATCTTATTACGGCTGTCAGCGAAAAATACATTTACCTTAGGTGAGTTCCGTACATGTTTGATTACGTGGCGAGGTTTTTGCTCACCCCATATACGGATATTATGCCGATTAACTTTACCGTAATTGTGGAAGGTAGCTTCGTTACTGAATTCAATGTAATTAAGAAAGTGATCTTCAGCCTGCATCTTGTTAAACATTTCCACACAAAACTCAGCTTGTTTTCCTTTGTTAGTTGCTCTTGAAGCTTACAAAGGTTCCAGTTTGTATGGTTTCAATGACGGGCATTTCTATAATACCTCATACACAGTAACACTAGCCATATTCAATTCTGTGCTGGTGCGCCTCTTTGTTTTACCCGGACTAGGAATGTAAGACTGATGAACTTGTTAAATTGCTGCGTCAGAAACTCCTAGCCGACCCTGATCTGGCGTTATATGTGATACACAACAAGTTTCTGTGAAGCGATTGTGCTACTTAATAACAGTTTGCCTTTCACTTGCGTTATTTAGTCCTTAATTATCTCTGAACTGTAGTAGGCGATTTGGATACGTGAAAAAACAAACAACACTACGCGCGCTCTGCACCGTTATACGTCTCCATGATGACTGTTAGATTAACTCATGCGCGCATGCCCCCTAGCGGGAACGTCGAGAATTTACTGTATTAGGCGTGAATAAATCTTGAAGATATATTTTTCAAGGTGTACTGAAGGAGTTATTTTTCCTTTTTGACATTTAATGGTTCCTTTTGTATAACTAATTTATAAACAACTTATATATATTGCCTAGTCTCATTGACTACACCACCTGTGAAAAGCCTGAAAATCTACCTACTGACATATGGAGCCATATCAACTCCAGTGCTGTGGGGGCAGCTGTGTTAGGTTTCACGACTCAGATTCCATGGCACTTATAGCCCGATCGAGGTAGTGTCTCATATTCTCGATTGGGTTTCAATCCAGGCAGTTTAGTAGCCAGAGGAGTAAGGTAAACTGATCCTGTAGTTTCTCGAACTACACATGTACACTGCGAGCTGTGCAACACGTTGCCATCGTCCCGAGGAAACTGAAATGCATGAGCGCGTTCCCCTAGGATAGATGCACACTTGTGTTGAGCCACTGTGCCATCCTGAATGACGAAATCATCGACGGAATGCCTGAGGCCTGTTAGAGGGTGTTTGCTTTCATATTCAAGCCGTCCGATGGGGCGTAAAACGTGATTTATCTACAAAGGCCATCTGTCGCCACTCAGAGGTTGTCCAGTTGTGGTACTAGCAAACATATTCCAGCCTTCGTCGCCGATGAAGAGCAGCCAACATGGGCGTGTGAACCAGGTTCCTGCTGAGGACGTCATACGCAGCAACGTACGCTGGAAAGTCGCTGAGGGCTTACACTTGGCAGCCACTTTATTCGCCTGTGTGGTTAGCTGCTGAACAGTTGCACATCTATTTCCCCGTAGACGTCTTCACAGCAGTTTTCGTTCACGTCATCTATGGCTAGTAGCACACTAAAACTGCCTCGACATAGCTTTCCAATACTGCAGTTTTGTCCTGCGTGGAGAATAAAACGTGATTTATCTAAAAAAGTCATTTGTCGCCACTCAGCGGAAGTACAAGACAATGGACTCGCATTTATGAGGTGTAACTCGTCGTCCAGTCTCCATCATTTACGATTTCCGTGGTCCCTTAAATCGCTTAAGATGAATCATGTATGATTTCTTTGAAAATATAGGTTTATTTCGTCATCGTGCTTCAGCGCTGTCTATAATGATATTGCCGTCTACGGGACGCTAAGCCTCAGTCATCCCGTTTTCTTAGATTTGCTATATGACTGCTTTGAAAAAAAAATATGTTAAAGGCGTAGAGGCGTAGACAGTCAGTCGTCCTTAACTGTAAGATACCGTAAGTATTATCCTAATGGCCACCTGCTTTCAAGTTATTCCAGGTTGTGACGTATGTGTGATACAATACGTTCACTCACACTGATACTCGACGTTTTGTTTCTCTGTCAGTGAATTTCTAGATAAATTCAGCAATGCCGAATTATTCAGATTCATCTGCAACAAAGACATGTCACTTCCATTAGATAGGAGAAACATTATTTAGGAATTTCAGAATAAGGAACACAGAGCATATGATAACTCTGATGCTTCATAGATCAAACACCACAGCGGTCAGAAAAATATCTACCAATGGCAAAGATAGCAAGGGTATTTAAGAAACGTTGTGTTAACAAAATCCCTCCATCACCCCAAAGGCTTAAAGATTTAGTTGGCTAGGCCAATTATCCATTGGTACTGCATATGACAGACATGAGTGTGGCCTGCCGTCCGTCAAGTAGATAACCGTTCAGGAGTGTTGTGGTTTGGCAAGACTGCCAACCCACTATGAGGAAGCCGAAAAGCACGCGTTTAAGCTCACGCAGGTTGGCGTGAGGGCGGGAACAGGACACGGAAATGAGACTAGTAAAAAACGTACGTAGCAGCTGGAATACTTAACTTTAATCCATAATTGGTGAACATCGCTCTTGACGGTACATGTTTTACAGCATCAATAGTAACTGGTAATGGCGCCTTGCTAGGTCGTAGCAAATGACGTAGCTGAAGGCTATGCTATCGTCTCGGCAAATGAGAGCGTAATTTGTCAGTGAACCATCGCTAGCAAAGTCGGCTGTACAACTGGGGCGAGTGCTACGAAGTCTCTCTAGACCTGTCG
Organism: Schistocerca cancellata; assembly: GCF_023864275.1. Classification (NCBI taxonomy): domain Eukaryota; kingdom Metazoa; phylum Arthropoda; class Insecta; order Orthoptera; family Acrididae; genus Schistocerca; species Schistocerca cancellata. The sequence continues at coordinate 336,327,712 of NC_064632.1, forward strand.
TGTGGCGGCGCTCGGTCTGCAATCACTGATAGTGGCGACACGCGGGTCCGACGTGTACTAACGGACGGCCGATTTAAAGGCTACCACCTAGCAAGTGTGGTGTCTGGCGGTGACACCACAAGGAGCACTGTAGGAGGCGGCAGGCACTGAATATCCTTCACCTGTCACTAACAACTTGGAAGAAGGCCATATGATTTATTAGCGGACCAGTGTCGTCTAGGGCAACTGGATTTTGGAACCGCATGAAAAAGGGAGCCATCTAAATTAGGACCAGCGATGAACAGTAAATTAGGTATGGTTGCTACCAACTAAGCTCTGCTTGACACCCGCTTACTGGCATCAGTACGCTCCTGGGTTTCCCAGGTGAAACACATCCAGACGGCACGTGAGATGGAGTCTGACTGACCACGCCAGGACACCAAGGAGGTCCCTTTCCACCACCACATTCTTTGTTGAGGAAGGGGCGTCAGCCACCCCAAACTGCATAAATGAAGACACCCAGAATCTCTATACTTGATCAGAAAATGATGAGAGTGACACTCATCGAACGGTGCCCTGTTTCGACGAACTCGCTCGGCATGAAACTCGAGAGCCTTATATTAATTCAACTCACCGGAAAAAGAGACGGAGAAACTCTTTTCCGCTTACAGGTATTTAGTTTTCCTCCCGCTATGCAGTTCTAGAACGTTTTACAGCTGATGTCATGCGTTCGTCATAATGCCATGAATGGATAGAGCCAATCTCCACTGCATCTTTGTCGAGATGGTTGGAACTTTAAACTTTCAGCAGGAAGGTACTAACCACGACCTCATTACGGAAGGTGTCCAAAGGAATTAAAATCGACTCGCTGGCTTTGTGGAATTATCAAAAGGGACAGAAGAAGAGATCACCATCATCTTGGATCAGTCCGCAAGTCACACAGAGCTGAGGTTTCATCGGAAATCACAATGATTAAGGAAAAAAAAAACAATTATGAACTGAAGTTGGTAAAAATGGTTACGGAACGGTTCTAACGGGCAGCATGTTGGAGTTCGTTGTTAAGACTACTACAGGAACCGAAATTGAAGACGTAACCTTAATAAAATAGGAAAATCACATTCTCCATTAAAGTATTTAAATTGATCTAAGTACCTCTTAAAAATATGAAATTAAAGCAATATAAAACTGGGGTTAAAAAGGGTCACCACAACAGCACTGAATGCCTCTGACTTATCTACATTTAGTCAAAGCTAGATATTAGTGTGGAAACTTGCAAGAAACATGGACCAATGCATGTAAGTGGGGAGAAATTCGAAGGCTATGTGGAGGAGGAAAAGAAGTTTCTCCGACAATTATACAGAATGAGTGAAAATAAATTTATGTACCAAGGATTCATGTATTTCTTAAAAGAAATGTACTGAGGGGCAAGGGCTAAGGTAGTTAGGAAATATCTTAATTATTGGAATGTCTTAGGGTCCCAAATATTAGAAGTATTTAAAATCAGCACCAAAGTATACAGTTTGGAACGGGTTTTCAATTAAAGGAGGAATTTAAAAAGTTGAGCAGCTTGACCAGAACACTAGAGAAGTCACACTAATGGATGAGTAACGAAAAAAGAGAACACCACACAAAATATATGTTGTTAGCTGATGTTAACTGATAAATTCGTCTGGAACGATGAAACACAATAAAAATTAATTTCAAGTGATTTTCTTTCGTACTTTCGTAAAACTATTTGGGTTTGGTGCCATTTGCTGGTACCTCTTATACGACTTTCTGAATTTAGAATAACGCCACAGAGGGAGAAATTCATCTGCTTGCTTTCATTTTAGTTCTGTCCTAAGGTTGAATATAGCATCATACGTACTCGCTCTCGTCTAAGAAGGAAGTTTTTCGCTTGGCTTTCATCTTTTGCTCCTGCGACGGTCTGTTAAATATACATGACAGAATGTAATGAAGATGGTTTAAACTTCGTGTTTATAGTGGAACACTGAAAGCCGCAGGGTCTGTGAACATTTCCTTTCCAGCTTATACAAACTAATGGTCAAATTACTTCGTATAAATGTGCTTACATAGTTATCAAAATATGACCGTTTGCCACTGTACAAAACTGAGATCAAATCGTTCTACTCATTTGACTGGAGCCGGCGTTCTGCTGAAACAGAAATATTGTATCTAACAGGTCATCTACGTCTCAGAAAAATGTTTCTTTCTAACACATTTTTATTACGTCGCTTTCCTTTGTGTTTGTTACAGATTTTGCAGTTGATCTTAAACCAACTTCCAGATGAGGTAGAGATCTGAAACTTGAAGGCTATATACAAAGGTGGTCGAATCATAGTTAATGAACAGAAAGCAAAAAGTTATGCTGAATAGCACAAATAATGTTGGGAGGGCGGTAAATTCTAGTGAATTGGGAATTATCACAAAGGGAATCACACAGGGTTCAATTTTAGGTCCTCTGCTGTTCCTTATTCATGTGAATGACCTCCCACTTAACGTTCAGCAAGCGGAACTAGTACTTTTTGCAGATGAAACGAGTGTTATAATACATCCCATTCCAGAAAAAGCAGCTGAAGATATTGTTAAGGATGTCTTTCAAGTGATTATTAAGTGGTTCTCAGAAAATGGACTCTCCCTTAATTTAGAAAAACTTACTATACCCAGTTCTGTACACCGAATAGGGTAATACCGACAATTGAAGTACCATATGAACAGAACTCAGTTAACTGGGTAGATTTCTCCCCATTTCTGGGTGTTCACATTGATGACAACTTGAAATGGAAGAAGCATATTACTGAGCTTCTCAAACAACTAGGTTCAGCTTCTTTCGCTCTTCCTATAATCCCTAGTCTTGGTAATAAACAGATCAGCCTCCTTACGTACTTTGCATATTTCCACTCAATAATATCTTAAGGAATAGTTTTCAGGGATTACTCACCACGTAGACATAAAGTATTCATTGCACAAAAAAGAGCAGTGAGAATAATTAGTTGGTGTTCACCCAAGGACGTCATGTAGGCACCTTTTCAAGGGGATAGGTATTTTAACTGCACCTTCAGAGCACATATATTCGCTAATGAAATTCGTTACAAATAATGCGCGAAGAACAGTGACGTTGATGCGTACAACACTAGAGGGAGAAATGACCTTTCCTATCCGCTACTGAAGCTGTCAGTTGCTCAAAAAGGAGTACATTATTCTTCGAGAAAAATCTTTGATCATTTGCCCTACAACAAAGTGTCTGGCAGGTCTCAGATCAAGTTTTAAATCTAGCTCAAAATCATTCCTTTTGGACAACTCCTTCTACTCCATGGACGAGTTTGTTTCATAAACGGTAAAAAAATGTTCCTCTAAATGTAGTTGCATGTGTAGAACTAAAAATTTCAGTAATATTAGTATTAGCACTATTCATGTGTGTGTCTATATATATATATATATATATATATATATATATATATATATATATATATATATATATATATATATCGAAATCGGACTTGTTATACATCACATCGATAAAATAATCGGGAAAATGATCTACAGAACATGACATAATGAAAAATAAAAACTAAACTAAAAATTTCCAACAAAGCTCAGAAATGGATGACAATAAAATATTACCTAGCTTTCTCGTTTGATGTGTGGCTACATCTACATCTATATGGTTACTCGGAAATGACTGGCAGAGGGTTCATCGAACCATTTTCATGCTACTTCTCTTCCATTCCACTCTCTAACGGCGCGTGGGGAAAACGAACGCTTAAATCTTTCCGTTCGATCTCTGATTTCTCCTAGTTATATTATGATGATCATTTATCCCTACGTAGGTGGGTGCCAAAAAATATTTTCGCATTTGGAAGAGAAAGTTGGTGATTGAAATTTCATAAATAGATCTCGCCGCAAAGAAAAACGCCTTTGTTTCAGTGACTGCCACCCCAGCTCGCGTATCATGTCAGTGACACTCTCACTCCTATTGCGCGATAACATGAAACTAGCTGCACTTCATTGCACATTTTCGATGTTCTCCGTCAATCCCACCTGATAAGGACCCCACACCGCGCAGCATTATTCCAGCAGAGGATGGACAAGTGTAATGTAGGCTGTCTCTTTAGTGGGTTTTGTCGCATCTTCTAAGTTTTCTGCCAACAAACCGCAGTCTTTGTTTCGCTTTCACCACGATATTATCTATGTGATCTTTCCTATTTATGTTGATCGTAATTGTAACTCCTAGGTATTTAGTCGAACTGACAGCCCTTAGATCTGGGCGATTTATAGTATACCCAAAATTTATCGAATTTTTTTTAGTACCCATGTGGATGATCTCGCACTTTTCTTTGTTTAGTGCCAATCGCCAGTTTTTGCACCATACAGATATTATCTGTAGATCGTTTTGTGAATCGAACTGATGGTGTAATAATTTTACTAGATGGTAAATTACAGCGTCATCTGCAAACACTCTAAGGGGGCTGCTCAGATTATCACCTAGATCATTTATGTGAATCAGGAACAGCAGAGGGCCAATGACACTACCTTGCGAAACGCCAGATATCACTTCTACTAGATGATTTTCCGTCTATCACTACGAACTGTGACCTCTCTGAGAGGAAATCACGAATCTAGTCACACAACTGAGACAGTACTCCATATGTACGCAATTTGATTAGTAGTCGCTTGTGAAGAATGGTGTCAAAAGCCTTCTGGAAATCTACGAATATGGAATCGATGTGAGATCCCTTGTCGACAGCACTCATTACTTCATGGGAATAAAGAGCTTGCTGTGTTGCACGATATTTTCTGAATCCCTGTTTGTTATGTATCAATAAGACATTATCTTCAAGGTGATTCATAATGTTCGAGTATATGCTCCAAAATACTACTGCAAATTGAGGTCAGTGGTATGGGTCTGTGAGTCAATGTTTTACTCCTATTTCCTTTCTTGAATATTGGTGTGACCTGTGCTACTTTCCAGTCTTTAGGAACAGACCTTTCGTCAAATGTGTGGATGTATATGATTGCTAAGAAAGGCGCTATTGTGTCTGCATACTCTGAGAGAAACGTGATTGGTATACCATCTGGACAGGAAGACTTTATTAAGTGATTTGAGATGTTTCGCAACACCTAAGATATCTACTTTTATTTCACTCGTGCTAACAGCTGTCATGGTTTAGAATTCTGGAATATTTACTTCGCTTTATTACGTGAAGGAATTACGGAAAACTGTATTTAATAACTCCGCTTTAGTGGCACCATTATCGGTAACATTTCCATCGCTATCGCGAAGTGACGGTATTGACTGTTTTTTGCCACTGGTGTACTTTACATACGGCCAGAATCTCTTTGTGTTTCCTACCATATTTTGAGACAATGTTTCATTGTGGAAACTATGAAAAGCATATCTCATTGACATCCGCACTAAACTAGCCAGTCTTCGGGATTTTGCGTTCTTCTGAATTTGGCATGCTTTTTTCGTTGTTTGTGCAACAGTGTTGTGACGTGTTTTGTGTACCATGGTGGATCAGTCCAGTCGCTTATTAACTTATGCTGTATGAATCTGTATATTGCTGTAGATACTGTGTCCTTGAATTTTAGCCATATCTGGTGTACACTTACATAATTAGCTTGGAAGGAATGGAGACTCTCTGTTACGAAGCCATCAAGCGAATTTTTATCTGCTGGTTTAAACTGATATATTTTGCGTTTATTTTTGGTGGTTTTGGTTGATATGGTTTTGAGCCTCGCTACAATGACCTTGTGCTCTCTAATCCCTGTATCCGTCATGACGTTCTCTATTAGATCAGGATTATTTGTGGCTGAGGGTAGAGGCACTCCTTGTCGATTCGCTAGTAGGTGCGGCCCACTTTAACCAGTTGCAGATTACCACAAAGCACGGCTGTCTGTCGCAACGGACAAGTCTACCCATAATCCGCTACGTGGTAGTGGTTAGCAGGCCGTCGCCCCATTTCTTAATTAGCCGTCAATCGTGGAGCTAATCCAATGATAACAATGAGAGGCCAGCTATGAACCTTAATAGCGTTATATCCTACCGGAAGCTAGTGCACTTGATCTTACTATTAATGCCGTAGCAAGTACTGTTATGCCAAATGACCTTTGGTCTATATAAATCCAGTTCAAATAGTCATTTAACTGATGTTATTATTCATAATATCACTAATGTAAGAAAACTGTGATACCTGACATGAAACACATCAGGTCATGATCTGCAATGTATATTTCTAGCATCTGGCCATGAAATCGAAGTAATAATTTGAGATTTTATCCTAAGCGCATTAAACGTGCCCCACAGAGAAAACATGCTTTTTACAAAATAGAAGAAAAAGAGTGTGAAACACAGAGCCAGCAACGAATCACTGGTTGAGAAATCCATTTAATCTTGACTTGCTATGAGAAAGCAGCCGTAATTCGGCAGTCGAATGCGGATGGATAGAGTTCGAAATTTACTGTCAACACTTCCATTAAGTCTTCGAATGACAGTTTGGAGTAGTCATGTTTTGTGCTATCATTTCAAGTCACACGCATTTAAGTCAATTTAAGTGACACAGATAGCTACGAAAGGAGATAGAAACAACAGAATGTGGCCTGAACCTTACACATCCAGTAAGAGATCCCACAGTCTACTAACAGATAGAGCAGGGTATGTTACGCTTGGGTCTAGTGCTATTGGTGGTGCCATTTGGTCGTACTATTTGTATTGGCTGACGCTTCATTTAGTCCTATAAGGTTTTTTGAGTGTAATAACTGTACGAACTGCTAATATTGTTTACGTGTATGCGGCCCCAGAGCGAGCGGTGTTAGCTGAAATCATATAATAGCAGAATACGTCTCGCTCTGTGATCTCTTAGTTTGCTTAAATATCGTCCATAGGCAGGGATGAGCGCTGTGGCAGTCCGTGCAGTTGCGCAAATCCACTGTGCTGCTGTGGCGTAGTGGTTAGCACATCTGTATAGTGGGCAGGAGTCCAGTGTTCGAATCTCAGACTTAGTACAAATGTTCAATTGTCGCTTCAGTATCGACGTTTGAGACGTTGAAAGAGCTCTCGAACCACATAGTTTCATTTCATTTTGCCTGGATTTCATGCAGGGTCGCCTACATGGTTGGCTGTGAAATGCTTGCAAAGTGTTGGTACCCCACTAACTGAGCGTAGCGTAATTAAGATTTTCCAGGCGTTTACTACTAACGAAATGTTCTTGGCCTTCTATATGTGTGGCTGCACAGACTTACCGTGAGGCTCTGACGAATGCCACACTCTTCATAATCTAATGAAGATGAATAGTACCAGACTAGTCAAAAATGTCCCGGTCGGCTAAAAACTCCAAAACCTTTCTTCAAAACTCTGAAGTGATTTACGAAAACATTTGACCTATTATCTACTCACAATGACGATAAAGGTAATGTAATATCGAAAATAGGGCATTCTACGACAGTAATTATTAGCTTCATACATCAGCATCAGAGAGGTAGAGAGGAGGCAAGTCAAGAGAACATTTATTCACCCTTTAAATCCGGGGAATAAACTTTCTATTAGCCGTAAGAATAGTTGTACTACACCGTAGCTCTTGGCAACGTCGAGCACAGTGATAAATATTATGCCTTTGGCATTCAGTACCATTATATATAATGATGAGCCGAGAGACTATGATCACTCGGTTAATTGTGTGTTGGTCCACATATGCTACAGAACTAGGATTCTGCTTGGCAAGTACGTTTTAGGTTTCCGGAGTTACGTGCCAACATATTACACCCCATCAAGTACACTGACAGAACTCAAAAGTGCAATCTTGGGAAAAATGGACAAAAAGAAGTCTATATTGAAATGATGTAAGCTTCCTCTAAATTTCAAGTAAGTATTTTGGACTGTAAATTCCATTTTATTTTATGCATCAGTAATATGGACATTTAGGTCTGTTTGAATGTGAGGTGAAGTCAGATAATTATTAAGTTCCTTGAATTGTGTCTTTTTTGCTTTTCTAAAAACTATTATTTGGTTACGATCCCCCATATAATACTTTTGCCACTTTTCCACCCTAAATAATATATTTCGTTTGTTTGCTGTAGTATAATACGTCATTTGAGCGTCCATTACACTAATTTCTACTTCAGTAACAATAAAAAATGAAAAAAATTATTTTATTAGAAACATACAAAGGGAAAAATTAAATTTTATGAAAAGGTACAATTCAAGTAAGAGTTTTCAAAAATATATAATCATTAACTTGCTTATATAGTGTAGGAGTAATATTCACCGAAAAAAGGGATTCAGTCAATGTCGACCTACTTTATAGTAGAAATTTCCGTTCTTTCTCGTTCGCTGTAACACACAAGTAGTCGTCGAAACAGTATCTGTCCCTTCAGACATGCATGTATGACTGAAGGAGACTGTAATGTAAGGTACAGACACTCAGTAAACGCACATCTAGTAAAAACCAATGATATCAAAAATTACATTCGGTTTCCCTTATACATGAAAAGTGTAACAGCTCAGATTGTGCTGCTCTTCTTGAATGAACTACGGACAGCTGTCAGTGGCAGCATTGAGGAGACACTGTTCTTGCCGCGGGCAACATGAAGTAGACTACAATAAAATTAACACAACTGTCCTGAAGTGGACAAATTGCGAGAGAGACATGTCGTTTTTCGTTCACGTTGCGGCACCTTTCATTTGGTTACGATCCCCCATATAATACTTTTGCCACTTTTCCACCCTAAATAATATATTTCGTTTGTTTGCTGTAGTATAATACGTCATTTGAGCGTCCATTACACTAATTTCTACTTCAGTAACAATAAAAAATGAAAAAAATTATTTTATTAGAAACATACAAAGGGAAAAATTAAATTTTATGAAAAGGTACAATTCAAGTAAGAGTTTTCAAAAATATATAATCATTAACTTGCTTATATAGTGTAGGAGTAATATTCACCGAAAAAAGGGATTCAGTCAATGTCGACCTACTTTATAGTAGAAATTTCCGTTCTTTCTCGTTCGCTGTAACACACAAGTAGTCGTCGAAACAGTATCTGTCCCTTCAGACATGCATGTATGACTGAAGGAGACTGTAATGTAAGGTACAGACACTCAGTAAACGCACATCTAGTAAAAACCAATGATATCAAAAATTACATTCGGTTTCCCTTATACATGAAAAGTGTAACAGCTCAGATTGTGCTGCTCTTCTTGAATGAACTACGGACAGCTGTCAGTGGCAGCATTGAGGAGACACTGTTCTTGCCGCGGGCAACATGAAGTAGACTACAATAAAATTAACACAACTGTCCTGAAGTGGACAAATTGCGAGAGAGACATGTCGTTTTTCGTTCACGTTGCGGCACCTTTCACGTATTTCTCAATGGCGTACACTAAAAAACTTCCTTTTTTTTACTTTTCTACCTGGGGTGCGATGTGTGCACTTACAGCTCGCCCAACTCCAGTAAAATACGGACCAGTTTTCGTCTATGATCGCAGTACTGTGATCCGGTAGTGTGCCCATTATGTTCCATCGAAATCAGATCAGACCAATTCGTTAGTCAAGAAATCAACTTCAATACACTGCCAGGCTCCTCAAACCACTGACCTTTTGAGATAGACACTTACTCTGTTGGAAGATGCTATCGCTACCGGAAGAGACTTCAAGCATGAGGGGATACGGATGATCCGCAACAATGGTCACGTAATCTGCAGGTGTCACGGCGCCTCCGATTACTACCACTGGTTGCACGTATGCCCAGGATAATTTGAGCCGCAGCAGAATCCTGACCGCAGCAACTTGTGTTGCTCAAGTGGTGCATGTTTCGAGTAGCCTATCGTTGGATGTTGGTCTAAACGGAGACGACCAGCGACCTGGTACAACAAGAACCGTGATTCATCCGATTAAACGCCACGCCTCCATTTTTCCAAACTTTATCATCCAAGACATCTAGCGGAATGGAATCATAATTGACGAGGTCAAGGAATAAACATATAAAATCGTTGGGGGTCTCTGCTGCAGATTTATATATTCAACAATGGACGCTGGATGGTATGGTGTGCAACACTTGTGCTTGTACCAAAATAGTTCTCTGACGACAAAGCTACGACTGATCGACGCATATCCTTCATAATTAATAAAGAGGGCATATCTCCAACCTCTACGTTCTGGAAAAAGGCATCGTCATTTAATACCTTGTGGCATAACTTTGGTTTCACCGTTCTTCAACCAGTTTCCATAGGAGCTCTCGACAGTTGCACGCCAACAGCTAACCAGCAGGATGTTCATTCCCAGGCTGCAAACCAAATTAATGTAGTAGTGGACCAAAAGCGTACCTAGCAGAAATCATTTTTACGTATTACCTGCTTAATTATTTTTGAAAACTTTGGTGGAAAAATTCAACGACCAAAACAGAATATTTGAAACAGCAATAACACTCTATGCTATCATTCGTACCAGATATCTTCCCCCCCTTTAAAAGTCTACCAAAAGTTCTATGTAACATACTGATCTGGCAACAAATAGATTTTCTTCTAAGGGGTTCAAATGAAGACTGCTGTAGAATGAAACTTTCATTCTACAGCGCAGTGTGCGCTGATATGAAACATTCTGGCAGATTAAAACTGTGTGCCGGACTGAGACTCGAACACGGGACCTTTGCCTTTCGCGGGCAAGTGCTCTACCAACTGATCACCCAAGCACGACTCACGTCCAGTCCTCACAGCTTTACTGCCGCCAGTACCTCGTCTCCTACCTTCCGAACTTTACGGAAGCTCTCCTGAGAACCTTGCAGAACTAGCACACCTGAAAGAAAGGATATTGGGGAGATATGGCTTAGCCACAGCCTGGGGGATGTTGGAAGGTAGGAGACGAGGTACTGGCAGAAGTTAGGCTGTGAGGACGGGGCGTGAGTCGTGCTTGGGTAGCTCAGTTGGTAGAGCACTTGCCCGCGAAAGGAAGAGGTCCAGAGCTCGAGTCTCGGTCCGTCACACAGTTTTAATCTGCCAGAAAGTTTCAAGACTGCTGTAGTATGTGGATTCCGATGGTTAATCTTAACTACATACGAATTATCAAGTGTAACGCTTATTTCGGGCTTGGATTATTACGCATAAATTATTGTATATAACCTGCTTTTAAGAGATATAAGATCTCAAATCTAAGGTCTCAAATCTCCAAAGCAGCATTAAAGACCATCTTGTGTTTTTCATCTACGAAAAATATTTGGAGACAATCCGAGATTGTGGTTGTTTACTGCCTAGTTAAGTCATTATAATCAAAACAAATTACAAATCTTTTAGACAAGGTATACGGAAGGTGACAAATGACTCGGAACAATACAGACTGTGAGTACAGAAGTAGTACAAGTGTCAGTCAAACTGAAGCAAGACAGACTGTACAGCGAGCGTGCCGCGGGCGTTGGTAATGCAGACAGGTGTGTATAGAGAAGTACTCTCATTTGGGAAATGGGATGGGACTGCGCGAGCGTTCACCGCTGTGGCAGTCGCCTGTTACACGCATGCAATGTGAGGTCAGTGATGCAGATCGGAAATAGTGCGAGTAAAAAGCTAATTTTCGGGTTACATGGTTAACAAATACAGGCGTCATTGTTACACCAGTGCTAACGGCCTTCCCTCGTTCCTATTGTATGTCCGCGAGTATGACGAGTCCGAGAATTGTGACGCTGCAGTGACTTCATAATCGTCGACTCGTTCTCTCTCACTGAAGTATGCAGGTATAATAGTACTCATAAATAAATGCGTGGTGTTGTTCATTCGGTTCTGTCAGAAAGAACAGACACTTCTCTGAGTCTGCAGCTGTGAAATATATATGTAAATTAAAGGGAGATGACTGCTGTCAGGTGCAGCCAGAAATTACGTGGAATGATCGGCGACGAGTGATACTGCACCGGACCGGGATTGGAAGCCGAGACCTCCTGCTTACTAGACAGGTACATTAACCACTGCGCAATCCGTGAAACAGGCTTATCGCGCGAACTATCACGGCACGCCTCTCTGCCGATCCACATTCCAACTGAGCGCCACTTGTCCACACACTATGTCCATTGACTCCATGTTTGCTACTTTAAGATTCCCACTGGTGATCGGACGTATTTATGCATGCACACTGAGGAAGTTGGATGCATTGCCTAACTAGCGTGCCAATTATACACTCCTGGAAATGGAAAAAAGAACACATTGGCACCGGTGTGTCAGACCCACCATACTTGCTCCGGACACTGCGAGAGGGCTGTACAAGCAATGATCACATGCACGGCACAGCGGACACAACAGGAACCGCGGTGTTGGCCGTCGAATGGCGCTAGCTGCGCAGCATTTGTGCACCGCCGCCGTCAGTGTCAGCCGGTTTGCCGTGGCATACGGAGCTCCATCGCAGTCTTTAACACTGGTAGCATGCCGCGACAGCGTGGACGTGAACCGTGTGTGCAGTTGACGGACTTTGAGCGAGGGCGTATAGTGGGCATGCGGGAGGCCGGGTGGACGTACCGCCGAATTGCTCAACACGTGGGGCGTGAGGTCTCCACAGTACATCGATGTTGTCGCCAGTGGTCGGCGGAAGGTACACGTGCCCGTCGACCTGGGACCGGACCGCAGCGACGCACGGATGCGCGCCAAGACCGTAGGATCCTACGCAGTGCCGTAGGGGACCGCACCGCCACTTCCCAGCAAATTAGGGACACTGTTGCTCCTGGTGTATCGGCGAGGACCATTCGCAACCGTCTCCATGAAGCTGGGCTACGGTCCCGCACACCGTTAGGCCGTCTTCCGCTCACGCCCCAACATCGTGCAGCCCGCCTCCAGTGGTGTCGCGACAGGCGTGAATGGAGGGACGAATGGAGACGTGTCGTCTTCAGCGATGAGAGTCGCTTCTGCCTTGGTGCCAATGATGGTCGTATGCGTGTTTGGCGCCGTGCAGGTGAGCGCCACAATCAGGACTGCATACGACCGAGGCGCACAGGGCCAACACCCGGCATCATGGTGTGGGGAGCGATCTCCTACACTGGCCGTACACCACTGGTGATCGTCGAGGGGACACTGAATAGTGCACGGTACATCCAAACCGTCATCGAACCCATCGTTCTACCATTCCTAGACCGGCAACGGAACTTGCTGTTCCAACAGGACAATGCACGTCCGCATGTATCCCGTGCCACCCAACGTGCTCTAGAAGGTGTAAGTCAACTACCCTGGCCAGCAAGATCTCCGGATCTGTCCCCCATTGAGCATGTTTGGGACTGGATGAAGCGTCGTCTCACGCGGTCTGCACGTCCAGCACGAACGCTGGTCCAACTGAGGCGCCAGGTGGAAATGGCATGGCAAGCCGTTCCACAGGACTACATCCAGCATCTCTACGATCGTCTCCATGGGAGAATAGCAGCCTGCATTGCTACGAAAGTTGGATATACACTGTACTAGTGCCGACATTGTGCATGCTCTGTTGCCTGTGTCTATGTGCCTGTGGTTCTGTCAGTGTGATCATGTGATGTATCTGACCCCAGGAATGTGTCAATAAAGTTTCCCCTTCCTGGGGCAATGAATTCACGGTGTTCTTATTTCAATTTCCAGGAGTGTATGAATGCCACGTATTCATATAATGTACATGTAATAGTACTCGTGATTCACACGATCTTGCAGCTGTAAAGTAGCACTGGAAATCCGCCCCGGGTTCGATTCCCGGCTGGGTCGGTGATTTTCTCCGCTCAGGGACTGGGTGTTGTGTGCCGGCGCGGTAGCTCAGCGTGTTCCGTCAGAGGGTTAGTTGCCTCTGTAATTGAGTGACTGGATCAATGACGAAATTGGACGTGTGTCAAGGGACATCAGCACCGAACAAATGCAACGGGCAATAAAAAAAAGAAAAAAATTATTCAGCACGACAGAATGGCAGTCCTAAGGGCTCGGGTTCGATTACCGGTTGGGTCGGAGATTTTCCCAGCTGAGGGACTGGGTGTTGTGTTGCCCTAATCATCATCATTTCATCCCCATCGACGCGCAAGTCGCCAAAGTGGCGTAAAATCGAAAGACTTGCAGCCGGCGAACTACCCGGCGATAAGCCTTAGTCACACGACATTTTTTTTTTTTTAGCAGTGAAAACGTGAAATGATCGGCTGCTGAGATCAGAGGCCTTTAACGAAATAGTGATTTGTGAGACTTCGGATGGTGTTAGACGCACAATAACTGAAGCTACGTACACAACTGCAAACATATTTCACTGGAGGAGGAGTGATATCTGCGGTAAGTTTCACGCTTTAGTTCACGCTTCAGACGACACACACAAATTTATTCCAATTCAGGCAAAATGTTTATATTCTTGTTTATGCAGTCTCCACCATACGAAAAAATACTAACTTCATCAAAGGAAAACTAGGCATAGAAGAACATCACTGTTACATCCCTACGAGATAAAAGCGTGCTATTTCTGTATTAATTTGGTCATGACAACTTACGATTTTAGGTAAACAGCGACTTGCACAGCTTATCATTCATTTCTGTATTTTAGTCTAGTAATTAATCGCTATTTAGAGACTGTACTTCATCCTCATGTCCTGTTTAGTGGTACTGTCGTTACAGACTCTGTGACGTCCCGAAAGTGTATGTATGTCACAGTAACTGCTAGACATTATCTTTAATTGATCCTAATTACTAAAATAAATTTACAGCAGTCTTCGAAAACGTTTTATCTATAAAATGTGTTCATAAAGACAACAATATTCAATACTAACCGAACAGTCGTTACGTTGTTATACAACTTGCTTCTGACATTTAGGTAGGTCAGACATTCTACGACGTTCTAATTTGCTCCTGAGAATGACTGCATGGCCGAAATCATGATTGTCTGGAATAAATGAATAGAAATAATAATAAACTAACAGCCGTCGGTCACAAATCGTGATTTTTATTAAAATGCACTACGCATTTCGAACCCTGTGGGCTATTTTTCAGCTGTTTTGACAGTCTACATCATTACATTTCGTTTAATTCAGTATCTAGCAAGATCAGATTTTTGTAATACAAAATGCCACATTATGAAAATAAGTTTATAAAACTATGATAAATCGAAGAGTAACTTACTGTTTGTAGTAGCGGGTGAATAGTTCTGGAGAATGTTTTCGTAGAAGTACATACTTTACAATTGAACGGCACATTTGCAGAAATATGTTGAGGCAGCACATTTTCGAACACAATTCAAAACAAGTCAAAGATTTTAGACCGTGAAGATGCTGCATTTATGAAGTAGACAGATATTATTTGCAAAGTGGTGCTTTACTATTTACATAGAAGTCCTTCATAAAACAAGTACTTGTTAATGCCTTAAATGTGACTTTGTTTTATGACATGATTACATTATTAAATACTTGCTTTGTAGGAAAAATAACTTTCCAGAATTACAGAAAAATTGTGACTGCTAAAATCTGTTTGGTCATTCAACATGTTTTCACAAGATTTTTCATAATGTAACATTTTTTTGTAATTTCTCCACACGGGAAACAATGATAAAAAACTTGATTTGCTGGATCAGACATTTTCTCTCACCACGTACAACGCAGTGCCAACGGCCTCCAGTTAACGACCGAGAGCTGCGGCGTTAGTACAGAGATGCCAGAGCCGATGCCCAATGAACATTCCTTGAAATAACAGCAGAAATCAATTTGGGACGTACGACAAATTTATCCGTTAGGACAATGCTGCCATATTTGGCAGTAATGGGCTATGGCAGAACACGACTGACGCGAGTGCATTTGGTAACAGCATGACATCGCCTGCAGCGCCCACTTACTCATTATAAAGAAAGTTATACAGTCATGAAAGCAACGGTGCAAACAATGGATAAAATGCAGTTAAACGACTAGTAATTTACAGTTCAATGGCGGAAATTTCTTTCAAAAGGATTACATACTTACACTATGTGATCAAATGTATCCGGACACCTGCCTGAAAATGACTTAAGTTCGTGGCGCCCTCCATCGGTAATGCTTGAACTCAATATGGTGTTGACACACCCTTAGCATTCGTGATAGCTTCCACTCTCGCAGGCATACTTCCAATGAGGTGCTGAAAGGTTTCTTGGGGAATGGCAGTCCATTCTTCACGGAGTGCTGTACTGAGGAGAGGTATTGACGTCATTAGTGAGGCCTGCCACGAAGTCGGCGTTCTAGAACATGCCAAAGGTGTTGTATAGGTTTCCGGTCAGGACTCTGTGCAGGCCAGTTCATTACAGGGTAGTTACTGTCGTGTAACCACTCCACTACAGGTCGTGCATTATGAACAGGTGCTCTATCGTGTTGACAGATGCAGTCGCCATCCCCTCATTGCTCTTCTACAGTGGGAAGGAAGACAGTGCCTAAAACATCAGTACAGGTCTCTGATGTGATAGTGCCACGTAAAACAACAAGGGGTACAAGCCCCTCGTGAAATACACGACCACATCATAACACCACCGCCTTCGAATTTTACTGCTGGCACTACACACGCTGGCAAGTGACGTTGACCGGGCATTCGTCATACCCACAACCTGCCATCGGATCGCCTCGTTGTGTACCATGATTCGTCACTCCAAACAACGTTTTTCCACTGTTCTATCGTTCAACATTTACGCTCCTTACACCAAGCGAGGCGTCGTTTGGCATTTACCGGCGTGATGTGTGGTTTATGAGTAGCCCCTCAACCATGAAATCGAAGTTTTCGCACCTCCCGCATAACAGTGGATCCTGATGCAGTCTGGAATTGCTGTGTGATGGTCTGGGATGGTCTGCGTAGATATCTGCCTCTTGCACTTTACGACCCTCTTCAGCAGTCGGCAGTATCTATCAGTCAACAGACGACGTCGGCCTGTACGCTTTTGTGTAGTACGTGTCCCTTCATGTTTCCAATTCACAATCACATGGGAAACAGTGGAGCTAGGTATGTTCCAAAAAACGTTCAAATCTGTGAGAAATCTTATGGGACTTAACTGATAAGGTCATTAGTCCCTAAACTTACACCCTAATTAACCTAAATTATCCTACGGACAAACACACACACTCATGCCCGAGGGAGGACTCGAACCTCCGCCGGCACCAACCGTACAGTCCATGATTGCAGCGTCTTGGACCGCTTGGCTAATCCCGCGCGGCGATGTTCAACAGTGTGTAAATGTCGCGTGCAGACGTATGACACAAGTTGCATCCAATCACCTGACCACGTTCGAAGTCCGTGAGTTCCACGGAGCGACCCATTCTGCGCTCTCGCGATGTCTGATGACTACTGAGGTCATTCATAAGGAGTACCTGGCAATAGGTGTCAGCACAATGTACCTAATAAGAAAAACGTATGGTTTTGGGTGTTTCCGGGTACTTTTGGTCACATGGTGTAGCTGGAACGCCGCTAGTGCACGGTTGTACTAGCGAACTTGCGTACCCCCGTTTCTGAGCGAAACGAGTTCACTTGCACCCGGCAACATACTCAAGTGGCGACTGTGCTGCGATAGACACTCATTATTCGAGCATAGGGGCATACGGAGGCGACGAGTTCGGGGAAGACTTCTGTCCGTTGGAGTTCTCTTTGGTGGCTGAGAAAGAGGATTAGCGAGGTGTTGTGCGGGCTGTGATTGCGGAAGGAGTGCCAAGAAGAGAAATTAAAGCCGTATTGTCCCCTGTGTATTGCGAACAAAGCATGTCACGTGAATATGTCAATGCGTGGAATAAACGATTTTTTTTCTTTCGAGTAGGTTGGGTGTGATTGAAAGACAGCAACCGGGCTGGATAAGATCATCCATCATAAACCCTTCTGTGACTGCTTCTATGGATGTTGCCGAGAGCGAGCGACAGAAGATACACGGCTCTTGTTGGGCGTAAACCAAGGTATTTTTCACGCCATCGGGAGAGGCGATATGAAGTTCCATAGGTTGTCCACATTCTGACTGGGGAGCAGACGTGGGACTGAATGTCGACATAACCGCAGCACCCGGAGAGGTATCATGATTAAGAGTCTCATTTCCTGTCGCTTATTGTCGCGGGAAGTGGAACATTGTTATTTTGAGCCGAAGAGCGGAGTCAGAGCCAGCAATGGAAGCACATGCCTTCACACCAAGCTTCAAAATCCAAAGCTGGTCAGGCCAGCGCCGGGTAAATCATGATGATCTGTTTCCTTCACTGCAAAAGACTGCTACTCATTAACTTTATGGAACACGGTGCCACAATTAACGCACAGCGACACATGGACACTTTCCAGAAACTGAGACACGCCATCAAGTCCAACCGCCCAGGAATATTGACGGGCGGCATCATTCTTTTGCTGGATAACGCCATCCATATTTTGCCTACTTTGTTTGGACAACTTTTCGGAAGTATGAAATGGAACTATAACATGCGCTCAGTTTACGTAAAGCGGTCGGGAGAATATGGTTCCTTGGTAGAACATCAGGATATATAACCTGTCTTCAAGGGACTCATGTGCCGTACCCTTGATTATTTCTCTTGAGTGTGGGACCCGTACCTACTGGGACTAACAGGGATAGCGAACATATGCAGAGAAGGGGAGAGCAACTTGTCACAGATTCATTTCGCCCATTGGAGAGTGTCTCGCAGATACTGAAAAAGCTGAAACGGCAGACGCTTAAAAATGGACGTAAGGTATTCCCAGAAAATCTATTTACAAAGTCTCAAGAAACTCGTTTAAATGATGATTCTAGGAACATACTAAAATCACCTACGTATCGCATGGGATCGTTCACGTAGGTTTTACGATGAACAAGACTATTGATAGCTCGCTGGAAAGTGCCCTCTGCCATACATTTCACAGTGATTAGCGAACTATAGAGATAGTTGTAAATGTAGAAACCCACGGCGAAATTGTAACGGTATTCATCCCTAAGATTTACTTGTAATGAGGTGAAAATAATCGCAATGTTAAGATGCAGCTGCATAATCAGGAAAGTTTGTAGAGGGTACAGTATCGACAGTGGTATGTCACAGTCAGTCCTAGCCCTCACACATCGATGGTTGTCTGGAGCATTCGGAACTAAGCGCCCTTGTTCCGGCACGTTGCATTGCCTTGCAATTCCGTTCAACAATACCCAAGCACCCCTTTGTAGAGATGAGAGCAGCTGTTATTCAGATTTAGCGTTGGACTGTCGTACGCAGTGGAGTCGTACCGAAACAACAAACAGTTTGCCGGTGTTGATAAAAAAGGTCTGAAATTTTTCGTCGAATGATAGGTTTACAATGACTAACTAATCGGTTTACTGGCAGTGGGTCCACGTAATTACACATGAAATCAGGGAACTTCGACATTCTTCGCCAGTAGTATCCGTTGGCGGGCTATATTATTATTTTAACAAAAATTATTTACTCTACACTGAAATTTTATGACGTGATAGTTATAGGAAAGGCAAACTTCAAAGCAAGAACACCCATACCATAATCTGCTATGGGGAGGGGGAAATACCTGTGGGCATAGAGTACTTTTAATGGTTTGGAAGACGAATGGCGACTTGCAAGTATCCATTAAAAAGGAACCTGTTAAATACCTGCGTAATATCAACTTCTCAATGATTTGTTGTAAGAGGAAGACCTTGCTGCACTCAATTTCTTTCTGGGGAGGGGGCGTAGGTGGAGAGGGGGGAGGGCGGAATGTCCCGCTGCCAACACTTGCCTGTGATGATGGCAGTCCTGAGTTTTGCTGCAGATTTGTGCGTGGTAGGGTACAGCCATTGTTGGGAGCTGTGATCTTTACGGACTCAACAAACGAGATAAATGGTAAGAACTGTGACCCTTTCAAAGAAACCAGTTCGCTTAAACTGAAGGAGTGAGTACATTCACATTCGTTAGGCCACACAGGTTTCGTACGAAGAGCTTTCTTTCCGAGAACTATCCTTACCTATGTCCGATTGCCGCAAAGAAAGCTCTTTCCGTTAAAAATCAGCACAACGTAGCAGTCGAGAAGTCATCCTTCATTTCATCAGTTAACGAAATACTCCTTTTGTAGTACAGAAACACTAATTAACTATTATTTAGAGAAGTCATAAGACGTAACGTGCTTTATACTATAACCAAAAATCTTACTCAGAATAGACTATTTCCAAAAAGAATTTTTTCACTCTGAAGCTGAATTTGCTCATTTGAAACATCTTGGTGCATTAAACTCTGCTCTATAACGGGGCTGGAATCCGGAAGCTTTCCTTTTATGGTCATGTCTGTTACTGATTCCACTACCTTTTTCTACAAAGCCCTGACAAAGTCACGCAGGAGGAAAGAGAGCATGCTAAAATATGTAAGAATTCTGTAGAAAGCTGAGTAGGTAGCAAGGTAATAAGTCATTGATCGAAAGCAAAATGACTATGTTGATCCAAAATGACGCCTTTCTGCGCATCATCAGATGACCTGATAGCTACGTGATATTAATGTAAACAACACGAACAATTTCAGTCATGTAACAATAAAGTCCAGTGTTACCTTCAGTGCTAAGATTATCCGATAATGGCGTACGCCAAAAGACGCCATTTTGGTTCAATCAAGTCATTTTGTATTCAGTTGCTGATTTATTGCCTGGTGACCTACTCAGCTTTCTACGGATTACATATACCTTTTTCTTAAAATAAATGATTTTTATTTGGCTGACATATAATGAATTACGATGTTGTACAAATGTTGACAGAAAGTTTAATCATGATAAATATGTCCAAATAAATAATGTTAAGTAATGTATTAAGAAAATAAAACGAAGGTGACAATACTAATGTAGATTAGGTATCCACGAAAATATGTTTTGAAGGCATACATTGATTTTAGCTTTGTTTGGAGCAAATTATCCCTGTGCTGTATTGATGCATTTTAACTACGTTTTGGATGTAAAAACGATATAAAATTGGTAAGTACTATTGTCAAAGAAGACATCTTCGAACAAGAATTTCAGGTGTTTTACGAGAAAATTAGCGTCTGACATTTACGCTAATAATATGAATGATCTGTTCAAAGTTTTCTTACTTAAATTATACACAAAATTAAGACATGAAATTCTTCATACATTATTCTTCCTTCACCTTCATTAAATAAAGTTCCCATATTACACAATGAAATATCTTTTTGTCTAAGGCTTTCTGTTAATGGCAGGAGAGACAAATATTGCGTATTTTCATTCAATAATGTTATATGGAATAACGTGTTTGGGTAACTCATATTTAAGAAATGAAAGCTTCCACTGCTTAGAAACATGCTGTAAGAATAATCTTTGACGCCCGTCCAAGATCATCTTTTAGGCATCTTTTTAAATAATTAGGAAATTATACTACTGCTTCACGGTATATTTATTCCCTAATCACTCTTACTGTAAAGAAACCTCTGCAGTTTAAAAGAAAGAAATATAAACATAATTAAATTATGAGAAGAAATAATTACATTCATTACTGATCATTAAGATTATCTTTAGGTGCACAAAAAGGGGTGCACAAAGCTGCAACCACATTTTTAGTCATTTAGCCAGTGGTATAAAATGGTTGAAAGATAGCAAAGCTGTATTTGAAAACAAATTGAAAGAGTTTCACCTCGATAATTCCTTCTACTCCGTAAAAGAATTTTTATTTTTTTAATCTGTAAAAGGAGTCGGGTAAGAATTACTAATATATCCATACTTAAAAGAATATAAAAATTAGAAAAACCTGTAAGTGATTCATGGAGCATTAAACTAACTCACGTACCACACTTCCAGATTTAGTCTCGCCAAAAAGGCAGGGAGCCTTGTTTTGATTTGCAGTCCACCATGCAGTTTTAATCTGTCAGGTAGCTTCAATAATATACAATGTCACATATATAGGCCTATGTGTACACAGAGTTGTCATGTTACATCTTGATAGAATTAGGCAACGTATTTAGCACATAGATGGCTTAACAGTAAACAACATAGAGCCGAAGCTTCTGAACAGTACGAGAAAGGAGTGTGAGTTGCATAGCATTAACATTGGGTACGTTGCAGTTGGGGAAGAAGTGAACTTTCCTAACTAGCAAATTAAGCTTACGCAGACTGTTGAAAGCAAAGAAGGTACTAAAAGTTACATATTAATACGCGGATCGGCGGAAGCAGAATTTGGTCCATCTCTATGGCAGCGCCATCTCGTAGTGCAGAGATGGACGAGCGCTGCGCCTACGCTGTTGTGCTTAGCGGGGCGCGCTCTAGTGGGAAACTTGTGTACGCACTGACTACGCGGAACTATGTACACAACAACTTCCTTCTTAATGGACATCAGTCATCGGACTTAAACGTAGCTTTGGATGGACCTCAAAGAAGTGTTATAAGTTTAATACTGCTCACAATATATTGCATACGTGTCCCAGTGGATAACGCCAGTAGTTACATGAAGCTTGTCGTAAGTGATGCTGATGTTTAACGCTAGAAATTTGTTGTCGGATGTAGGGAGACTGCAGAAGACCTTGACTGACTCACTACATTTCAAATGTAACGTACACTGAGCTGACAGAGGTCATGCGTTACCTCTTAATATCGCGACGTACAGCCATTCTCCTGATCAGGTGACCTGTGGGCGAAATTATTCTCTCGAATCATCCAGAATGTTTTTCAAACGAATTGTGAACAATTGTGGCCGAATGAGATGTTTGGGAACATGAATTCCATCAATGGTTGCTTATTGTCTCCTAGCAGCACAACACTACCATTTACCGTTAATGATGAGATCAGATGGACTAGAAGACCCAGTCCGTCCCTTGCAAATACAGCCCACCCCATTATGGAGCCCCATCACAGTGCATTTCTGATAAGGTGGGTTGATGGCTTCGTGGGGTTTGCGCCATATTCGCACCATGCCATCAGCTCTTACTAACTGAAATTGGAACTCATCCGACCGGACCGCGGTTTTCCAGTCGTCTAGGAGCCAACCGATATGGTCACGAGCCCAGGGCAGCCGCTGCAGGTGATGTCATGCTGTTACCAAAGACACTTACGTCGGTCGTGTTCTGCCATAGCCCTTTACCGCCAGATTTGGCAGTAATGTCCTAACGTATAAATTGCACGTACCTCCCACACTGATTTCTGCTGTTATTTGAAGCAATGCTGATTGCCTAGTGGCTCTGAGATCTCTATACTAAGGCCGCTTTTCTCGGTCGTTAACTGAAGGCCATTGACACTTCTTTGTTCGTGGTGAGAGGTAATGGCTGAAATTTGGTATTCTTGGCATACCCTTGACACTGTGTATCGCGTTATGTTAAATTCTGTAACGATTTCCACGACTGAATGTACCACACTTCTAGCTCCAACACGTCTAGCATCAACTACCATTTTGCGTTCAAAGTCTGTTAATTGCCGTCGTGCGGCCATAATCACGCTAGAAACCTTTTCACATGAAACAACTGAGCACTTATGACGCATCTGCCAATACAGTATTCTTATATACCATGTGTACGTGACGCTACTGCCATCTGTATACGTGCATGTCGTTGTCCCATGACATTTTTCTCCTCTGTATGTAGCGAATTAACATACAGAAAGACCCTTTAGTGTATGCCGAACAATCAACGAAAGTACTCACAATTGTAACATGTAGAAGTACGAGCATGGAAAGATTTAGAGTGAAATGATCACATAACACAATTCGCACGAAAGGCAATATTGGGATCCTTTGGAATGGGTTTTCCCCTCATGAAGGAGAAATGCAAAACATTTGCTCGACATAAACTTGAGTATTGCTCTTTAGTATGTGATCCGTGATAGAAAAGATTGAGAGCGGTAATAAGACAACATCTCAAAGACTGGGACGTTTCGTCACAGGTTAGTTTGGATAACGTGAAAGCGTTACGGAGATATTCAGTTAATTCTAGTGACGTGTTGCAAAAGAGGAGCTGTGCGTCATGGTAATGTTAACTGACGAAGGCCAGCCGAAGTGGCCGTGCGGTTAAAGGCGCTGCAGTCTGGAACCGCTGGACCGCTACGGTCGCAGGTTCGAATCCTGCCTCGGGCATGGATGTTTGTGATGTCCTTAGGTTAGTTAGGTTTAACTAGTTCTAAGTTCTAGGGGACTAATGACCTCAGCAGTTGAGTCCCATAGTGCTCAGAGCCATTTTTTTAACTGATGAAATTCCATGAACGTACTTTGCTACAAGAGACCACCAATATAAGGGTGTCCCAAAATATTCTGACACGATTCCATGAGTTGTAGAGGTTGTCTTGAGGAATAAACTGAGAACAGGAATCAGTGTTTGTAAACGTCATCCAACAACGATACAGAGATTCGAAATTATAGGGGCCATTGCCAGCAGCTATGCCACTCCTCTGGCAGCAAACGTGACAGTCTGTGCTGACGGACTGTAAAGCAGGACATCTCGCAGTATTTTCTTTGTTATTCAGTGATGACGACTGATGCAACTATCGCCGTTGGAGAAGATGGAGCCAGCTGTTGCATTGACAGGCCTTGTCTCCTAGGAATGCGATCTGTGGGCTGGGTAGATGATGCACAGTTTGTTTTTCTTCTGTATATCGAAAATCATTGAAGATTTTAGAGGGTATCATGAGTAAATTAAGCTGCCGATGGAAACATGTGTCAAAAAGCGGCATCCATTGTTGATCTCCACCTTCGCCACCGGTGTCTGTGCAATCAGTCGCCGCAATCACTGAGAAACAAACAGCAGTGCGAGACGTTCCGTCTCCGGTTCGTCAGTGTACACTGTCACTTTTGTTGCCATACAGGTGGCCTGGCGCTAGCCGCCGGCAGCTATAATTTCGACGCTCTGTACACTCACTGTATGACGTTTCCTGATATTGCTTCCTATTCTTATTTGTTCTTCTGTACACCCTGTACAACCCCTGGAAGTATTTTTTCATGACATCCTTTGGTGCGTCTCTAGGTATAACTCTCTAAAAGACGAAGGTATCTGACATCAGACGCATTCCTACCAACAATCAGTCTTCCCATGTACCATTTGCGACTGCAACAGGAAAAGGGGAAGTGGCTGATGTGTACAAAGTACCCTCCCCCATACATCTTAAGTAGTCTTCAGCAGTGTATATGTAGATTCAGCGTGTGAGTTGATATACAATGTGCAAAGAGATGAAATGCTGAAAAGAATGGCCAAGGAAATGTCTGTGGAAGTGACTTACCAGAAGACGTGACATGTTAGTATGACATCTGCTGCTACATCCAGGAAAAGTTAAGATGGCCGCTGAAAGAAGTAATGGACGGTAGGGGGCGGGGGGACGTAATAGCAGCGACAGACAAAGATTGGAATATACCGAAAGGTATATACAAGATGCTGGTTTCAGTAATTACTTGAATAATGTCAGCACTAGACAGGGAGTGTCAGCAGACACACATTAAACCTATCGAAAGATAGATACCATAAAACAGAACTAACTATGAAATTTACACATTTCTGAAGCACAGAAACGTGCGCAGAACTTATTTTCATAAATGCAACCATCAAGTACATAGCATCTGTATTATTAGACGGCGACAGAGATTTCCCACTCACCCAACTTCAGCTGCAGTTTGCCTGTTTAACGGCTTCTAGGGAGTAGGAAAATTTAATTTTTATTTTACTTCATGAGTGAATTTAAAAATTCCGTATGCTGTCCTAATGTTGTCAATATGAACTATAGAATTTCATTGAAGTATTAACATAACAAGTCACATATTAAAGTTACGAGTTGTGTATCCTGGATGAGGAGCTAAGACAGGCAACCTCAAATATAACCAGTATGAAGAGATTACAACACCGACTTTGTATTTTTCTAATGGAGCTGTATATTTTTTCAGTGGCATTTGAAAGAAGCTTCTAAGATACATAAAATGCTTGGGACACGATCAAATAGCATCCACATGACAACATCCAAAACCAGTACTTCACCGTCACGAGAAGAGTTTCCACAAACATCTAACCTATTATACAACACGTAAGATAAACCTGTACCTCAGGAAGTGTTCGCATGCTTATTACCACGGCTGTCATTCGAAGTGCTCAAAACATTGACCATGAGCACTGACAGTAAATATAAGGTGATTCTGGAGAAACACTATTTCACGTTGAAATTCCTCTGGAGTTAATGCCATCGCAGCCCCACGTTATAAAGCATTTCATACTTTCGGGGAACGTCATTGTTTACTAATATACTTAATTTTCACCGCAGACGAAAGTTTATAAATGTTAAGTTTGGTGGGTGTGCAGACCGTTTTGCGTTTACCGAAATATCGTTTCGGTGCTCTCCAGATGTCTGTCATGACTTATGCGTAACTGCCGAGGCTCGATCCATCACGTTGCTACCACAGTGATTGCCTTGTGTCCAGTGAGATGTTCTCAAGTGTCTGTGGCAGCAGCGTATCTCAGGCACTCGAGATACTGGAGTGTATTTAGATTCCCATCAAGAGATCATGGACCAATAATGCGGGGATTGAAAAACGAGAACCAAACGGTAAACCAGGAGCGTTATTTTTATCTAATTCTTTGAGTCAGCGGGAATTTTCATTTGACGATTAGGGCGCACTGTGAGGATACAGTTGCCCTTGGTTAGTAAACTTTGGTTCTTCTTCAAACAAAATTTGACATGGATATGCCTCTTCACTTTGCACTTTCCGTAGACAGCATTCCGAGAACTCTAACGAATTTTGGAAGCCACTGCTATGAAGCTGCAGATGCAACGAAAGGTAAAGTGGATGAAATGCGATGGAATGTAGAGTTCGCAGAACATTTCTTTCGTTGATCGCTATAGTAGTTCCGAGATGCCGCTTAGCAACATTTGTATTTTCTTACTGCTGCTAAAATGTTCGTTTCATTTATTTCATTATTGTTCTTCTATTTGACATATTTTTTTCTCCACACTTACAGTTTATGTAACCATTTTTATAATGTTTGCAAAGACACATGATGAGTGCTTGGTAAGATCCAGATACGCTTCAGCATACAACCACACCGCTGGTCTCATAATTCGGCGACATTCACTTCTACGATGTCGTATGCATTTTGAACGTCTTAATAGCTCTAAAGCAAGTTATCTGATTGCTACAACAGCAGAACACAGACTGATGGGCTTCAGGCGCACAGGGGGACACAAGAACATGTTTGCTTTCATCTGATGTAATTGGACGTACTTTTGTGGAACCTCTTCTCCTGACAGAGGGACTGTGATCTGCAGCGCTGTTACTCTGATACTATTTGATGAAATGCCATACAAGTTACGTCGCTGAAGTTCTCTTAGAAACTCCTTTCAAACACCACAGGAAAAGTATACGGTCCCACTAAAAGAAACAAGGTCGGATGTAGTAACTCGCCGACTATAAACGTTAAAAATACTTACAAATGTAAAGAGATACGCCACATTTCCCGCAATAAATTGGCGAAAACTACAGCTCGATTCACTTATTCATTCTAGATGCTCAAGTATTTGCGGTGGTCTTAGCTGGTTCACTCGGTATTTCTTAAGGCAGCGTAACGCACGGCTGGCTGATTACTTGGACTTTATTCATCCAGTATTTCGGAAAGCACTTCGCGACTTCCAACAAACTTCACATAAAATTTCAAAGATTTTCGGAACGTATTCTCTTTGAAACACCCCATGCAATAATGACAGACGAGAGCTTATCTCTTAGTTTGTTTCGCTGTTCATGAAGTTATAATTCAGCAGAAGGTGTGACGTTTTAAATATATAACTTCTGTACCACTAAGTCTCTTCCAAACATGTTTTGGAGAGAGTACGTATGTACACCACGCAGTGCACCTGCAAAATTATATCACTGTATGACACATAATTCAGGAACGAAAATTACCCAGACTACACTCACCCAGTATTTGAACCTGTTTTATACACGGGACTTCCACCATTTGTAAAGAATACGGAGGTGGAATGGGTTACTGGTATATCATAAACAAGAACAAAAATCCGCAAGTAAAACCACTAAGATGTAATATTTCGAATTTTATCTTCGCCGAAAGTTGTTTATGACATGAATCCACTGGCAAAAATCAAATTGTGGTGTAAAAATCCTTGAGATTCAAGTAGTCAGCTTTCTTGTAGGACGAGTATTGAGGACCAAATCGTCTAGTACGAGTTTCTGAGGATGTTTTAAGAAAAAATAAAAATACCTGATGAATAATGGTAAATACTTTCATCTCGCGCACTCATTAGAAAAGATGAACTTCATGTAAGAAGAATTAGATTGTTCAGTTAATATATTTTCAAGTAAACCCTTTACAAATTTCCTCCTCGTGGAGGCACTGTAGCAAGAAGTGCACAGAACATACCTTACGCGTGGATGTTTACGACGAGTAACGTTGGGGATTTCCCGCACGGCAATGTATCAGAGCGTTCTCCGACTGCGTTCGGCCACACCATTAATCTTCACGTCTGGTCCACGGTCTATTCCCCCCCTAGAGCAGGAAAAATATGATCGTGTATCACGGCACCGTGGAGTGAGATTATGGTACCTGGGGTTCAATATGAGACTTGCTGCGTATGAGATCGATACTGCTGGACAGCGAACCCTGAAGGAATGTATTAGCTTATTGGCGTATGGAAATTTCGTAGCTTAAGCCGTACGCCTTAGTATCTGTCGTCATCAACAAAATACGAATTAGAGGAATATGAGGAGGTATATTACGGTTAGCTCTATTATATTTGTAAGGAACAATACTATGCAGCTAAACATATAGTTTAAAGTTTATTGAGAATGTCCCAAAATATTGTAGCACGTATTTTTTTTCTGAAATCATTGAAAACACGTATCACAGTTTGCTGTACTTGTAGTTCTCCTCTTCTACATATACTTCTACTTACAAAACTCCACAAGCTACCGCACAGTGCCTGTGGGGGTTAAGCTATATCACTGCTAGTCCATTACTTTCCGTTCCTTTCCTGTTCCACTCGCAAACAGAGTGGGGAAAAAACAACTCTCTCGTATTTTACTGATTGTAAGACGCTTCTGACTATGATACGTACCTTAATTTTCAAGGAATTTACAAAAATTAAACTTTTACCACTTTTATTATTAGGCTGCAAAGTTAGACCAAAGAAATGGCTTAGTTCATAAAATCGAACGAATCTTTAACACTCCCTGAAAATCGTCATTTGAACTTTATTCTTCTTCTTCTTCTTCTTCTTCTTCTTCTTCCTCTTCGTTGTCCTCTTCATACATAAGAGGGTCTTCACTGCCATCGAGAGTTAATTATGCCGCACTTCTTGAGAGATTTGACCTTAATGTCTTCCATCATTCTACACCACTATTTTTTATCCACTGACACTCTTGTTTGATTGCGGGTCGTTTTAAAGCTCCCTTCGGCCTAATTCATGCTGAGTTTCAGCCATCAGCCATTCGTTCCATTCCTCTCTCACGTACTCTATAAATGGTTTATTGATCGAGACATCAAGAGGTAGAAGTAAGCCCTCCCGGAATAATGTTCAAAAATTTTCAAATGTACGTGAAATCTTATGGGACTTAACTGCCAAGGTCATCAGTCCCTAAGCTTACACACTACTTAACCTAAATTATCCTAATGACAAACAAACACACCCATGCCCGAGGGATGATTCCAACCTCCGCCGGGACCAGAAACACAGGCTATGGCTGCAGTGCCCTAGACCGCTCGGATAAACCCGCGCGGCCCTCCCGGAAGAATAGCAAGCTCTGTATTTCCATGTAAATTTCTCTTTCATAGAATTTTTCAGATGCTAAACTGATGTAGCACAAGAAAAGAAACCTTCTTCAACAAAACACCTTACCTTCTCCCCCACATTCTGGCAATCCATAATTTCATACCAGCCTTGTCAATCCAACCACTGTCATGTGCGGGAACAAAACCACCTGGCGATATTTCAGAAGGTTTTGCGCTTGAAAACGATCACTGGATTACGTTTAGTACAGTTAGCAGAACATGAAAGTACTGCAGTGTAGTCCACTTTTCTCATGTCCATTTCTTTTTAAATAGTTAAAATTCCAGCACCTTTCATGACAATAGTTCTGCTACTCGACACATCAAACGTCAGAGGAGTTTCGCATTCGTTATTTGGCTTAGATCCACAATGGCTTTCTTTCGATGTTGAATAACAAAACGATGAAAAGATAATTTTTCTTTTCATACCACTGTTGCATTTTCTGATGTATTTTGGTTTTGGTTTGCATGTTAATTCGATGACGCTTCATAATCTTCTAGCACAAATCAACACCACCCTTAAGGACTAAGTTTTCCGGTAGTACTAGCTTCCGAGCGTATATTCGAAACATTTTTATATTAACTGCAGTGCCATTTTCCTTGAATCCACTTCCATACATCTTCTAGTTTTGGCCATTTTGAATTCAGTACCCTGTTTCCACATTTACTCTTCCTTATTTGTTTTTCAGTAGTTCTTTGCTAGCCCACCAATCATGAATAGTTGTTTCTTTTGGTGGAGTGCCGAAATGCCGCTCAGCAGTTTCCAGGTTATTGTGTATATGCAGGGGTGTGGCACAAAAGGCGTCATTGAAACTACTCCTTTCCTTGGGGCAATGATTCCAACACGTTTCGCGGCAGAGAACGGCAGTTCGCAGTGCAGAGCGATAAGCAAAAGGTTATCGACCACCTTTGATACTGCTCACAACCTCCGTCCCTCGGATGATTAGTCCCTTCTCTAAGTTCATAGTGGGTTTGCAGCACTACTGACTGTGATCGCACCCCTCTGTAATGCAGCGCAACCGCAATTTTTCCTCTTGTGTACAATGGTTCATCTGGGTGCAGGGTGCAGCTAATGCAGCCGACAGGGACTGTTGAAAACCATCCACGGTGTATCTTACGCACCTTTGTTGATCACTTTAAAAACGTACCTGTACAGAAATAGTCAGTCATAGATTTCTAACCACTGGTGTGACAGGCAACCATTGCGACACATTAGCTGAGTGGCTCTAAAGTGCCCTATGGGAAATATGAGAAGTGTCGAAACGTATGCCTGTGATATTCGGCTGTTAGACTATTATTGGCACCAAAGTTAGTGTCCAGTCACTCGTGAAAGAGACGGAACTGAAATTGAGGGTAGCAAAACAAAAGCTGAAGTACTTAACTATGTTTTCAAATGTTCCTTTACGAAGGAAAAATCCAGTAGAATTGCCACAGTTTAATTTTTACAGCATTTAAAAGATGAACGGCTTAAGTTTTAGTGCCGGTGATGAAATTGTTGAAATTAAAGATGGTTCCATGGTCGGATGGAATACGTATCAGGATCTACGCTGAATCTGCAGCTGAGGTAGGCCTCTTCTAACTATAATCTATCGTAGATCTCTCTAGGTCACACCCGTTATAAAGAAGGGTAGTCGAAGTGGTCCAAATAAAACCATCCAATACCCTTGACATCGATTTATTGTAGACTCGTAGAACATGTTCATAACTCAAAAATAATTATGTATCTGAAACGGAGTAACGTCTTCCATGCCAATCGGCATTGATTCCGGAAGCAGGGACCATGCAAAACTAAATTCGCACTACTGAAAGGATGTTCAGGGGAGATAGGTAGATTATTATTTCTTGTTTTCCTGAAAGTATTTAACTCGGTGCCACATCTACCCCTATTGTTGAAAGTACAATCGTATGGGATCTCAGCAAAGTTTATCACTGGACTAAGAATTTTTTGCTACAGAGGAGGCAGATGTTATCTGGGATGGAGAGATATCGTTAGGCGAAGAAATAAGTTAGGGTGTGCCCCGAGGAAGTGTTTTGAGGCCCTTTCTGTTCATGAATATTACTGATCTTGCGGACAATATTAATAGTAATATCTTGATTTTGGCAGCTGATTCAGTTATCTATAATTAAGTACAGTCTGAAAGAATCTGTCCAAATGCTCCATCATATATATTGATAAGATTTCAAAGTAGTGCAAGGATTGGAAACTTTCTTTAAATGTTCTTAAATATAAATCTATGCAGTTTACACAACGGAAAAAAGCATATTATTCTATGATCATAATACCAACGAGTAAGAGTTGGAATCGATCAACGCCGGCCGGTGTAGCCGAGCGGGTCTATGTGCTTCGGGCATGGATGTGTGTGATGTCCTTAGGTTAGTTAGGTTTAAGTAGTTCTAAGTTCTAGGGGACTGTTGCCCTCAGATGTTAAGTCCCATAGTGGTCAAAGCCATTTGAATCGATCAACTCCTACAAATACCTGTGTGTAATTCATTGTAGGGTTACGGAATGGCATGATGACGTGGGCTCAGTCATGGGTAAAGCAGGTGATAGTTCTCGTTTTATGGTTGCAATACTGGAGAAAGACAATCTGTTTACAAATCACAGTGTTACAGATCACTCATGTGACCCATTCTAGAATAATGCACAAATGTGTGGAACGCGTACCAAACAGGGGATATAGAGAATGGCTGCAAGAATGACCACAGGTTTAACTGACCCATGTGAGAGTATCACAGATATATTGAAGAATTTGAACTGTCAGACTCCTGAAAGACGTAAACCTTCGCAAGAAAGCTTGCTTACAAAGTTTCGAGAACCGGCTTTAAATGATGACTCTAGGAATATACTACAACGCCATATTCGTCGCTCACATTGGGGTCGTGAGGACACGATGAAGTTGATTAAAGCAAGCATAGGTGTGTTTAAACGTCATTCTTCCCGCGCTGCGTAAGTGAATGCATAGGGAAGACACCCTAATTGCTGGCACAATGCACTTCACAGTAGTTAGTAGTTTGTAGATGTAGATACTATTATTCGCCCAGAATAACGATACATCATTTGTAATCTGAGAAACAACGCCACTGTTCTATGAAGTTCCACGAAAATGTTAGATATATCGCTGATGTTATTCTCTCTTCGCCGTTATTCGTTTCCGTCCGCACAGGGGAACCCGCTTCGTAAATAAGTACGAGCCTCCTCGTAGCTGCTACGGACTTTTAAAGTGGATGGAGGCAGAGTCTAACAACTCCAAACGGAAACTCCTATGGTTACAGTTCAGTGAAATTCACTCGTGTTCGTGGAATGGACAGTAATAAAAATTACCGTCAATTAAAAGGAGACTGGAAATTCAGTGGTATTTATGTTATGTACAGTTAGTGGCAGATATTACAGAAGCGGTGTCTGGACAAAATAAAATCAACGACAACGTTGTTTTAGTGTCATATGTACACATGCGCCAAAACATTACAGCCACTGACCACCGTGGGACAGAATGACGCCTGCTGACCGTTCGAGTACGGCATCCGGTAGGAAAAATATGTACACACAGGTGACGATATCATGAGACAAGAATATGCACATATACAGATGACGGTAGTACCGCGTGCACAAGATATAAAAGAGCAGTGCATTTGCGAACCTGTCATTTGCACTCACGTGATTGATGTGAAAAGTTTTCTGACGTCATTATGTCCTCACGAGGGTAATTAACAGGGTTTGAGTGGTAGTTGGAGATAGATTCATGGGTAATTCCATGTCGAAAGTGTTTGGGAGCTCAATCTTCCGAGATCCATAGGGTCAAGAGGTGCCGGGAGTACCAAATTTCTGGCATTACCTCTCACTAAGGCCAACACAGTGGCGAAGGCTTTCACTTAACGATCGAGACCAGCGGCGTTTGGTTGGTGCTGTCAGTGCTAACAGACACGAAAGACTGCGTGAAATAACACCAGAAATTAATATGGGACCGACGATGAACATATCCCTTAGGACAATGCAGCGAAATTTTTCGCTAATGAGCCATGATAGCAGACGACCGACTTAAGTGTCGTTGCTAACAGCACGTCATCGCCCGTAGAGCTCCTCCTGGTCTTATAACCACATCTGAAGGGCTCTAGACGACTGGAAAAACGCGGCCTGGTCAGATGAGCCCGGTTTCAGGTGATAAGAGCTGATGGTAGGATTCGAATGTGGTGCAGAGTCCACGAAGCCATGTACCCAAGTGGTTACCAGTGCACTGTGCAAGCTGATCTTGAGCCCGTAATGGCGTGGAAAGTGTTTACGTGGAATTTATTGGGTCATCTGGTCACAGTAAACCGATTATTGACTGTAAATCGATATGTTCGGCTTCCTGCAGACTATTTACAGCCATTCATGGACTTCATTTTCCCAAATAAATATGTAATTTTTACGGATGACAATGCGCCATGTTACCAGGCCACAATTGTTTGTCACATGTTTGAAGAACATTCTGGACAATTAAAGCGAATGATTTGGCCACCCGGATTGCTCGACATGGATACTGTTGAACATTTATGGGACATAATCGAGAGGTCAGTTTGTGCTCAAAATCCTGCAGCAGCAACACCTTCTCAACCACGGACGACTGTACGGGCAGGATGGCTCAATTTTTCTACAGGGGATGTCCAACGACTTCCTGAGTGTATGTCACATCGAGTTGCGGCCCTGCCCTAGGCAAAAGACATGACATTAGGAAGTATCTCATGACTTTTCTCACCTGAGTGTATGTGGTAGAGTGGCAAGTGGAGAACCATTCTAGATTCGATACGCCCCGCAATTTGGAACGATCCATTGACAAAAGCGACTGTCACAAATTGTAACCTGTTGTAGCCGGCGCCTGGGAACGAGTAAATCGGAAACGGCGAAGCTGGCTCGGCTGTTCTCGAGTTGCTGTAGTGAGTATTTGTGGAATGTTGTTGGAGGACGGTGAAACCATATTAGGCGGCAAGATTTTCTTATACAAAGGAAATTAAGACATTAGTTGCCACTGGACATTGAGATGCGTTACTGGAGAAAGTTTAACATTTATTCTCCATTAATACTCGAAACCGGATTTTTCCATTCCTCGTGAAGTGTCTTCTTGACGTCCAGGGCGCTCCGGACACGGTTCACTGACCAGCACAAATTTCCAATTTGGCAGTACAATACTGACGTAGTGCGTGCCCTCGCACATTATACTCATTACTCGGAGCTTTCGCTGATTCTCCAAAGATTTCGGGCATGTTTAGCATCGGCTTTGAAGGGATCATTTGGCCGTCACGCTCGAGTTACTTATATACTGTGTGTGTCTTTTCAATGATGCCCAGAAGAACAGGCACCACATATATATAACTCGGGCGAGACGCTCCGATGATCATTTCCGTGCATATCCACAAACATGCTCAGGTCGCACATGAGTAGTGAGTTGGAACCTCAGTCGTGTCCGGATGGTCGAAGCAGTCAAAGCTACATTTCGCGAGAAACGGAAAAATCCAGCTTCGAGTCACGGGCTGGGACAAATTTTCGACTTCCTCTTTGATGTATTCACTGTCCAGCAGCAGCTAATGTTTTAGTTCCTTTCTATAACGTTCATGTATGATCGCAGTATCAAAAGAAAGGAGATACATTGCATCAGAAAAGTCTCTTTATGGCCATCTTTTCAGAGATGGTTGCTGGACGCGGCTGTTCACTACAGGATGTCGAATCAAACACCTTTAAGCCGTCTAATTTCCAAACTCGGGATATTAGAAGGCTGGAAGGCTTGACACGCACGAGAAAAGTTGTTGGACGTCTACGCCTCATCGCAAACCGTCGAGGTTGGAGGTTAGCCCACTCTGTAAATCAGAATAGTCGGTGGTCTGTGGCAGATCTCACGACAAAACAGAATTCTGGTGCAAGACAGGTCTGTGTAGCACACCTTCCAACTTACTGTATTGAAAATGAGACCCTACAGGAGACGGCTCGGGCGTGTTACCATAGTGACCCAACGACAACGTCGACTGAAACTGCAGTGGTCACGGGATCATCGGGACTGGGCTGTCTATTGGTGGAACGACTTCGCCTGGCTGCATGAGTAACGCGTGAACACGTGAGGGCAGCCACAGCCAAAATTCTGCGTGTTGAGTAAAAAGGCTTGTGCTCAAGCTGTTAAACCCCTTTATCGAACGGTCTCGGCAGTGTTGCAATAAGCCTCTTCCAGACTATTTTATGCATAAGCTTTTCTTTCTTTCCCTCTCCCCCCCCCACCCCGCCCATCTCACCCCTTTCTCTTTTTGTCTTTTTTCTTTTCTTTTTTACTCATTACTCATCAGTCTTCTGTTTCGTTTGATGTGTTCAACTACGAATTCCTCTTCGTCGCCAACTTCTTCATCTCAGAATAAAACTGACATTCCACGTCCTCAGTTACTTTTTGGAGGTATTCCAGTTTCTGTCTACCCCTACATTTTTTTGCCTTCTACAGCTCCCTCTAGTACCATGAAGGTTATTTCCCGATGTATTACCACCATTTTGCCCCTTCTTCATGTTAGTATTTTTCATGTTTCTTTCACCATCGATTCTGCTTAGAACCTCAACTAATTTTCAACATTTTACTGTATTATTTAGAAATCCTTTCACCCAGTTCCCGTTAAGTTGTCTCCTTCGTATAATTTACCTACGCGAAAGCAGCGAAGAACTTTCTTGTTCCCACAGCAACAGTCATACTCCCAAATTACCTATGTTTGTCACCGGGGAATGTTTCCGACCGTGATTTATACGTACTTGTCCAAATCAAGTCTCCAGATCGCGTTCTTTCAGTTCCACAAGACCGGGTTTGGGACAACTACCTATGTTCAAATCTACCAGAAAAAAATTTAAACTACAATTGGGTCAAACTATAGACGGTTTAAGATTTATATTTAGAAATCCTCGCAATTTTTAAAAAATTATTTACAATATAATAGTTGTGCAACGTACCATTTGTTACAGAGTAACCTGTCGAATGTGAAACTGAAAGTTCACAGTCGTAACAAGCCATACACTAGCTTGCTGAGGTTTTATTCAGCGCTGGAGAGGGCTGACTATCTGTAAAGAATGGACTGATGTCATTCATGAAAATGCGCCTAAGTACATCATGAAACAGTGATTTGGGATGTCAAGAAACATTGATTTTGGATTTACTAGCATTACAATATCTGAAAAGAACAATATTAAACAAGTAAAAAATAATTAATTTATTCATTGTAAGGATCCTACCTGGTACGAAGTCTGCATTACTCGGAAGTGCCTTGCATTGATCAAAATGATTCGTACAGGAAAAGTCCTTAATTATAACGTGTAAAACAAATAGGGGTTTAATATCACTGAAAACTTCAAAAGAAGCTTTGCAATTTTTTTTTTCATATCTTTTTTTCCTATTAGATGGGGCTGAAACCCCACCACGCTGAAAATTTCCTATACCATGTCCAATTATCACTTGCAGCAATTAAAACGTAAATCGAATGAAAATAGTCAATTCCTATCAATTGTAATGAGTTGTTCGCGAATATCACATAGACAATTCAAAATTAGCTCTAGTTTTCATTTTAGACTGTTTTGCTATGGTGAGATATTCATATGCGAATTTTTATGTTACGTTTAAAATCAAATATTGTAATGGTTTGTCAGAGTCATAATAACTAGTAACAATGGATTACATTATTGTCCCTGGTCTCACTCGTGTGCAATATTTCGGATATAAACATTTTCATAGCAATTTAGTGATCTTTTATCTCCATTCTCTTCAATTTCAGTGACTTTATTAATGCATGTAATTGTTGCATATCTGTTTACAGATTAACTACCAGTTGATCAAGTTGACTGCCACTGAATTTAAGAAAAATGCCAGGGTTTGTGTTAACAATGCTGACAATTTAGCAATGTATGTGGAGAAGTGACATTTGCCTCATAAAAATAGTAAAGAACTCCATTGATTAAAAAAGCTGACAGTTGTTTTTTTGGGTGTAAAATAGGTGATCAGCATAAACCCTGGTCTCCGCGTGTGATCTGCAACACCTGTGCCTCCAACCTCAGGAATTGGATGCATGTGAATGCACGTTCAATGTCCTTTGCATTGCTTATGGTTTGGCGTGAGTCAACTAACCATGTCAGTGGCTGCTGCTTTTGTATGGTTCCTCCTATCGAGTAGGAAATATCTAAGAAGAAGAAGCGGACAATGATCTATCCTAACATTCCATCAGCCATACGTGCAGTTCTACATGGGGAAGGACTGACAATACTTGAACCACCAACAGAGTACGAGATTACTTCTGAAGGGGATTCTGAATCTCCTGAACCTTGAACATCACAAGATGCAGAGTTTCTTCCAAATATATCATGAACTGAGCATCCACAAAAATTGTCTCAAAATGAGTTAACTGATCTCATTAGAGATTTGGAGCTGTCTAAAGCTAAGGCTGAGATTTTAACATCAAGAATGCAGCAGCGCAGTTTTATGGAAAGCAATGTAAATGTTTCATTCTACCTCTGACGACAGCAACATTTCGCTTCTTTTGTAAACATGCAAGATAGTCTTGTGGCGTGTGTAGACATAAATGGTCTAATGAAGGCTCTCAGAACTAATTACAACCATGATGAGTAGAAACTCTTTATTCATTCGTCATAGTTGAGCTTAAAAGCAGTGTTCTCATATATTGGTAATGAGCTTCGTTCTATTCGAATTGGGCATACTGTGCATATGAAACAGTCATACCAAAACACGAAAATTATACATGAAGCCATCAAGTATAATGGCTATCAATGGCAGATTTGTGGTGACTTGAAAGTGGTTGCAGAGCTATTAAATATGCAGTTAGGGTATACTAAATATTGCTGCTTTCTCTGTGAATACGATAGTCGAGCTCGTGCATCTCATTACAGTAAACATGAAGGTCCCACCTGAAAATCCCTTCAACCTGGTATATGGAACATTAAGAGTGAACCTCTAGTAGACCCTAAAAATATTGTGCTCTCGCCCTTGCACATCAAGCTGGGTCTCATTAAAGATTTTGTTAAGGGAATGAACAAAGAAGGTGACGCGTGTAAGTACTTAACGCAAAAATTACCTTAATTAAGTCATACTGAAGTAAAGGAGGGCATCTTTGTAGACCCACAGAGTCGAGGATTTTTTGGAAACCATACTTTTGATGGAATCATCCAAGGTGACGAGAGGCATGTATGGGAATGTTTTAAGACAGCCTGTTTACAGTTCTTAAGGAACAAACGAGTAACAAATTACAAGGAGATTGTAGATAGCATGTCATCTTATGAAAAACTTGGGTACATAGTTATATTGATTTCCTACCCAAAGAATGTGGTGCAGTAAGTGAGGAACATGGGGAGCGATTTCATCAAGATTGCCACATTTGAGAAGAGATATGCCGGAGAGTGGAGCCCAACTATTTTAGCAGATTACTGCTGGACTGTCATAAGCAATGTTCCTGTGTATGTGCATAAATGTCAAGCCAAGCGGAAACGGCCATCTTCTGAATTTATCTCGGAAGAAAATATGTAATTGTATGTGCTGTACATATGGACATTTAACACTTGTAGTCCTTTATATACATTTGTGACCAGTTGATTTACATATATTTTCCTTTGTGTTTTACATAGTTCTGGTACAAAGTAGACTTACAAAGTATTTTCATTCATGTAATATTATCTTCATAGTTTCTTAATATTTTACTTTTGTACTTCCAGAATGGCACTGCAGTACAGAAGACATAACATAATTCAAGTAATTGTTCACCAAAAATTTGTTATGCTGGATCTTGAAACGTGAATGCATATTTAGTTAATGAGTTATTTATAGAAAAATGTTAATTACTTGTTTCAAAAAGAGCTAAATATTTATGCATATGATGATTTTTTATTATTTTATACTGAAATTAACATAACTAATTAAAAATCATGCAATTTACACAATTTCATTTCAAATTTGTTGTTCAGTGTTATTCGTCGCTACCAGTAGGCCGAAGGCTGCCGCAACTAATATTTGATAGAGCGTCTTAGATCACACCAGTGTCAGACAACAACTTGTCTTTAAAAATTGCAGGATAGTTACTATGCACAAAGACACTTTGTTCATTAAAAAGTTTCTATCGGTCTTTCATTTGCTGAGCGCATTCAAATAATAACTTTTCGTAGCTCTGGCTGGCACTTCCATTTGTTCGCTTACTGTGTTAACCTCGAGTTTGTTATCTTTCACATGGCCTGCAAATTGTATCTGATTACTGTGGTTACAGTGCTTCTTGCATTGGATTTCCAAAGTTCATCCCGTTTGTTCTATGTAATACATTTCAGAGTCTGTGCATTTAATCATGTGCAGCTATGAGTTGCTATATTTATTTTGCTTTGTCGGTGTTGGGTTATGCTTTAATCTACGTGACATTTGCCCTCCAATTTGGAATGCCACGGTCATGTTTTCTGGAAAGTGCTTTGAAAATATCTCCTATACATGCCCTTTTTACGCCAAAGTGACGAATTACTTCGTAACTCTTATTTTGTTATTCTCGTCAGTTATACCGACAAACTCGTTTTTATTTTAGTAAACATTTGCATGGCACCTCATGTGCATATACATTAGCTGTAGCTAATTGCTTACTAATAGCTAGTTCTCTTTGTAGTTCCTCTTCCTTGATGGGTAAAATGCAACAGAGCCCTCAGCATACCTCTCAAGGAGGAGAAGTAAAAAGAGAGCGTTACAAACTCGACACCAGTTAGGATCCTTATAACAAAAAAATTAACTTTTATATTTGTTTTATAAAGGTTTTCTAAAATATTTTAATGTTACTAAACCAAACGTCAGCTTTTCATGCAATACTAAGGAGAATTTTCATGAATGTCATTATTCCACTCTCCACAGATCGATTGCGATTTTTAGCATTGTACGTGTTACATCACTCAAATAGTTTTTTTTTTAAATTTATAAGCAGCAGGCTAGTGTAAGGCTAGTTAGGATGGCGAGCTCTCAATTATATATTCGGCAGGTGGCTCTGTAACTGTAGGAGGAGGAGATTAGTGTTTAACGTCCCGTCGACAACGAGGTCATTAGAGACGGAGCGCAAGCTCGTGTTAGGGAAGGACGGGGAAGGAAATCGGCGATGACCTTTCAAAGGAACCATCCCGGCATTTGCCTGAAAGGATTTAGGGAAATCACAGAAAATCTAAATCAGGATGGCCGGTGACGGGATTGAACCGTCGTCCTCCCGAATGCGAGTCTGTAACTGGAACAAATGGTATGTTGTACAACTTTTATATTGTAACTAATTTCTTTTGAATTTGGAAGCTTTCTAAACATAAATCTTTAACCACGTGTAATGTGAACTAACTGTAATTTACAGTTTCTTATAATAGATCTCAGATTGTGCAGCTGGCGAGAAACCGGTCGCGTGGAAATAGAAAAAGCGATATAGGGACTGAATCTTAACAGTTTTACACTGTCTTACTACCACCTCCCTCTTCAGCTTGTTTCCTGACGGATCTCATACCTTTTTGCTCTTCTTCTCCTAGTAATTCCCACAGCACGTCTCTACATTGCTTTCAGAGTGACCTTCAGATTTTGAATTTTTTCGCTTTGAAAGTCATGCCTTACTACCATGAATTAGAGTTGGCAGTAGTTAGTAACTAT
The DNA here is from genome assembly GCF_023864275.1 of Schistocerca cancellata. Taxonomy (NCBI): domain Eukaryota; kingdom Metazoa; phylum Arthropoda; class Insecta; order Orthoptera; family Acrididae; genus Schistocerca; species Schistocerca cancellata. The sequence goes on from NC_064632.1 coordinate 336,368,949, forward strand.
AAACCTTTCCTTTTACACACACAGCATATTTAGTTCTTGAAACCGTATTTAGTTAACGAAAGGTAATGTAAACCCTGTTTATTTCTGCTGATATCCACTCAACCAGAGCCCTACATACAGAAGCTCATCAATTGTTTCCATGGCTTAGTTCTTAATTTTGAAAGCCTGTGATTCTACCTTTAGTTCAACAGTTGAATATGAAAGATAATATGGCTGTGGTTTTTATTCTACTATTGACCATCTTAAGGAGCGGAAATAGCGATTGTAAAGATAATCGTTGTAAATACGAGGGACGTCCACAAAGTAACTTCCGTTTCTATTTCTATCCGCGGCAACACTACGATCGCAGTTCCGAGCATGTTTGGCACTTACTCTGACTCAAAGAGAAGACATGTACGCCATTTTCAGACCGCTGCTATTGACGTGTGCTTTGTAGTGCTTCTTTATAAAGTTAGACGTAATTGAAAATGCCGCCTCGTGTGAAATCAGACATGTAACCCGTTTTATAAATGCAAAGTAAGTTAAACAAAAGGAAATTCATCGGAAAACCTGCGAGGTTTACGAAGAAAATGCAATGAGTTATTCAATGGTTAGAAGATAGGCCAGACTGTTCAATGAAGGACGTTATAAAATGCACGATGAAGAATGAAGTGTACGCCCGTCTTTGGTTACTGATGAACTGGTTCACACAATTGAAGAGAAATTAAGAACAATCGTAGTTTTACACTTAGTACCCTTGCTATGGAAGTTCTGCAGATCTCACGGTCACTAATTCATGGAAGTGTTACTGAAGAACTGAACTTTTTGAAACTTTTGCTGATGTTGGGAACCCAAAATTCTTACTGAACAACACAAAAAACAACGGATGGGCAGTGCACATCAGTTTTTTTACACGCTACAATGAATAAGGCGATAGTTTTCTTTCTCGAATAGTCACCGGCGATGAAACTCTGGTATCATACGACGCCCCTAAAACAGAACGGCAATCATTGGAATGGAGGTACACTTCATCCCCAACGAAGGTTAAGCCTAAGCAAATCTTGACTACTCTAATAATCATGCGCACCATTTTATGGGGCAAAAAGGCATTCTGCTGATTGATTTCTTACCACGAGGTCATACGATCAGTGCACATGGTTACTGCGAGACCATTAAGAATTTGCGCCACGCAAAGCACAACAATAGCCGAGGATTACTGTCAAAAGGTCTTGCTTTTTTCCACGACAATGCCCGATCTCGCATGGCGAATGTGACCAAACAACTCTTGCGGGAATTTCACTGGGACGCGTTTGATCACCCTCCGTACAGCCCGGACCTCCTCCTAGCGACTTTCATCTCTTCTTACACCTCAAACCTGTTCTTGGTAGTCAAAACTTCAACGATGATGACGATCTGAAAGAACATGTTACCACATGATTGAATACACAGGGCACACTATGACAAGTGCCTGTAAAACTTCGGAAGCCATGTAGAAAAGTAGTTTAACAATTTTAGAGATTTGTACAACAAATATTTCTTCTGTATCTTTATGCGTTTGTTTTATATAACCTAACGGTAGTTACTCTGAGGACATACTTCCTATTTTAGCAGGCGGCCATTAATTTTAGGAACATGACCCACAGCAAGGAGTATCGGGAGTCTGTCTACCACCATGTCGCTGCTCCTAAATAAAATGTACTTTAAAGGCTTTCAGTGTCACAACATATAATATGAAAATTACTGTGACATGGAGTTCTTGTCTTATTTTTAAAATGGCAACTCAAGATTCCCTGCGCCACTTATGCATGTTGCCACACCTGCTTCAGAGAGTTTCTCCCATAAAGTGGGAATCACTGGTCACATGAGCTTCCTCTCCGTGCACCGCTAGTTAGTAAACATGTTTGTGCTCCTGACAGGCTGCAGTGAGCCATCAGCCGTTCCCTAACATTCCAACCATGTAACAGAGGGTAAGGAGAGACACCATACCAACAGGTACCTGTGCCAAACCGTTCACTCTTATCGTAATAACACTAGCTTCAAACGTACCTAAAACACCATTGGAGCAGACATAACCTTCGTCGCCAGTTTGTACATTAAAGTACATCGTCAACTTGAACCAGTGGGTCGCTATTTCAAGACGGAGTCCTGCTTAGAAACTGAGGCATCTTCTCAACCACTTCGTCAAAGGCCATCATGTGTTTGGTAATGGCTACTATGTAAGCGGTAGTGTGGCCTTAATTAGATATCAGTGAACCATTCAGACTAGTCTCCCTGTAAATTAAAAACGTTTAATTTAACATTCTGGCGGATGAGGCGATGGGGAACATGGCGTTAATCAGTCAACCAAGAAAAGACGGAAATTAGAATTGTCACTGGAGGCATTATACAGCTACTAACTATGCATGTCAAGGAATTTAATCTTATTCACTGCGCAGCAGAATTAAAGGGCCACTTTCTCGAAACCCCATAATTGTCTCCCAATGCGACGCAGAAGTTTGAAATTTATCTCAAAGATGCTTACAACATTCCTCAATAATGATGCAAAAGCGTGGTGTTCTGCGATACCACCCTTGGGCTGGGCGACGCTTCTAACAGAAATGTGTCAGCACACGAAAATGTGGCCAGCATCCTCATAGCATCGGTTCATTTGTGTCTCAGAGTGGATGAATTGCGATAGTGTGTGGATGCCCCGCGAAGCGGTGTTGTCGAGGGCTTCATCGCACACGTGGCCTGTGCTGGGCTGCACAGGAAATGGAAGTGCACCCTAAGATCATCAACTGACACTTGCAGAGTAGTACATAGCCACATTTCGCCACTGTTTTCTTTGGATGATTGATATCTTTCCATTACAAAAAACCTCGATTGTAGAATACAATACTGTTCTTACAAATAACACATAGTTGATTAGAAAATTCATGGTCAGATCGATATTTCATACGGTATACACCGCACACAAACAGTAGATGCAATTACAGCAGCTCACATGTAGTTATGTGTTTATTGTTTTATTGCTATGGTGAATGTTTAATTCTTTCATTTATTATTTAACTTCTTATATTCTACATTTTATAATTCTTCTTTTTTTTTATGTATGAGCCTCTATGGACTACGTACATTTTATCTGTTTCTTCTATCTTTCCTTCCACACTTCAGTCATCGTTTATAGATGTTCCTCTCTGCTTTCTTCTATCTAGGTGGCTCTAAACTACTTCCTGGGCTTTTGTTGGGAACCTTCAAAATCTTCTAATTTCTTGCTTTCACGCTACTTTTACTTTTTAGATATATTTTGTGACTTCTTAAGTGTGAAAAAAAACTCTGTATATTTGGGGCAATATTATCATTTCTGGCCGTAATCTGTGTCCATTCAAAAGTAACACTGATCTTTACTTTACGTATTCGAAACCCCTGCTTGCCTAAGCGAATTTGACCACTCCACACTGGCGGTACAGATTCTGCCTACGTCTTAGCGTTGTATTTTATGCCATACATTTTTAAACAGAGAGAAAATATCTGGTAAATATTTCGTAAAAAATAATACTTTGAATTTATATTTTGATTTTTTTTCTTATCGTTAGATGATCTCTTGACGGTATTTGGTACGAAAAATGCTTGTAGGTAGACAAATAAATGTGCAAACACAGACTAAAGAAAATAATGTTTTCTAATAGTGTTCTTCGTAGTTCAAAACCTAGAGTGTGTCGGGAGTATGTAATATTAGGTCATATTTAATGAGGTACATTCCACAGGATTACTTCTTCGATGCTTGTTAGCATGGATAGAGAAAGCAATAGTCAAGCGAAACGCAACTCGGGCTTTCCTTGCTCGACATACTAAAAATCATGGATGAAGTCAACAGAATAGTCAGGTGTATACAGTACTTCTTGAGTTCGGATAAGAATTTGACACTGTACCACACTTCCAACTTCTAACAAAGTACTATGATAAGGGATAACAAACGAAATTTATGGCTGGATTGAGGGTGTCTTGAGATATAACAGTCTAAACGCTGTCTAGGATGGAGAATAACAGCCATATCTGGCATAGTGATGTGTGTTGAGATCCTTGCTGTTCACGTTGTATGTTAATAACCATGCAATCCTACCTCTTGATTATTTATTTAGTTGGAACTGTGGTGGATTAATGGATAAAACTCCTACTGAGCAAGTTTGCTTCTAATTTCTATTATTTTAAGTAACCTCTTACTGCTTGCTAGGGCTCTTGACGCTAGGCTATTTAATTAAAACAGTCCAGATTTGAACTAATTAATTACATATACAAAATGAGTTTCATAATTTCAGTTAATTAAATACGCGAGGGCTAACGCTCTCTGAAGTAATAATCAACCAGCAGAATCAGTACGGATGGGGCTGGGGCTTGTTCATATCCAGAAGCTAACCACTAACAACTCTTGTCCCATTATTACACTGATCTGGTGTCTTTAACATGTTAATTAATTCTTGTCTGTAAACAGTTATTAATTACTGAAAATTTATGCACGGACAGGGAAGAGGGATAGATTATTCTACCTTTTCAAAAGCAGCATTTGATTCTTTACCCGCAAAGAATTTATTACTCCATTACTAATTCCTACATCAGGTTAATTTGCATCCTCTGATGAGCCATATAAATCTGCATAATTGCTGGTACTGATTCCCAGTTGGGCTTCCATTTTGTCTCCCACTATATAATAAAATTGTGTCAAACTATGAGTTAGCAGGAAATTTTTATTGCATGTAATTTCGTGTCAACAAACAAAATCGCATTCACACTGGCATGACAAAAATAAACTCTGATTACCATAAATACTGATTTTATGAACGCTCCGGCGAATGTTGTGGCAAATGCAGGGGTTGTACAAACTATTCACTGATAGGAGTCTATCAAAACTTTTATCATACTGAACAGCAACTGCTGTAGTTATCATTCAACACAGAAAGGATAGGAGGCGTCATTCAATACAAAACTAAGGGGCATTAAGGGGCACCTGAATGAATTTAGCCTCCAACCAACACGTGAAACATTTACATACGTATAGTGGCTACAACATTAGTTTCATGGAGTATATTCATTTGTTTACTACTATTGATTAAAGTTACCAAAACTATTACATTAAATGTGGCTGATGGCAACTAAGAATATACTGTGACTTTCTGTTAAATTCATTGGGACAAAATCGTCTATCAGCTGAAATCAAGTAAAATGCCACTACATAAAGATTTTACTGAGGTTCACACCAATTAAAATGAAGGGAAATTATTGACACAAAAATGATTTCATAGCCAAGTCTAGCACTTCTACAGTTCATTCACTCAGTTTATCACATTCTAAAGCCTCTCTGGAATTTAAAAGGGAATCATATTCACACGTTATAGGTCATATGGTTTCAGAAAAGTCACAAACATATCAACTAAAATATTCATTATGAATCAACGAAGTCACGGGCACTGAGTTTCTATTTCCCTTGACAATTGTTTAAGAAAACAGACACCAAATCCTGATTAATAATATCTATGAGCTACTACAGAAAATTGGCACGTCACATGTTCCCTATTAATCTTAAAGGTAATTTGCAATACTACAATTACCTATTAGGAAGCATTGTCCTAAAAAAAAGCTGCAAACATGTTCAGTCATTTCTTAATAATATCTCAAAGTAGTCTAAGGTTTGGCAGCTTGATTTATATGTTCATAAACGTAAAAGTAAGCAATTGATGAAACGCAGATAGGTGACATCGCGTGACTGCGATATCAGTCAGCTACAAATGTAATGAATCAACTCATACAAATATCTCCATGTAAAACGTTATGGGTATATGAATTAGACATATCTCCCGGGTCCAGTCATATGTAAGACAAGAGGCAGACCGGTTCCCCAGTAGGTTGCTGAAAAACGTGAGTAGTCTACAAAGGAGACTGACATATCCTAGAATACTGCTGAAGTGTGTGGGACCTACGCTCTGGGCAAATGAGAAACGAACGCATTGACGCAATTGAATAAGACTTGCTATAATTGCACTGGACCCTACGAGAGGGCGCTCCATGCGATGATCAAACGCACAGCACTACGGACACATCAGGAACCGTGTTATCGGCCGTGGAATATTGCTACACTGTTTGATCAAGAGTATCCGGGCACACCCAAAAAAACATACATTTTTCGTATTAGGTGCATTGTGAGGCCACCTACTGTCAGGTATTCCATATCAGTGACCTCAGTAGTCACTAGACATCGTGAGAGACCAGATTGGGACGCTGCGTGGAACTCTCAGACTTCGAACGTGGTCAGATGATTGGATGTCACTTGTGTCATACATCTGTACGAGACATTTCCACAATCATAAACATCCCTAGGTCCAATGTTCCCGATCTGATAGTGAATCGGAAGCGCGAAGGGACACGTACAGCATAAAAGCGTACAGGCCGACCTCGTCTTTTGACTAACAGAGACCGCCAACAGTTGAAGAAGGTCGTAATGTGTAATAGGCAGACGTCTATCCAGACCATCACACAGGAATTACAAACTGCATCAGGATCCACTGCAAGTACTATGACACTTAGGCGGGAGGTGAAAATACTTGGATTTCATGGCCGAGCGGATGCTCGTAAGCCACACACCACGCAGGTAAATGCCAAACAACGCCTCGCTTAGTGCAAGGAGCGTAACATTGGACGACTGAACAGTGAAAAAACGTTGTGCGGAGTGACGAATCACGGTATACTATGTGGCGATCCGATGGCAGGGTGTGGGTATGGCGAATGCCCGGTGAACGTCATCTACCAAAGTGTGTAGTGCCGACAGTAAAATTCGGAGGCGGTGGTGTTTTTCATGGATGGGACTTGCACCACATGTTGTTTTGCGTGCCTCTATCACAGCACTGGCCTACATTGGTGTTTTAAGCACCTTCTTGCTTCCCACTGTTGAAGAGAAATTCGGGGATGGAAATTGCATCTTTCAACATGATCGAGCACCCTTTCCTAATGCACGGCCTGTGGCGGAGTGGTTACACGACAATGACATGTCTGTAATGGACTGGCCTGCACAGAGTCCTGACCTGAATAACAACATCTATGGGATGTTTTTGAACGCTGACTTCGTGCCAGGTCTCACCGACCGACATCGATAACTCTCCTCAGTGCAGCACTCCGTGTAGTAGGGGCAGCTATTCCCCAAGGAACTATTCATCACCTGATTGAAGGTATGCCTCCGGGAGTGGAAGCTCTCATCTAGGCTAAGGTTGGGCGAACACTGTGTTGAATTGCAGCTTACCGCTGGAGGGCATCACGAAGTTGTAAGTTATTTTCAGCCAGGTGTCCGGATACGTTTGATCACATAGTGTAGCTGCGCAGCGGTCAGTCACTCCCAGACCAAGTGTCAGTCAGTCTGCCGTGGCATACGGAGCTCCGTCTATATCTGCAACATTGTTAGCATGCCGCGACAAGGTGTACGTGAACCGTTTGCGCAATTGACAGAGTTTGAGCGAGGGCGTATAGTGGGCCTGCGGGAGGTCGTGTGGACGTACCGCAGAATTGCGCAACACTGGGGTGTGACATCTCCACATTGCATGGATGTTGTCGCCAGTGGTCAGCAGAAGCTGCACATGCCCGTCTACCTGGGTCCGTACAGCGGTGGCGTACAGATGGACGCCATGACCGTCGCATCCTACGAAGTCTCGTAATGGACCGCACAGTCACTTCACAACGACTTAGGGTTACCATCGCTCCAGCGGTATCAGCGAGAACCATTTGCTACCGTCTCCACGAAGCAGGGCTAAGGTCCCGCGTACGGTTAGGGCGTCTTCCAGTCACGCCGCAACATTGCTCTTCCCGCCTCCAGTGGTGTCGCGATAGGCGCTCCTGGAAGTTCTAATGGAGACCTGTCGTCTTTAGTGGTGAGAGCCACTTCTGCCTTGGTGCCAATGATGTTATTACGCTTGTGTGTGTCGTTCAGGTGAGGGCCTGAATCAGGAAGGTATACGACAAAGGCACAAAGGCCGACACTCGGCATAATGATGTGGGGAGCAATATCCTACACAGTATTCCTTCGGTGATCGTCGAGGGAATATTGAACAGTACACCGTAAATTCAAACCATCATCCAAACTATCATGCTACCGTTCATGGATCAACGATGCACGTCCACATGTATCCCATGCCACCCGACGTCCTATTGAAGTTTTATGTGAACTACCCTGCCCAACACGATCCCCGGATCTGTCACCCATTGACCATGTTTGGGACCGGATAAAACGTCATCTTTGGGCGGTTCGCACGTCCGGCACGAACTCTGGCCCAGCTGAGGCACCAGGTGGAAACTGCGTGGCAGACCATTCCGAAAGAATACATTCAGCACCTCAACGATCGTCTCTTTGTCACGCTCCCCTGACTGTACTCACGTGCGTATGGCTCTGTCTGTGTGATCGTGTGTTGTATACGTCCTCAAGAATGTGTCAATAAAATGTCTCCCTGCTGGGGCGACAAATTCATGGCGTTCGCTTACCATTCTCGATGAGTGTGTATCAAAATGGTTGAAATGGCTCTGAGCACAATGGGACTTAACATCTGAGGTCATCAGTCCCCTAGAACTTAGAACTACGTAAACCTAACCAACCCAAGGACTTTACACACATCCATGCCCGAGGCAGGATTCGAACCTGCGACCGTAGCAGTCGCGCGGTTCCGGACTGAAGCGCCTAGAACCGCACAGCCACCGCGGCCGGCGAGAGTGTATCACATGATACTAAAATCGGTAGTGACCTACAATGAAGGACAGCACGAACGCTCAAAAGTTTGTTTGATCACATCAGAGTGTCACGGAAACGTAGAAAAAGCTGAACTGGCATAACACAAATGCGATAATTATCCTGCAAAAGCCTATTTACGAAGATTTCAAGAAGTGTTGTACGTGGAGAACACAGAGATGTATTCCATGCCCGACGTTTGACTGCCACGCGAACTGGTTACCGTGCGCACGGGGGCATTAAAGCAGTCATTCTATGCACGTTCCATACTTGTATAGACAGTTGTTACAAAAGAAAGCTCTGTCTACCACGCACTGCACTGTGATTTACAGAGCGTAGTGTTGGACAAAAATACGGAAAAACAGCAAGAAATGGATGCTTGTACTTAAATGCAAATGCTTCCTTAGCCTGCAAGTTTCTCTGTTGTATTTGACCACTAACGGTGCCTTGAAATGTCCTCCATACGCTGAAAGTGTCAGTCATTGCCAGAATATTGTTCCGCAGAGTCTTGAGTGCATTACTTCAGAGCTTAGCGAACTCGAATGTGAGCGAATTATTGGTTCTCAAACGGTGGGTGATTCCTCTAACAAAAGAGCCGAGTGCTTCGCGTTCCAGGAGGCCTCGTATCGAAGATGATACCATTTACAGGGAAAGAGGAAAAATATCATCCGCTAAATCTCAGGGTGGACAAAATTGTGTCTTGAGTCATCGTGATGGACGGTCTTTGAAGACGTCTGTGACGAAAAATAAAGGAACAACAGCTGCAGCAGACACTGCGGAACTGAATGTCGCAGCGACGCTACTGCCCCTAGCAGGATAACGCAGTGCTGAAACAATATAACGTGGACTGTGGAGCAATGTAAGAAAGTCATTTCGTCACATGAGCCTTGCTGCACACTGTATCTTACTTTGCATCTCTAGAGTGAAGCATGATAATGGCAGGCGCATGGGTGTCCTGCAACGTCGCATTATTACCAACGATTATATGACTCACGGTAAGGGAGCGTCTGTATCTGACAGTGTGTGTAGGTCGACGCAAGTGTCCTTCGGACATGCATGTATGTCGCTACTGACGATTGACAGCTTTATTTAATTATGAAATTCACTCGCAAATTGCGAATACAACTGTGCACCGCTTGTACGTTTTACAGGTAGCATTTGAACGTTTGTGCCGCCACTGAACTCGATACTAGCTTCGCCGCTTAAGGGTAGGTTTACTATCTTTGGCCCGGGAAGAGCATGTTTTTTGAGAATAGTTTTCTCGGGATGTGTTACAGATATCAATGTCAAGTTTGGTCCAAATTTTTATTGATATTTCCTTTACAAACAGGAATTTTTTCGACCGGAAATGTCGAAGAGCAAAGGCGGAAGTGCCATCGGAACGGAACAAAATTTCTATGTACACCTCCACGCGTGGTATGTCACAGGTCAGCCGGCTCATCTGAAATGAAAATTGAGTTGACGTTAGCGAAGTATATAAGATTCTTTAGGAGCTGTACCTCGCTTAAGTTATTTGGACCATAGAAAAAAAAGCAGCCATTTTAAGACAAATATGGTTTTCTCCATCGATTTTTCCATTTCGTCGGCCAAGTAAAAATATTTGTAGTTGATAGATCGGAATAAAAGTGGTACAACTCTTAGACAATTTAGTTAGCTTCGTCAGAAACAGAGAATCATGCCAATCGATTCGGTAGAAAGAATGTGTGAAATCTTATGGGACTTAACTGCTTAAGTCATCAGTCCCTAAGCTTACACACTTCTTAACCTAAATTATCCTAAGATCAAACACACACACCCATGCCCGAGAGAGGACTCGAACCTCCGCCGGGACCAGCCGCACAGTCAATGGCTGGAGGCCCTAGACCGCTCGGCTAATCCCGCGCGGCGGTTCGGTAGATTGAAGTTACCGTACCGCAAGCAAAAAAGAAAGAAAAAAACGTCATTTCGAGAAAAACGCGTTTGAAGTTTTGAAACAGATAAATGAAATATTATACAAGTTACGTTCAATCCGCTATTCCGGGCCCATAAACTAGTCGTTCCTCTCCCTCATAGAGGGCATTCTGCTCTATCAGGGCCATCCTGCGCTGCTCCAGAGCCGCTAGTACGGCCAGTAACAAACGGTTTTCGGCCGCTTGAATCCGGTGGTCGTCCGAATGCATGGCGAACTGCGTGGGATAGAGTCCCAGGGTGACGTCCATCGTTGTCATGGTCTTCAGAATTGCTGAATACCCTTCGCTGAAGCTGCTCACTGCCAGGAAAGTCACAAACTCCACAGTCTTCGCACCAGAATGCAAATGGTTGGGGGCTAACTTCCAAACACACGCGTTCAAACTTTCGTTTGAATTTTGTGTGTTTCCTCCCAAGCACCGGTACAATAAAACGTCCTCCGAAAGAAAAAAAACTGGTGCATGAAAAAGGCCGATTTAAGGGAGGTGCATGGTTTTGTTCAACCGCGAATAAGGAACATTTCCGTTCCATATTCGGAAAAACCGTTTCAGGGGCGAATTCTAAACACATTTATGGATCCAAAAATGCAATTAAAAGAAATCGATTTTTTGAACCAAAAGATAATAAACTTCCCCTGAAGGTGAGCTGTCGCTTTAATCGCTATGACTATCTGTGCACGACTCACAGCCAGGCCCAAATTTTCATATGTCCTGGTGTCTACGTCCCCTAGTGATCGCATATGTACAAATGGTATGATTCCTGTGGAGGGAGACAGATTGTTTTCGCTCGTCACATTGCATGCATGTCCGGAAGAACATTGAATCGAACTATACAGACACTAGAATGAATTTTCACTCTGCAGCGGAGTGTGCGCTGATATGAAACTTCCTGGCAGATTAGAACTGTGTGCCGGACCGAGACTCATTCTGGAAACATCACCCAGGCTGTGGCTAAGCCATGTCTCCGCAATATCCTTTCTTTCTGGAGTGCTAGTTCTGCAAGGTTCTCAGGAGAGCTTCTGTAAAGTATGGAAGGTAGGAGGCGAGGTACTGGCGGAAGTAAAGCTGTGAGGACGGGGCGTGAGTAGTGCTTGGGTAGCTCAGTTGGTAGAGCACTACCCCGCGAAAGGCAAAGGTCCCGAGTTCGAGTCTCGGTCCGGCACACAGTTTTAATCTGCCAGGGAGTTTTATACAGACACTGTGAAATGAAGACACTGTCTTACCGTATTTCATGCCGAAGCTCGGCAATCTGACTAGCAAAAACAATGTCTCACCGTGTGCGTGAATCATACGATTTGTGTATGAGCACTATGGGACGTACGCACTAGTATATATGGAATTTGGCATCTGGTCGTGAGCCGTGCGTGGGTAGCTAAACGGTAAAGGCGACCACTCACGTAAAGATGGCAATTAGGCTTCGAGTACCGGTTCGGCATAAATTTTCGTAAGTCGCTGGTAAATCTTATACCCGGTGTACACTCGTATTCTCAATTTGCGATTACTCTTCATAAGTTATGTCACCATTTGGTCTGATCGGGTCCATCCCATGGTACAGTGTTCCCTATTGGTTTCCAAGACAACGGGATCACTGTTCGTACAGTTCGCCTCTTTCTGGACGGGCTTTGTGACGAGGATGAATTGCTGCATCTCTGGCCATCACAGTTACCAGATCAAAATTTTATTGTGCCTTTGTGTTCTACTTTGGAGAGAAGTGAGCGTGATCGCTTTCCGCTTCCTTCACCATTACCTGAAATTCGTACTATTTTGCAGGAGAAAAAGTATACGATTACCTCGAAAACTGTACAGGACCTGTATGTATCTATTCTGAGACTAGTGGAAGCTATCTTAATTCCAAACGTTTTTCTACACCGTGTTTGGCATGGTGATGTATTTTACTTCAGATGTTCTACATTTTTGTCCACACTCAGTCGATGTAGATCAATTGTAAGACGTAGCTGAGTGTTGCATAAGTTTTGTCGGTGACGAACAACTTCAAAGCGGTACAAAAGGAATACTAGACCCGAGAAATCCAGAAAACAGGACAATGATTTTGGAGATCGCTGGCAATGCCTAGTGCATAACAGTAACGTACGCAGATGGCTTGACACGTTTCCTGAGCGGTGCAACGTGTTGCACAAAGCGAAAATCACGTAATCTCTGGCCCTGAAAACGTGGGACCACACACACTCTGCGGTTTCAATGCGTCATGTGACATTTTAACCTTTTCCAATTTGCATGCAAAACACATCTCTCGGGCAAAGTTTACATGCAAAACGTGTTAACACCCAACAGTTGACCCGAGACACACATCCCGACACCAAATAACACTCGGCCCCCACGGCAAAAACATCCCGCCGGAAGCCGCAGTTCTGTGGTAATAGGAAAAAGCTGTCACCTGCCTAGGCGTTCCCTTGGGGTATTGCGCAGCGCATATGAAAAAAGGTACACTTTCAGCTGTAAAAGCTGAACGAATGTAGAGCGGTTTATAACGGTCTCGCGTGGAAAATATCGAACCTGACAAAACAGTAATTTCCCCCTACTTCAGAACAATACTGCCTATCGTTTTGACGATAATGGCATACTGAAAAACAAATAATGACGTTGGAGATGGGTTACATTCGAAACATAGGTGGCCCGACTGCAGTAAGCAAGGTTGTCGTCTCTGTAATATACAAAATAATAATTGAATGAAATATTTACTGAGATAGGTAAACGTAAGAAACATTACTCTTTCTGCAGACTATCGAACATGGTGTATTTAAGGGGAATTCTATGTGAAATTCGTTGAAATTTTGCATTTTCTGTTTTTTATTCAATAATATACTTTGGACTTCCCTGAAAATCTTGGTATATAATACATTACAATTAGACAATTGTGAGACCTTCAAATAATATTTCGAATGTTGACGTCTGACTCAAATTTCGTGGCTACGCATATACTGCCATAGTTGAGCAGTCATATCTTGGGAGCTACACAGTCCAGAAAGCAGTGAATTGCTTTGTTTTGTGCCTACTGCTACCTCTCAGAAGTTGGCATTACGAATAAATAAATCAGTCCTTTGTTTCTGATACTAGTTTTCGTTGAAAGTAGTGTGATTATCGGCTGTTTTTGTAGTAAGCTAACTTCTGTTGCTTTTTATACGTAGGTAAAATGAGTAAGCGTAAAAGTAGCCCGCCCGGTTGGCCGTGCGGTCTAATGCACGGCTTTCCGGGTGGGAAGGAGCGCCTGGTCCCCGGCACGAATCCGCCCGGCGGATTTGTGTCGAGGTCTCGTGAACCGGCCAGTCTGTGAATGGTTTTTAGGCGGTTTTCCATGTGCCTCGGCGAATGCGGGCTGGTTCCCCTTATTCCACCTCAATTACAATATGTCGGCGATTGCTACGCAAACAAGTTCTCCACGTACACGTACACCACCATTACTCTACCACGCAAACATAGGGCCTACACTAATCTGGTGTGAGACGTTCCCTGGGGGGATCCACCGGGGGCCGAACCGCACAGTAACCCTGGGTTCGGTGTTGGGCGGCGGAGGGGTGAAGTGGACTGCGGTAGTCGTCGTGGGGTTGTGGACCACTGCGGCTGAGGCGGGGCCGGAGCCTCTCCGTCGTTTCTACGTCCCGGTTAACATACAATCCAATACAAGCGTAAAAGTAACTTCAAGAAACGCAAATTTGCGGCCAGCAGATATGTGAGACCTGCATTTTCTTCTGAAGTACTTGAAACCACGTGTGCTAGCAGTGAAGGAAACCACGATAATGTTTCTGAAGTGACCACGCTCTCTAGTGCACCGAAAAGGAAAATAACCTTAGCAACGGGTTACAGCGGTAAAAATAATTATATTATGGACAACGTCATTATTGATCTGCAAATTCTTGCACAAGTTCTTTCGGAAACTGTCTCTTACTGTCTTTAAGGTGGTGAAGTTAAACTTTATGAGGATATTGGAGCTAGAATAGATTAATTATTAAATGAATTGTATGAAACTAATGTGAGACTGTTCTATGGCCTTAGATGCATTGGTAAAGGTGCAAGGGCTTGTAACGTTCTCTGCATTAAGCTTAATTGGCCAAAATCATCTTCTAGGAATATGAAATATGTAACAACAACTGAGGACTCTGAAAATGCTGTGGCTGAAGATTCACTACTTGCTGCTACGTCAGAAGCTGATGAACAAAATGAGGTTGACACAGACATCAACATTGCTGTGGATGGATCCTGGCAAGAGAGCGGGTTTAGTTCTAAAAATGGTTTTACAGCTGTAATAAGTATTGACACTGGAAAAGTTTTGGATTTTGAAGTGCTCAGTAAATATTGGCAAGGTTGTACAGTGAACCAGAACAACAGATTGCTTCATAAGCAGCAGTGTCTAAAAACTTATGATGGCTCAAGTGGATGAATGGAGGTAAAACAGTTAACGTTTACCAGAGCTAGAAGGAGAGAGGTATCAGATATGTGAATTACTTAGGCGACAGAGACAGAAACGCTTTCGTTGCAGTGCAAAACAGTAAGCCATATGATGTTCCTATACAGAAACTTGCGTGTGCAGGACATATCAAGAAAAGGATGGGAACACATCTGCGTAACCTAAAAATCAAGCTGGGTAACACAAAACTGTCTGATGGCAGGACAATAAAATGCGCTGCAAGACTAATGGACAAAGTAATTGAAGTATTACAGGAATATTATAGGAATGCCATCAGAGGTAACTGTGGCAATTCAGAGAAGCTGGAAAGAGTTGTGTGGAGCACTTTCTTTCATCAACTCTTTTCATCGGATATCAACCGATGAAACGCCATATGATGCTTCGTGTCTACCTCCACCAATCACTTGGTGTAAATACAGGCAAGCTGAATTTTCTGGCACCCTGCATTAATGTACACATAAACATTCTCTTCCTTTGGCAGTAATGGAAGCAATGAAACCTATTTGCAGAGATTTGGCAAATCCTTAGCTCCTAAAGAAGTGTTTACATGGGAAGACCCAGAATGTGAATGAGTCCATCAATAATGTTGTGTGATGCAGTCTGCCTCAAAATGTATTTGTTGGCCTTATGACTGTAAAGTTAGCAGTGTCTGATGCTGTAATAACTTTCAATGGTGGGAATTACGGCAGACGTAAAGTTCTGGAGAAGTTAGGGGTAAGATTTGGACAGAACAAAGCTAAAGGACTGGGGTGCTTTGACACTGAAGAAGACACAGACTATTGGCCAGGGCAATTATAGTGCATAAAAGACGTATAAATGTAAGTCTGTAGAAGAATTTGCAATAAAAATGTTTTAAACCTCAATATCTCTGAACTACATTTTTTGCCATAAATCATCCGTTCTCTAAAAAAGTACTGATGGTAGAGACATGAAATTTTCACAGAATTGCAAGTGTGAGATTAAACACATATCGAACTAGAATAATTAAAATATCCTGAGTTGTTTTGTTTTTATGTTCATTTATTTACAAAATTCTGTCAAAAAATTGAGTGCCTGAAAGGAAAAAATAAGATAACATGCCCCACAATATAATTTTAGTAATAATTATAATTCAGTATATCTAGCAAGGTGCATTGAATAAATATGGAGAATTGTAAGTTGGTGTTTTAAAATGTTTCCAAGATAATGGGTCACAAATTTCTATAATTTAACATTTGCGGCATAGGACATACAATGTCCCCCTGATTATCTTCCACAGAGTTTCAGCACCGACTGATATGTTTTAAGTAGAACAATATTTTTTCTATCATGCGACTGAGATATGTAAACCAATTTAAATCAAATTCTATCACGTATAGTCAGGGATGGATCAGCACCGTCTTGGCATTCTACGAGCATCGCAAATTTCTGAATGTACTTGTCGGATATTCCATGTTAATTCTACAATATCAGTGGCAGCTGTAGCCTCGTTCGCTAGTGCCTTCCGACCTGCCTACTAGATGGCAGTGTGCGGATACATTCTTAAAGCTAACTGAACATGACTTCAGAGAACACATCCAAGAAGCAGAGCGCCTCATGACACCAGCAACTTCACGCCTCATTCGTAGGTCTCTGCAAGTTGTATTGAGCGTCCCGGAAAATGGGACTCGACTGAACATCCTACCTCCCGAATATTCATTTTAACCCAGTCATCACAGCATCTAGCATACAGCCCCCAAATTTTGAATGTTTCTAGCTCCCCAACTAAAAATGATAGAAATTTGATTTAAATTGATCTGTACAACAGATGGTTTAAGTACCTCATCTACATGATACAAAGAATTAATTTACTATTTAAAAAAATTATTACTTTTTCCTGCAGCTCTATGGAAAACAACTAAGTAAATTGTGTTTACAACGGTGGAGAAAGAATAAGGATTATTACGTTTATCTATATAAATAAATATTCATTTCAATTATTGTCTTTTAGATTACAGAAAAAATTATTATTTAGTTCATAGCTGTTATTTGCAGAGCAACTGTAGTTTACAGGGTGAGTGATATAAATTCAAATGGCTCTGAGCACTATGGGACCTAACTGCTGTGGTCATCAGTCCCCTAGAACTTAGAACTACTTAAAGCTAACTAACCTAAGGACATCACACACATCCATGCCCGAGGCAGGATTCGAACCTGCGACCGGAGCGGTCAAGCGGTTCTAGACTGAAGTGCCTAGACAGCACGGCCACACCGGCCGGCGAGTGATATAAAACTGATTGTCGGAATACTTGGCAAAATACACATCGCCTTATGAAAAGGGGTAATAAATGTCCATTAACATAACACTCGACCCTCCTGCACCACCCAAAGGAGCGGGAGGGGTGACTGACATTGAAATGTTAAATAGAAATATTTTTTATTGTCGATTTGGGTTTTCCGTGAAAAAATATGTAACTTATGTACGAAACCTTTCTTTCGTTTCATGACAGATGGCGTTGTGATCAGCACACACGAAAATGGGGTGACAGTTGTTGAAAAACGATAATATATGACAAAAATACGCATCCGATTATGAAAATCAAAGTACATTATTTGGTATTTCGGAAAATGCTATCATGTCACCCCGTCTATCGTCTCGAAATGCATTTTTAGACTACACAGGGACAACGACGTGTACGCAGTAGTCATATGTCCCATTCGGGGTGCCTCTCACTATCTCGGGTCATCCCATCGGAGGTTCGTCCTTAGCATAAGTTAGTTCAAGTTAAATTAGGTTATGTGTAAGCTTATGGACCGATGGCCTCAGCAATTTGGCCCCGTAAGAACTTACCACAAATTTCAATTTTCAACTATCCCGTGGCGCTTGATTGACGTGAGCCCCCTTGTCTCTCACAAGTGTTTCAGTGCAGCAAATGTTTGAAATGTTGTCCGTTGTTTCTAACGCACATTGCAACTCTGTGTCTGAACGACAATCCGACATATATTCGTATCTCTGCATTAATTTTTGCACATTCACTGCAAATTCGCTGCCGCATATGTTCCGCAGTTGTTGGTACATCCATCTAAACTCTCTCTTTTAGCCATCTTTGCAGGGAAAAATCGGCAGAAGTCAAATCGGGTGAACGTGCGGGCCACGTTTGAGGACTTCCTCGTCCAATCCAACGACCCGGAAAGTTTCGTGAATAGTGAGCTGGGCATCCATCGGGCTGAAACGTAATATCCAATTTTGTTTGAAGTGGATTGGATTGGATTGTTTGGGGGAAGAGACCAAACAGTGAGGTCATCGGTCTCATCGGATTAGGGAAGGACGGGGAAGGAAGTCGGCCGTGTCCTTTCACAGGAACCATCCCGACATTTGCCTGGAGCGATTTAGGGAAATCACGGAAAACCTAAATCAGGATGGCCGGACGCGGGAGTGAACCGTCTTCCTCCCGAATGCGAGTCCAGTGTGCTAGCCACTGCGCCACCTCGCTCGGTGTTTGAAGTAGAACATGGTCCATTACCCACCATGTTGCTGCACATCTGACCAGTCAGATTACCTTCTATGAAGTTTGGGCCAATTACCTGCGTTCTAAAAATACCGCACCAAACGTTGACACTCCGTGGGCGTTGATGTTCAACTTGCCTTACCCAGTGGGGATTCTCCGCTGACCAATAACGCATATTGACTACGATTTTTAAAATTTGACTCTTCCGACAAAAGTATCAGTGAAATGAAATTACCATTGACTACAGCCACAGACACAACGTCACGGCATTCAACTACAGAAGTCATAATCGTGCGCTCAGGTTCACAGCTTTGGTGCACAGGTGAAATTTTCTCTAGCAATGTCGACAAACGGCTATTAACAGCCCAGGCGACAGTTTCGTAATCGAAATCAAGTAGTATGATCGGGCAGAATTTATCAATGTCGGGACTTCAGGTTGTCTTTGGAGTTAGAACGATTTTGCCAGCCTTTAAGGGGCCAGGAACCAAATCCTCCTAGACCATCTAATTTACCGGAGACGTTATGGTATCAGCTATGAGAGGCTAAAAAAATAAATAAAATTTCTAAGGAATAAATTCGAATCCGGGCGATTTTTTTTCTAATAGTGAATCAACAATAAGGCAATATATATCATCGCAAATAAAGTCACTTAGGAAGTCATAATTTAATGCGGGAGTCACCGCGCAATCCAGGAGATGAGTAAATCCATCAGGTAGAACAGTATAGTAGCAGTTACATCATAAAGGTCATTAAGGTAATTATAGATCGCTCTGGAACTGTCAAGTTGGGATGTTATCACGTAAAAATTGGTGTGAGCACGTTACGTGACACATGCTGGTTTTCGACGCGTTCGCAACATGATAACGTGACACAAAAGGTTCAGTTCATCCTGTAGGAAGGAATGGGAATTTGATTCCAACGTGAGTCCTTGCAGTTGTAGCCTCTTTAATTGAAGAAGCTTCGTATTAACATGAGGGACATTCATAATCCGTAAGGGAGCTTGTTTGGCACCGTCATAAAGTTGACGCAGGACAGAATAATAAAATTCCTGGGTCCGACGGAGATCTCTCAGCCTCTCAATGCCCTAACGTATCAACACTTTCCAGAGCAAAGGTTTGTCATGCCCTTATCACCATTTCGTACGAGATGAGTGACGGTCCTGCGAACGCAATCTACGGGCCCTAACCTCTCGAACGATAATCTCCAGAGAAAGATTCTTTGAGGGGGATGAGTTCAACATTCAGGGGAGGCGATACGGCTTTACTGGTTTCGGCACAAGATTTGAAGCTACAGCTGCGGCATTGTGATAAGTGAAACAAGCGGGTATCACATCTATCGCAAACAGCTGTCAACATAAAGATTCAGAAACATAAAAGCGATCAAGTAGGCTGCTGTAAGTAGCTCTAAATGGCGCATAAATTACGAGAGTGAGACACTGACAGATCCACGGTTCTCATATTTGCGAAGAACGCAGCACATCGACTAATTCCCTAATGAAATTAAAATTAAAGGTCTGATCCACAGGACGCAAAAAACAATTAAAATCTCCACCTAACAGATGCTTCTGTTGAGTTTACGAAATAAAGAAACTGTATTCTATCTATAGAAACGCGCGCCGGCCGCGGTGGACTAGCGGTTCTGGCGCTGCAGTCCGGAACCGCGGGACTGCTACGGTCGCAGGTTCGAATCCTGCCTCGGGCATGGGTGTGTGTGATGTCCTTAGGTTAGTTAGGTTTAACTAGTTCTAAGTTCTAGGGGACTTATGACCTAAGATGTTGAGTCCCATAGTGCTCAGAGCCATTTGAACCATTTTTATAGAAACGCGCACAATCTGTGGGACGGCTAGATCCAGAATGGGCATCAAGAAGAATTAAAGTACGCTCACAAAAAGTGCAGCCTATTGCTCAGCCGTTCTTCAGAACTTCGGTATTCCCTCTCTATAAAATAACACACTACAAGTAAATAGTACAGGGTCCTCATAAAAGAAAGACAAACGGGGAACAGAAAAAATTGTCAGGTACTACTTCAAGCAAAAACATCACGTCTGCACTTGAATCGGAAATAAATTGTCGCAGCGCCGCAAGTTTAAGCTCGGAACTCGTTCTGTTCACATTCTAGGTAAGAATCTTATAGGCCTGTATCTATTTATTACTTACAAATGACCATTAACAGTCCATAGCGGAGTCAACGGATGAATCTGAATATAAAATGATTGATCCCTCTCTTTCACCCTCTTTCTGTTTTTCCATTTTTTCATGATGCCGCGCTCTCAGATTGAAAACGATGTTTGTTGCGGCTGTGCGCGAAGGCGGCTGCCGCATGGGACAACGTGGGGGGCGGGAGTCCTGCGGAAATTCAGTATCAGGTAAAGAGGATACACCCCATTCTTCCACAGGTGGGCGTGCGGCCCCTGGGAATCAACTAAAACGAAAACTTACGTTATTTCTTTTACCGTTAATATATGCTCCGCTAGCACACTTGGGAATCAAGTTCTGATCAGGAGCGGCTTGTGGCATGTCTTCCGCATCCGGAGGACGCAGAAGAAGAATAGGTTACAGACTCAGTGATGTTTAGCAAGTCCGTAGATATACTACGGAGTTCCGGAACAGGGCTACTCTCATGTTGGGACATGAATAAGTACAGGGGTGGATTTGGGAAATTCTTATAAGTTTCCCGCAGTTATAGCTGAAAGGTAATACACTACTGGCCATTAAAATTGCTACACGAAGGAGAACTACAAACGATAAACGGGTATTCATTGGACAGATATGTTATACTAGAACTGACATTTGATTACATTTTCACGCAATTTGGATGCATAGATCTCGAGACATCAGTGCACAGAACAACCACCTCTGGCAGCAATAACGGCCTTGATACGCCTGAGCACTGAGTCAAACAGAGCTTGGATGGCGTGTACAGGTACAGCTACCCATGAACCTTCAACACCATACCACAGTTCATCAAGAGTAGTGACTGGGTTATTGTGACGAGCCAGTTGCTCGGCCACCATTGACCAGACGTTTTCAATTGGTGAGAGATCTGAAGAATGTGCTGGCCAGGGCAGCAGTCGAACTTTTCTGTATCGAGAAAGGCCTGTACAGGACCTGCAACATGCGGTCGTGCAATATACTGCTGAAATGTAGTGTTTCGCAGGGACCGAATCAAGGGTAGAACCACGGGTCGTAACACATCTGAAATGTAATGTCCACTGTCTAAAGTGCCGTAATTCAAAGAAGAGGTGTCCGTGACGTGTAATCAATGGCACCGCATACCATCATGCCGGGTGATAGGCCAGTATGGCGATGACGAATACACGCTTCCAACGTGCGTTGACCGCGATGTCGCCTAGCACAGATGCGACCATCATGATGCTGTAAACAGAACCAGGATTCATCCGAAAAATGGCGTTTTACCATTCGTGCAGCCAGGTTCGTCGTTGAGTACACCATCGCAGGCGCTCGTGTCTGTGATGCAACATCAAGTGTAACCGCAGCCATGGTCTCCGAGTTGATAGTCCATGCTGCTGCTTACGTCGTCGAACTGTTTGTGCAGATGGTTGTTGTCTTGCAAACGTGCCCATGTGTTGACTCAGTGATCGAGACGTGACAGCACGATCCGTTACAGCCATGCGAATAAGATGCCTGTCATCTCGACTGCTAGTGATACGAGGCCGTTGGGATCCAGCACGGCGTTCCGTATTACCCTCCTGAACCAACCGATTCCATATTCTGCTAACGGTCATTGGATCTCGACCAACACGAGCAGTAATGTCGTGATACGATAAACCTCACTCGCCATAGGCTACAATCCGACCTTTGTCAAAGTCGGAAACGTGATGGTACGCTTTTCTCCTCCTTACACGAGGCATCACAACAACGTTTCACCAGAAAACGCTGGTCAATTGCTGTTTGTGTATGAGAAATCGGTTGGAAACTTTCCTAATTTCAGCACGTTGCACGTGTCGCCACCATTTGCATATCACAGCATCTTATTCCTGTCGGTTAAATTTCGCGTCTGTAGCATGTCATCTTCGTGGTGTAGCAATTTTAAGGCCAGTAGTGTTGTTAATGGACCGATTGGTACATCTGATTGCAGGTGCTGGTGACGTTGATATTTTGCAAACGAGTCTGCGAGGCAAGTTTACGAAATCGCTCGCGGAATAGAAGGGATGGCCCGGCACTCACGGTATATAAATGTGAAGTAATCAAGGCAGGACAGGGTACTGACGGGCTATGAAGAACCCAAACGTTGCAGTTGCAACAGCGCCTAGCGACCTAGTTGTAGGGGTCGAAGCGGGCTGAGGAAAGCTGACTGGTCCTTTCCAGAGGGACTACGGCAGAGGCGTAGGGAAAAGACGTGTAAATAAGCGGCCTCGGCGGCTCGAAGCGAGCACTCCTGTCTTCATATTTTCTGCGTCTAGAACCGCAGAGAATGACGATTGTTCAAGTTGTAGGAAAATCACGACGACATTCTGGTGATCGACGGCCAACCCGCCCTAGGAAGGTACCTCCAACCTCCGCCATACGGACGCGTCATTGCTTGGGCGTGGCATGCCGCACCTTAAAGTTAGACCTGCGTGATGAGCGAGAGGGTCGCTAGCCTCCGGTGTCTGGGTGGCACCGTTCGGCAGGCTGCAAGCCGTCGTCCGCAGAGGCGAGGTCGGGGTTACAACCCGCGGCCCCCCGAATGCAGAGCTATCCGCGGGCACTGAATGAGTTGTCGCGGACCGACGACCGGAGCTGCCGAGGTTCACTACAGCGATGGCGGTCGGCTGCTTCTGTTTGGCGCTCCAGACGGTTTCTAGGAGTCGCGCTTCAGGGAGCAGTCAGGGGTGTTCATGGCCACTGGCGCAGTTATCGCACGCGGCGGCCACTTAGCCGTGTCGCGAATGGATTGGCACGTGCCCAAGCCTCGGCAACCGGACGCCGGCTCTGCAGATTCCGGCGTTCGCACGGTGCATGTCGCCATCGCCAAGTTCAGTAGAAGGCCCTCTGTGAATCTTCAATGTAATAAAGTCAAAGACTCACGTGCCCGTGTTTCTCTGCACTCTTCGGCGTGAGTCATCCCTTTCTCCCAAACCATACCTCCCGGTCAGTCTGACATATTACAATTGAGCTGGGGGGGGGGGGGGGGGAGGGCAGTTGTAGCACTCATGTGATTCCGAAGAGGCGGCCTCGGTCTCTGGAGCCAGGTCGAAGGGAGTTCTGAACGCTTGTGTATCTTGGACAGCAACCGACATGTTATCATCCGGTCTAAATTCAGAGAGGGGAGAGGACTCGCCACCGGAATCTTTGTAGTAGAGTGGAGAAGCGAAGGGAAACTGTCTGACTCCTCAACATCTTGCGTTAGTCTACGCACGTCAAAGTGGTGGTGCTGGCGACACGGAAGCTACAATGTCGAAGTCCCTACGCCATGTTAACAGCGGAAATGCGCAATGGCCAGCTGTGTAGCTAAGAAACTTGTTTAGGCACAATGACCCTCACTTAGGAAACTACATCCGTTAAAGTTTTACGCTGTTCGTAAGTGGATTTTAAGACCGTGACACGGCACGGGCAATTTAAATGGAGGTGTCTACTCTCATTACATATAAAAAAAGCCCTTTTTGTCCTCAGCAAATTATAAGCACCCCGTATCAAAAAATGGTTCAAATGGCTCTGAGCACTTTGGGACTTAACATCTGAGGTCATCAGCCCCCTAGAACTTAAAACTATTTAAACCTAACTAACCTAAGGACATCACACCCATTCATGCCCGAGGCAGGATTCGAACCTGCGACTGTAGCAGCAGCGCGGTTCCGGTCTGAAGCGCCTAGAACCACTCGGCCACTCCGGCCGGCTCACCCCGTATCCACGTACCTGACAATGAGAGCGGATATTGCATTTGACCAGTGTCCATGGATCGAATTCAATTATAAACTTGTAAGAAATGTTGAGCGGACCATCATTCCTATATCCCCAAATGGAAGCAGAACGGTCATCAAGAAACTTTCATCAACTTCGGGCGGACGGTTAAACACCATAACTTTCGTACATCCTAACTCAGTGTTGGTGTTCGTGCCGTAAAAGTGGCCTGTCAATCTGAAGAATGTCGAAAAGCTTGACGTAAAACACATACGATCCGGAATCGAAGTAAGCCTTGTGCACCAGTTCTGAAGTAACCCTGATCGTATCTACGAACCAATCATCAGTTTCTGACGAAATGGGCTGCACTCGATGCGTGGAGTAGTCAAAACTAAAACTGACGGTACCCGTGCCTGGAATGTTCCTGGGACTCATGGATGACATCGCGGAGTAAGACCACGCCGGTCAAAATGGAATCATGAACACGAGACGCCAAGAGATAGACAAATACGTGACGCACACAACGATTCACACTACACTGAGGACAAACAACGAAATTTTCGCAGTGCTACGATATAGGCGGGCAGAACCTTCCCGCCCGGTGTTCGAAACGGGAATACGCCACCCCGAGACAGTGTATATCGCCACTGCTTACTAGGCAAACATGCTAGCTATTATATCACCACAGCCTTATAGCTGCACGTTCTATACTATCCCAACACCATCCCTAACACAAACTTGAAATCTTCAGCTTAGTTTCCATTTCTTCCATAACCGAGGCTCTCCGGTACTGGAGAAGCATCCCAGCGTTGGACATACTGAGGAAATCCTGGTTGTAACTCAGGCGTAGGTGATCTATAGATCTGTCGACGTAAGAACTGGAAAATAAGCTGAAGATGTTAACTGAAGCTTGTGTTAGGGAGGGTTTTGGGCTAGGGTAGAGCTTGCAGCTATATTAGCTATTATTCTGTGGTGGTATAATGGCTAGCTTACTTCCCTCGTAAGCAAGGAGACACGTTTTCAACTTCTGGCCATGGCACAACTTTTAATTCACTGTTTCCATAACTATCGTACATTTAGAAGTGATCGTGAGAATGAATACTTCTTTACCGAGAGAAATATATGATACCAGGCTTATGAACTGCAAGTGAGTTGCACGTTACCGATTTTCAGGCTTCTTCGACCTACTTAAACAGGTTCGGATTTTTCTAAGAAACAGAAGTCGCAAACTTACGTAATTTACTTCAAGGAAACGTGTAGAGACGTCATTAACAGGTAGTTCTATAGACAAATTCATAACGTCCTGTTGTTCTCTAAAATGTTGTACAAAGCCAGTCAGTTAGGTCTGGTCGAAGAACTGCTTGCAAACCACACTCTATCATTTCGACCGAAAAAAGACACTGTCAGTTCTGCAGGCTATGACTCCTAATACGAAAATGTCAGTGATAAGCATCAATGGATTACTGTTTCCGCAGCTTTATATCTATCTTCAGGAACAGCTAGGAAAATTAGAGCTAAAAATTTTAAAAATGGTCCGTTTAGTTTGAAAAATCGTTGTGAAAAAATGGCAGAGAATAACTGCCAATACTACATGCAAAACGTGTTCTCACCAGTTGCGAAAATAATTCATTGCGTTTGTTGGACTCTTGGTCTGGACGTAACGACACCTCTGTCTGCAGTAGGAGATTCTTTGTATAATTCGGATACCACTGGAAACTAATAGTATGATAGAGCCCCTCAATACAGGAATTTTTAAACATTTTTCTCAAAAAATTGTTTTAAAATATAACTTCTGTTACCTCCTTTTCATTTCAGGTTTGTTATTGTGAAAATAACAATCAATTCCAGTTATTTGTGCATTGATAGTTTGAATCATCAAGTTTTACTCATTTGATGAACTATCGCATGCAGCACATTATATAGAACAATAGCCATTCCTTGGATATAGCACTAGTATTTACTATTAAGTGGTTTGAATGAATTAATGTTTGTCTTTCCTTATGTATTCTCCAATACATACTTCACGTTTTTGGGTTGACTATAGTTAAAAAACAACGAACTGCTTCATTTTTAGCAAAACACACTTTTAAGAAGTATCATAAGATTGCTACTGGAGTTTTTCTATACTGTTAAACGTGAAGTATCTACGCTAGCAACATATAAATGCCGAAAACACAAGTCGGAACGAATTTATTGGACTCACCAAAACGAAAGAATAATACTATCTCCTAAAGATTAACAGTCTCGGTCCCAACAACGGATCGTCACAAATATAAAGTAACAAATAATAATAGAAAATATTCGTGTCTTCACTCGGAGACATCACAATAAAGCAGTTCTACAATGTCAAGACGTTTGTCAACTAGACCAACTCCATCTGCATGAGATCTCTCTCTCTCTCTCTGAGTAATATGGGACTTAACATCTGAGGTCATCAGGCCCCTAGACTTAGAACTACTTAAACCTAACTAACCTAAGGACATCACACACATCCATGCCAGAGGCAGGATTCGAACCTGCGGCCGTAGCAGCCTCGAGGTTCCGGACTGAAGCCCCCTAGAACCGCTCGGCCACCGCGGCCGGCTGCATGAGATCGGCAAGCTAGAAGAGGCGTCTGGTCGTGACTGGCGGGTTCGCAGGACGGCATACTTCCAAGCGGTGTGTCGTACTGCCCTTTGCCTGCAGTGCGCCGCCCTATAAAGCCCGTTTGGCATGTATCTGCCGGAACCATTTGCGATCGCGTGCCTGGCGTATCAAAGTAGTTGCTGTGCTAGCTGCGACCTCTGGTGAAGCGGTTCTGCAGGCTCCGCGACCGCGTAGCGGTCCCTGGCGGCGGTTGGCGAAGACCTGCTGTTGTGTTGTGCTCCGGCCGTCGGTAAATATTTGTGTTGACAACGTAGGTTTTCAATGTGAGTATACGTCCTGCGATGCAGACATCCCGTGTTGGTTGGACGTGAAGTGGGATTCCGATGCAGTAGGCCCTCAGATGTATGAAGTGGGCAGCCACAGCAAAATGTCAATGAATTATACTCACCACTGGCGGAAGTCATCTGTAATGTGACATAATACACTCCCTCTATCAGTCTCTTGTGTGACAATTAAATCGGCAACAATTCAGCTCTAAATATGAGGTGCAAGTTATTCAAAAAATTAACGATCCGAGACATCCTTGGCATAGCGTAAGTGCCTAAAATTCGCGTGTGTGCACTTTTGACTTTGCACTATGCGGCGCTACTTTCTCTTGTTACGGCTGTGTCTGCTTATTCATGGACCGCGCGATAGGCAGGAACGGCTGTACAAATCGCTGTTATAAGCGTTCCTCATGCGGCAAAACTCAGTAACTTTAAATCTTTTAATACGAGGGTTGTCCAGAAAGTATGTCCCGATCGGTTGCGAAATGGAAATCACTGTGAAAACCCGGTAAAGCTTTGCTCAGATGTTTTAGGCAGTGTCTCTAGTATGCCCGTCGATCGTATCGCGTCGCTCTTTTCAGTTTTGAGTGAATAGCGAGCACGTAAAGATGCGTAGGGAATAGCGTCTCCTGCCAAGTATGAGGGCCTGGTTAGAGATTTCGCTTGTGCCATGCAGCCCACATAACACAACTGTAGAGCAGTTCCTTCTTCACGCCAGTTCTCGGCCTCACACTGCAGGGGCAATGAAGACGCTCCTGCAGCGTTTCCAACAAGAAGTGCTTGAACACCCACGATACAGTCCGTAATCGACTCCCCTGAGCCTAATCTCTGCTCACAAGAACCGCTGGCTATGAAGACAAAATTTTTCCACGGACAACGAGCTGCAGAACAGTACAGATAACTTGCCGAAAGCAAAGGCGGCTGCTTTCTATGACGAGGATGTTGGAAAGTTGATACAACACTACGACAAAACTCGAGGTTGGAGTGGCGACTAGGTAGAGAAGTAGGTGGAAGGTGCACCTTAATGTTGCAAATAAAACATTTCTTGTTTTTACTGTGGTTTCCATTTCGCGAACGATCGGAACTCATTTTCTGGACAACCCTCGTACTTTCAATGAGCCTTAACAACTAAAATCTTAACAATGCATTTCTTTCGGTAAATTCTTCCTGTGTGATAAATTTCAGGGTAGGTTTGGACATGTCAGACTGCACTGTTTCTTTGTGAGTGTCGTGTTTTCAGTTATACTTGCTGAACAACCGAAGACAACATACAGTGTGGTCACTGTGTGAAAATTTTGTGGTATTATTTCAGGGTAGGCTGTACTGAGAAATAACGGTCAAGAAAAGAAATTCGGTACATTGCACCATTTCCGAGTGAAGCAGCATTCAAGTTAGTCCCCGATGGCGTCGTCTAACGTGCCCTTCGTTTGGTTTGCTAAAACCAAGCAAGAGAGTGGTACGCACCCAAGCGAAAGGCTGAGTAGTCTCGCGAGCTATCATCTACGGCATGAGGAGAAATGGCACTAATTGTATCCGGCGAGGCCCTTGAAACTGCCTGATTGGCTAACGTCAGTGCTAGTCAGTAATAAATGTGTGGTGTCTGTTGTTTTAAAAAAGTCCAAAGGTACAGACAACATATAATTGCTATACCTCGATGGGCTGTGAATCCACCGTCACCAGTGCTGATATGTATTTACGTTCGACCTTCAGTGGGAATCTAAAATTAGTGAACATGGAACACATGGACGGAGAAAGTGGATAAATGGTGGGTCTAGATGGGATTGCGAGTCGGTTAAGGAATATGGCGTGATAATCGAAGCATTTGCGGTTAACGCTGTGTCCGGGTGGACCTCTGGTTCATGCAAGTGTCTTGGAAGAAGGAGATCCCGTGTTCGAATTTTAAACCAGCACGCATTTTCACACGTCGGCGCTGATTCCGAATAAAGTCCGAGGCAACTGAAATGAACAGTTCAGTACCTCCCCTTTCCTATCCTTTCCCCCTTGTCCAACTTCAATTTACGTAAGAGTGCTAATTAAATCCGACGCAGCGCGACGTATCGTTTTCTTCCTTAATTGATACTTTTCAGCACTATCTATCTTGAAAACCGCACACAAGTTTTTCGGACTGTTCCTGACCATCCTGCATAGAAAAAAGTTGTCTTCAGTTCTATCTTTGGCATTATTATAACATGAATTACCGTTTCTAGATGGCACCTATTTTGACGCATAGCTGACTGCTTGACTGTTTTCATGGTCCTAGTATGTAGACCCTGGGTCCAATGGACCGGGAGAGAGTTTGAACTTTTAAATGCTATACGAAAGGCTTAAAACTGATACTCAAATCAACACTTAAGCTTTCTTTCAATGTTCAATAACACATTAAATATACTATTGGCTATATTTGTCATTAGTTTTAAATGAAAACTGCATTTTCTTGTTAACACCATACGTTCACATATTCTGGGTGGAATATGTCATGATATTAGATAAGGTTGTAACCAATTACTTTTCGTTGGAAGTCAGAGAACGCATTATTGTCACACATACGCATTGTTGTGACTGCAGAAAATGCATTACGATAACTTGCAATTCCGTTGCCTGTAGCAGAGCATACTCCTGTGTCGTGTAAGAGTGTAAAATATTGCACTAGATGGTTACAAGTGTGTGGAGCACTATAGAAATGTTGCAGGACTTTGCCATAAAGCAGTGTTGTGTTTGATTTTCAGTACTCATTTGGAAGAAAACTAAATGTCATTTGCAACATTAAACGGTATCATGAACAACAGCCAATAATGGAAGAGAGAACTTGTATTATATCTTCATATTATTCTCTATCACATAGAATGACAAACTTCATCTAAAAAATGGGAGCGAAGAGATGACAGCATACGTTTCCCAAGCGTTTGTTCTTTGTCAACACCATAAACATCAATCTATGAACAGTTTCTGATAAATAGTAGTGGATGCGTATGTTTCACTTTTCATAATGTAGTTTGTTCAAATAACAATACTCAGCACCAAAAGATATACGCTTATTAACGTAACAAAACAATTAAAATCATCTCACCTCTATAATATTAGACTAATAACCCGTAAAACAAAATATTCGTGCATGTTAATACACAAAAGATACTTATTTTCATTGAAAATCTCGTATTAGATATAACGGGTCCAGTGGACAGATACCTAAATTGACGAACAATACAGGTCAAGCATAGAACGGTTAATCTGATTTGTTTCTCCTAAAGCATACTATTACTTGACGAAAGTGAAGCAGAATTTTCCAGTCTGATCAACACTCGAGAGATAAAGGAGACAGCTTAAAAAGAAAAGTGTTTACAACCAGAATAGTGCGACCGCACAGTGACTAGTGAATTTTTTGAAACGTGAAACAGATATATATATATATATATATATCCGGAAGGAGCTGAACTACGCATCGTAGCCATCGTTGCTTGGAACATTGGACTAACCACAAATAATACGTGATTCTCAAACTATGCGGTTCACAGCAGGATAGTATGGATATTCTGTAATTCTTTCTTTACTGAACACAGGATGCGCCGGATAATCAGAAGGGCGATGTTTCATTTGACTTTTATATTTCATAAGTTCACCTGAATATTACTGGATGTGCTCACCGATGTATGAGCATAGCTGCACAGTCACCTTCACACCACTCTGTGTGACCTGTCGAATCTATACCGAAGACACCGTGAAGGTAATTTCACTGCGCTCAATAAATAGACGCTTAGAACTTAAGATACCCCAAACATGAAGTCATTTCGGTGAAAGGCTGGTCAGGCCTCAATCTTACAGATCGGGAGATATTTTAAGAACATTTTTGAAAGTTCGTTCGGCTATTATTGCAGGAAAAAGGCTACGTCTCCATGCAGATCAGAAAAAATATCCGTGAGCTCGTCGCCTTAGCAATATAGCAAACGTGAAGGCATTTTGCATACTAACTCGTAGATTCAACCAAGACTGCCTAGCGCATAATTTCTGCAGAATTTGCGGTCTTGATGCATTCCACACCAATTCTTTAAAGCTGAAAGAAAGAAAAGAATAAAATAACGGCGCCGGCGCTGCACAGAGCACTTACCACTCACTGTCAGTTCGAACACTATTCCTTTTTCCGATAGTTGCTGAGGATAGCATTCAGCCATTCTCTCAGTTTCCATTCACGTTTCAACAATGGCGGAAAACGGCTTTCCACGTAACACACATCCCTTTATTAGCAGACATCCTGTCTGCACTGGTATTAAAATCTGTGGCATATTCTCCTGCTGGTCATTACTAACAGTCTTATGTTCCGTTTTGTGCTTCTGTAAGACGTAACATAGTCATTAGCCTTAAATTACCTGTTACTACTTGTTACCTTATTTTCTCATTTCATTTACGTTAGTAGCGTGGGTAAATCTTTAATACATTCAGTAATTTCGATAAAGGATGAAACACAACATACAGTTTCACTAGAAACGTAGGTATGATAACCTAAACTACTGCACACGAAACAACTACTGCATGGACACTACAAGATACAGGACGCTGATGCTGAATAAGTGTTTAATAAGATCAAACAGCTGAGGTCATATGTTTCCTACAACCCCCCCCCCCCCACCCCCCAGCCCTCCCCCGGGAAGAAGCAGTGTACCCAGTATGTCCGCCTGTAGAGTGTGTTATGCATGCAACGGTGACAAAGTGTTTTAAATGTTGCATAGCGTATATCTGAGGCAGAACATTGAAACCAGCACGTTACTGACACAGTGGGATGTGGGAAACAGCCTGGAAACCATATCCACGTGGCGGGCCCAAATCCTCCGGGAAGATTCGATCGGAGTTGGCATACTTCCTCGTCCCGGAAGCGACGGCGTCAACAAGCTCTGCTATCCTGGAGGACAGAGATACTCTAATGCGTCTCCCTGCTCATAAGACAGCCATCATATGTCCAGAACAGATAACCTAAATTCTAAATACTGTGAAGCCTCATGATACGGTAATCGGATTCTGGAGAGTGCAGCGCCTTTGAATTGGTATCTTTTACAGCACAAATACCAGCATTAGAAATTATTATTGTTATATTTGGAAACGCGAAATCGGAACAGACGTCTCTATAAGTTATATAACTGTGAAAAGAGGCTGTAAGTCATCTAGTGAGTAAGCGCATGGCAAAAGCACATGGTGGCATCTACTATTATTTATCAGAAACTGTTCATAGATTGATGTTTATGGTGTTGGCAAAGAACAAACCCTCGGGAAAAGTATGATGTCATCTCTTCGCTCCCATTTTTTAGATGAAGTTTGTCATTCAATGTGATAGAGAATAATATGAAGATATAATACAATCACAGTTTACCTGGATAAAAACAGAAAGTTAATCTGAAAATGTTCATCCTACTAAACGTTTAATCTGTTACAGCTATCATAAATCATATCATGAATGTTCTACTTGTTACCTTATGCGAATCACGACAGTTAAAACATGGTTACCTTCCATATCAATTCATGTTGTGTGTTATATGAAATTGGCACTAGGCGAGATACTAAAGTTTGAAACATGAGGAATATGCTCGCTGCCTCTCCTGAATCTGGTCAGTCATATTTTGTCTAGTGTTTCAGCAGATATGTGCAGTTTGATTTTTGAGGTATATAGCTGAGGGTCAGCTCAAAAAACAGTGCTCATCAAGGCTTTCATGCGGTGCCCTGTATGAGTTTCTTAAGACGGAATTTTACGTGCCCATTTGATAGAGCGGCCTAAGATAAGTCTAGTGCGGTTTTCATTTTACCGATATGTATTAAAAGGCAGAGTAAAACTCGAGGAAGAACCAGTACTCCAACAACGACTGCTGCCGCCAACCATGCAGCACTTCTACGTTGCTGGAGTGCTATTCATTCTTAGTGTTTCGTTCTCCATGTTAATACATAATCGGACTAGACAAATTTGGGACCTCTTTGTCGGATGCGAATATAAGTCTCTGTGGGAAGATACAACACGACCTGTACAAAATTTCCAGTTGATGTGATGAATGGCAGCTAGCCCTAACTGTGGTAAAATGTAAATAAATGCGAGTGACTAGAAAGAACAAATCTGTAATTTTCGGATAAAGTATTATTAGCGTTCTGCTTGACATAGTCAAGGCAACGGCCTTGCCGCAGTGGTTATACCGGTTCCCGTGAGATAACCGAAGTTAAGAGCTGTTGGCCGTAATCGGTACTTGAATGGGTGACCATCCAGGCCACCATGCGCTTTTGCCATTTTTCGGGGTGCACTCAGCCTCGTGATGCCAATTGAGGAGCTACTCGACCGAATAGTAGAGGCTTCGGTCAATAATACCATCATGACGACCGGGAGAGCGGTGTGCTGACCTCACGCCCCTCCTAACCGCATCCTCCATGAGGATGACACGGTGGTCGGATGGTCCCGCTAGACCACTCGTGGCCTGACGACGAAGTGCTTGACATAGTCAAGTCGTTTAAATATCTGGGAGTAACTTTGTAAAGCGACATGAAATGGAACGAACATGTGAGGACCGTGGTATTGAAGGCTAATGGTCGACTTCGATCTGCTGTTGTTGTTGTGGTCTTCAGTCCTGAGACTGGTGTGATGCAGCTCTCCATGCTACCCTATCCTGTGCAAGCTTCTTCATCTGTCAGTACTTACTGCGACCTACATCCTTCTGAATCTGCTCAGAGTATTCATCTCTTGGTCTCCCTCTACGATTTTCACCCTCCACGCTGCCCTCCAATGCTAAATTTGTGATCCCTTGATGCCTCAGAACATGTCCTACCAACCGATCCCTTCTTCTAGTCACGTTGTGCCACAAGCTCTTCCTCTGCTCAATTCTATTCAGTACCTCCTCATTAGTTATGTGATCTACCCATCTAATCTTCAGCATTCTTCTGTAGCATCACATTTCGAAAGCTTCTATTCTCTTCTTGTCCAAACTATTTATCATCTATATTTCACTTCCATACATGGCTACACTCCATACAAATACTTTCAGAAACGTCTTCCTGACACTTAAATCTATACTCGACGTTAACAAATTTCTCTTCTTCAGAAATGCTTTCTTTGCCATTGCCAGTCTACATTTTATATCTTCTCTACTTCGACAATCATCAGTTACTTTGATCCCCAAATAGCAAAACCCCTTTACTACTTTAAGTGTCTCATTTCCTAATCTAATTCCCTCAGCATCACCTGACTTAATTCGACTACATTCCATTATCCTCGTTTTGCTTTTGTTGTTGTTCATCTTATATCCTCCTTTCAAGACTCTGTCCATTCCGTTCAACTGCTCTTCCAAGTCCTTTGCTGTCTCTGACAGAATTACAATGTCATCGGTGAACCTCAAAGTTTTTATTTCTTCTCCATGGATTTTAAGACCTACTCCAAACCTTCCCTTTGTTTCCTTTAATGCTTGCTCCTTATACAGATTGGATAACATCGGGGAGAGGCTGCAACCCTGTCTCACTCCCTTCCCAACCACTGCTTCCCTTTCATGCCCCTCGACTCTTATAACTGCCATCTCCTTTCTGCACAAATTGTAAATAGCCCTCCGTTCCCTGGATTTTACCCCCGCCACCTTCAGAATTTGAAAGAGAGTACTCCAGTCAACATTGTTAAAAGCTTTCTCTAAGTCTACTAATGCTAGGAACGTAGGTTTGGCTTTCCATAATCTTTCTTCTAAGATAAGTCGTAAGGTCAGTATTGCTTCACGTGTTCCAATATTTCTACGAAATCAGAACTGATCTTCCCTGAGGTCGGCTCCTACCAGTTTTTCCATTCGTCTGTAAAGAATTCGTCTTAGTATTTTGCATCTGTGACTTATTAAACTGATTGTTCAGTAATATTCACATTTGTCAGCACGTGATTTCTTTGGGATTGGAATTATTATATTCTTCTTGAAGTCTGAGGGTATTTCGCCTGTCTCATACATCTTGCCCACCAGATGGTAGTGATTTGTCAGGACTGGCTCTCCCAAGGCCGTCAGTAGTTCTAATGGAATGTTGTCTACTCCCGGGGCCTTGTTTCGACTCAGGTCTTTCAGTGTTCTGTCAAACTCTTCACGCAGTATCATATCTCCCATTTCATCTTCATCTACATCCTCTTCCATTTCCATAATATTGTCCTCAAGTACATCGCCCTTGTATAGACCCTCTATATACTCCTTCCACCTTTCTGCTTTCCCTTCTTTGCTTAGAACTGGGTATCCATCTGAGCTCTTGATATTCATACACGTGGTTCTCTTTTCTCCAATCTTCAATTTTCCTGTAGGCAGTATCTACCTTACCCCTAGTGACATACGCCTCTACATCCTTACATTTGTCCTCTAGCCATCCCTGCTTAGCCATTTTGCACTTCCTGTCGATCTCATTTTTGAGACGTTTGTACTCCTTTTTGCCTGCTTCATTTGCTGCATTTTTATATCTTCTCCTTTCATCAATTAAATTCAATATTTCTTCTGTCACTCAAGGATTTCTACTAGCCCTCGTCTTTTTACCTACTTGATCCTCTGCTGCCTTCACTACTTCATCACTCAGAGCTACTCATTCTTCTTCTATTGTACTTCTTTGCCCCATTCGCGACAATTTCTCTTTTATGCTCTCCCTGAAACTCTGTACAACCTCTGGTTTAGTCAGTTTATCCAAGTCCCATCTCCTTAAATTGCCACCTTTTTGCAGTTTCTTCAGTTTTAATCTACAGTTCATAACCAATAGATTGTGGTCAGAGTCCACATCTGCCCCTGGAAATGTCTTACAATTTAAAACCTGGTATCTAAATCTCTGTCTTACCATTATATAATCTATCTGATACCTTCCAGTATCTCCAGGATTCTTCCATGTATACAACCTTCTTTCATGATTCTTGAACCAAGTGTTAGCTATGATTAAGTTATGCTCTGTGCAAAACTCTACCAGGCGGCTTCCTCTTTCATTTCTCTCCCCCTATCCATATTCACCTACTATGTTTCCTTCTCTCCCTTTTCCTACTGTCGAATTCCAGTCACCCATGACTATTAAATTTTCGTCTCCCTTCACTACCTGAATAATTTCCTTTAACTCATCGTACATCTTTGATCTACTGGGAGAATTTAAGGAAAGAGTGCTTCAGTTGTAATGGAGGTCGCACATAGGATGCTGGAGCTCGAGTGTTTGGGATCCATAAGAGATCATATTTAAGGAAGACATCGAAGCAATTCAGAGGCGCCGTGCTAGGTTTGTTACCAGTAGGTTTTTGACACCACGTAAGTTTTACGGAGATACTTCGGTAACTCGGATGGGAATCGCTGGAGGGAAGGCGAAGTTCTTTCCGAGAAACACTACTAACAAAATTTAGAGAACCAGTATTTTCACCTGACTTCCGAAAGATTGTACTGCCGCTAACATACATTGCGCGTAAGGACCACGAAGATAAGATACGAGAGCTTAGGACTCATACTGGGGCACATAGACAGACAATATCCCCTCGCTCTATTTGACTAGTAGCGGCAGGGTATCCTCCGCCACGCCACGCCACGTTTGCGGAGTATCGCTGTAGATGATGAAATACCTACTTGAAAAAGACTTCCTTTGTAATGAGAATCAAACCGACGCTTTCTGGGCGTCACATTAAAGACATGATGAGCAGGAATTGTATCGACTGACTCCAGCTACACAATGCACTAACGAAATTGCAAATATGTGCCGAAACACTAGACAAAATGCTCCTGACGACTTTTAGGGGAGACACCTGATATATGCTCCAAAAATTTGAAGCATCTTTGTTATATATCGTGGTAGAATTCCTTCAACCTATATGTTTGTATGGACGTCAATAGAAGACGGGAATAGTGAAATATATACAAATGTTTTGTAATAACTTACTAAGCATCGTCGACATGTAAATTAAATTTCTGATTTCTTGCGTAACTGAAGTCGCTGTTATAAAAAGATTGTCCTAGATAATATTTGTAATCATTGTATCAATGTTGTTCCGTACAGATGTTCTTCTAGTAATGTTACTTTTAAATAGTGGTGAAGAAAGGTTGGAGGCGAACGTGTCGGTGTCGAGATACCAGAGATTAGGAATAACTAGGAATTTGTGCACGGTTCCACAGAAACCGCTTGCTGATCACCAGATATGAGGTAGTATTATTGTCGAAAATATAGGCAAACCTCATTGAGCCGGAAACTGGATCTAGTTCACTGGCACGCTAATTTGTTTTGTGGTAAAGAAGCAGTGTACTGCTGGTATATATCAGCTGTCTGAAAGCGAAAGAAAGGATATCTTCATCATACCTAAATGTTTTGATGAAACAGGGATTATCAATATTGAGATCAGACCCGAATATCTCGCAATTTCCACAAGACATTTTGTCTCATGCTAAATGACCATGAATACCATATACTAAATAATGACTATTACTATGTCCCACATGTTTATTAAAACTGGACCCACGATGTCACTAACTGTTGAAATAATAGCTCCAGTAAACTTATTTACGTTCGCGATGAGTTTGGGACCAAGCCCATTAGTAATTCACTACTGGTAATAAAACAGGTGTCAAGCCTCATCGTAAAAAAAAAAAAAAGACTTTGTTAGGCGGCTCGAACTCCTAGTATCAAATATATTATGTAACTGACTCTGCGTTATCTGCAAAATCATACCCTGATCACATAGGGTGTAGGGGCTCATTAATAAACTAATTTCACGAAATTTGATCGCACTTATACAGTGTGTACCTTCACACTCCAAATATCCGGCTGATAAAAATTAGTAGCGTCACAGATACTCTGAATTTTTGGTAGTATACTTTGTAGACGTAGTGTAATTGGGCTGCAGTCACTATATTAATTTCGTCTCGCCTCACATTATTATAAAGTCGGTAAATATTACAACAGGGAGAAATAGGGCGCTATCGAGGTAAAAATTTCTAGAGACACGGCATTCTCTTCACGCTAGAGTTTTCAGTGGTGAGGAGGACGACTATTAGCGTGATTCTCATCAATCTTCGTTCTTGTCAGTTCTCACGACCCACTTGTGTGTTTTGCCGTCCGTGTCATGAATTATTAATTGGCAATCAGCAGCCGCAGCTGAGAAAGGAATGGCATTATGAGAGTTACGCTCAAATGACGCCAGTGCAGCGGCCGCTTTCAGCAGTAAACGTATGAGGCATCAGACATAAAACTACTCTGGCTACGCCACAAAACTTAAACATCGAACTTGGATGCAAAACGTTTGCACACACATGAATATACAGCATGTTTTTGCACTATCAAATAAAAATTTATGCTTTGCGTGATTTGCGGGACATTTTCCTCCTATCCGTCCGAGCGACTGTGATTGCGGCGGGCAAGCCGACAAGAAATGGGTGAGCAATTTCCCGTACTCAGTAGATTAAGCCACATGAACAAAGCAAAGTACATGCAACTTTAGTATTCGCTGTGCTCTGATCCAGTGTTGAAGGGGAACTTCAGTAGAAGGTTAAAACATATAACAGAAGTATATGTATAGAGAAAAGAATGGAGTCATAAAACAATATATAAATATAGAAGTCAATGATAATTTGTAAATAACTGTTATTTTGGAACTGTTCACATCTACGAGGCAAAAATGGATTTGTAACACCAATAATTAGGAAATGATACGAGATATAAGTAAATGAAATATAAAGCCGTTGCTTGGATAACCTTTCAAAATACGAATTTATCATGTCAGGGTTTAAAATGCTCGTATCTGTGTTCTGTTGTCAAATTTGGTAAATGTTCTCCCTCTCTGTCGCTCCCATTGTATATTTAGCAACGAACAGAAACTACGACCTACAAGAATTATGAAAGCGAAAAAAGTAAAGAAATGAAGTTACGCGAGATCGATGAATAAAGAGAAGGACGAAATATATTTTAAAACTATAGAGGGATAGCCGGCCGTGGTGGCCGAGCGGTTCTAGGCGTTTTAGTCTGGAACCGCGCGACCGCTACGGTCGCAGGTTCGAATCCTGCCTCGGGCATGGATGTGTGTGATATACCTAGGTTAGTTAGGTTTAAGTGGTTATAAGTTCTAGGAGACTGATGACCTCAGATGTTAAGTCCCATAGTGGTCAGAGCCATTTTCAACCATTTTTATAGAAGGATAATCTTACTCTGCCCGACATAAGCTTTACACAAGAACTTCAAACACGAAACTGAAAAAAATCACAGAATGTTTACTAGTGCAAGAAACGGGCGAATTACAAAGTAACGATCAACGACAGATGTAGTTTCTATTTTACGACATATTATTTTATAGATTTTGAGAAGGCTTTCGATAATGTGGTTAGAAAAAATTTGGGGAATGAAGCATTGCAACTAGCTTCAACTGTCAAAACTCTATATAAAAAGGCGTCAGTAATCTAAAATGTAAAAGGTGTACAAGCAAATGAGGGAGTGGGACAAGACCGTAGTTTACTTCCTACACTCCTTAGTACATTGACAATGAGCTTCGTAGAAGTAATTCTGGTGTAAACACTGGGATACAACTAAGTAATTCGACAGAACTAGAGTAATACCCATATGTAGGCGATCTACTGAAAGAGCGATTTAGAAAAAGGAATTTATGAACTAAATGAAATATGTGCAGTATAATATTAAATCTAGTACATCTAAGTGAGTGGCATTCATTGTAAAATATTCATTGAGTGCTAAGATTAAACCTATTGGACAAGTAAAATACTTTAACTAACATGGCTGTAAAACATCGTACGAATACTAAGAAGGTATACATATTAAATTAAATAGATTTATATCTGTGGAACAGTAATAGAGTTTTAAGTCACGCAGAGAAACAAGACTTAAATTTTATACAACAGTCGTTTTGCAACCCTGTTACATGGTACGGAATCGTGGGTATTGAATGGGAAGCAAGAAACACGAATACGAGGAACGGAAATGAGATTTCTGAGAGCAGCGAAGGGATGTTATAGAACAAATCAAATGCGAAATGAAGATATTCGAAATGAGTTGAAAATTTGGAGTACAAAGAAAAGACTGGTTGAAAATAAGAAGAAATTTAACCAATATCTACAGAGAATGGATCCAGGGAATGTACCACTAGTACAGAGAATTTTAAACAGAAAGAAAAACAGGGAACAGACAGAAAAAACCGTGGGACCCATAACAGGGCACTATTGGCCTAATAAGAAAGTGGAGGGAGAGTGTTAACGAAGTAATGAAACTGGTTTTTCAGCACGTTGTCAGCAGGGTTGACACTATGTCAGTAAACAAGAAAGCTGGTTCCGACCTGGGAAATCGCGCTGAATATCTGCTAAAACTGTAAGTAGGCTGTTTAGGTTCTTATATTGGTAACGCCACCGCCACGTAGCGCTCTGTATGAAAATCACTGGCTGTGCTGTGTACAGTCTGTGGCTGGGTGGCATTGTTGGAATTTGCTGTTGTAGTGTTGGGCAGTTGGCTGTTAACAGCGCGTAGCGTTGCGCAGTTGGATGTGAGCCGCCAACAGTGGTGGCTGTGGGGAGAGAGATGGCGGAATTTTGAGTGCGGACGATCTGGACGTGTGTCCATCAGAGACAGTAAATTTGTAATATTGGATATCATGAACTGATATATATATATTATCACTTTTCAACACTATTATGGTAAATACATTGTTTGTTCTCTATCAAAATCTTTCATTTGCTAACTATGCCTATCAGTAGTTAGTGCCTTCAGTAGTTTGAATCTTTTATGTAGCTGGCAGTAGTGGGGCTAGCTGTATTGCAGTAGTTCGAGTAACGAAGATTTTTGTGAGGTAAGTGATTTGTGAAATATAGTCAGGGCCATTATCTTGTAGATATTATTGAAAGTCAGATTGCGTTGCGCTAAAAA
This sequence comes from Schistocerca cancellata, assembly GCF_023864275.1. Lineage (NCBI taxonomy): Eukaryota > Metazoa > Arthropoda > Insecta > Orthoptera > Acrididae > Schistocerca > Schistocerca cancellata. The sequence continues at coordinate 336,410,098 of NC_064632.1, forward strand.
GTATTGTGTGTCAGTTTAAGCACAGTCATGTATAATTTTTCTAAGGGGACGTTTCAAAACTAAGACCACGTATCGAGGTCGGATTAGAACAAGATAACTGGATTGGCCTTTGTCAACCTGACAGACACATATCACACACTTATCCATCGAAAGTCCTGTCCTGTCACATGTCTGGAAAATTTTCCTCCACATAACACTTTCATGCGTAAACAGTTAAAGCAAAGTTTGAAGAAGAATCTCTTAGCACGACTACCTCACGCTATTTCAACTCACCCACGCGAGATCTAAAAAACTATCATTCACAGATACGCCTTTCCCGTGCTCCACAGTTCTGGTGTTACTTCTAATTACGGTTAACGCACGTGCTACTGGGCGACAACACATGGCACGAACTGAATTGGTGTTTTGCTTGATACACTTTTACGTACAATGTTTGGCACGGATCTGAGTGACATCTGGAGGATTGGGAGTCAGCTTAGTATTATCACAGGATATTGCCGATATAGCTTAGGGGCAAACCTCCCCCTCCCCCGACAACCCCACCCCCCGTACCGGTCGTGAGGGTTATGTGCAAACCAATCGCACCATCAGACCACGACGGAGCGGAGCCCCCACAATCATGGAAGTACCCCGAGTGAGGTGGTGCAGTGGTGAGCGGCACGCTGGATTCGCATTTGGGACGACGACGGTTCAAACCCGTGACCGGCCATCTTGATTTAGGTTTCCCAGTACACCAGTCTTGCATTCGGGACGACGACGGTTGAAACCCGAGTCCAGCCATCCTGATTTAGGTTTTCTGTAATTTCCCTAATTGTTCAATAATCCGATGGCACCGACGATCTTTCTGTTTAGTCCTCTCCATTGAATCAGCCAACCAACCAGGGAAGTCCTGCCCGCATTGCTTTGAAATAAGTGACAGGGCGCATTGCCCATGCTGCAAAGCAAAATGTTTCGCATGTGGCAAACGTATACATTGAGGAGTCAGATCATTATAACCATCGACCTACTACCGACATAAACGCGTCCAGACGATAGCAGCGTCACCTGACGAGGAATAGCTGCGTCAGACACACGCACGGTGCATGTAGCATCAGCAAACGTGCTGTCCGTGTGCATAAAGGGGAAACGCGCGATCTATCTAACTCCGACCGAGGGCAGATTCTGATGGCCCACAGGTTCAGCGCGAGTGTTTTGGAGACTGCACGACGTGTCGGGTGCTCTAGGAGCTTATGTGGTGAATGTCTTCAACACGTGGCGAAACCAAAGTGAAGCTAATTCCAAACGTGGTGCGGTTGGGCGGCTACCCCTCATTACAGATGCCGGACGTCGTAGGCTGGGCAGACTGGTAAAACAGGACAGCGGATGAACTGTGGCGGAACTAACATTAGACTTCAGTGCTGGGCAGAGTACAGGCGCGTCTGAACACAGTGCAGCAAACACTCCTAACGATGGGCCTCGGGTGCCGACGAATCATGCATATGTCCATGTTAACACCACGACATAGGCAACAACGATTTAATGGGCATATCACCATCTGTACTGATCCTTGGCGCAGTGCAGAGCGTTACATTATCTGATGAATCCCGATACCTTCTGCAGCATTCCTATGGCAGGGCGCGCATCCGTCTTTTGGGGGAACAGCTCCTCGACACCTGTACTGCGGGACACAGACAAGCTATCGACGGCTCCATTATGCTCCGGGGAGCACTCACGTGGGCGTCCATGGTTCCTGTGGAGCTCGTGCAAAGCACCATGGCGACCGAAGAGTAACGCACACTGCTTGCGGACCACGTGCAACAGTGAATGATGATCATGTTTCCCGATAGCAGTGGCATTTTTCAACATGATAATGGGCCATGTCAGAAGGCGATCCCAACTCACTAAACCTAAGCCCGATCGAACACAGCTGGGATGTGACTGAATGTGGCGTCAGAGTTCATCGCCCCCGCCCCCTCCTTCTCCCTCCAGCGACCCATCAAGGCCTAACTGCTTCCATGCCATGAAGCGTCGACGCTATTAGCGGTGACAAAAGTAGATATACTGGCTATTAGGTAGGCGGCATAATGTTCTGGCTGATCAGTGTGCAGTCGATATGTTATGGTATGGATGGTATGAGGTGTGGGGTTGACCTGTTATTCTGCGCAACAGATTAATCAGAGATGTACCCTTTACCCTGTGCAAGATGCAATTTCCACCCCCACACTACTACAGAAGTCAGACAGACGCTCCTAACGTTCTAAAGAGAAATGCCTGAAAAACTTTCAGCAATAAATATCTTCTGGCTTCTGGAGTCGTCCGCTGTAAGGAAATGACACAAAAATTCACAAAATTTCTTACGAAACTAGTGGGATACTTGGGTACTGGAGTAGTGCTAGTTAGTGTAAGAAAAACATGAAACTAAGGAAAGTTATTATTTATTTTGCAAAAATTCTGAAAAATCACAATGGCACTTTTAGTTATGAATTGAACAAGTTATATCCTGGTTCTTTATGGAATGTGAAGTTACCTCTCAAGGATAGGATTCGCTAATGAAATTTCTATAAAAAGTTTAAGATGGTTGCTGACTTGGCAGAATGGCTGAGGTGCGCCTACTTAACTTGAATAATTATCCTTCAGAATGTTGCTAGATACGGTCGAGGCTGTCGAATGTGAAAGGCAATGAAGTGTACTGTTGTGGAGGAAATATGGGGCTCGCAACAGCTTTAGCGCACAATACCGTAAGCTGTGAGGATTGCAGTCTGCGCCGCTCACTGCTGACAAATGAGGTAACTCTCGTTCTGTCTGGATTAACCTTCGCCAATCAAACTCTCCATATGCCTTGATGAAGTCAAGGATTCCGATTCGCCCCGAGTCTAACTATTGGCTGGTACACTGGTCAGATAACCAGTCCACGGCGATGCCACTCAAAATTCGCTCGCAGGCGTTTAACTATAACTCTGTCCGTTCACACCATACAATAAGTGTGTAAGCCAACACAGTGAACAACGCTTAATCGCAAGGAGTCAATATAGAGTCACCCTTCGATTCGCTCTCGACAGAGGTGCTCTCCCAGTGAAGTACTGAGGAGAGACTTGTTCCTCGCTCCAAGAGCGACAACGGAACGGCGCCTCTCCACGCCAGACGTGAAGGGGTATATCTTTCGGTCTCTTCCATTACTCCTTCAGCTCAAGGCGTCAGAAATATAGTCTGCCAATCAGCATTGCTCTTCTAAAACGGTAGAATAACGTTTCGTTTAAGGCGACCAATCTGGAAACCTGTAGCATGGCGTTTGGCGTTTTCTGCCTCCCTGTGAAAATCTCTGAAACTGCGTGCTGTGTGTAAAGAATGCGTAGGCTGGCCGCTCCCACACAAGGTAGCGGAATTTGCTTTTAAGCCAAACATGGGGTCGTCCCCCCTTTTCACTCGGGCCCACACTGTCCGCTACACGGGCGGTCACCGGCCGATATAGGCCAGCTCTGAAGGGACCGGCGCCCCGTTGTGGGGTTTCTTTACCAAAATAAAAGCTTCTGTGACCGTCATGTCTGGAATGTATGTGTGTACGCCAGCCTCGAGTATTTCAACCACGGTGCGCTTACTTGTTAATTGCATATCGTTTACATGAATTCATACAACATTGACTTTATCTTATCGAGTTTGGGTTCGAATGAAGCGTCTTGATGTGCGGAATATGATTGTGAGGGCGGAATATGTAAGCAATGAAGGTCAGGAGACCACGACGTCTTACAATGGTGCTAGGCAGCTCTCACATTCCATCTCAGACAGTGATTATAATGAGGTGTACATTGTGTCTGCTGCAGAATGGTCTGCCGAAGCTGTTGTCGTCTGACACAACACTAACAGTGTAGAGCGTATCTTTGACAATGCTAGTCCGTCGTTATGGCGAAAGTAAGTGTTGTAGCGCTCTGGTAGGAGTGACATTTTATAGCAATGATGTTTTGGTTAACTGTGATATACATAGTAATTTTAATTTTGACGTTCTAACATAGCAATCATTGCATGTTTTATGTACATGGAAAGTCAATGGAAAAGTTTTTTGTGTACATGGAACAAGATGTTTTTAATAACCTTTATGAAGGTCTGAAGATGGTAACTTAGTTTTACAGAAACCTGTTGTCGACAGTAAAGTTTTTTTATAGTGATCTCTCATAAGAAGTTCTTTTTCTCCTAAGAAAGACAGGAAAATCGTTACACAAACGTCGATCGAAGATCGGGAGACGTAAGCCAACTAGCAATGTGTTAGCAAGTGGCCACGAAAGACACAACCATTTTTTAATAAACCTTACTGTTATTTTACCAATAAATATCACTTTCGGGTATTAAAAGAGATTCAGAATCAGTCCACCAATGACAATGGCATTGTTTCTAATTCTTACACTTCTCCACGATTTTTAGATGTCCACAAAATTATCTCACATTTTACCCTATTCCAATTACCTCTAGTTATTTGGATCACTGCTTAATCATAATTAGGTAGACAACCTCCCAAAAAAATGAGTTGGCACCGAAGCATTAAATACGTTTCGCCATTTTTACGAGCTACCCGGATGAATTACTGCCGACCGGCTTGCATCCATTTTTCTCTCTTTTATTCCTATTGTTCGTGGCTGGCGGGGCGTCGATAATCAATCACACACAGGTTTTCGCTCGTGTCAGCGCTGGTTCTGCAGCCACGGAATTACCTAGCACGTAGCCATAACTCTCCGCCCATTTTTTTCTCACAGCATGCTCTCGCTCCTTCATAAATTCAGGTACAGTAATTAGTAGTAAGCTGTGTGTTGTGCGTCTACCTGAGTTTTACGTTCTCAACCCGAGAACACCTCGCCGAATATATTTCCTTCCGCTTATTACATATACTTCTCTAACTATAACGACTTTTTCTCTGTAGTTTTCGAAATTTATGTTTTCACTACATAGCGTACACAAAAATGTGCTTACAAAGATGCCTCTTGAGTGGAGTGATATGCATGAACAGAATGGAGAAACCGTTGTATCATGGTGTTAAAAAGTTAAAACCAATAATAACTCACGTATTAAGACGATTTACACATGATGATGGGCCAACAGGGTTTGAAATGCATAGTGTATTTAATAAAACTCGAATGTGACTGAATATGTTTCTTTCATTTTATACTCCCAGTATATTCCTAAGTGTTTGGTCGTGGACTTGCGAGATTAGCGTATGTCAGTGGTGTGTATTCTAAAATATTTTCAACATGTAGGCTTTGAATATTTGAAGTTAGCGACCTAGTCTAACCTAAAAATCTTTTCTGAAGTTAGTTTCGAGAGTGATCTGAAAATGGTACGTCTTTAAATATAAGCATAGGCTTTCGAGGGCACTGTCACGTTCAATGAAAATTTTCTGCGTTAGTGACCGCTTTGTCAATATATATAAAACTACCGACGTTTCGGTCCCTGTTGCAAGGTGCCTTCTTTGTTTACTTTACACAAAAACACCCGGCGGAAGGTACCTTGCAACAAGGACCTAAACGTCGGTAGTTTTATATATATTGACAATGCGGTCACTAACCCAAAAATACTTTCTTGAAAGTATTCCTTTAGTTAGAAATTACGCAACTTTAACTTTAGACTTGCGCTAAAGGAATTTTAACTACTTTTCTTAAATCTTCGGAAGTTTTCACAAACATATGAAGGTGTTCGGTTAAATAAGTCCTCACTCAGACTGTCAATACTGCAGTAATGAACAATTAATAATGTGATAAGTGGAACTTTACCTTTTTAGTTAGAGTTCGTTTGTTAGCATAAAAGAATAAAATTAAACAAAGATAAAAAAGGAAACAAAAGTGTGGGTAGTGAACTTTATTTCACGACAAATTCCTACTTACACTTATTGAACTTGTGACTGCATTTCTGTAGATTTAATACGATAGATCAACTGAGTGGTCTCTGGACTGCATTATAGCCAACATATAAGAAATCCAACCCCGCATTGCCGAGGCACTGTAAACTGTGTTTTTGTTCCATTACAATTTATTACACGTGTTGGTTCACGTAGGGGCTTGCGAGTCATTGTTTGATTAATTGTTTCGCAGAAGAATATGTTTTAGGTTGTCCATTCACAATTCGTTACTCATTTAACCGTCAAGTAACATTTGTGCGTTTCGAGAGATCAGTGAAGAAAACAGTTCATTACGTTAGTTTCAGTCCGAATAGCTGCATATGGACGTCCCATCTCCCAAAAGCTGTATATTACTTTAATACAATACTTTACTCCAATCAACGAAGGAAGGGTTAAGCTAACTTTTTCCACTAAATTTCGGCCGAAGTGGCCTTGTTGGTAATTCTAGAAAGAACTTCCGGTGTGTGAAAGGCTCATGTACAGGCGGCTCTGCACCACGTGACGGTGACTTTGCAGCTCGCCGCAATGGCACAGACCTTGTGCTTCATTCGGGAGGAGGGGAGACACCGTTTCCACATTTTGGTATTCCAGCAGTGCACTCTCAGCCTCATCTTGGTGAAAGTTCGCCACTCAGACTAGAGCAGCTCACTGCTGAGGGAATCTTCTTCTCCAGTACTTTTCTCCATCTTTCCACCTGTTGCTCTGATGAAACTGCGTTCTTTGTCTGAAGCTTTTCCACCATCCATGGGCCACGATCCTCATAACGGGTGGCGGGAGTCAGTTCCCATCTCCTTCCTCTTAGCATATGACGAAATGGACAGGTGCACTTTAGATGGCGGAGGCGGGGTTGGATGCATTACCTGTGGTGATACAGAGTTCCTGTACTAGTGCTGGGCTCAGGCAATCCATTACAGCACGCGCTGTCTCGTTCCCTGTGGTGTCCATCTTCTTCAGGTGTGCACAGACTCTCGACACATAAACAGCATTTTTGGCAACAGATGCACCCACAGTGCCATAAATGAAGTGAGCAACACTCGTGTATGGACACCCCATACATAATTTTCTCATCACTCACCTGAAAATATTGATCGTTGGTGGCCATGGTCTGCCTCTGTTGCAGGATGGTAACCGTGGCTGTATGCCATACGGAAGACCCGGATTCAATTCCCGGTATTGCCAGAAAATTTTTTCCCTGGTGGGAAGACTGGCCGGCGTGCACCCAGTTTAATGATGTGAATAGAGGAGATACGAGGAATGTTCGTTTATTAAGGTCCGCTCAGCTGCGAAATAGAAACGAAAGTGGATATCAAAAGTATTTTATTTGCACCAGTTGGCTACACCTTCCAGCTAGTTCTCTACGTAGTCGCTACTCCGTCTTAGACGTGTGTGGTACTGTAGTGCCTACTTTCCAATACCCTCGTCATAGACAGCAGCCGCCTGCGCTTTTCGCCAATTTTATGCGCTGATCTGCAGATCTGTGCCAAAATGTTGTCTTTTTAGCCAGCGGTTCAAGTGAACGCGGCCAAATTAGGGCTGCATGGGTTGCGGTCAAACACTTCTCATTGAAAACAGTGCAAGAGCATTTTGATTGCCTCTGCAATGTGTGGGTGGGGAAATTCATGAAGAAAGGAAATGCGTAATGTGAGCTGCATGAAATCAGGCGAAATCTCTGAGCAGGCACTCATAAATGGCGGGAGACTCCACTCTCTAGCCATCTTTACGTCTGTATTGTACGCTTAAATATCAAAAGAGTGACTAGACGCGAACGAGAGGCGTACTAGAGACGGTGTTCAATACGCCTTTGCAATGCGTCATGGGATTTTCAGTCTTGTTTTTCAAAGACACATCTGCGGCAAGAGTACAATTTACATACTAAATATTCTAGAAGTTGTAAATAAATAAGGTATTAATTAAAAATAAGTACTATGAACGGTTGTATCGACTTTAGGATACAATCGCAGAAACGAATGTTGAATTACGTCGCTCAGTTATTTTTGTGAAAGGGACGACACTTTTCTGTTTTAGAAGCAAGCGAAGACGGACGTTTTTCTGTGATTACGGTAGATTTATACGGCACACCTCCCTTATAATATGTATAAGGCGCAATTACATTAGGTGCACTGGCATGCTGTTGCATAAAGCAACTGATGTAATGTAAATCTCATTTTAAATTTATTGTTTATGAGTGATAATTGAATGTAGTGATTTTACTCAATGTTTATTTCATTATATGTTAAAAGTCATCCTCAGCTATACTGCATCTTGACATGACGAAATGTTCTGTGTTCACTAAATTCACATAAATGGTCCATTAAGAACCATTTGTTGGATGAGTAAATGTTTTCGAAGTCCGAGAAAAGAAGTTTTCATTTGAAGAGATATCCACAGTCGGGTCAAAGACTCAGAGCGGACCTTACACAGAAGCCATTCGCAGGAGCGCCTAAAAAAGTAATGTATTTATAAAAATTATTTATTTAAGAAATTACTTAATTACTTTAATAAGTTGGCTAACTCCCTAGCACTTACCCGTACACGATCCCGTCAGAATTAATAATGAAAGAAATTTTAAGGTTTCCATTTCGAGACCGATCGGACATTAATAAACAAATAGCCGTCGAACTTACCAGCTAATAGCGGCGGCAGGTCTGCTAATTCGACAACGGCCAGAAGTGCAGTATGCCGATACCACCTCACCACACTGCATCCGAATGATGCCATTGGCAGAGGATGACACGCCGGTCGGTCGGTCCTCAATGCCAGTTTGTGGCCAGACTAACGGTGCTTGGAGGCTTTGATCACGAAAGATTGAAACATTTCGTAATAATCCTTAGACTGTTTTTATTATGTGCTGGCGAAAAGTCAGTTAAATCGTTAGGCGAAGGCCAGTCAAAGATCCAGAGACAGAAGCTATGGACTGTTGATGGACTCTCTACGTACATCTAATTCCGTCATATCTATTCGATGCTTCGTTCACGTTCCCTTTCTTAATGTTTTAAGAATTACATATAATTAATTTTAAACCCTAAATAACTACTTTTTTCCCCACAACCTACTATTGTGCCACAACACACGGCCTTTTCGTTAAATGAAATTTTAATTTTAATTTGCATTAAATAAAAAAGCCCTTAATTGATTTTAGATATCATGTACTATGCAAACTTAAGAAAGTGAACACTAAATACGTACTTCTTCTCAGCGGAAGTGGCTTACTGGAAGGGAAAGGGAGGGGGATATATATGTCAAGATTTCGTGTCCACTGCCTTTAAATATCACGCTGTAACAGCTACATTACATGTAGCCACCCATTACGTCAGTATATTTACGCTCAGAAGTCATGAGTAGGTCAATATTTATGAATCACATGTCCAAATAGAACACTCAAGTTACAATAGGAATTCAGATCACAGTTCACAAGTGAGGACTAGAAGAAAGGAAAAGTAGTATACGACGGAGTGCGGTACAGAATAGTCAAGTGAGCAAGAAGTAAAGTCCAAATTCTATCAGACTGTGTTAGCATAAATTATACATTTAAGGGGACTTCATTAGAGTAGAAGCTGAAGTTAATCAAAATAAGGAATCAGAGACTATCTTAAGAGTAAAAAACCCACACTCTATGCTACGAATGACTCAAAAACACTTCGAAATTTAGATGGAAGAATGAAATAATGGAATACAAAAAAAATGTGAAGGAAGCCAGAAGCACAGACCAAACAAGCAACACTGGAACGGATGATGATTCAGAATGTAATATATACGTATCTCTAAAGACAGGGTCGTAAAGGAATATCATTATTTACCAAATACAATTTATGGTTCACGAAAGGGACATCAATGATTACAGGGCCAATAGTCTGAATGAGTAACTGGTCTGGGCTTGTACCATCAGCCAATACGCTCTTGCTACATTGGTACTGCGGACGGCTGGCAGCAAAGGAAAAGTAGACGTATTAGAAACATATTGATCAAAAATTTTTTCACCCCCCCCCCCCCCCCACCTCGAGATCTCGTGATACCGTGTAACATCGCGTCCGACATCGATAATAGAATCTGTTTCATGAGGAAGGGAGCCACAATGTTCTTCAGGTACGTCATATCCAGCTAAAGTCACTAATAGATTATTATATCCGTTGATGCTACCAGACTGCGAGGATGTTGACTCATATGTTTCACACGCTGTTCCAAATAATTCCAGAAATTTTGCATGAGTTTAAGAACTGGTGATTTGGCGGACCATTCCAGATGCAGTAGCGTTTCTTGGTGTTCGTCAAATCAGGAACGTAAGTGTACAACCCTTTAAACACAGCTCATACCATCTTAGAAAATGGGAGTTTCCAAAACACACTCATCCCAAAGATGTAAAAGAAAGGGTAACACTTGATCGCCGACGGTGTTGCAGTAATCATCCTATTTCATGCTCACATGACAGAGGCCTAATCCATCTACAGGCGATTATGAACATACACACGATGTGGGTGAAACGCCTCGTTGCGACATAGGATTATTCGACGCCTTGAAGCACTCGAAAAAAAGACAAAATCATAACTCTTCGGATCGCACTATAAACCCCTACTCAGCTTCTGTATAATTCCTGTGTTGTTTCTCGTACTGTAAACGTTCTGCAGTAAGCAATAACCGGCGATGTACCCTTAGCCAGATGTCCGTTGCATACCAAAGTCGCTCGGAAAGTTGTTGAGATGGACATACATTTACTGCCAGGTTAAAAATCTATTGTCTTTTCTTGCAGAAAAGTGGGAAAGTCCGCGTTGATATTACAAGATGCCATTGGGGTTGAGGCTATATTTAAAAAAAAATGAGCCTATGAGATGCTACGAGAATTCTCTCATTATGTGCAAGTCTCCCCACTACGAATCAAATGCATGGTGGTGATATACACTCCTGGAAATGGAAAAAAGAACACATTGACACCGGTGTGTCAGATCCACCATACTTGCTCCGGACACTGCGCGAGGGCTGTACAAGCAATGATCACACGCACGGCACAGCGGACACACCAGGAACCGCGGTGTTGGCCGTCGAATGGCGCTAGCTGCGCAGCATTTGTGCACCGCCGCCGTCAGTGTCAGCCAGTTTGCCGTGGCATACGGAGCTCCATCGCAGTCTTTAACACTGGTAGCATGCCGCGACAGCGTGGACGTGAACCGTATGTGCAGTTGATGGACTTTGCAGGAGGCCGGGTGGACGTACCGCCGAATTGCTCAACACGTGGGGCGTGAGGTCTCCACAGTACATCGATGTTGTCGCCAGTGGTCGGCGGAAGGTGCACGTGCCCGTCGACCTGGGAACGGACCGCAGCGACGCACGGATGCACGCCAAGACCGTAGGATCCTACGCAGTGCCGTAGGGGACCGCACCGCCACTTCCCAGCAAGTTAGGGACACTGTTGCTCCTGGGGTATCGGCGACGACCATTCGAAACCGTCTCCATGAAGCTGGGCTACGGTCCCGCACACCGTTAGGCCGTCTTCCGCTCACGCCCCAACATCGTGCAGCCCGCCTCCAGTGGTGTCGCGACAGGCGTGAATGGAGGGACGAATGGAGACGTGTCGTCTTCAGCGATGAGAGTCGCTTCTGCCTTGGTGCCAATGATGGTCGTATGCTTGTTTGGCGCCGTGCAGGTGAGCGCCACAATCAGGACTGCATACGACCGAGGCACACAGGGCCAACACCCGGCATCATGGTGTGGGGAGCGATCTCCTACACTGGCCGTACACCACTGGTGATCGTCGAGGGGACACTGAATAGTGCACGGTACATCCAAACCGTCATCGAACCCATCGTTCTACCATTCCTAGTCCGGCCAGGGAACTTGCTGTTCCAACAGGACAATGCACGTCCGCATGTATCCCGTGCCACCCAACGTGCTGTAGAAGGTGTAAGTCAACTAACCTGGCCAGCAAGATCTCCGGATCTGTCCCCCATTGAGCATGTTTGGGACTGGATGAAGCGTCGTCTCACGCGGTCTGCACGTCCAGCACGACCGCTGGTCCAACTGAGGCGCCAGGTGGAAATGGCATGGCAAGCCGTTCCACAGGATTACATCCAGCATCTCTACGATCGTCTCCATGGGAGAATAGCAGCCTGCATTGCTGCGAAAGGTGGATATACACTGTTCTAGTGCCGACATTGTGCATGCTCCGTTGCCTGTGTCTATGTGCCTGTGGTTCTGTCAGTGTGATCATGTGATGTATCTGACCCCAGGAATGTGTCAATAAAGTTTCCCCTTCCTGGGACAATGTATTCACGGTGTTCTTATTTCAATTTCCAGGAGTGTATGTGCAAGGACACGGAATGGAGGGTTTTCCCCGACAGATGAATCGTAACTGCGGGTCTTGCATTAAATCAATTAACTAGAAAGAAATACAGTGGAACGATGGTTACTGATACGAAAAAGAAATTCAGAACCACTATCATTTGTTGATAAGGTAATCAAATGTAAATTATCATCAGGCAAAAAACAGCAGTCAATTTCTCTCTCTTATAAGAAATGTGCGGGGAACCTGAGTTCATGTAAATAATCATGGTAAACTGTCAGGAATGGCGGTGTAATTCATATAGGAATTGAAACTACTCTAGTAACAAACTTTATGAAGAATCTAACGGAATTTACACGTGAGGTCCTTCTGGTCATGACGGTTGAACTGATTTCAATAAGTGAGTTGGATAATTATGCATGAAAAACCAACAATAAAGTCTTGGCCAAGAGATGAAACACATAGGAACGCCGACTAATATTACGTACAATCAGTTAGCAACTACTGGCTCGCTCTCCATATTGCTGCATAAACTTACACACATTGAACTGAGCCGAGGCGAGCTGAAGTTTGAGCAGGTGATGGACTGCTAAGTACCACCTCCTATCGGTTTCTGTCGTTTGCTCTTGGCTTCCCAAGTGTTTCCGAAATGTCGATACTCCACGTGTGTCCAAATATGGCTCTGTCTCCTCTCTGTGTCTTAATAACCTTGCGCTCTGCCACTTTCACTCTAGCGCTTCCACCAGAACTGCTTGTAAAGCAATCTAAATGCTCATCTCTCTCTCTGCCAAGATGCTCATTATGCAAAATAGTCTGGTAATTATTGGTTATCCACCAACCTCATAGCTTGCGAACGCTGACCAGTCGTAACCCAGCCCCAATTTTTCGCCTATAATCCAAGCGGACTGTGTTCCTAACGGTGACGTGAGAAAGATAGCGTTAAGCCGGATCCTAATGGAGGAGTTTTGCTCCACCCACGTTACGAAACGAGCTTCTCTTTCCAAGGCGCCTGGCGTCGCACGCTTTCCACAGACAGACGACCGGGCACCACTGCCCAGTTTATTGGCAGTTTGACGTCGCTCTGTAGAAAATATCTCAGCTTCGCAAATGAGCTGCAGACGATGGCCTGACCGCGGCAGCTCAGATGTTACGAGATTGAGGACACATTAATCACCTCAAACACAAGCTGCAGGCCCATCAGAAGATTCAGTACGACAAGATAAAATCAGGAATGGGTAATCACAGCAATCGCCACTCATGCCTTTTGGGAATCAAGCCCTGCATTTCGCTTACATTACTCGAAAGCTACCTATCATGTCACTAACTCAATCCATATGCTATATCACAATGTAGCACGAGGCTGCCTACAGCCTGAGGAGTTCAACATAAATATCAAATTAGGTAACTTCCAATATGAACACGTCCAAATATGGTAGCTCCGTTCTGCCATTCTGTCTCGTCTCCTGAGCCGCACGGGGCAGCCGTGCGGTCTGGGGCGCCTTGTCACTGTTCGCGTGACTCCCCATGTCGGAGCTTCGAGTCCCCCATCGGGCTTGGGTGTCTGTGTTGTATTTACCGTAAATTAGTTTAAGTTAGATTAAGTAATGTGTAAGCTTAGGAACCGATGACCTCAGCAGTTTGGTCCTATAGGACCTACCACAGATTTAATTTAATTTCTCTCGTCTCCACTTTGACCGACTTTATGTGACGATTCCGTAGAATACACTGGCAGATGCACATTACTTCACTGCCATTACTTACATCAGAAGCAGAGAGTAACATGAAAAATTGTTACAAGTCCTACACCATCTTGAAGGCTCCCTGTGGCGTCAGAAGCGTCAGTTTAGGTATCACAGTGATCAGTGAGAGAGCGAGAATTGTTAGAGGTGTTTTCGTCACGGAAAATAACTCTGAATTTGGCATAATATCTAGGAGTAACGCAAAAGTGGGACTAGTAATGAGCAATAAAATGGGGAATTATATTATGAACGCTTTAGTGAAGGCATTACCACAGCTACTCTGTCCCGTTACATTAATGTGGTCACTTGTCAAGTATGTGAATAAACACATTTAGAAGCACTGACCGCTGCAAGACGTGCAGGAAGCGAGCCAGTGGGGTTCTGAAAGGTACCGACAGAGATGTAAAGCTACGATGACTCCGGTGCGTTGAGCAACTGATTTTCTTGGTTGAGGTTCCATGGCACGGAAAGCCCAATCAAAGTGGTTTCACAGATTCCAGACGGGGTTTAAATCCTTTGTGTTTGGTGGCTAGGGGAGTACGGTAAACGCATCCTGACGATCCTCGAATCACGCGCGTTTGCTCTGAGTTGTGTGAGAGACTGCATTATCCTGCTGGTAGATGTAATCGTGCCGAGGCAAAAGAAACTGCATGTAGTGGAGGATATGGTCCCCAAGAATGTCTACTTGTGTTCCTTAAGATTCCTTCTATGGTTCTTCATCTGCTGTTCCTAATGTTGATTTTATGTAGTCATTCCACTTAAGTTCGCTCCTAGATAATTTAGCTAGATACTATTTCCATCAGTTTATTAGTAGTATGTATATCGAAGCTGCTATTTCATCAAGATTTCCAGAAATTTAGAACTGGAAGGCGAGTCAGGAAAGCCATTTCTACGTCACGAACGTATTTTCTTCAACCTTGGCGGAAGTTTCCAAACTCTTAATCTGACGAAAACAGTCTCGTGACAGCTTAGTTTTGCTTATGACGTTATAAATCTACGCTATAATCCAGGTAAATTTCAGCAACAGGATATGTTGGTCACTAAAATTAATATGAGTTATAATATCAGTAAAGGTTTTCAGAATAAATTCCTTGGAAGAGAATGTTACAAACGTCAACTGCTTTTTTATTCAGTTAAAGATGGTGACGGGAAGAATGACACAGCAGGGTGAGATGGCTCTGAAGTGTTTCTAATTAACAAAACATAGTTTCTAAACTAAGTTTCAAATGGAAAAGTTTGCATTCACTGTGCACACCTAGTTTGGACTCGTTTTCGTTGGACATCAACGCGTAAACAATTCAAATATGAAAGATTGCTTAGCGAAGAGTGAATGATGCGAGTTGCAAAGAGAAAACCGAAAAGCGTATAGAAAGATCGGGGATCAAACTGGAAGGGGAAAATAAATTAAAACTATAAAGGAAATGAAATGTAGCTGAGCATGACATGAAGGCAATGATTCCTTTCGTTCCAGAACATAAGACAACAGAGAGAATACGACTCCTAGGAATGTAGGTCGATCATGTAGAGAGACCATCAACCAGCTATGGATGGCAAATAATAATGACGATCTCTGTGATGATAGTTTGTTCAAATAAAAATTGGCGTCTTGTGGTGACCTAACTGTTATCTGAAGGTTTCTTGTCATAAAGGTGGCAAAGTAACTTGCATTGGTGAGGATTGTAGTCTATACCCCAGGTCGTTCATGCATTTTTGGCTTCTCCTGGACATCGTGAAAAGACTTCAGGAACGTGCGTACATGATACTTTCAAGAAAGAGGCGTTATTCTTAGCAAACTGATCTTAGACTCTTTTTTCCAAAATCACTCTGTCACTCGCAAACAGTGGAGTATTACTCCGGGTGCTATTGGTATCGCACTCCAGCGTTACAATGATGAAGTTTTGTCAGTACATCTATTATATACGTTGTAACGTATCTTATTTAGGTATATGTGGTACGTCACAGTGGCGATGGATTTGCCACTCTCTCAACGAAAGTTACCGTTACTGAATCTTCCGAATATACAATAGTCTTTCTTTAGTGTTACTGTGGTTCTGACTAAACCATCCCACAACCACGTACGAACTTCTCCTTTCTAACGATTTCGTTTCCTTTCAGAGTGGTGCTGCGAGACAGTACTAACTATTCTGAGCTACTAAATGATTTAGATTGTTCCCTAAAAGCTCTTCTGCATTTCAACTCATCAACTCAGTAATACACAACTAACAAATAAAATAGCTCAGAAATAGTTTTACAATCCAACGTAACATAAATAACATCCGACTCTCAAGTCTTACATCCAGGTTTGAAGTAAGCGATACAGTAATTCTATTGCTCGGGGCCCCTGTTGACACGCAACACAGATCGGAGCGTGCACAATAGATGCTACTCTCTTTGATACTACTTAATAATTCATTAAACGACCTTTAGGCTCTTAGGTCCTGAGGGCTAATAGTGAAGCAGCTAAGAACTTCATGTCAGGCTACAGAGATATCCGATTAACTCCTTAAAAATGCAACTGGAAGTGACCTGCCGATACAGCGACAGCATCCGTCACGAAAACGAATCATTGCTTTCGGCACGCCTATCTTAGACAGCATGCGCGAGAATGCCCCAAAGAGCACTGTCGTTACTATTTCTGCGTGTTTACCGTTGTAGATGTATAGGCTTTTGAATTTCATACACTGTGTTGCAATTGTAAGTGTTAAAATAATATAAAGAGTTGCATGTTGATTTATAACTCGGTAAATTTAATACGGCTTCTCCATTCGCATTCATTTTCACTCGCTATTGGGAAACAATGATCCCAATACATTGAGCTGCTACGCGTTAATAGTAAATCTGTTAATCAATGTGGAATTTTATCTCGCAATAGAATTGTTGCCTCTCCTGTCCATACCAGCAGCGTTTGAATCCTGTAGAGTTAAATTTAAAGTCTCGGAATGGAATAAAACAAGACATGTCACAACGTTTAAAATGATGAATGCGAAGATAAAAGTGACCAACTCTAAGCCTTTTTTCTAAAACCAGACATGAACTCTGAACAAACAGACTTGCTGAGAAAGTGCATACATATGCAACGAAAGGAGGAACAAAACAACGAGTAAAGCACAATTCAAGAAGGATATACTAGTAACATCTGACTCACCCGAGAGGAACCCTGCTGCTACTATATCGTTGTTATGAGAACTCTGCGCTTACCTGAAAAAGAGATAAAGAATAAATTTTCAACTTTCCTCTGTCAGCAGTGATTAACGTACACTAACTATCACGAAAATGAATTGGAATTAATTACTTGTTCTGAAAGCTGCTGCAAACTTAACTTGGTTAGCAAGAGAGAGAAATAATGGAGAAGTTTTCTGTTTAAGCTTTAACCATTTCTTTAAGCACCTTAAGTTAGAGCTCTGTAAATGAGTTGACAGACAACTTACCAGCCACAGCAAAATGCCAGAATGACGCTTTAAATAAACTTGCAACTCTGAGGCATAAATTACTGCAGCCTAAATAAACGCTGAGATGAAATTGGTTGAAAGGCGTTCAAACGCTGTGCAGTTATACGAACAGCGTAACTAGAAAATGACAAATATGGTAAATTTGACATTGACAGCGAGGTGTGAGATCAAGAATTGTATCCTTCACACAGTTATCACAAACAGGAACATCATTACTTTTTCAATAAATTATTATGAATGGTTTCAGTACATGGACTGAAATGATTCCTTTCTGTCTAATATTTCGATAAATTTTCGACGAGTTTGCACAGAACTTTTTGGGAACAATGAGCTCGAAATCTCCATGCGGACATTCAGATTTCACTTCATTTTCCTAAGTCGATCAACACGGATGCCGGTGAAGTTCCTTTTCCACCTGAGCTGTTCATAATGGGATGTATTCTATTAATGGTGTGGTTGTGTGTGTTCAACCGCGTCGTTGATTTACGCTTATCTCCCTCATGCTGGCCTATTACACCGAAAGATCGGCAGACTCATGCGGAGGAATGGGATCCAATGTATGTTGCACCAGTCAAAAAAGGTAAGAAGTTTTCTTTGTAATGTTTAAGACGAGTGAGTCTCCGAAAGACTAGAGCGTACCCTATTCTGTGCGACTTTTTCATATATTACGACGGAAAGACTATCAGAGAAAGGAACATAATCACGAAGAGAAATACGACGACACCACTATCGTGCTGCAAACACTTAGTTTCTGGTATTTCGTAATTAAGGAAGCTACGGAAATAAGGTAGGAAAATCTAAGAAATCGGTATAGCATACCAGTATAAGTAGAACTTGGGGGTAGGAAATTCCTGTATTAAGATCTCAGCGATCATGTTACCCGCTACAGCTGGAAAATGTTGACAAACAGTGCGTTTGACACAATATCAGCGCGGGCTGGAATAGGAGTGAGCATAAATGGGTGTAGCGCACGAAGGATGTCGAGCACGGCGGTAAATAACGGTGGGCCACCATAACCAGTTTACGACTTGGTTGGAGACCAGGCTGAGAATAAACATATCAGCAAAACACGCAGTTCTTTAAGAAGACAGCTGGATGCATCGTCGAACAATTGTGCATAAAATACAATAGCAAGCATAAAATTGATTAATTACGCCAAGAAATCTTGAGAGCTCTGGATGTAGTGTGTTTTTGAGAAACTACGACAAACATTTATTAGTTTAATATGTCTCATAACTATGTTACAACCTATAGAAAAGAGAAAAAGAACAAATAAATTGATGTACGTATATGTATGTATGTATGTACTGTATGTTTGTAAGTTCCAGATCTCCTCCTAAACCACTAGCCAGATTTCAGTCAAACTTGCTACACATGTCACCTACTATCTGAAAAGAATCACTATGACGGAAAGCACCACCAACACATTAAAGGGGTGGTGTTGATCAAGACGCTTGAATATCCATGTTTTAGTCATCTAGTATTTGAGAGTGAGAGCACTTTAAAACCTTGCAACAAACATTACACATAATTTCAAACCTTTACGAAACTTTTTCTCTCTGACGATGTCCACAAAATGATGAAAGGAAAAAGGCTTATCGCTTATTGCTTTCTCGCTGTTCATTCAGTAAAACTGCCGCTTGAAGAACGAATTTTAAATTTATTACTTCTTCGCTACTAACTGTATTCGCGACATATTATCCAGACAGAAGTCAATATACCATTGAAATACCAGAAAATTTATATCATTGTGTTACACATACTTCAGGAGATATGATGTCAAAAAGGAGTAGAGGTATAAAAATCGGGAGCATTATGTAAGGCGTTTTAATTCATTACATCTTTGCTGATCACTCAATTCGCTACGCTTTTGCAGACAGTAGCGACGTCTGCCGCCAAATGTAATTACTAACATACACCACTGTACGACACAGTTCAGGAGATATGACGTCAAACACAGAGATGCGTGGAAAACTGCATGACGTTTTAATTTGTTTCTTCTATTCTTAACACATTTGGCATACAACTTCCGTATACCAATGGATGTTGAAACCCTCCCGACTGGTTTGGATATTACGAATCACCGAGCAGCAGCCTATTAAATGAGAGATTGAGTGTGCTCTTAGGGTAAGGGGCTGACCAGCTAATACTGCTGTGGGAGTAGTTTCGCATTCGTGTTTCGGCTGCCGAATAATGCATTAACGCAATTAATAAGGTTCTATAGCAATAATAATCACTATGGCCTTCCGCTGTAATTAAGAGTTACGTTATTGATTTTACACAAATTTGAGGCACTTATTCCCTTCGCCCTACAATTGAATGTTGGTTATGCCCATGAGAGGTCACTCTTTGATATCTTCACACCATTTAGCTTTAAGTAGCATAACCACACAACAATCCTTACTGCATCCCAATTGCCGGTGGCGGTGCGATTGTCGCGAAACGCTTAGTGACTGTACGATGTAGATACTTGCTAAAACACTTCTAAATAAACTATTTTCTCACGACTGGTAAATTGCTGAGGAACAATACAACGTCATAAACTTTCAGTAGCGTTGAAAAGAAACTGCGGGGTGAAATTCGCCAAAGATACGGATGAAATCTGTGTACAAGTACGTGTGAAATATTTAAAATAGATGAGAAGTATATCTGACATGCGCGTACATGGGTAAGGCTACAGGGAAAAGGCTCGTCCAAAAGTTTACAACCGTATCTGGTACAAATATTAGTTACAATCTTGAAAGAAATACTGTGGGGGTAGAAGTCACCGCCTTTCCGTTGGGATGAGTGTGAAAGTAGTTGTGAGGAGGAGGAGATGGACACGGTGTGGTGTGGGGGGGGGGGGGGCGTTGGAGGATATGGTCAGAGAGAGAGAGAGAGAGAGAGAGAGAGAGAGTAGAGGACATGGACAGAGAGGAAGTGAAAAAGAGCAGTAGACAACGAAAGGGGGAGAAAATAAACAAATAACTCGATAACATCATGTTTCAGCTAGTGTAAATACAGTGCCGGAATGACAAGCACAGCAACGAAATGCAATTAATGCAGAGTAATTAAGTCTCGGGAGTGTATTAGTCTACCTAACATATACAAGTAAGTAACATTGACAGATCATAGTATAATGTAAACGCAAGATTTGCCACCGCAAATTTGAAATGCCGTTACCATAATAATTGGTGTAACCACCAGAATGTTGAATGGAAGCAAGCAAACGTGCATGTATTGAGTTGTACAGGTGTCGGATGTCAGTTTGTGGGATGGAGTGCCATGCTTGTTGCACTTCTTACGTCAAAAGAGGGACTGATACTGCTTACAATGGATGTTTCTGGAGTTGTCGTCCGATAATTACCGATATGTGTTTGATTAGAGACAGATCCGGTGATCGAGCAGGCCAAAGCTACTTGTCAACACGCTGTAGAACTTCTCGGGCAAGAAAGATGTATGTGGATGAGCGTCACCCTGTTGGAATACATCTCCTAGAACGCTATTAATGAATAGGCAGCAAAGCAGATCGAATCACCAGATCGACGAAGAAATTTGTGGTCAGGTGGCACGGTATAACCGCGGGAATCCTCCTGCTGTCTTAACTAGAGGTGTAGGTCCAGTGTGTCTAGCTCGCAGGAATGTTGATTGCAAGCCCTCAACTGGGCGTTTTCTCATCAACACACAGCCGTCACTGACAGGGAAACAGAACCAGTTTTCATCATAAAACGCAACAGAGCTCAACCCTGCCCTATTATCAGCACTGGTTTGGCACAACTAAGGTCACAAATGGTTGTGGTTTGGGGTCAGTAATATGTACGGTACAGGTCGGGTGTCTCGGAGCTCTCCTGGAAGTAAATGATTTGTAACAATACGTTGTGCCTCTGTGGTGCCAAAGGCTGCTCAAATTGCTGCTGCAGATGCAGTATGACGCACCACAGCCTTAGACCAAACATTTCTCTCCCGGTAGCGCAATGTGGCCTTTCAGAGCCAGGTTTACTAGTAACGTACATTCTCGTGACCAACGCCGCCAACAGTCATGCACAGTGGCTATATTCTTGCCTAGTCTTTCTGCAGTATCGCAGAAGGAACATCCAGGTCCTCGTAGGCCTATTACACAACCTCATTCAATCTCAGTGAGGTGTTGATAACGGCGTCTTCGTCATGTTACAGGCACTCTCGACTGACATCAACTCACCACGTCCAGTCTCAAATGTAACTAACCCTCAAGAACACTACAACGTGTATGTAAATCATCTGGTTTGAATCCTCATAGTCGCGCTAATAGCGCTACTCTTATGCAGCTAGCCCGAAATTTTAATGCACATCTATCAGATGTACAAACACGCCTGCCTTTTTTGTTTTTGTCACACAATTCCTTCTAGGTGTGGAATTTTATTAAAGTGTATATAACTCAAGACTGGCCATATGCTATGCGTGTGGCTCACCCTTGAGTGGATCCTACGCGGTATGTGTGTTTGGTCACAGCTCACACTGGAAGATATGTCTAGTGTATCCACAGCCAGACGATGTCTGCTCTTCCACGATGCTTCATCTCCACATCATCTCTTTGCACTTCGGTATTTCACACCGACGTATGTTGAGAGTCTTCCAGAGCATTGTCTGCTCTGTGTGGTCCGGAGGGAGTTTTGCTTTCGTTGTTGGCCGGGTACTGGCAGGAGGAGTCCCGTGAGTCGTGGTGTACTAGTAAGGATGTGTGTGGTACGCGGACAGATCTTCCGAGATTTAAGTCTTAAACTGCCGGCTGGTGGCCGCATAGCGTGTTTATTGCCGACGTTAATGCCATTACTTCCTTCCGCCTGACCACCTCGTCCAATGTCTGGCAGTACAAACAACACTGTATAGCTGGATTTTGGGTGTTTCCCTCAGGCATCCTGTTATGATATGGGATGATTCGTAAAGAGGAGTGGCATCGCTTGGCGTGACTTATGCGATATCGGGTACGAAAACTTGTAGAGTAGGATCTGGGTAGAGCTGGGTTCATGCTGGACCCTGTTGTTGTGGTCTTCATTACGAAGAGTAGTCAGATGCAGCTCTCCATGCTACCCTATCCTTTGCAAGCCACTTCGTCTCCGAATAAGTACTGGAACGTATAGCCTTTTGAATCTGTTTACTGTATTCATCTCTCTACCAGCTTCTACAACTTATTATCTCGTACGCTTCCCTCCAGTGAACTGATGGTACCTTGACGTCTCAGAATATCTCTCATCAGTCGATCCATTCTTCTTGTAAAATTATGCCACAAATTTCTTTTCTCCCCAGTTTGGTGCAGTACGTTCTCATGAGTTACGTGAGTATCCTACTATTCTTGTCTAAACTGTTTATCGTCCGTTTTTCACTTCCATACATGGCTACACTCCACAAAAGTACTTTCCGAAGAGAATTCCTGACACAGAAATGTATATTTGATGTTAACAAATTTCTCTTCTTCAGTAACGCTTTATTGCCACTGCCAGTCTACATAGTATATCCTCTCTCCTTTGGCTGTCATCAATTATTTTGCTGCCCATATAACAAAACCGATCTGTTATGTCAGTGTCTCGTTTCTTGATGTAGTTCCCTCAGTATCACCTGATTTACTTCTACAACATTCGATTATACTTGTCTTTCTTTTGATGATGTTCATCTTGTAACCTACTTTCAAGGCGCTGTTCATTCCGTTCAACTGCTCTTCGAAGTACTTTGCAGTAAACTGCATCGGCAAACCTCCAAGTTTCTATTCCTTCTCCCTCAACTTCAATTCCTGCTCCTAATTTTTCTTTGGCTTCCTATGCCGCTCGCTCGATGTAGAGATCGAGTAACGGCGAGGATAGCCTACAACGCAGTCTCACTCACTTCTCAATCACTGCTTCCTTTTTATGCCCCTCGACTCATAACTGCCGTCTGGTTTCTGTACGTCTTGTAAGCAGCCTTTCGCTCTCTGAACTTCACCCCTGCTACCTTCAGAATTTCCAGTAAGCTGCATGTCTCAGTGAACCATCAACCTTTCTCCTAACCAAAACGTCAAGAAAGGGAAGGCAACCATCGTCTACCACCTCCATCGTGAAATGAATGTTCGGGTGGATCGAGTTCAGATGTTCTAAAAAGGCATTCTCCCTTCCATGAGGCCAAGTAACAAAACACAGAACTACGATCAACATATCTGAAGAAACAGGCGGGTTTCAAAGGCGCAGATCCCAATGCACTTCCCTCAAAGTCTTCCATAAAGATATCTGCAATCACAGAACATATCGGGCTACCCATCGCAACTCCATCTGTCTGCTCGTAATAATGGTAATTGAACAAAAAGTAAGTGGTTGTCAGCACATGTCGAAAGAGATTGGGTAATTCAACACCAAACCTAACCTCAATTAACCGCAATGAATCAGACAGAGAAACACGAGTGAAGAGAGAGACCACATCAAATCTTACTAAACCCCTTCCTTGTGTACCTTCGGAAGGCCGTGTAACCTATGGAGAACAGGACCATAGTTGTCAAGACTCTTAACGGTGTCCTGTGACAAAACACTATTCTTCAGTAGGCTGTTGGTCTTTCTCTCAACACTTTTCGTGGGATCAGCATCGATCCTACGATACGCTGAGTCATATAATAAACATTGCATCTTTTGTACATAATCCTTTTTTAATTTAGATTTTAATAGTGAACCGCCTCAGTTGCACCGTTTACCTAGAATATAACTAGGTTTCAGTCGGGATAACCCAACCTTCTTCAGAATAACACTATCTACCGTTTGTACATAGTGGTCATCGTCAAGCTAAAATTACAAATAAATAAATTATCGTCAAACTGTAAAACTTATCTGGGGGCCGAGGAAGTTCCAGATAAGCTTTACAGTTTGACGATAATTTATGGATTTGCAGTTTTAGCTTGACGATGTCCACTATGGACAAACGGTAGATACTGTTATTCTGAAGAAGGTTGGGTTACCCCGACTAAAACCTAGGTAAATTCTAGGTAAACGGTGCAACTGAGGCTGTTCATTATTAAAATTAAAATTAATATTTATACAGTTGATGACAAGACCGCGAAATGTTGAAGATATTATAATCCTGCTTGTTTTAAACAACGGTGGCATTGCCCTTGTCAGCAGGTAAAATAACAAGGTCAAGATCAACCTTGGGAAAGCATAAAGCAGCCCTCTCTGCTGCTGTTACATTTCTCTTGGGTTGACAAGCCCCAGACAACACACGACAAGCAACCCTCCTAACCTTGTCTGCAGCGTCAGGTAGTAGTTTGCGAATTGCCTGTTCAATTGAACTAATAAAATCAACTACCGGAAAACTCTTTGGTGCGGGTGCAAAATTTATACCCTTTCGTAGCACGGGTAATGTTGCGTCGTTCGGTCTCACAATGTATAAATAAGATTGTGTATATGAGAGTAATAAAATATATATATTGTTTTAAAAGAACGTCAAAGTGTTTATTTTTCAATCATGTATGTTTCTGTTCTTATATGTATTACATTTATATATGATAACTAACTACACATCATTATTACAGCATGAGATGGTTCTGCCAAAAATGCTCCAAATGTTCTCAAGTGCGGGACATCCAGAGACGTTGCTGGCCAAGCCAGGGTTTGGCAAGCACAAAGACAAGCAGCAGAAACTCTCACCACGTGAGGGCATGTAGTATCTTGCTGAAATGTAAGCCCAGGGCAAGACACCATCAAGGCCAACAAAACACAGCGTGGAATTCAATAATCTTTTCATAATGTGGGGCCACAGTCATAATATATTTCTTTAAAGTGAGTACCGCCATTAGACTGTTCCTTATTTGCAGTCTTACATGTACACGATCATGATTTCGGCTTCAAAGTGCCATTATAAAGTGTTTCAATGTTATACAGTGCCTAAGATGGCATAAATACCACAGTATGCCATCTTTAGGCAATGTATAACATTAAAACACTTGATAATGGCACTTTGAAGCCGAAATCATGATCGTGTAAATGTAACACTGCAAATAATGAACAGTCTAATGGCAGAATTGACTTCAAAGAGTGCGTGGAATACTCTCGACATTCCGCTGTGATGCAAGGGCGCGGCAAATAGCACCCAAATGGGTCCTGCTATGAATAGAAACGGAACCCAGAGCCATCACTATTCGTTGTCGAGCTGTATGGTGGGAACAGGCAGGTTTGTATCCCACTGCTGTTCGGGGCGCCGGCACGTCTTCACTGGTCACTTGGGCTCACTTCGAAGATGGAATCATCTAATCTAGTCAATTAGATTACTGTCCCAATACGTGAGTGGAGACGCCACGGAGCGGTGGGATACCAACCCCATTGTCGCCCGCCATAAGGCCCAACAAACAGCAACGATAATCTGCGGGAGCCATTTTTTTTATTCATAGCAGAGCCCCTTTGGTTGTCATCTGCGGCAACTATACAGCACAGTGATATTCTACGCCTCCTTTTTTGTCCTTCACGTCGACCTGTCCCGTGTTACGCTTCAGGAAGATAATACCTGCCCCCAATTTGCGAAACTTTCTACTTGTTGTCTGCTTGCTTCCCAAACCCTATTTTGGCGAGCAAGGTCACCGGATCTTTTTCCAGTTGAGAACAATTGCAGCATTTTCGGCAGGACCTTCCAACCATCTAGGCACTTTGACCCTCCAACATCCCAATTGGACAAAATTTAGAACGATATCCCTCAAGAGGGCAACCAACAACTCTGTCAATCAATATCAATCCGAATAACTGCTTCCTTAAAAGTCGGAGGTTGACCAACCCATTATTGGCTTGCTGGGTTTGTGAAGCTCTTTCTCTTGAATAGATAATCCAACTTTACTGAAACTGTAATCATTTGTTTTTCTTTTTGCACGTACATCACATCTACCACTTTCCGTCCCTTTGGAATAATTCCCTAGTGGTGCCCATTTTCTTCCACTTTTGTGTTAGATTGTACATCCTCAGTCTTCAGATGAAAATTGGAGGCGGAAAATGCTACTGAAGTTATCCTTTTGTTGTATTCGATGCTTTATAATTTAGCACAGAAACGTATAAAATTCTGAATGTGAGAGGATGGAATAGCCCTGATGACATGGTTCGTTTTCACCTTCAGTAGAGAACCGATACAACCGTTACAGCTCACATTCAAGCACTGAATGTAATTTTGAAATTACTGTCTGCTCTTTTCGAAACAGGTATTATTGTTAATCCACGGTGAGTGCATTCGCTACTTGTGTGGTGGCATATGGGACAGGACAGAACACGGTACGGAAACAGCATCAATTACATATATTAAGACGAAACGGCGGGCTTACCGCGTTTCATGGAAACATTAAAATGGTGCTACCCCGTTGTGTTCATAGCCACGCACGCCCAAGTATTGATGTTGCAGTATATTCCGTATTTCTTTGAAATCACAGGTCACCAGACAACACACATGCCCCAGTGGATGATGTTTGGTGGCGGCGACCAATCGGATACTTTCCGCTATAATTCATTTTTACTGCAAGTGAACTTCGATACAATGTGATCCATGCACTCTGGCGTCTGTCCGAGTTCTGATCGGCTACGAGTTCATCGGTCGTCGGTCGCTGTGCCTTGTTCACTTCCTGCTATTACCAGTCTGTTGATTTGATTGCTCCACCCTTGTGGCTTAAGCAGCACACTACAATTTCGTTGGACTACATTCATGTATGACGAATTTTTCCTACGTCGCAGTTATGTGCGGCCTATCTTTTACTTTCCTACCATTCTGATTAAAAACGTAACTTATTCCTTAGTTCTCTGTGAATAGGTCAGAGTCGTATGCCTATGTGGACCCGGCTGTCCATGTGTTCTATTGAGATTCATGCAAAATGGTTCAAATGGCTCTGAGCACTATGGGACTTAACATCTCAGGTCATCAGTCCCCTAGAACTTACAACTACTTAAACCTAACTAACCTAAGGACATCACACACATCTATGCCCGAGGCAGGATTCGAACATGCGACCGTAGCGGTAGCGCGGCTCCAGACTGAAGCGCCTAGAACCGCTAGGCAACCAACGGCCGGCCGAGGTTCATGCGTATACCAGGTACTAACGCCTCCTCCTCCCTCACCCACTCATACAATGGAGAGTCAGTCCGACTCTTTGACGCCATTAATTTACGTGTCCTCTAAAACAAACTTTTTTCTATGCTTATGTTGTGTTTCGATGGTTCCCTGTGACATTCAATGTACATGCGCTTTTTCTGTAAAAGCGTAGATTTTCTAATAGGGTAAATTATTAGTAAACCTGGTATCCATACCATTGTCTTTCGGAAACTAACTTTTTTCCCCCAACCTTATGCACAATCGAGGTTTACAACAGGCCATATTATAGCTCCATGTTGTGTTTAGCTGTACCATCACTTCGATACAATTCGCACATTAATAAATGCCGCACCTATTATTAGAGTAAATTATTTTCATAATTTTCCGGTAAGTAATCACACAGAGGGCTGATGGATAATACAGCAGAACCTGTGGCAATCGCTACAAACCAGCTCTCTCGGAATGCTCATATAAAATTTCGTTTCCTGTTGAGACATTGTTCTTTATGTACCTCGGCAATGTTCAGAGGTGTGACAGACTATACAGACAGAGCAATAATATGGAAGGCAGAGACGATTTTCTATAAGAGGGTCTTTTTGCACGAAGAGTTCATAATCTGTGGTATCGATAGTTCATTTAATTTTTGTTGTAGAAATGAGTGATCATTATCCCGTTCAGTTATTTCCTTGTGTTAATCAACAGACTGTTTTACATTACGCTTGCGACGGTTAACTGTTATCGCCACATTAATACTAGTTAGATGTGTTTTTACATGGGCTACTATGAAAACAGTAGTAAACAACTTGCAAATACTTATAATTTTGGGTGAGTTTTTAAGTTTAAGTGAAGACTATACTTGCAATTCTGTATATGATGTGTCAACCAAATGACGATTCAAATGACAGGAAATACTTTCCACTTTGATGTCTTATCTATCTTTCCTGTACCCTATGTCACACACTAGTAATAAATTATATCTAACGCAATCAACGTGTATTACCTGGTTGACATATCATTTGCATCGTAATATTATCAGTATCGTTGTTTCTTGAAAGGGCAGTACCTTAACAACACATAAGTGAACAAATGGAAAGAATATAAATCTGTATCACATATTAGACCTCTAAAATATGGCTATTCACCAAAGGTAACTGGTTCTGCTGTCATTTTATGTATAGGCGTGAAACGTGTCCACGATGAACACAGCGAACGTAAGTCGATTGACAGCACTTTAGCTGAAGAATCCCGTTTGTACTACATACTGTAGCGTTTGTGTACCTCACATTTTTCTAACACGTGTGTTTTAGGTCGCTTTCTTGTCTGTTTGTTCGGTACAAATTTTTCAGTTGACTTTGATCTGACTTGTCTATGAGCTAGCGATCTGAAACTTCCAACATAGCTCAGAAATCAATGACAATGCAATATTAACCTGATTTCGCGTTTGGTGTGTGCCGGAGGGCATCTTGTGTGCCACTGCAATTTACTCGTTTTCGTGTTCCTGTTGCCAATGTTTCGTGCTAAGAAAGGTTGATGGTAAGTTCCCGCGTGAGCCCTATTCTCTCTCATTTTTATCTACAAGTTCTTTTCCTGGAATAGTCGTAGGGGGAAGCAATGTGCTGGTTGACTGAGGTGAAGAAAAATTGAAATAATTCTGAAATTTACCACATGTGTCTGTTGTAATCTCCTCATAATGTTTGAATTCGATTAAAAAAGCTGGTGTACGCAAGAATCAAAGCAGAAAAAATTATATCATTAAATTTTTTTTAATAAAAACTTTTTTAAAACGGACTAAAAGTATATAATAATTGCTGCTAGCACCACACAGATTCGTAACCCCATACACGTTCCTGAAAATTTGTGATTGTGAGTCTTTAATATCTATCAAAATACATGTTGAATTTAAAACAGAATACTTGGCTCCCATGTAGTACATAAAAGATGCAAGGGTAATCACGTCCTTCCTATTATCTATTCTATGCGTCCCATGTTTTCCGTTTTACATTCTACAAGTATTTTCAAAGCTCTCAAGACTTCATACGCACAGATTTCAGGACAATCTGTATGGGGCTGGGGATCCGGATGACTTGTTTTTTAACACAAACCTATGTTTTTTTTAAAAATGGAACCCCGTTAGTTTTGTTAGCACATCTGAACATATAAACAAAAACGTAATCAGTGCCGTTTGTTGCATTGTAAAATGTTAATTACATCCGGAGAAATTGTAACCTAAAGTTGACGCTTGAGTACCACTCCTCCGCTGTTCGATCGTGTGTATCGGAGAGCACCGAATTACATAGGGATCCAAAGGGAACGGACCTTAGGTACAGAAGAGACTGGAACAGCACATTACGTCCACATGCTAACACCTTTTTATTGGTCTTTTTCACTGACGCACATGTACATTACCATGAGGGGTGAGGTACACAAACACACGTGGTTTCCGTTTTCAATTACGGAGTGGAATAGAGTGTGTCCCGACATGTCAGGCCAATATATGTTCAATGTGGTGGCCATTATTTGCTGCACACAATTGCAATCTCTGGCGTAATGAATGTCGTACACGCTGCAGTACATCTGGTGTAATGTCACCGCAGGCTGCCACAATACGTTGTTTCATATCCTCTGGGGTTGTAGGCAAATTACGGTACACATTCTCCTTTAACGTACCCCACAGAAAGAAGTCCAGAGGTGTAAGATCAGGAGAACGGGAGAACGTCCTATAAAACGCCCGCCGAACGTGTACCTCACCCCTCATGGTAATGTACATGTGCGTCACTGAAATAGACCAATAAAAAGGTGTTAGCATGTGGACGTAATGTGCTGTGCCAGTCTCTTCTGTACCTAAGGTCACCGTTCCCTTTGGATCCCTACGTAATTCGGTGCTCTCCGATACACACGATAGAACAGCGGAGGAGTGGTACTCAAGCGTCAACTTTAGGTTACAATATCTCCGGATGTAATTAACATTTCACAATGCAACAAACGGCACTGATTACGTATTTGTTTATATGTTCAGATGTGCTAACAAAACTAACGGGGTTCCATTAAAAAAAACGTAGGTTTGTGTTAAAAAACATACTTCCGTGCATTTTTTTGTGGCTGTATTAACCAATTACACTAGCCCCTCTCCTCACGTTCGGTCTGTGGAATCGATTCGTCAGTATTTGATGTGGTTTACGAAATATATCCAGCGGTAATGTTAGGTGATTCACCCTGTATATTTCAAAAGTGAACGGATTTCAGCGCTCGGTACATGACCTGAGGAAGACGTAAACTGCCTACATCCCTCGATTGTTCTTAGTCATAAATAGATGGGAAAATTTGAGACGGAGCACCATTATTTTTCATTTTTTACTTTGATATCCATGTTCTTAGAGAATTGCGGTGAATGATAGGCAGCTCTATCAACTGCTGGAGACTCGTTTTGCGCTATGAATGAGAAACCACTTCCTTCTGTGACCCCATTTCCTTTCTGCTGTCACGATTACGAGTCTCGGCTTCTATTCTTGAAGAAGAGCTCGGCGTATTTGAATATAATGAAAAAGCGCAACACAGCACAACGAGTAGCAGGCGAGCCAATTTAGGGGACCATGGCGGTGCGACGGCATTCACTGGAGGATGTATGGAGGCAATACTGCAGAGATATACCGCCGAGTACTCCCTTTGTGAACGGTTTTCCTGATGATAAAATACTGCGGAGCCCGGGATGAGGCACAATCAATTGTAACCGAAGAAAACAATCTGTCCACACAAAAATTCACAGCCGATGTTCTGGGAAGAAAATTCTGCCCTACACGGGCGTCATCATGGTCCTGCATTCGTATTGGTTCACATGTTCCTCATGCTCTGTACCTAATTTTGTGATAACCTACATGTACTTACACATTCACTGACATGCTGTCACAGAATTGAAGCTATGAAAACCTGATCATCAAACGGATGCTTGTAAAACTTAGGTCTGCTAATATGTTATAAAAATGATGTCAGTTACAGGACTGTCCTAAATTCAGTAGACCCCACTACTTTGATAAAGTGTCCCAAAATTACAGGGTTAAAATAAAACAGATGGCTAATGGTAAATAACGGAATACTTCACATAATGAACTTAAACACGCTAGTCAAGATTTTTGTTTTTTATTGGATTCAATGTGTTACACGTACAACAGCAGTTTACACTAATAGGATCTGTTCAATGTACTGATTTCCAGTCTCAATGTCTATGTTATAACAGCACATATAATTTTACACCTGAGATATATATTTAGTCTGAAAGTCAACGAGAGACGCAGCTAACTCCCTACCGAAATAGTTCTCCATTAGTTAATACTGAGACCCGGTTCACCAATTAAATGTTGTAGCCAAATGGTTCAAATGGCACTGAGCACTATGGGACTTAACTTCTGAGGTGATCAATCCCCTAGAACTTAGAACTACTTAAACCTTACTAAGCTAAGGACATCACACATATCCATGCTCAAGGCAGGATTCGATCCTGCGACCGTAGCGGTCACGCGGTTCCAGACTGTAGCGCCTAGAACCGCTCGGCCACTTCGGCTGGCTGATGTAGCCACACAGGGAAAAATTCCATACTGGTCGTGAGACAGGACTAGAATACTCTATTCCCGACGATTGTTTCCTTGTCTCAGAATTTCTGTCTGTGACATTAGGGACACCATTCAGCACTCTTTTTTTTCGTTAAATATCTTAAACGCGTTATGTACGCAACGTACTAGCCTTACGCTAATCATACAGGGATGATGCCATGATATTTGACTTGTAAGCGACTATGATGCAGTGAAGTGATAGTGATAGTGATTTCAATTCCACCGTCTTCATGTTAGAAACTGACATGGAAAAATGCAGAAATAATTTATTAGACATTGTCATCGAGGAAGTGGAGGTAATGTTGTCCACAGCTAAGCCACTTGTAAGGAACACAGTACTAATCCAGTAAATTGCAATCGCAGAACAGAGTTTGTCTGGGCTTCTTGGGCACTTGACTTTACTTGGGAAGGAACTGCTTCAGCAATAGGGCCAAATTATCTGCGTAGCAACGTAGTTTAGGCTGTTGTTGTTGTTGTTGTTTTCTATCCAGAGATTGAGTTTGTGTAGCTCCCACGCTATTCTGTCCTGAGGACTCGTCTTCATCTCTGTGGAACTTTCATACATACAAAGTAAACGATTTAAGCAGCTCGCGACACGTGCCGGCCTAATGCAGTGCCTATAAAGATGTGAGTGGACTGCACGACAGCAACCTACTAAACATTCCAGCTGCGCATCAAAGGATCGACCCAGCCCTTCATTTGTCGGCAGGGCGGTGGTGCCAACCCGCCGAGTGTGTTAAAATACCTACATCAATTTCTGAGAGTAGAGTCCACGTACAGACATAGAAACGCCGAGGGGGACTGTAATTCGTCATAGTTCAGCCGATTAACACCAATAAATTATATGCACGATCGTTCCTCGTTGATAAAGGAATGAATTGGTGAAAAGGATTCAATAACCCTATAGTAGTTTCTGAGACTAGTCTTCATACATATGGAGGAAAAGGCGGCCGTGAACTTCAAGGTATAGAAGGTGAATGTACGTGTAGATCACGGTAAAATCAATTTCGTGTGGCTGAGTGCCCAAGTCTTTCAACCAGACGTCACTTCAGCGATTTGCGTCTCCCTAGTCATTTATCCAACTGGTGGAATGCGACGTTCAAGTTAACGTGGTAACTGAAACATTTCTCACTGCTGGCGAATCCTCACACTGTGGGAAGGTGACGCCTAGGTTAAAAAATATCTTTCGATTACTAAACACGCGCTTTGCGCTAGAATACCAAGGCCCACCTTTGGCCGCCGGCCGAAGTGGCCGTGCGGTTCTAGGCGCTGCAGTCTGGAACCGCGTGACCGCTACGGTCGCAGGTTCGAATCCTGCCTCGGGCATGGATGTGTGTGATGACTTTAGGTTAGTTAGGTTTGGTTCTATGTTCTAGGGGACTAATGACCTCAGAAGTTGAGTCCCATTGTGCTCAGAGCCATTTTAACCCACCTTTGGCCTTAATTTGGGAAAATGAGACTCTATGGGAAAATGAAAGGTTAACATGGAATCCGAACCGTCTTTCGCTTATGCCGAGAGTCTGTATCACTGACACGTGATGCTGGAGAAAAATCTGTGATCCGACCAGAGTTCAATCGTTCAATGTTCGGGCTTTCAGGTACGCACTTTACAGCTCTTCCACTGTGGCCGACGCAGTTTCTGCTCATACTTCGCTCCTATCGGAATTTGCAGCGGCTGTACTGCTAGATAGTAATGACATCATTTACACAGCGAGGGTGGACTGAATAATGTAGCTAATTTACAACAAATGTTTATAAATCATACACACGAGCCTTCCTCGTGAACCAGTTCACTGTTACTCAAAAGTGGGTCAAAATCCCTACAGTACTTTATGATATTATCCCAAATGTACAGGCCGAAACGTGCAGGGAACATCAGTTTACGTACATATTATGGGAATTATGGATAATTGACTTTTAGTGACACATATGTCACCAGACGGATTAAAAAGTACACTTTACATCAACTTCTGCACGAAAATAATCTGCTCCCTTGGAAAAAGTTACTCTTACTGTATATCGAAACGGTTATGGCTTACGCGCCATTGATGTTGCGTTCTACCAAAACTACCGAACCGTAATATAACGTAATATATGGTAGGGCTACCGGTAGTAATGATACCATAGATAGGGAAAGAAACAAAAACGAATGTGTAAGACAGAAACTAGTAGCCAACAACTACTCTTCGGGATTTTTCGTTGTTGCTTGTTTTGTACATAATTAGAACTTCACATCATTTAGTGTTAATGCATTGTGTATTTCATATTCTTATGGAATATAAATTCCATTTTATAATTAATAAAAGTTAGTTGATTGCGCGACTTCTGCGTTTTTATGTAACTAAAGCAATTCGTTTTGTTGTAAGCACTGTTTTGTTGCACAAATATAAAAAAATGTATGCCGCATAAATATTGCTGTTATTTGTACTCAACATAACGTTCGTCATCAAGGTCAAAGGCAACAGTTTCCTGTCGTTACTAATAAATGCGAAAGTTGTTTATGATTAAAAGGAACATGGGTTACATGTGTAGACTAAATACTGACGCGATGTTTGATATATTTTCGTTTCGCATTTTTTTTTCTATTTCACCTTTGCTGAGGAAATTGTATTTTCTTGCGCTATGTGATAAATCTGTTTTGTTACTTTAGTTTTACAACTACATCCCTCTTTTTAAAGTTACAATTCTACGAAATTTGAACAAAAACTGAATTAATCGTTGACAATACCAGATTTGTTATTAAAACTTCGTATTCTTAAGTAACAGGAAGGCGAATACGCATGTAGAACAAAAATATTCCTTGGGTTACCCGGTAACGCTCAATAGGTATGCAACACATGTAACATACACGTAACTTAGGTGAAACCTCAACTGACATAACCTATTATTTAAACTACCTTGTTTGCCCTTACTAATTGTAGACCACGGTAATTTTACGACTCTACGCACCTTGCAGCACAACCTCAGTTTATCCACTCCGTACGACAGCGCCTTTAGCGAACCTATAGAAGTAGACTGCTCGAGAAGCCCCAACGGCATGATCCCGTTCCTTGGACCGTAATCCCTTAGGTTTCTGCCTGAGAGAATAATTCAAGAGTGGAAATGCATTCTAAGTGTCAAATCTGACATTTGTCAGGACAATGAAAAAACAATACATCGCTGTTTCTATTTAACTGATTCATCTCCAAAGACCTGAGAGTGTACTGCGACACGACAAAATTATGCTGCTCACCGCCTTACCAAAGAAAAAGTGACTGAATTTAGGAAGTAAATACTTTATTAAGAACGTTCTAAGTGTCATAAAAAGAAACTGGTTCTAAACGCTGAGAAGAAATCTGTTTGCCTTCAACGTTGCACAAAAAACAGCCAGCGAGTACTGGAAGCAATAACTAATCCATTCAGGGTATTATGAAAGTGTATGTATACATATATGTATAAATGTACATCTCCTTCTAAACCACTGATCTATGTAAACCAAACTTTTTACATGTATCATTTACGATCTACAATGTATCAAAGGCTCTGAGCACTATGGGACTTAACATCTATGGTCATCAGTCCCCTAGAACTTAGAACCTACTTAAACCTAACTAACCTAAGGACATCACACAACACCCAGTCATCACGAGGCAGAGAAAATTCCTGACCCCGCCGGGAATCGAATCCGGGAACCCGGGCGCGGGAAGCGAGAAAGCTACCACACTACCACGAGCTGCGGACTAGAATGTATCGTTTGGTGGGGAGAATCATCTGCCTATCAAAGGGGAGGGGAGGTAGATGAAAAGCAGAGTATTACACATTATTCTAAACCATTACGAAACTGTTTCTCTCTGGCAGTAACTACAAGATGATAAAAGGATTACTAGATTTTTGCTTTTTTTCCTGCATGAAGAATGATGTTTTAATTAATTGTTTCTTTAGTCGTAACCATATTCACGACACATTTTGTAGACAGTATTCACTTATGGCGCTGAATGTACCAGCAAAGTTATATCATTGTACGACCCGTAGTTCAAGAGATGTGACGTCAAGCACTGAGATGCGTGAAGAAATGCCGCATAATGCAAGACATCTACATATATTTCACCGTTACTACTAACACCAGTCACAACACGTTACGCACACAAAAGCCATATATTCTACACCGCCAACAGATGAAGAAATTATCAAACACGTAAAGAAACTGAATAATAATAAAGCCACCGTCGAGGTTGGTATTGTAGCCGAATTTCTCAAAAGTCTAGGGCCTAATTCAAGGAAGGAACTATTAAGAATTATTCAAAATATATGGGTCATCGAAGAAATTCCAAAAGATTGAAAGTGTGCCTTATTATACCCATTACATAAGAAAGGGAACAAACATGATGTGAATAATTACATTGGAATTTCGATATGCCCTGTCATACATAAGATACTAAGTCACTCGCCTGAAGATGGAGGTTGTCAGCCGAAATATCGTGGAAAGAAGTCGACGAGATCCGGCTGAAATCCCGAAATCTTGTGTAAGATACTAACAGCTTGTTTTCTTGAAAAAGCACAACTGCTACAACCCAAAATCTCAGATTTCCAAGTTGGTTTCAGGAAAAACAGATCTTGTCCAGAGCAAATTTTAAACCCAAAATTAATCACAAGGTTTGTAGACTTCAAAGCCTATGAATCAGTCCACAGACCAACGCTATTTATGATTCTTGAAAATCAAGATATGGATCGGACTATGCAGAAAATCATTCAACAGACATCAATAAATACAACATCCAAAGCGAAATTTATGGGAAAGCTTTCAAAACCGTTGGAGAAAAAAACTGGGGTTCGACAGGGTGATATATTATCGCCTTTGTTGTTCACTGTAGTCCCAGATAGAGCCATGGGAGAATGGGAAAACAAACTTGAAGAAGAGGATTACTGGAAACCAATTAATTTCATTACGAGCAAAAAAGGATAAACTACGAATCTGGTACTTAGCCTTTGCGCACGACCTCACGATAATGGCAGATTCTTGTGAGATGGCTATAAAACGGATAGAAACTCTGAAAGAATACGCACAGAAAGTCGACCTTGAGATATCATTCGAAAAGACAGTGTTTATAACAATAAATTTAAAAGTTTTCAAATTACGAACCAAATATGGAGAAATTAAGAGAGCATCACACTTTAAATATCCAGAAGATATTACCTCCGAAAAATATGCATAACAAGAAATAATACAGAAAGCTCGTAAGGATTTAGGATTAGTGCAAAACCTCTATAACAAAAAATTCTTATCTTTAATGTCAAAATTAGACATTACGAAACATCAATGTTAAATGCCAGCGAAACCTTGAAACTAAAGTGGAAAACTGATATAGAAAATCTAAAGAAAGAAGAAATAATGAGATAAAGAACAATTTTGGGACCAAGATGGACCGAAAATGGTTATAGACTACAGAAAACGTCCAGAACTGAAGAATATTCTAACTTAGAGACAGACATGAGGAGAAGACGCCTAAAATTCTATGGCCACATAATGAGACTTCCCGAACATAGACTAACAAAGATAATAGTAAAATACGTAGATTCCCTCGCCAATGGAGGAGAATGGATCGAAAATGTTAAAAAAGACTTGGAATTAGCCAAAATCATCAAAGAAGAAACAGACGTAAGGAACAGTTTTTGAATAAAAGTAGGATAATGGACGCATAAACCAGAGGATATATATATATATATATATATATATATATATATATATATATATGTGTGTGTGTGTGTGTGTGTGTGTGTGTGGGTGGGTGGGTGGGTGGGTGGGAGGGTGGGTGGGTTGGTGGGTGTACACTGAAGGGCCAAATAAACGGCTATAGGCATTCGTATTCAAAAACAGATAATTGTAAAGAGGCAGAATACGGAGCTGCCTATATCAGATAGCAAGTGTCTGGCGCAGTTATTAGATCGGTTACTCCTGCTACAATGGCAGGTTACCAAATTTCACTGAGTTTGAACGTGGTATTCTGGTCGGCGCACGAAAGATGGGAAAAGGCCGGAAAAAGATCCTGCAAGAACGGGACCAATAACGATTGAAGAGAATCGTCCAATGTGACAAAAGTGTAACCCTCCCGCAAATTGCTCCAGATTTCAATTCTGTGCTATCAAAAAATGTCAACGTGTGAACCATTCAATGAAACATCACCGATACGGACTTATGGAGCCGAAGGCCCATTCGTGTACCCATGACGACAGCATGTCACAAAGTTTTACGCCTCGCCTGACCCGTCAACATCGATATTACCTTGTTGATGATTGGAAACGTGT
The DNA here is from genome assembly GCF_023864275.1 of Schistocerca cancellata. Classification (NCBI taxonomy): domain Eukaryota; kingdom Metazoa; phylum Arthropoda; class Insecta; order Orthoptera; family Acrididae; genus Schistocerca; species Schistocerca cancellata. Next base: position 336,448,326 of record NC_064632.1, read on the forward strand.
TGCCTGGTCGGACGAATCTGAAGAAAACGTACATATGACTATCTGCGAAGGCGTCAAGACACTCTTGGTACACACTCAACAAGTATTTGGTGCATTTGTCTCCAAACGTATGTTTGTAGGACTTTTCTTCATGTTTGGACAAGTCCGATAATCGATTCGAAACTGGGAAACTTATTTATTCATCCAGTATAACATTTTATAGAAATCTTCATTGCACAGCATTTCCTGTGTTACGTTTCCAGATTATTTAAATGACAGTATAATTCGTAAATGTTCCGACAGACATTGCCAGATCTCACGCTCTTGAGCAGCAGCGAACACTGAATGCTCTGAGATGGGCAGATATGATGCGTCATTGACAAAGCTACAAGTTATATCAGTCGATCCATTACACTTACAGAAGCCCCGATTAATAAGTCACTGTTTACTCACAGAGCGCATTGCTAATAGTTGACCCGAATTCAGAACCATTAATTCGACGAATCATAACTATTGCAGGTGCGATTTCCTAAGTTCAGGAACTCTGTTAGGTATTTGAGTTCTAGCATATGGAAGCACCATGATAACTAAGGCAGTATAAAGAACATTCTTTGAAATCTCATCGGCCATCGATCTGCGAACGAAGCTGGATAAGCATTATCAATGCCTTAGGATGCATTTAGATGGGCCATACATAAGGGAGACATTTGTTGGCAGTAGCATTGCCGTCGAAACTGCTGCAATGTGGCTGCAAGAGACGGAAATTTTGCTGATGCCTGGGCGATGCTTCTATGTTGCAGGACGCTGCAGGTAGTTTCCGACGTATTGGCGAGGGGTTGCCCCTGTGGCCCACCGAGAATGGTGGAATGGAGAATATCTCGTACGGCAGGACAATATCTGTCTCTGTCCTTATCTGTAAATGCTTCGTTTCCTGCTTCTCTCGTCAACACCGGTGCAGTTACATGCTTGAGCGAAAACAGTACTGTTTCGCATTTCTTCGAATTTGGTTGTTCATATAGGCACATGTGATGTTGTTGCTTACAGCAATGGAATTGTTGACAAACGAGAGGACTATGGATTTTGTAAACACGATTCGTCTACAACCGGAGATATGAGATGTCGAAATTACTGTAACTTGTGCAAAAATCTCAGTTAGAAAACAAGGCAATAAATATTTTAAGTTGTTGACAACGAGCTCGGAATCACACTTGATGAAACATGCAGAAAGCTCAAATGTCTTAGCACATATGGCTCATACTAAGCAAGAAAGTTGCTTACGAAGAATTGAAGTGCAGGTGCCTCTTCACCTATATGGTTTGCATTTGGTGTCATTAGATTTATACTAGCTCAAGAAATACACTGTGTGATCAAAAGTATCCGGAAACTAGGCTGAAACTCACTTACAAGTTCGTGGCACCCTCCATCGGTAATGCTCGAATTCAATATGGTGTTGGCCCACCCTTAGTCTTGATAGCAGCTTCCACTCTCGCAGGTAGACGTTAAATCAGGTGCTGGATGGTTTCCTGAAGAATGGCAGCCAATTCTTCTCGATGTGCTGCACTGAGGACAGGTATTGATGTCGGTCGGTGAGGCCTGGTACGAAGCCAGCCTGCCAAAACATCCCAAAGGTGTTCTGTAAAGTCCGCAGCTCGTGGTCGTGCGGTAGCGTTATCGCTTCTCGCGCCCGGGTTCCCGGGTTCGATTCCCGGCGGGGTCAGGGATTTTCTCTGCCTCGTGATGACTGGGTGTTGTGTGATGTCCTTAGGTTAGTTAGGTTTAAGTAGTTCTAAGTTATAGGGGACTGATGACCATAGATGTTGTCCCATAGTGCTCAGAGCCATTTCTACCATTTTTTTGTTCCGTAGGATTTAGGTTAGGGCTCTGTGCAGGCCAGACCATTACAGGGATGTTATTGTCATATAACCACTGCGCTACAGACCGTGCATTATAAACAAGTGCTCGATCGTTTTGAAAGGTGCAATCGCAGTTTCCGAATTGCTCTCCAACAGTGGGAAGCAAGAAGGTGCTTAAAACATCAGTGTAGGCCTATGCTGTGATAGAGTTACCCAAAACAACAAGAGGTGCAAGCCCTCTCCATGGAAAACACCTCAACAACACCGCCTCCGAATCTGACTTTTGGCACTACACACGCTGGCAGATGACGTTCACCTGGAATTCGCCATACCCATACCCTGCCATCGAGTGGCCACATTTTGTACCATGATTCATGAGTCCACACAATTATTTTGCACTGTTCAATCGTTCAATGTTTACACTTCTTACACCAAGCGAGGCGTCGTTTGGCATTTACCGGCGTGATGTGTGGCTTATGTGAAGCCACTCGACCTTGGAGTGTTTCTCACCTGCCGCCTAGCTGCTATAGTACTTTGCAGAGGGTCCTGACGCAATTTCAAACTCCTGTGTGATGCTCTGGATAGATGTCTGCCTGTTACACATTACGACACTCTTCAACTGTCGGCGGTCTCTGACAGTAAACAGACAAGATCGGCCTGTACGATTTTGTGCTGTGCGTGTCCTCTCACGTTTACACTTCACTATCGCATCGGAAACAGTGGAGCTATGGATGTTTAGGAGTGTGGAAATCTCGCGTGCATACGTATGACACAAGTGACACGCCATCGCCTGACCACGTTAAAAGTCATTGAGTTCAGAGGAGTGACCCATTCTGCTCTCTCACGATGTCTAATGACTACTGAGGTCGCTAATGTGGAGTACCTGGCAGTAGGTGGAAGCAAAATGCACATAATATAAAAAACGTATGTTTTTTGGCTGTCCGTATACTTATGATCACATAATGTAGCTGAAACGGAAAATGATAGTGTAAATAGAGGCGTGGGCTTGGAAAAAATATCCTTCCATTAAATCTTTCAGTCATTTCACCAAAGCTTTGCATATTTATGGTACGATGAAGCTTATTGATGAATAGTGTTGAACAGCCAATTCCGTTTCTTGGCATTCATATACCTTTTTTGAGTTATTACTTGGGACAAATGGAAGAGAATGTCCTGTTTTACAGCCAATGTCTGTGGCGCCACGAGAGTGCAACTTTGCAAAAGTTAGGGCGCCGCTCGAGATATGTTTCCACAACGAGCTGAGTGGTAATGATAAAGTGCCAATGGCGCTGTATGACAGCACCATAATGCCATATTCTGCGAGCCTTGCACTACGGAGTCATAATATATGTCGTTCGAAATCAGCCACTCCACAGCATCCTAGCACTGACGGAACATGCGAAGACAAGGGGAACTGAAAATAATTGAGACATCATTGTGAGGATAAATCCGCTCCCGTCTTTGATTAATGAGGGCAAATGGCTGCATCGCCAGCTGCGATGACGTTGTATCCAGCTCAAATACTACTACTTCTGAAGCCTCATTCACAGTGTCTGGTCATCTCCTCTGCAGCACTGATTCTCATGATGTGAGAACCTCGTTCGTTACAGAATAAGTTGATTGGCGAATCGTGATGTGCTACCTGTTGCTGAGAGAGGACCTCACTGGGTGGGAAGGCCCCTGCAAGCTGCCACTGCTGTGTTTAAAGGTAATGTGGACGAGCCTGGGCCTTTGACTTGTGAAAGGCCGTACTAAGCGACTGCAAACTACCACTTACAGTCTGTTGTGCAAGTCATCTGAGTACCAGCTCCTGGCTGTAACCAGCACCTCCTCCCTGGCTACATGCAGTGTTGCTGACTTGGGTCCTGGGATTCCACCTTCACGACCCGCTCCAGTCGTGATATGCTGTAGGCCCGCGCTTACGTGCACATTCATATTCGAGAGCGCTGGGTTGCGTCACACTAGCCGCTGGTGAGCTGCAGTATGATCTCGCCTGCACAACACCACAGATGGAACCTGACTCACACAATAGCCGCAGCCGCAAAAGCCCTACAGCCTTGTAGTAAGTCATTACGCCTTCCACTCCGCTAGAACAGCCAATCTGTACTGCCAATTGTTAGGAATAAATCTGATCCCAGACAAGGCTGTTTCACGAACGCCGCAACTCGTGGCCAGAAAGGTTGCAAATGCACACCTGTCAGATATTAATATGACTCACGACAGCTACATTTATAAGCAAATGAATAGACCAGTTAGAAGTTTTACACGGTTGTACAACCATGGCCAATGCATTACACAATGTAAACGGCCAGTTACAAGGTAAAAAATTGCTTTCGTTCACCGCCCTGCATCGTGCCAAACATTGCAAGATGAGCGAAGCTGCTGCTGTGATGACGGTGACGTCAGAAACTGGAAGTCTCAGTAAGTTGATTTCATACGCAAAGTATTGGCAGTGTGGAAATAACAGACAGTAAAGTATAAGTGTTATCTCCAATATCTTGTGAAAACCCTGGGTGTGAAGTACCTGAAGTGCCAAATGAAGAGAGTGTGTGCTTCGTGGAAATGAATGGGTGTGTGAGTAACAAAATGAGTGATACTGATATAGGAGCAGCAGTGTCTGCACCATTGGGTGATAAAAGCTGCTATTTCTATGCCTTGGAGCCAGGACTTGTACAGGAAAATACATGTGCCACTGTTTTTTCTGTCATGGGGAGTGGAGCTGCAGAAGATGAGTTTAACATAGATACTACGGAAAATGTACAGGAAAATGTTGATGATGTTAGATGTGTTACGAATGTCGATCATGAGTTACAGACACTTTCATTAACAGAGGACGCAGATTTGTCGCCACTTCCGGTTGCAGACCTTTCTCCCAAGGAGAGGGGGGGGGGGAACAAAAATTAATGAAAAATGTTTGTATGGCTAAAGATCTAGCTGACTAGATTGGATCCTTTCAGGAATCTGTGCCAGCGGATCAGGGCAAATTTGATGGTACTTGCAATGTTACGGATCATGAGGGTAAGATAAAATGTCGTGTGAGTATTCTTAAAAGTAGAGTGAAATTCGGCGAGACGTTGTTTCAACGGAAGGAGACTGTTACATATTTTACAAAATCCCAAGGCCCTATATCATGAAAACAAGAACAACTGAACTGCGTACAGTTTCATGAAGATTCAATTCACACGATAAAGCGCGCAAGAAGTCAAGATAGTAGGATTTGAAAAGGAAAGGCATAAAAAGGCAAGGCATTGCAATGCGAAGTCAGTTTGAAAGTACCAATGGAATAAAAGTGTTAAATAGAGTCTCCAAACATATATTCTATGTGATAGTACTGCGGGCAGCTGTTGTGTCAGCATAATTTTAGGGATGTGTGTTTCAAGAATACGTAAAGGTACATTTTGTTTCGAAGGCGAAGTTCTGGATGATATATCGAAACGGTGAATTAGGAAACCAGCTTATAGTGTAAGGAGACATTGTAAATTGGTAATGGCTTTTGGTGACTGAAATGCAGAAAGCATATCCGTATTTGTTAAAGCAACTTGCACACTGATCAGGCAGAAAATTATGACCGCCTACTAATAGCCCGTACGTCCACCTTTGGCACGGCTAACAGCAGCGACGCGTCGTGGCGTGGAGGCAATAAGGCCGTGGTAGATCGCTGCAGGGATTTGGCGTCATCTAATTCCCGGATATTTCAGTGAGGGAGAGGGGAAAGGGCATGAGCTCTGACGCCACGTTGAGTCTCATCCCAGATGTTTTCGATCGGGTTCATATCTGGTGAGGTGGGGCTCAACCCATCAATTAGAACTCTCTACCGTGTTCCTGCAACCGCTTCGTCACGGTCCTGGCCTTGTGACATGGGCATTATCTTGTTGAGAGGGGCCACTGTCCCCGGGAAACATTATCGTGATGAAGGGGCATACGTGCTCTGGAACCATGTACTATGCACCTTGGCTGTCATGGTGCCTTGCTCCACTGGACTCATGGAAGACCACGTAAATGTGCCCCAAAGCATGATGGAGGCGCTGTCAACTTGTCTCCGTCCCACAGGCAGGTGTGAAGGAGCTGTTCCCTAGACGACGATGGATTCAAGCCCTCCTATCTGCATCATGAAGAAGGTATCAGGATTCATCAGACCATACAAAGCTCTGCCACTGCGCCAACGTCCAATGTCTATGGTCAAGTACCCATTTCCGTCATAGTTGCTGATGTCGAGGTGTTAAAACTGGCGCATGCACGGATCTTCGGCTGCGGAGGCCTGTCATTATGAGTGTTCGGGCATAGTGCCTTGATACACAGTTGTACTCTGCCCACCATTAAAGTGTGATGTTAGTTCCATCACAAACAGCCGCCCGTTCGGTTTTACCACTCTGCACAGCCTATGACGCCCGACGTCTGTAACAACGAGTGACCGTCCAACCCCTCGACGGCAGGACGTGGTTTCATCTTGGCTTCGCCACGTGCTGAAGACACTCACCACAGCACTCCTCAACAGTTTCAGAAACGCTCGAGCGGAGCCTCTGGGCCATCAAAATCTGTCCTCGGTCAAACCCAGAGAGACTACACACTTTCCCCATTACATGTAAACACGGACAGCACATGCACGGCATGCACTGCACGTGTGTCTGACTAGCAGTCACTCCTCGCTTGTACAGGTTTATACCGATAGTTGGTCGGTGGTCATAATGTTCTGGATGATCAATTTATACTCTACCTTTGCTGGAGACGTAACACTGCACCCCTCTGGACCTACCTTTGTACTAGATTCCCAATGATTGATTTGACGCCTTAACTAAGAAATAGGAAGACACATCACACGAATTTCTCTACTGTGCCAAACTATTCGTCTTAGAGTAGCAATTTCCACCAACATCCCAAATTGCACTGAAAAATATCGCAACTCCAAAAATGAATTTCGGGAATACATTTGTGAAGGTAGTATATTTATGTTATTAACATTTCAACATTAACAGTTTAATGAAAGCGCGAGATAAGCCATTGTAAATGTAACATTCTGGTTCATTAATAACCGTTGTAACTGCCAGAACGTCAAATGCAACCACGCAAATATCCATGTATTTCATTGTAAAGGTGCCGGATATCAGTTTTTAGGATGGAGTTACATGCCTGTAGCACTTGCTCGGTAAATACAGGACTGGTGGATCTGGGTTATGCATGGCGCTGGAGTTGACGTCCGTTGATGTCCCATATGTGCTCGTCTTGAAACAGATCTGGTGGTACATGCATTGTCCAGCCGGGAAACACCCCCTGAAATGCTGTTCATAAGTGGCACCACAGAACGTCGAATCAAAATGTTTCAAATGGCTCTATGCACTATGGGACTTGACTTCTGAGGTCATCAGTCCCCTAGAACTACTTAAACCTAACTAACCTAAGGACATCACACACATCCATCCCCGAGGCAGGGTTCAAACCTGCGACCGTAGCACCAGCGTGGTTCCGGACTGAAGCGCCTGGAACCGCTCGGCCACAGCGGCCGGGAAACGTCGAATCACCAGATCAACGTACAAATTTGTGGTCAATGTGCATGAGATAACCACGAGTGTACTCCTGCTGTCATACGAAATCGCATCGTTGGTTGTATCACTCAACGGGCCTCATTTTAACAACAAACGGCCATCACTGGCAAGCAGAACCAGCTGGCGCCGGAAAACACGACCAACCTCCACCCTGCCCTTCAATGAGCTCTCGCTTGACACCACCGAAGTCGTAAATGACGCTGGTTTACCGTCAGTGGAATGCACGCTCAAGGACGTCTAGCTCGGGGCTATCCTTGAAGTGACCGGTTTGTAACAGTTCGTTGTGTCACTGTGGTGCCAACTGCTCCTGAAATTGCTGCTGCAGATGCAGTACGATGCGCAAGAGCCGTACACCAATCATATTAATCTTCTATATCGGTAGTGCCCTTTGCATTCCCAAATCTTTCTGCAGTATGGCAGAAGAAACATCCACCTTCTCGTAGCCCTCCTACACAACCTTGTTCAATCTGAGCGATGTGTTGAGAATGCCGTATTTGTTGTCTTACACGCATTCTTGACTAACGTCAACTAACCACATTCAGTTTCAAAGGTAAGTAAGGCTCACGACCGTTAAAGCGTTTATTTAAAGCATTTGCATGCATATATTGACGCTACTAGCGCCACTCTTAACGCGAGTATCGCGAAATTTGAATAGACATATTCCTTATGATGTAGAAACACGCCTACCAATTTTCCGTACGTTTCGTAACTATTTCCTGGTGTTGCGATTCGTTTCCCTCAGTGTATTGCTGGATGTATTACAATATCTGTCTTCCTCTACAGTCTGTAAACTCTACTATCATGGAAGTCATCCCATGATGTCCTTACAGATGTCCTACTGTCCCGGCCCGTCCTCTTGCCAGTGCTTTTCATATAGTGGTTTCCTCGCCAATTCTGCAGAGAACCTCCTCGTTCCTAACCTTATTAGTTCACCTAATTTTCAACAAACTTCTGCTGCAGCACATCTCAAATTCTTCGATTCTCCTCTTTTCCGGTTTTCTCACAGTCCATTTTCACTACCATACAATGCTGTGCACCGAACGTAATATCTCAAAAATTTATTCCTCAAATTATTTGATATTAGTAGACTTCTCTCAGCCTGGAATGCCCTTTTTGCCAGTTCTAGTGTGCTTTTTATGTCCCCCTTGAGCCGTCCTTCATAGGTTACTCCGTGACCCCAAATTGTGATTTCAAGTTTCTCGCGGTTCTCATTTCTGCTGCTTCCCATTACTTCTATCTATTCTCGGTCCATATTCTGTGCTCATCAGGCTGTTCATGTCATTCAACAACTTCTGTAAATTATTCGTCATTTTCACTGGGGACAGACTCTCATCAGAGAATCTTACGGTCAATATCCTTTCACATCCAAACTTAATCCCACTCTTGAACTTTCCTTTTACATCCTTCATTGCTTCTTCGATGTATGATTTGAACGTTAGCGGCGAATGACTACATTCCCCTCTTACACCCTTATATATGCGAACACTTCGTTCTTGGTCTTCCAATCTTATTGTTTCCTCTTGGTTCTTGTACATATTGTATATTATCTGTCTTTCCTTACAGCTTACTCTGATTTTCTCAGGACTGAAAACATCCCGCACCATTTTACACACACGAACGCTTTTTTCAGGTCGATAGATCATATGAAAATGTCTTCTTTTATTCTTAGACTTGCTTCCGTTATCAACCGCAACCTCAGAATCGTCTCTGTGGTACCTTTACCTTCCCTAAAGCGAAACTGATAGTCATCTAACAAACTCAGTTTTCTATTTCATTTTCTGTTTATTATTCTTGTCATTAACTATGTTCATATTAAGCTGATAGTGCGACAGTTCTCCCACTTGTCGTCTCTTTGAACCTTCGGAATCGTTTGGAGATGTTTCTCGAGAAATTCTGGTGGCATATCGCTGGTCTCATAAATTCTACACACCAACGTTAATAGTCGTTTTGCTGCCAACTCCTCCAATGATTTTGTAAATTCTGATAGAATGTTATCCATCCCTTCTTTCTTCTTTGGCCTTAAGTTATCCAAAGGTCTTTAAAATTCTGATTCTGTTACTGGATCCCATGTCTCATCTCAGTTTACTCCTGCTTCTTCTTCTTCTATCACTTCATCAGACAAGTCCTGGACTTCATAGAGGCCGTCAATGTACCCTTTCCACCTATCCGCTGTCTCCTTTAAATTTAATAGTTGAATTGCAGTTGCATTCTTAATGGGCGTCCTTGCTTTTCATTTCACCGAATATTGTTTGGACTATTTTGTATGCTGGGTCAGTCGTTCTGGCAATCATTTCTTTTTTGATTTGTTCACATTTTTTCTGCAGCCATTATGCCTTAGCTTCCCTGCACTTACTACTTATTTCATTCCTAAGTTACTTGTATTTCCGTATTACTCAATTTCTGTGATTATTTTCTTTACTTCCATCTTCTGTCTATCAACTGAAATATTTCTTCTGTTATTCATTGTTTCTTTACAGTTTGCTTTCTTGTACCGACGTTTTGATTTCAAACTTTCGTGATTCTCGTTTTATAGACGCCCATTCCTCTTCCACAGAAAAGCCTATTGGGCGATTACTTATCGTAGTATGTATAGCCTTGGGTAAGTTCAAGTGTCTCTCTCTATTTCTTAGTATTCCCGTATCCCATGTCTTTGCGTATTGATTTTCCCTGTCTAGCTTCAGCACTTACTAAAGTGCGATCTGAGTCTCTTTCTGCTCTTGGGTATTCCTTACAGTTCAGTGTCTGATTTATGAATCATTGCCTGAACACGATGTAATGTAACTGGGATCATCTTTTATCTCCCGACCTTTCTTAAGTTTACCTACTCCTCTTGTGATTCATGAACGCGTAATCGCTATTACTAACTGACAGTTAATGCAGAACTCAATTAGTCTCTCACACCTCTCATCCCTAGTACTACGCCCATATTCTTAATTCACCATTTCTTCTACTCCATTCCGTCCAACCGCATTCCATCCACCCATGACTATTAGACATCTATGTCCCTTTTCGTACTGAATTGCTCGTTCAATATCCTGATGTACTTCCTCTCTCTCTCTTCATCTTCGGCTTCTGACGTCGGCATGTACTCTTGAACTACAGTTGTCAGTGTTGGTTTGCTGCCGTTTCTGACGAGAACAGCCCTGTCACTGAACTGTTCACAGTAACTCACTCTGCCTCAGCTCCCTACTCATAACGAATCCTACTATCGTTATACCATTTTCTGCTGCTGTTGATATTACCCCATACTCATCTGACAAAAGTCCTTGTCTTCTTTACAACTCATTTCACTGAGTCCCACTGTATCTAAATAGAGCCTTAGCATACCCCTTTTTATTTTTCCTAGCTTCCTCTCGACACTCAAACTTTAGAAATTACTCATCCGAACTTGTACAATGTTCTCGTTTCTTTTGTTATTTTCTGTTTTTGACATGGTCAACTCCTGCTCTGCACTACCCTCCCAGAGATCCGATACGGGGCTAATAGAGAATATTTTGCCAATCGAGAAGTCATGATAATATTTTTCAATTGCAGGTGATGTGTCATGCGTATACACAATCTGTGCCCTTAGTGCAGTGATTTCCGTTACATTCTGCATCCTCATGCAGTTGATATTTGCTGATTCTTCCGCCTTTAGGGGTTGTTACTCACCCCAATTGCAGGAGGGTAACCCAAGAGTCTATCTGTTTCTCTGTCTTTGTCAAGGCCATGGGCTAAATGAGGGTAACGAGTGACTCCTTATGCCGGAAGTCATCGGCCGCCGTTGTTGATGACATTTACACAAATTATCTCTCATTAAGTTACAGCAAATAAAATGAGAAAGATGTCGACTATATGAGAGAGTAAAACTTAACGTAGAAAGAAGTTAGGTATTAACAAGAATCGGACGGTACAAATTAGTGTTAATGTAACTTATGAAAATTATACAGTACTTATGGGCACACCTAAGCAAAATTCGGCTAAATTTCTAGAAGATGGGAAAGTTGCACCGCAGCAAATTCAATTTCTGACTGCACAGATAAATTTTATATTTTGTTACTTTAAAAGCAGAAAATTAGATCCATATTGTAACGTGTGCCATAGCCGGTGTTTCGGGAACGCAATGTTGGAGATGAAAGGCCATCAATTTTAATACTTTTTTTCTTGTATCCCGCCTGGGAGGCGGCGCTTGGGTAGGAACGGAAAAAGGTAATACAAGCAGTACTGTAAGAAAATGTTTACTGGTGCCAAAACAACGTGATAAACGATTACATAACTTTGTACGTAGGTGCGATGCTGAAGCGAAGTGTCCTGGCTGGCTGCAGCTGACGAAATGGCTGAAGCACTCGCGGAGCTCATAGACCTTGACACATCCGGCTAGAGGGCACTGTCGTCCGTGTCTCTGGTAGTGCCAACCTAGCAGAGCGGATCTACGTTGTGGCATCGTAGCTATCGACACCACAATTTCAACAGTAAGCCGAGCCATAATCGAGAAGTGCTAATGGCGCAGTATGACAGCGTCTAATGCGTCACTCTGCGAGCCTTGTACTCTGGAGCCATATCAAATAACCGCCGAGCTCAGGTGGTCCACAGTGTTCTAGCGCTGATGATAAATGCGAAGGCAAGTGGAACACACAATAACAGAGACACGACTGTGGGACAAGTCCCTTGAAACCTCTTATATTGAGTTCAAATGACCCCATCGCAAGTCGCGACGAGGTTATGTCATGCTTAAATAAGACCGATTCCGAAGTCTCAGTCTCAGTGTCTGGTCATACCATCTGCTTTTCTGATGCCGAGGGAATGACTGAATCGCTGGTTACAAAATAACAAGACTGACGAATTGCGATGTGCTGCCTGATTGAAGAGAAGACTTCGCCTGTGAGCCAGACGTCTGCACTGGGCCCTACCTGCTGCAAGCTGCCACTGCAGTTTGGGTGCCGCCTTGAGAATGAGCCTGGGAGATCCCCTGATAAAGAGCCAATTACTGCCAACAACATATTGGGCGAGATGCCTATGTACCGACTCCCGGTCTGTATATGGTACCATTTACATGACTGTACACAGTGTTGCTGATTATGGTCCTGGGCTTTCATCTTCATACCACTGGCTGTCCGGAATATGCTGTTGGATACCGCTAGACCACATGTTCACCTTCGAGCGTGGTAGTGTGGGCAGCAGTAACTGCCGATGAACCGCAGTAGACTTGCGCCTGCTGACTTCTGCCCCGGCCCCCTGCACCAAGCTGCCGCCTCGCCCCGACCTGCAGAGCGGTTGTAGCTTCAGAAGCGCTGTGTCCGCATTGCTTGTCACATCTACGTGTACGATTCAGCACACCTTCCCCTGCGCCTCTGGCGACAATCCATTAAGTAAACTACAGACCATACTGTTTCTGTAAGGCCTTAGGAAGCAGTACAGCCAGCCACACCAGGTCCCAAAGCTCCGCCTTTGCACCAGTAACGTCACCACCTCAGCTGCTCAGATTTCTCACCCACTAATATCGTGACCCGAACGCGACCGCTACAATTATTTTTTCTAGTCATCAGGCCCGCCACAAATTCCTCTGCCATGCCAAACTCTTCATGTCACAGTAGCACTTTCAAAAATGATCCAAATGGCTCTGAGCATAATGGGAATTAACATCTGAGGTCATCAGTCCCCTAGTACTTGAAACTACTTAAACCTAACTAACCTAAGGACATCACACACATCCATGCCTGAGGCAGGATTCAAACCTGCGACCGTAGCGGTCGCGTGCTTCAGACTGAAGCGCCTAGAACCGATAGGCCACACCGGTCGGCAGCACTTGCTGTCTCCGCCCTCAGTTATTCGCTGGAGGTATTCAAAGTCCCTTCTTCTTGTCAGTGTTTTCCACATATTGCTTTCCTCTCCAATCTGCGCAGAACCTCCTCATTCCTTACCTTATCAGGCCAGCTAATTTTCAACATTCTTCTGAAGGACCACACCTCAAATGCTTCAACTCTCATCTGCTCCGTTTTACCCACAGTCCATGTCTCACTACCATTCAAGGCTGTGCTCCAAACGTGCATTCTATGAAATTTATTCCATAAATTAAGTAGGCTTCTCTGGACCAATAATGTCCTTTTCGTCTGTGTTAGTCGGGTTTTGATGTCTTCCTTGCTATGTCCATCATTTGTTATTTCGTTGACTAGGTAACAGAATTCCTTAACTTCATCTACTTCGTGACTATAAATCCTGATGTTAAGCATCTCGCTGTTCTAATTTCTACTAATTATCATTACTTTCGTCTTTATTCGATTTACTCTCAATCCATATTCTGTACTCATTAGGTTGTTTATTCCATTACGCAGATCCCATAATTCTTCTTCACTTCCACCAGCGAATCGAATCATTGAATCCTTTCACTATAAATTTTAATTCCACTTCTGAACATTCCTTTTATCTCCAGCATTGATTCTGCGATATATAGACTGAACAGTACGGACGAAAGATTAAATCTCTGTCCTGCACCCTCTTTGGTTCGAGCACTTCGTTCTTGCTCTTTCACTCTTCTTTCACTCTTATTATTCCCTCTTGGCTGTCACACATGTTTTACTTTATTCGTCTCTCCTATAGCTTCCCCCTTAGTTTTTTTTTTTAGGATTTTCATCATCTTGCATAATGCTTTTTGCAGTTTGACAAATCCCATTAACGCGTCTTCGCTTTCCTACAGTATTTCTTCCCTCATCAACCCCAGCCAGAATGCCCCCTCTGGTGCCTTTAGCTTCCGTGATACCAAACTGATAATCCTCCAACATATCCTCAATTTTCTGCTCTATTTTATTCTTGTCAGCAACTTGGATGCACGAACTGTTAAGCAAATTCTGCGATAACTCTCGCACTTGTCAGCTCTTGCTACCGTCGGAAGCGCGTGGATGACATTTTTCCGGAAGTTAGATGGTATATCACCAGACTCATGCATTTTACACACCTAGGTGAATGGTCGTTTCGTTGCCACTCCCCAGAATGATTTTAGAAATTCTGATGGAATGTTATCCACGCCTTCTGCCTTAGTCTTCCAAAGCTATTTTAAATCATGAATCAAATTCCGAATTCCCTGGTACTTCTTTATCTTCTAGTCTTTCTTCTTCTATCACATCAGACAATTATTCCTTCTCATAGAGATCCTCAATTTACTCTTTCAACCTATCGCTCTCACCTCTGCATCTAAGAGTAGAATTGGCGTTGCACTCTTAATGTCACCATCATCGCTTTTAATTTCTCCTAAGGTTATTTTGGCTTTCCTATATGCTCAGCCAGTCGTTCCGACAGTTATCACTTTTTCGATTTCTTCACACATTTCATATAGACATTTCATATTAGCTTCCCTGCACTTTCTATCCATTTCATTCTTCAATTACTTGTATTCCTGTCTTCCTGAATATCCCTAAACAGTTTTGTACTTCCTTCCTCAACCTGTCAACCGAAGTGTTTCCTGTCATACCCATGGTTTGTTCGAAGCTACCTTGTTTGTCCCTATGTTTTTCTCTCCAACTTCTGTGTTGCCTTTTTTAGACATTTCTATTTCTCTTCAATGGCGCTTCCTACTGAGCTATTCTGTATTGCAGCAGTTTAGAGAAGTTCAAGCGTATCTGTTCATGTCTTAGTAGTTGAATATCCCATTTCATTGCGTACTGGTTTTCTTAAACTTCAGCCATTCTTCATCACTATTACATTTTGACCTGAGTATATCCGCACTTGAGTTCGCCTTACAAACCAATATCTGATTTCGAAATCTGTGTCCTACTGTGATGTAATCTAACCGAAATCTTCCCGTACCTCCCAGCACTTTCCTCGTATAGCTCCTCCTCTTGCAGTTCTTGAACAGAGTATTAGCTATTACTAGCTGAAATCTATTACAAAACTCGATTAGTTTTTCTCGTCTCTCATTACTAGTACCAAGCCCATATTCATATTCACCCGTCACCCTTTGTTCCACTACTTGCCCTACAACTACCACCCAGCCGCGGTGATTATTAGATTTTCGTCTCCCTCATGTACCGCATTACTCGTTCAATATCCTCATATACTTCCTGTGTCTTTTCATTTTTAACTTGCGACGTCAACATATATACCAGAAATATTGCTATCGGTGTTGGTTTGCTGACGATTCTGATGAGAACAACCCTATCACTGAACTGTTCACGGTGACACACTCTCTCCCCCACCATTCTATTCAAAACGAATCCTACTTCCGTTGTACCATTTTCTGGTGCTGTTGATATTATTTTTCACTAATATAACGAGAGATCCTTGTCTTCTTTCGATTTCACTTCACTGCCTCTGTTTTGTATTTTGTAGATTGAGCCTTTGCATTTCGCTCCTCAGATATTATTGCTTCCCTAACACGTTCAGATTTCTGACATTCAACGCTGTGACTCGTAGAACGCTACCTTTCGTTGGTTATTCAATAGTTTTTATCATGTTCACGTCCCACTTTAGCAGTCGTCTCCCGTAGAGGTATCTGTTTCTAACAGAGAGATCTTCAGGACTCTTTTCCGATTACATACCATATATCCTGTGGATACACATTGTGTGTCTTTAATGCAGTGGTCTCCATAGCCTTCATCATCGTCATGCTGTTGGTCATTGCTGATTCTTCAGCATTTAAAGGCAATTTTTCACTCCAAAGGCAAGAGAGTGCCCTGAATCTCTGTCTACTCCTCCGCCATCTTTGATAAGGTAGTTGGAAAAATGAGGATTACTTCTTATGCTGGAAGTATTCGGCCGACAGTGCTAACTGCTATTCAAAATTACGCGGTGGCGGTGTTTGAACAGTGGTCCGAGGACGTTTCGATTACGTTCAAATAGTGAACTTAGAAGGTTACATCAATCTTCTTTACAAAACGCCAGTAGCTTAAAACCGAAGGGTGACTGCCAGTCGGGTTGTAACTGATATGTAGCGTCTTATCTTTGTCAGGTTGTAGCAATTCTGGGACAAAGTGCTTTTACGAGAAATTCGAAATCATGTTTCGACGTTGTAGTAAAATTATGGAACAGCAGTCGTTAACTTCTCTGAAGAGTTTCCGGTTGCTTAAAAAAGAACGAAACGATAGAGCCCCATTTCTTTTGTTCTTTCTAACATGATACGTTGTAAATGCAGTACATCTGCGCATACTTGCACAAGCTCACATTTGTACATTTTGTGGAAATAGTGTGGGTCTTTGTAAAAACTTGTGACCCGTAAAGTATTGCCACAAACATTGTTGGGCAATAGTGTACTACGTGAGGTGTAGTTCATGTGTCTCCTTCGTCTGCACTGATGACAGGCAACATTGTCGGGATATATTGTGTGCGATATGGAATTTTAATGGCCCATGTACGTTTAGAGCAACACGTAACTGGCGACGGAAGGCTTTATCGACAAATAAATATTTCTAGCAGGAACTTCGTATTTATTTCAACTTAACGAGTAGTCTCTTGTGATCTGTAAAATGACGCAGACGTAGATAAGTTACAGATAAAATTCGCGCTATTCTCAAAGCTGTGGCTGGCACTTGTACTTGAAATACGAACGTGGTAGTAGCTGTAGCGTTGACATGAGAGGTTACCCGAACTAGAGAAACGAATTCGCCCTGGACTGAGTGTACATTCGTATGTTTTTTTTTTTTATACGCCTTTGCAGAGCTCCAAAGGCGCTCGTAACATTTCAAGAGGAAGAAGTTACGAGACTAGCGTCCCAACGTTGTCGAGTGCTCTCTCGAGCAGAGGACGAGATCTGCAGGATAGGAACGGGAAAAGGAAGCAGCTGTCCTTTACTTGAGGAAATGACTGCGCCATTTTCCTGGAGTAATTTAGACGCTGGAGTAAAGTGCGCATATATTACCGGGTCCTGGAACCGATACGCCGTGTAATCAGCGGAGCGCTTACTGCTGCATTATAGTGTTTCCTCTCGTCATAGAGGCGGCTATAGAAACTTGAGATACAAGTGACAGGGCAAATAAAAATGTTTTTGCAGCTCTATTTACCGATTTAAAATATGTCATATGCCATCTATTTCAAAGCCAATACGCTTCATAGCTTGATTTAATCAAGAGCTGCATGCAAGAAAATACAGATCTGAAGGGGACAGAGCGTCAATTGTATTAAAGTCCTCAAATATAATACTCTTAGTGGTACATCAACTGAAAAAGTATCTACTTCACAGGAGAACTAAAAATTGTTCTTAACTAATAGCACCACAAAGTGTGACCGAGTCCCAAACAGCTAGCAAGTGAGAAATATTACTCACAGGAACTGACAAAGACTATAAAGTCAGATATTGATATACTGATAAGAATACAACTGCTAACCCTTATGGAAGTAAATATTATAAATCTGGTATTGTTTACTTATAAGACAAATCACAATTGTTGCATTTCTTTATGAGAAGTGCACAAATGTTGGATACCGATGGCAGAACTGACCGTCAAAATCACAGACCGCCAATTCGCAGATACACTTTCAAAAGACAATTTAGTCCAAAATTGTTACAAGCAATGAAGCTGAGGACAGGAGACGTATTTTCTCTTGTCTGCACAGGTCGATATGATTCATATGATGTGCTCGCGAATAGAAACACCTAAACTCGAGAACATCGCCCAGGAAGTGGTTTAGCCGACGTCTCCATTTTATACTTTCTCCCCTGGGTTTCCAGGGCTGCCAGTGAAGCAGCGTTAGGGAAAAGTCTCAGTAAGAAGTGGAGCGCAAGGCGAGGGATTTACGACAAATTGAAATTGTATGTTGTGCTACTGTAAGAAAAAAAATAAGAACCTTGTTTTGAATTCTGATCAGGTGCAATGATTCATCAAGTCTGTAACATACTAATTAAATTGAGCGCACCATTAACTTTAATAATGACCAATATGTCAATATCTGAATGGCATACAATCCTAGAGCATCAGCTATTTTTCGTATACTCTAAGACAAAAATAAAAAAGGCATTCATCACGAAGGATGTATGTGAATGGGATGGAAACCGATGGATATTATGTACATACGCTGACTAACAAATGATAATTTCAGAAAAACGGGTTGATTTATTCAAGATACGGAGATTGACAAATTGAGTAAGTCAGCAACACGTCAGTTCATCTCCGGTCTCTATGCAAGCAGTTATTCGTCTTAGCATTGACTGACGAAGTTGTTCGATGTCCTCCTGAGGGATATCTTGTATACATCCAATTGGTACTGTAGATCGTTAGCCCGATATGGCTGAAGGGCCTTGTCATTACGCTGCAAACGTTCTCAACTGGCGACCGTTCTGACCCAGGCAGTGTTTAGCAAGTACAATGATAAGCAGTAGAAACAATTGTCGAGTGCGGGAGGGCATTTTCTTGCTGAAATGTAAGCCCAGAATAGGTTGCCATGAAGGGCAATAAAGTGGGGCGTAGAATATCATCGACGCACTGCTGTACTGTGCCACGCTTGACAAATAGAAAGGTCCTGCTTCGTTTTTTGGGTCATAAGTCTTCTAACTGGTTTGATGTGGCCCGCAACGAATTCCTCTCCTCTGCCAACTTCTTTATCTCAAAGTAGCACTTGCAACCCACGTCTTCAATTATTTGCTTGATGTATTCCAATCTCAGTCTTCCTCTACAGTTTTGCCGTCTACAGCTCCCTGTAGTACCATAAGTCATTTTTGATGTCTTAACAGAGGTCCTGTCCTCCCGTCCCTTCTTCTTTCTTCTCCGATTCTGCGCAGAAACTCCTCACTTTTTACGTTATCAGTCCACTCAGTTTCCAACATTCCTCTGTAACACCACGTCTCAGATGCTTTGAATCCTTTTGTTCCGGTTTTCCCACAGTCCATGTTTCACTACCATATAACTGTGCTACAAACATACATTTTAGAAAGTTCTTCCTCAAATTACGGAATATGTTTGATACTAGTAGACTTCTCTTTGCCAGGAATGCTCCTTTTGCCAGGGCTAGTCTCCTTTTGATGTCCTTCTTCCTCTGTCCGTCATTGGTTATTTTGCTGTCTACTTAGTACAATTACTTCACTTCCTCTACTCTTGACCATCGAATCTCATAAGTTTCTCAGTGTTCTAATTTCTGCTACCTCTCAATACTTTTGTCTTTCTTCGACGTTGTTCTCAGTGCACATTCCTTACTCATTAGATTGTTCATTCCACTCAGATGATCATTTAAGTCGTCTTGATTTTCACTCAGGAAAGCAATGTCATCAGCAAATCATGTCATTGATATCCTCTCACCTTGAAATTTAGTTCCACACCTGACCCTTCTTTTATCTCCATCATTGCTTTTTCGATGTGTAGATTGAATATTAGGGGCGAAAGATTACTTCCCTGTCTTACATACTTCTTTAATCCGAGAACTTCGTTCTTGGTCGTCCAATCTTATTATTCGCTCTTGTTTCTTGTACAAGTTGTATTACCCGCCTCTCCCTATAGCTTATTCCTATTTCTCTCAGAATTTCGAACATCTTCCACCATCTTACATTGTCGAATGCTTTTTCCAGGTCGACAGATCCTCTGAACGTCTTGATTTTTCTTTAGTGTTGCTTCCATTATCAACCGCAACCTCAGAATTGCCTCTGTGGTATCTTTACCTTTTCTAAGGCCAAACTGATCGTCATCAAGCAAATTCTTCAATTTTGCTTTCCACTGTCCTATATATTATAGAATATATGAAAAGGGAAATGCAAAGGCTCAATTTGTTTACCACTCTCCTATATACTATTTTTGTCAGCAACTTCGATGCATGAGGTGTTAAGCTGATTGTCAGATAATTGCAGTACTTCCCAGCCCTTATAGTAATTGTGTCGATCTAGATTGAGCCTTTGCATTTCCCTTTTCAGATTTTCTAGTTTCCCTACCACGTTCACGCTTCTGACATTGCACGCCCCAACTCGTAGAACGCTATCCTTTTGTTGATGATTCAACCGTTTTCTCATGATCACATCGCAATTGGCTGTCCCCTCCCGGAGATCCAAATGCGAGCTATTCCGGAATCTTTTGCCAATGGAGAGAACATGATAATTTTTCAATTGTAGGCCACATTTTATGTGGATACAAGTGTCTTCATGGTGCAGTGATTTACGCTGCCTTGTGCATCATCATGCCGTTAATCATTGCTAATTCGTCCACCTTTAGGGGCAGTTTCCCACCCCTAAGGCAAGCCCTGAACCTCTATGAGCTCCTCCACCATCTTTGACACAGCCGTTGACGAAATGAGGGTGAGTTCTTATGCGCCAAGCGGTGTAGCCGCGCGGTCACATGCGCCTTGCCACGGTTCGAGCGGCTACCCCTGCCGGAAGTTCGATTCTTCCCTCGGGCATGGGTGTGTGTTGTCCTCAGCGTAAGTTAGATTAAGTAGTGTGTAAGCCTAGGTACCGGTGACCTGAGCAGTTTGGAACTTACCACAAATATCCAAATAAAACATCTTATGCAGGAAATCTTCGGCAGCCAGTGCTTATTATTAATCAAAATTGAAACAGCAGTGTGTTTTGAAGGTTATCGGGCCGTATGCTGGGCGACGTTCAGGCTGGCATCCCACCGCTAACCGGGGCGCCTTCATACACGTCTTCGACCTAGACTCTCATTGACTGTAGTAGTATTATAACAAACAAGCCGAAAAACGTCTTGCATACGGTGCACCTGTGTTACAAACTTTCTCAAGTTGTGAAGCTGTTTCTCCTGGATACATCATCAAATACTTCTGAAACTGTAATCGTTAGTTTATCTGCACGTGTACGTCACATAGATCAATTTCCACCCATTCGGAGTCGTTTTATAGTTTGAGTACAGCTATCATTTGCTAGGAATTGTCATAATGGATACGGTATTCCCTTAACTTCGTCCAGTCTTTTCCGTGACTTAAGTAGACATGTACAGGTGGATCTAGTTTACTTTGGTCACAGAACCGCGATGCGAAATTATTTTATTTTATAGATACAAGTCACTGCGGAAAGTAAAAGTACAATAACTGAGGGAGACAAAATCCTAGGACCAAATGTGAATTAAACCCACACACACATAAAAAAAATTTGCATCACCTCGGTTTCAAGAGTTCTGGAACCTGTACTGAAAACTGGAATAGAGTTCAACATAGACATCATTTCCGCTCTTTTTATTGCTCATGAAAATTACACGTTGCATATTGTACGACCATACAGTAAGACCTTCAGATGTTGTGTTCCAGACTGCTGTACACACCGGTACCTCTTACACCCAGCAGCACATCCTCTTGCGTTGATGCATCCCTGTATTCGTCGTGGCATACTATCTACAAGTTCATCAGGGCACTGTTGGTCCAGATTGTCTCACTTCTCAACGGCGATTCAGCGTTGATCCCTCAGGGTGGTTGAT
This sequence comes from Schistocerca cancellata, assembly GCF_023864275.1. Classification (NCBI taxonomy): domain Eukaryota; kingdom Metazoa; phylum Arthropoda; class Insecta; order Orthoptera; family Acrididae; genus Schistocerca; species Schistocerca cancellata. The sequence continues at coordinate 336,470,010 of NC_064632.1, forward strand.
GGGTCAATGGGTCACGTCATCCATAAACAGCCCTTTTGAATCTATCCCAGACATTCGATAGATTTCATGCCTGGAGAACATGTTGGTCACTCTAGTTGAGCGATGTAGTTATCCTGGAGGAAGTCATTCACAAGATGTGCACGATGAGGGCACGAACTGTCGTCCGTGAAGACGAATGCCTCGCCAATGTGCTGCCGATATGGTTGCACTTTCAGTCGGAGGATGGCATTCACATATCGTACAGCCACTACGGTGCCTAACATGACCACCAGATGACCACCAGCGGACTACGACAGCCCCACATAATGTCACCCAAAAACAGCAGGGAACCTCCACCTTGTTGCACTCGCTGGATATTGTGTCTAAGGCGTTCAGCCCGTCCGGGTTCCCTCCAAACACGTCTCCGACGATTGTCTGGTTGAAGGCATGTGCGACACTCATCGGTGAAGAGAACGTGATGCCAATCCTGAGCGGTCCATTCGGCATGTTGTTGGGCCCATCTATACCGCTCTGCGTAGTGTTGTGGTTGGAAAGATGGACCACGCCATGGACGTCGGGAATGAAGTTGTGCAACTTGCAGCGTATTGCGCACAGTTTGGGTCGTGACACGACGCCATGTGGCTGCACGAAAAGTATTATTTAAAGTGGTGGTGGTGCTGTCAGGGTCCGTCAGAGCCATAATCCGTAGGCAGCAGTAATCCACTGCAGTAGTAGCCCTTGGACGGCCTGAGCGAGGCATGTCATCGACAGTTTCTGTCTCTCTGTATCTCCTCCACGTCCAGACAACATCGCTTTGGTTCATTCTGAGATGCCTGGAGACTTCCCTTATTGTGAGCCCTTCCTGGCACAAAGTAATAATGTGGATGCGAACGAACAGCGGCACTGTCCGTCTAGGCATGGTTGAACTACAGACAACAAAATCCTTGTACCTCCTTCCTGGGGGCATGACTGGGACATATCGGCTGTCGATCCGTTTAATAGGCGCTGTTCATGCATGGTTGTTTACATCTTTGGGCGGGTTTGTGACATCTCTGAACAGTCAAAGGACCTGCGTTTGTGATACAGTATCCACAGAAAACGTCTATCTTCAGGAGTTCTGGAAACAGGAGTGATGCATAACGTTTTTGAAATGAGTAGTTTGATTACTGGTAACAGAAAGTACATGCAAGAAAATAAAAATTAAAGTAAATTATTCAGTTCACGATCTACCTGTGACGGCAATTTTGAGACAATGCGTGTTAATCCGGTATAGGATTAACAGTAACGCACATGAATATCTCAGTAGTTCGGTCCTTTCGTGTAACTGTAAATAGAGCACTTCAGTTTGACTTTGTGCTGAAATGCGGTCAGTGTTCATGTAGTTACGGACGGAAATTCTTAATTCTGGGTCAAATTAGTAAAATCCACAAATGATACAGATATGATGTGCTTCGGAACGATCGAAATTCTGTCGAAACAAATATTTCTGTTACCTTGTTAGATCAGCAAGTTTCTGACTGATCTAATGCGATACATACAGAATTCCTCTCTAGTGCGAACCACTTGATCTCGATGTAGCACTTCACCCGGCGTCATTTAGTTATTTATGATGAGAATTGGAAGAGAGTATGCTGCTTGATACTTTATCTTAGTATATAAGCTTATTTCGGCTTTACTGCCTCCATTATCATATGTAGTGACATTGCTGATGAACACATATCAATTTCCAGTAAACCATTTTTGCTATCTATAGTTGCTGGGGTAATACTTTTTCAACAACATTTTAAAGCTGTTCAATAATCTGCTGTTGCACGTGTGTTATAACACATACTTTTATTATGTGACTGTTACAGAAATTCAAGTTTTAAGGGCAGTTGTTTACTCAAAGATATCAAGTTCGACAGCTAGTTCCTTACTCAAAGATATCTTTGAATAATCAACTAACCGTCAAACGTGAATTTATACAATTGTCAGGTAATGAAAAACGTGTAATAGTATATGTGCAACAGCAAATCGTCGAAGAACTTTAAAACGCTGCTGGAAAACACATTATATCCAACAACTACAGACAGAAATAATGGCTTCCTGAAAGCTGACGCGTGTCCATATACAATGTCAGGATATCTACATATGAAGACAATAAAGTCGAATTAAGCTTATACCCTGAAATAAAACATTAAGCAGCATGCTGTCTACCAATTTCTTGCATAATGTCCTGCTCTGACATGATATATACTGCAGGTCCAACAGTAAAAAGGCTTTAGTTATTTGTTGGATGTATTCCAACCCGTGCCCCCGTATGAAGCGAATGCCTCTCCAATGCCATTCACACCATTCGGAGTAGCACTTTACCCAACGTCCCCAGTTTTTAGTACTATATATGCAAGTCTTTCTTCTCTCACAGTTTTACTCTCTACAGGTCACTTAAGTGCGCAAGTACTTACTCTTTTAAATCACAACACATGCCCATCGTCTTGTCCATGTTTTCCACGTGTTTCTCTCCTAGCAGGTTTTGCGAAGAACCTCCTCTTTACTCATCTGATCAGTGTATGTGATTCTCAACATCCACTAGACCACCACATCCCAAACGTCTCGACTCTTGTTTTTCAGTTTCCCCACAGCCCACGATTACTAACCATACAACGATGTGCCCCAGACTTACATCCTCAGAAATTTTTTCTTCAAATTGAGGCCTATGAGTGGTATTATTAGACTTCTCTGCCTGAGATAGTTTACCTATTTGTCCTACTTTCCTGCCTTAGAACCTCCAGATTCCCTAACGTTACCTATCTACTTTCAGGAACCTCCTCTGCACCCGGCCGTTGTGACCTAGTGGTTCTAAGAGCTTCAGTTCGGGACCGCACTGCTGCTACGGTCATAGGTTCTAATCCTGCCTCGGGCATGGATGTGTGTGATGTCCTTAGGTTAGTTAGGTTTAAGTAGTTCTAAGTCTAGGAGACTGATGACCTCAGATGTTAAGCCTCATAGAGCTCAGAGCCATTTGAACCATTTGAACCCGCTCAACTCATAGGGATGTCCCGGAAAGAAATCACAACTTACTACATATCTAGTTCAAACTCATCAATTCATCTGACTTGCTGTATACGTCTTCACAAAAATTTCACAATCTATGAATTTACACCACGTGTATAGAGACGCTGTACGAGGATATAGACGAACTGAATTAGAGCAACGACTCCCACCCACCACAAACAGCATCACGTTCCAACACATTTCACGTAATGGCCTTCAAAATTCTATAGATCAATGAATGATAAATTGTTTCGTAATGACTGAACTTAGGGGCAGAGGAAATGGGAGCTGATCTCTTGTGTATTCAACAACAACATCTGTAAAACGGGAAACATACATATTCAGCAGCACAAAAGCTAGGTCTTTGGATGAGCATTTGCAAAACCAGTTATTGTACTTACAAACAAAGGCATGACGGTCAACAAAACCTCGAAAATGCGTAACAAGTATTTTGATAGCAGAACAGTGAATGGATTCTCACAAACATATATGCACAGTACTCTGATCAGATAAACCCTTGTGTTGAAAAACACCAGGAAAGTGGGAAACTACGCTCATGGTAAAAATTTTACGCTTGCAACAGATACAAATGTATAAAGTGCCCTATGGTCTAGCAAACACACTGATGATAGAGGCCCGAATGTTTTAGACATTATTCAAGAACATGACCAGTTAATAGCTAATCGTCTGCAGCAACACGAGACATACCACAACAGAGCGGCCGTAGCTACTAAGATAGTCGATACACTAACGAATAGAAAAACTTCAAATGAGATTTCTGAGTGCACAGTCCATACTGGATTGACCAGCAGTGATCACAATGTAATTACATTCACGATTACCGAGAGAAATAATACCGATCAAAATTTACTTACGGTGGAAATACTCAAATTTAAAAAATGCAAATTGAAACAGGCTACTTGAAATGGTACATAGTGTCAATATAATACCGGCAATACACAGCTAAGGGGCTCGAGCGCTACAGGAACAAATACAAACGCCCAACTCGAATGTATCCCTAAAAGGCTCAACACATCATTAAAGAAAGTCCATAGTCACCCGAACTGATGACGTTAGAAAATGCACAAGGAGAGGTAGAAGGGCTATCGGAGCTCTATCACTGCAGCCATCAAGGCAGCCAGAGAAATCTTAAGATGCTATACAAGAATTGCTTATTCAACCAGACAGGTGCTTTGGAAAGCTGAGGTACCTGCCACAGAACAATTTCTGGGGCGGACGGTATAAAAAATTTGAAAACCGAAGATGGCTCAATTATCCCTAGGTGGAGTGAGTTAAACGCCTGAGAGAGTCCTCCGGACGAAAATAAGGAGAACAAGCAACACCACAGGCAACTTAGACATGGGTTAAACAGTAGCTACAATAATTTTTTGATAATCACACCGTTCACTGAAGAAGATATAGCCGTAGTAATAATGAAACTTATAAACGGGAAGGTTTCAGGACCAATAATATTCGAGCTGAAGTTCTCAAACAAATGTAGTAGAAACTGTTCATTTCTAACCAGAATACTAAGTGATTCCTTAAAGTTGGGTAGGATGCCTTCTAGCTGGAAGCGAAAGATCATATAATAAAGGGTCCGTGATTAAGATCCGGTTAATCCTACAAGCTACAGACCAATCTGTTCAATTAATCACTTGCAAAGGTTCAGGAAAAGTTCCTCTGTGCTAGATTACATTAGCACAAAGAGCTTCACAGACATAATCAGTGTCAGTTACACTCCTGGAAATTGAAATAAGAACACCGTGAATTCATTGTCCCAGGAAGGGGAAACTTTATTGACACATTCCTGGGGTCAGATACATCACATGATCACACTGACAGAACCACAGGCACATAGACACAGGCAACACAGCATGTACAATGTCGGCACTAGTACAGTGTACATCCACCTTTCGCAGCAATGCAGGCTGCTATTCTCCCATGGAGACGATCGTAGAGATGCTGGATGTAGTCCTGTGGAACGGCTTGCCATGCCATTTCCACCTGGCGCCTCAGTTGGTCCAGCGTTCGTGCTGGACGTGCAGACCGCGTGAGACGACGCTTCATCCAGTCCCAAACATGCTCAATGGGGGACAGATCCGGAGATCTCGCTGGCCAGGGTAGTTGACTTACACCTTCTAGAGCACGTTGGGTGGCACGGGATACATGCGGACGTGCATTGTCCTGTTGGAACAGCAAGTTCCCTTGCCGGTCTAGGAATGGTAGAACGATGGGTTCGATGACGGTTTGGATGTACCGTGCACTATTCAGTGTCCCCTCGACGATCACCAGTGGTGTACGGCCAGTGTAGGAGATCGCTCCCCACACCATGATGCCAGGTGTTGGCCCTGTGTGCCTCGGTCGTATGCAGTCCTGATTGTGGCGCTCACCTGCACGGCGCCAAACACGCATACGACCATCATTGGCACCAAGGCAGAAGCGACTCTCATCGCTGAAGACGACACGTCTCCATTCGTCCCTCCATTCACGCCTGTCGCGACACCACTGGAGGCGGGCTGCACGATGTTGGGGCGTGAGCGGAAGACGGCCTAACGGTGTGCGGGACCGTAGCCCAGCTTCATGGAGACGGTTGCGAATGGTCCTCGCCGATACCCCAGGAGCAACAGTGTCCCTAATTTGCTGGGAAGTGGCGGTGCGGTCCCCTACGGCACTGCGTAGGATCCTACGGTCTTGCCGTGCATCCGTGCGTCGCTGCGGTCCGGTCCCAGGTCGACGGGCACGTGCACCTTCCGCCGACCACTGGCGACAACATCGATGTACTGTGGAGACCTCACGCCCCACGTGTTGAGCAATTCGGCGGTACGTCCACCCGGCCTCCCGCATGCCCACTATACGCCCTCGCTCAAAGTCCGTCAACTGCACATACGGTTCACGTCCACGCTGTCGCGGCATGCTACCAGTGTTAAAGACTGCGATGGAGCTCCGTACGCCACGGCAAACTGGCTGACACTGACGGCGGCGGTGCACAAATGCTGCGCAGCTAGCGCCATTCGACGGCCAACACCGCGGTTCCTGGTGTGTCCGCTGTGCCGTGCGTGTGATCATTGCTTGTACAGCCCTCTCGCAGTGTCCGGAGCAAGTATGGTGGGTCTGACACACCGGTGTCAATGTGTTCTTTTTTCCATTTCCAGGAGTGTAGTTTCCAGAAAAGGGAAATTAATTGAAGATGTTTTTGACCAGGTGACAGAAACAGTAGACACGCGCAAAAAATATGCAATAGCAATATTAACACTGTGGGAGCATTTTATAATTTATGGTGGCCTGCTTTGTTTGCCCAGATGTGTGGCATACAGGAACCCCCAGCGTCTATACTGAAGACTTCATAGATTACTAAATGGCTAGGGTTGTGTAATAGTCATTCGGCACACAAAAATTAATAAAAAGAACTACCAAAGTGTGCCCACAGGGGTAAATTTGCACAAGAACATTCTGGAATTCGACAAACGAGCCGCTCTCGTGCTAACTGGATGAACATTTGTAAGTCGATGGGTGTGGTGTATGCCTATGAAGTCTTAGCTGTACTGTCGGGGAAAACAAAAGCTCAACTTTAGGAAATGGTGAATGCGGTCCTCTCCAGAATTTTGCAATGGTACATAAGCAACAAACTCACCATAACCTCACAAGAATGAACACACACACACTTCTTGAAGGTGAACTTTCATTACCTACAATTTCTACAGCTAGGATGGACAGTATCTATCGCCAACAATGAGTCACGCCATACTTTCGAGTCCAACAACATTATGCACAATACTGCCCGTTCCTCAACAGCAGACTACAAGCTATCGCGGCATGCCGTGGGAACCTAACACGATGCCATTTTGCCGCCCATCACAGCGTCTGGGGATACAGAGTTCGGTGACAGTGGAACAAGGAAATCCTACGACTAGCACAGTGGAGTGTGCTTCTCAGATTCACAGGGACTTTGTCATTACGCCAAACCCATTCTTCGTTGGTGATCCTCGGAATCTTCCCAGTAGACATTATAGACATTGCGTAAGACGCCGTGCAGCCTTCTTCTGGTTGGGGTAAGGTGGGCTTGACGAAAGACCAAGATCACAAGGTGACAACCGAGATCCAACTCCTGAACTGAAAGTGCGTACATGGCAGAATTGATAAGTCAACAGTGGAGCGGATCGAAGAATCTACCAACTATTCTCGTACATTCGAGATGGCCTCGCTCTTTGCCTTGTAAACTGCAGTCAGGATACTGAGGCGACCACCCCCATTGACGCACGACGTCGGAACTACCCGTTTGGTAAAATAGCATGTCCTCCTGCTGGAAGAACGATTGGAATTGTTGACTCTTCAAGGCCTTTTCTAAGGGACCGAAAGCGTGATAATCACAAGGGGAAAAAGAAGGGCTGTAGGATGGGTACTCGAGTGTTTCTCACCTACGTTGATATAACTTCCTAGTTACGGCATTTTCGATATGGGGACTTACGTTATGATGAAGCACCATTTATCCATTTTCGCAGTTTCGCCTTAAAGGCACGCCCTAATTTTCTTAGTGATGCGCAGGGCCGTTCCCCGGTGATGGAGACGTCAGCCACAGATGAGCCTGGCCTCTTAGATCGGCCAGCACGTAACTTTGCACACCATTCCACAATGGTGTTTTTCGATAGACACGCTGCCCCATATATATATTCTTCGTCTTCGGATGAATGTCTACCGGCGGCGTCAGGCAAGAAAAGAATAACAGCGCGTTGGTCCTGATCGCACGCATTTGGCAATTACGTCGCCATAGGTCAAGTTTCTGCGTCTACCGCAAGAACATCGGAAAGACACGAACGCAACGCTAATCCTTTGCCCACAACTCGGTTCATATATTCCCGCATCGGAGTCTCGCTACGTTGCATATGCACCGCAGCAAGAATCTCAAATTCGTACCCGAGATCTTTTATGTCAGCTGTCTAAAGTACGACGAGTACAGACCGAGTTCAGATTATTGATAAGAAGGTATATTACTGTTTAACGTGCCATCGACGACATGTCATTGGAGGACAGCGCGGATTGTGGACAGAGGGGAAAGGACATCATCAACGAAGTTTTCAAAGGAACTCTACGAGCATTTGCCTTAAGCGATTCGACCAAATGAATGAAACCTAAATATTTCGAATGCAAGTCCGATGTCTTACCACAGCCCCACTTTCTTCAGTAACATTTTGTTCCAATGTATAGGAACAGCCAGGTAACAGGGCCCACTACAAAAATTATAAAGTAGGATGTAATGTGTAAATGAGTTACTGAAAAAGTTAATAATAAACCTAGCGAATACAAACCCCTCAGCGAAGAGAAAGAGCGTGTCGAAGAACCATTAATTACCAAATTATTCACTACGTAGTTCAATGTTAGACCAGAAACGCTCTACAGAAATACGTGTAGACAAGTGAACAGAACTCATTACTGGCTTGTGAACTGGGTGGGTGGTTGGATTATACTGCGCTCTTGGTTTTATTGGCCACTTGATGAGGCAGTTGTATTGCGTAGTAAAGAGGTCTGATCGATCGCTCACTCGTACATTCGTCATTTATTTCGGGAATGCCTCAGGGTTACTCGCATGGATATAACCTGGCACTGAATGGACAATGTTTCAGAAGTCGTATTGTGCCGTGGGGCACTACCGCTGTTAATGCATATTTTCATCTTGATGGTTGATTTTAGCAATAAACCTTCAGGTGTATCGGCATAAGCCATCATAAGGATGATATTAAGAAAGTTGATACAAGCTATGTCGTCAGACTAATGCCAACGTCTTAGTGTGCGGACTGTTTTATTTATTGTGGTCTATCTTACAGTTATTTAGTATAGTCTCCTCTAAATTAATTTAAGGCAAGGTGGTATGCACCCGTAGACAAGGGGTAGCGTCTTCGATTACTACACAAAACATCTTCTGTTCCGGGTTCGAACACCGTCACCGCTTAAGTTTTGAATAAAAATCATCAGGAATGACGGCCGAAGACTGCCAGGATAAAAAATCGCCCCAATTCTGCCAACTGCCTTGGCAAAGAGGGTTGAGGAGCAGACAGATGATCAGGGAACTGTACAGCCCTTTAGGTGGGAAAGTGTCCCTAAATGTGGAAGAATCAGCAGAGATCAACGGCATGAGGATTTAATTAAAATTACTGCATTAAAGACACTTACTGTGTATCTACAGGACATGTGTCTTGATGATCTCTCCGCTGGCCTATCAAATTAGTCCCTCATTCGGATTTCAGGAAGGTGACTGCTAAGTGCGAGGTTACCATGTGAAAAAGATTGAATAACCAACGAAAGTGTAACGTTGTACGAGTCTGGGAGTCGAATGTCAGAGATTTGAACGTGGGGGGGGGGGGGAAATCAGAAAATCTAAAAATGGAAAAACAATGGCTCAGTCTAGATGTAGTGGGGCTCAATGGAATGAAATAGAAAGAAGACGAGGATTTCTGGTCAGATGACTACGGTGTAATAGCAACAGCAGCAGAAAACGGCTATCGGGAATAAGATTCGTTACAAATAGGAGGTTAGGGTAGAGAGTGAATTGCTGTGAACATTTCAGTGATAGGGTCGCTCACATCAGAACTAATAGCAAACCCGTACCAACACTAGGTATTCTTGCCGACGTCGCAAGCTGAAGATGAAGATATAGAGAACGTATATGAGGATACTAGAGGGTAATACTGTACGCAAAGGGAGATGAAAATCTAATAGCCATGGGGGACTGAGATGCGGTTGTGTGGGAAGCAGTAGAAGGAAGGCTTGTGGTAGAGTGTGGGCTGTTGCATGGAATAAAAGAATAGAAGGATTAATTGACTTCAGCAATAAATTTCGGCTAGTAATAGCGAATACTCTACTCAAGTATCACATGAGGAAGAGGTATACTGCGAAAAGACTGGGAGATTCACAAAGAATTCAGTTATATTTCATCACCGTTAGGGAATCTTAGATTGTAAGGCATACCCAGGAGCAATTACAGACACACATAACAATTTAATACGCTGAAGTTTAAGACATTAATCAGGAAAAATCAGTGCAAAGAGGAGCGTACGAAAGTATTAAGGGATGAGGAGATAAACTTTAAATTCTCTAGTTCTGTCGATATGCGATAAGGAATAGCTCTATAGGCAGTTCAGTTGAAGAGGAATGGACATCTCTAAAAACGGCAACCACAGAAGCTGGAGAGAAAAATATGTACAAAAAAGGTAACTGTGAAGAAACCATGGAAAACAGAAGAAATAATTCAGTTGATCGATGAAAGAAGCGGGTGAAAGTGATAGGGGTCCAGTATAAGTCAGAATTTAAAAGAATTTGGAAGACTTATGATCAGCTAAGGCAGAAGGTATAGATAATACTCCAACAGAATTCTAAAATCACTGTGCGAAATTACAACAAAACAACTATTCGTATTGGTGTGTGGATTGGATGAGTCTGGCTATACACCATCTGACATTCGGGAAAACGTCATTCACACAGTTCCGAAGAGTATGGGGACAGACAAGTGCAAAAATTATCTCATAATCTGGAAACAGCTCATGCGCCCAAGTTTCTCATCAAATTAACACACAAAAGAGTGGAAAAGAAAATTTAGGGAGCGTTTGATGACTATTAGTTTGACTTTAGGAAAAGTTAAAGCCTCCGGAGTGGTTGATAACGGAAGCAAGAATGAAGGAAAATCAAGACACGTTTATAAGGCTACCAATGTGGAAGAAGCGTTCGACAATGTAAAATGGTGCAGGATGTTCGGAATTCTCAGAAAAATGTGGATAAGCTATAGGGAGAGACGGTTAACATACAATATGTGAAAGAACCAAGAGGGAATAATTAGAGTAGCGTCATCATCACTGGGTTGTCTGCCTTGCGGCAGGTTTTAACGGCATGGCCCTCCATGCTTCTCTGTCTTCTGCGTTCATTCTTTCGTACCCTCCTTGTGGCCTGCTGACATCATCCAGCATCTGGAACCTTCTCCCTTTCACTCTCTTTCCCGGAACGAAACCTTTAATTTCCTCTACTAGAAGGCAATCTCTTCTTAGATTGTGTCCTATCCATTGCAGTTTCCTGTTCTTCACCGTCAGCAGCATTCTCCTTTCTTCTCCAGCTCCCCTCAGTACATCTTCTCTCCTGACTTTATCAGTCCAGCTGATCTTCTCCATTCTACACCATATCCACATTTCACAAGCTTCAATTCTCTTCTGATGCTGCTCTCTCAAAATCTACGTTTCTGCTCCAAACAAGGTCACGCTCCATATTAAACACTTAAACAGTCGCTTCCTTAATTAATTGTCTAAACAACTAGTAAGGAGTCTTCTTTGCTTTTGAAATGCTTCTTTCGCCAGAGCCATTCTCACTTTTATATGTTGGCAATCCATGCCTTCTTTAATCGATCTTCCCAAATACTTGAATGCTCTTATCTGTTTCGTGATTTCTGATCCCAACTTAATTTTCACTTTTCTTTCCTCTAGGCCTCCCAGTAGGTACTGGGAGATGAAGAAGCTTGCACAGGATAGAGTAGCATGGAGAGCTGCATCAAACCAGTCTCAGGACTGAAGACCACAACAACAACAACAGGCCTATGACCATGCTTTTGATTTTCTTTTTATTAATTTTCATACCATATGCTGCACACGCTTCATTCAGGTCATTTAACATTTGAGTCAGCGTCGCTTGATTTTCTGCGAGGATCGCCATGTCCTCTGCAAATCTTATACACTCAATTTTCCGCCCACCTATCCTGACACCTCTTGTCGCATCCAAACAGCTATCTAGTACTTCCTCCAGGTAGATATTAAATAGGATCGGCGAGAGACAGTAGCCCTGTCTAACACCTCTCCCAATCTTTCTGTCTTCAGAGATCCAATTACCTATTAGTACCCGAGCTTTCTGATTCAGGTACAGATTTGCGACGAATCTTCTCTCCTTCAACTTTACTCTCTTCTTTTTCAAGATATCTGAAACTTATCCCACTAGACTCTATCAAAGGTCTTTTCGACATCCATGAACACAGTGTACACTTCTCTGCCCTTTTCTAGGTATCTTCCGCCGATGTGGTATCGGCTCCTGTCTATATTTGCTGTCTATGTGTACCGTATTCTTTTGTGATGTGCAAAAAACGTGTTTCCAACAACCAATGAGTTTTTCTTACAAAACCTAACCATTCTCGCACCTCTTAAGTTTCTGCTACCCAACCCAAACTTTCCAACCACATCTCCGTCTTTCCCTTCGCCAACCACCGCGTTCCAATCTCCCATTACTATGTTTCATGCCTTTTTCTTATATCTCTTCACCAGTGATTAAGTTCTGTTATAGCAGATTATAAGACCAAGAAAGAAATGCTCAAATTTAAAAAGGTGTAAGACAGTAAATTAGTCTTTCGTCCCTAGTGTTCAATCTATGAATCTGAGAAGTAGTTACGGAAATAAAAGAAGGGTCGAGAATGAGATTAAAATTCAGAGTGAAAGGATATCAACGATAAGATTCGTTGATGACATTGTTATCCCTAAGGTAAGGAATGAATAATTACAGGTTTTGCTGAATAGAATGAACATTCTAATGAGTACAGTATATGGCTTGAGAGTATATCGAAGACAGACGAAAGGAATGAGAAGCAGCAAATATGCAAACAGCGAGAAACTTAACATAGGAATTGGGTAATGCGAAGCAGATGATGTCAAGGAATTCTGCTACCTAGGCGGAAAAGTTACCACTAGTTACGAAACAAGGAGGACATCAAAAGAAGACCACCCCTAACACAAAGGGCATCCCTTGCCACCTTTCCAAGAAACATGGTAGGGAAATATGGGCTGTGGGAAAACGGAAAAAAAGAGTGTCGAAGCATTTGAGATGTAGTGTTGGCGAGGAAACGAATATATGGAAAACACTGACAGGAAGAGGGAACAGGTTGGTTAAGTCATCAGGGAATAACGTCAACGGTACTGGAGGCAGCTGTAGAAGGTAAAAGTTGTAAAGGCAAACGAAAATTGGAATACACCCGGTAAATGACTAACAACGTTGTTTGCGATTGCTATCTCTAAGATGAAGAGGCTTGCAGAAGACAGGAATTCGTGACAGGGTGCATCAGACCAGTCATAAGACTGATGACACAAAAAAAAAAAGAAATAAAACCTTTGAGAGGCTGTCTCTCTTAACTGTTAGCACTAGTCGATGGTACAGTTGTACACTGGGTCTCATGACATGTTTTGCATCAACGTTCTTTTAATGTTTTCTTTATTATGGCTTGAGAGAAAAGCACACTAGTGTCCAGTCAAAAACACCGATCAAGAGGGAAAGTAACTAACTAGTGTCATAACGACAGCGAACACATATAGTGATTTTAATATCATTTCTCAACAATAAAAAATTGTTCAAATGGCTGTAAGCACTATGGAACTTAACTTCTGTGGGTCATCAGTCCACCGAACTTATACTAACCTAAGGACATCACACACATATGCTCGAGGTAGGAGTCGAACCTGTGACTGTAGCAGCAGCGCGGTTACGGACTGAAGCGGCTAGAACCGTTCGGCCACAGCTGCCAGCTTCTCATCAATACTACAACTTCACATATGGATGGTGATTTTTATCGTGTAGTCGATACGCGTTGCGCTGGCGCCTGCTATCGACACCACAAAGCTGCTCCTGGCTGTCTGAGCATCGCTGGCCACACCACTGAGACGAAAGTAGCAAGACACGTCCAACGTAGTTCTCGTACCACCGTCGGCGGCCTCTCTCGAAACAGACCGACAAATGTATACGTCAGGTTACGTTCCAGTCACTTTCTAGTCCACAACACGCAGCAAGAAGAGTACCGTCACCGGCGATGACGGTGTTAGAGACTATTAGTTGGGCCCTTCAAGTTGAACATCTAGTCCTTGCATATGTTTGTGGACTTCGTATTTGAACAGCCACGAGAAAGAGTTTCTACTGAAGAGTTCTTCGAATTTGACTAACAACGACAGTCTAGTTCAGCTCAAGTGGTAGACTGGTTTCTATCAACATAAATCTACGTAGTCTCTGATCAACAGTCATAGCGAAGAAGTTATTTTACAATAGTTAAGTGATCATTTTGACTGTAAATATATTTCTATTCTTACATTTTACGGGTGCAATAATGATGTTATTTATCACCTGTTCATTTGTGAAAACCCAATTACCGTTTGGAGAACTGTCTACTGATATCCAGGTTAACACGCTCTCATGAACAGTGAGGATTTTGATAATGATTCACAGGAATTATATTCATTCAAAAGAACAAAGTATCTTTACGGCTTGACAATACAACAAATGCACACACAGAAGGTGTAGTCACATATTAATGTAACATCGTACAGATAAGCACCATCTGCAGGCATGCAAATGATTAAGACTTACAATTCACAGCCACCAGAGTCTACTTGTGTTGTCCGTGTTAACGTTGTTTCCAGTCTAGTGGGTTATATAAGGGGCATGAACACCGTAAAATGTTGAGTGGTCACTGTCGAAGGCACGGAGATGCTACATACGTGAGACAAATCTCTGAGTGCAACATCAGTACCTTCTCTCGTTTCAGCTATTGAGGATGAATCGGCTGAGATTGTTCCACAAACAATATGTGTGTGTGTGTGTGTGTGTGTGTGTGTGTGTGTGTGTGTGTGAATTGCTAAGGGACCAAACGGCTGAGGTCATCGGTCCCAAGACTTACACACTACTTAAATTGACTTAAAGTAACTTCTGCTAAGAGGAACGCACACACCCATACCGGAGGAAGGGCTCGAACCTCAGGCGGGAGGGGCTGCGCAATCCGTGACATGACGCCTCTAACCGCACGGACACTCCACGCGGCTTCCACAGACAACAAGTCATCTAAAATTTCTCCACTAGAGTTCAAGCAGGCATAAAGGCTTAGGGTAGACACACCCCACATTAGCGTCCACTAATAATCGTCCAGTGATTTTGGATCAGATGGTTCACGTCCATCGCATAAAAGAAATCTCCTTCAAGTCTTGAACACAATGCACCAGGCTGTTCAGAGTATTTCGTCCAGATCCTGCTGGTGAGGACTGAGTAAGTCTGGCAGAAAGTGTTGTATTTCCGTCCGGTGGGAGTTTGGGAGCGGTGCGGAGCGCAGATAGTGGCGGTGCGTCGTCAGCAGGGGAGCCGGCCCCCTGTGCCTTCCACAGGCCACGCAGGCAGGCTGGCAGTCACGCGGTGTGACGACGCTGTTCTGGCGCCGTGCCAGGTCTACGCTCAGCATTCTGCATTCAGCATTCAGCGGGCGTCCTGGCCGCGAACGGGCCCCGGGACGGCCGTTTCTGCTGCTACTGCGCTGACTCCACGTGCACTGCCACTCTACTGTCACTTTATCTGCAGGTGGCCCCTCCACATCCTTCCGTCTGCTGTGTTCTCACATAACCCACATCTACAGCTACATCACTACGTTTCAGTTCACATGTAAGTGTCTGCAGGAGGATTTTTCGGACCACTTACATGGTACTTCTCTGTCGTTCCACTCTCTAACGATAGGCGAAAAAAGTGAACACCTATATCTAAACTACTGGCCATTAAAATTGCTACACCACGAACATGACGTGCTACAGACGCGAAATTTAACTGACAGGAAGACGATGCTGCGACATGCAAATGATTAGCTTTTCAGAGCATTCACACAAGATTGGCGCCGGTGGCGACACCTACAACATGCTCACATGAAGAAAGTTTCCAACCGATTTCTCATACACAAACAGCAGTTGACCGGCTTTACCTGGTGAAACGTTGTTGTGATGTCTCGTGTAAGGAGGAGAAACGCGTACCATCACGTTTCCGAGTGTGATAAAGGTCAGATTGTAGCCTATCGCGATTGCGGTTTATCGTATCGCGACATTGTTGCTCGCGTTGGTCGAGATCCAATGACTGTTAGCAGAATGCGGAATCTATGGGTTCAGGAGGGTAATACGTAACGCCTTGCTGGATCCCAACGGCTTCGTATCACTAGCAGTCGAGCAGCCACGTCTCGCTTCCTCAGTCAACAGATGGGGACGTTTGCAAGACAACAACCATCTGCACGAACAGTTCGACGACGTATGCAGCAGCATGGACTATCAGCTCGGAGACCATGGCTGCGGTTACCCCTGACGCTGCATCACAGACAGGAGCGCCTGCTATGGTGTACTCAACGACGACCCTGGGTGCACGAATGGCCAAACGTCATTTTTTTTTCGGACGAATCCAGGTTCTGTTTACAGCATCATGATGGTCGCATCCGTGTTTGGCGACATCGCGGTGAACGCACATTGGAAGCGTGTATTCGTCATCGCCATACTTTCGTACCACCCGGCGTGATGGTATGGGGTGCCATTGGTTCCACGTCTCGGTCACCTCTTGTTCGCATTGACGGCACTTTGAACAGTGGACGTTACATGTGTTACGATCCGTGGTTCTACCCTTCATTCTATCTCTGCGAAACCGTACATTTCAGCAGGATAATGCACGACCGCATGTTACAGGTCCTGTATCGGCCTTTCTGGATACAGAAAATGTTCGACTGCTGCCCTGGTCAGCACGTTCTCCAGATCTCTCACCAATTGGAAACGTCTGGTCAATGGTGGCCGTGCAACTGGCTCGTCACAATACGCCAGTCACTACTCTTGATGAACTGTGGTATCATGTTTAAGCTGCATGGGCAGCTGCACCTGTACACGCCATCCAAGCTCTGTTTGACTCAAAGCCCAGGCGTATCGAGGCCGTTATTACGGCCAGAGGTGGTTGTTCTGGGTACTGATTTCTCATGATCTATGCACCCAAATTATGTAAAAATGTAATCACATGTCAGTTCTAGTATAATATATTTGTCCAATGAATACCCGTTGATCATCTGCATTTCTTCTTGGTGTAGCAATTTTAATGGCCAGTAGTGTGTTTGCACGAGTTCTGATTTCTGTTATTACGATGATAATTTCTCCCCACGTGCGTTGGGAACCGTAAAATATTTCCACATTCGGAGGAGAGGGTTGGTGTTTAAAGTTTCGTGAAGAGATCTCGACGCAACGAATAATGCCTTGGTTTTAAAGGTTGCCACCCCAAAACGCTTGTCGCATTCGTGACACTCTCTCCCCTATTTCACTGTAGTACAAAAAGAGTTCCCATTCATTTGGCTTTTTCGATGTCGTCAGTCCTGTCTGGTAAGCATCCCATACAACGCAATATTACTCTATCAGACAACGAGTAAGCTTACTGCAGGCTGTCTCTTTAGTACACCTGTTGCATCTTCCAATTGTTCAGCCAATAAAACGCCGTCTTTGGTTTGCCCTCCCCAGAACATTATATGCGTGATCTTTCAAAATTGTTGTCGTAAATTGTAATTCCTAGGTATTTAACTGAGTTGATAGCCTTTAAACGCGTGCGATTTATCGTGCAACCGAGAATTAACAGATTTCTTTTCGTACTCGTACGGATGACATTACACATTTCGTGATTCAGAGAAAACTGAATAGACCCGAGTGATATCGCGTCTAATTCATTTTCAAATTAGCATTAATATCCTGACGACTTTCCTAGACGATAAATGTCAGCATCATCCGGAAACCATCTAACACGGCGGCTCAAATTGCCTCATAAATCGTTTATATAAATTCCTTGTTCAAATGTTCAAATGTGTGCGAATTCCTAAGGGACAAAACTGCTGAGGTCATCGGTCCGTAGACTTACGCCCTACTTAAACTAACTAACGTATGCTAAGAACAACATACCCACCCATGCCCGAGGGAGGGCTCGAACGTCTGACGGGAGGGGCCGAGCATTCAGTGACATGGCGCCTCTAACCACGCGGCCACTCCGCGTGGCTAAATTTCTTAGGGAACAAGAGTTACCGCTTCTGTTTTATTCGCGTAATTTCCGTCGATTCTTACGTACTGCAACAGGAAATCTAGATTCAAGTCACACAATTGACCTGACACTTCATAGGCACGCAATTTGATTACAAGTTTCTGGTGAGGAACAGTGTCAAGAGCGTTCTGGAAATCTAAAAGTATGGAATCAATTTGAGACCCACGTCGACAGCACTCATTACTTCGTGAGAGTGAAGAGATAGTCGTGTTTCACAAGAACGGTGCCTTCAGTATTCTTGCTAACTGTATCTCAATAGACCGTTACATTCGAGGTCATTCTTACTGTTTGAACACGATGTATGTTCCAAAATACGACTCAAGATCGATGTCAGATATGCAGTTCTGTAAGTGAGCAGATTACTCCTATTTCCTTTCTTGAATATTCATGTGGCCTGCTGTGAAACTTTCGTCTTTTGATGTGGCCGAACGACCAGTTGTACATGATTCATAAGTATGGCTCCGAATGTTGTGTACATAATAGTTAAGTATAGCTCCGAAAGAGACCTAACATGTGCGCTGCCTGGACCGAAGTAATTGCCTCTGCTAGATGCTTTAAGCTGCTTCGCTGCACAAAGAGTATCTAAGTTACTCATGCTGGCAGTTGTTCTTAACTCGAAATCCGTAATATTTACTTTGTCTTCTTTGGTGAAGGAATTTCGAAAAAGTGTATTTAACAACTGAGCCTTACTAACGTTGTCTTCGGTAATATTATCACTGGTATCGTACACTGATTGTGTCTTGCCGCTGTAGAACTTTAGATATAATCAGATTCTCCTAGGTTTTTCTTTCAGATTTCGAGACAGAGTTTCGTTGTGAAGTTATTAAAAGGATCTCGCTTAGAAGTGTGCGCTAAGTTTCGAACTTCAGTAAAACATCGCCAATCCTGGAAAATTTGTGTTCTATTAAATTTAGCAGGATTTTTCCCCTTGCTTCTGCAACAGTGTTATGACCTGTTTTGTGTACCATGGGGGATGTATTCCATCTTTTATTGATTTAATCTGTCTAAATCTCGCAGCTGCCTCAGATCCTATTTCTTTGAATTCGAGGCACATCAGTCCTAAACATACGTAATTAACTACGAAGAAGTGGAGAGTCAGAGGAATGTGTCAAGTGAATTTTCATCTGCTTTTTTAAACAGATACGTTTTGCGTTTACTTTGGGTGGGTTTTTATGCAGCAATTGTCAGTCTCGCTGCAACAGCCCTGTATCCTTCATGATGATGCCCATTTGCTCAGAATTATCTGCTGCTATAGCTTCAACTATGTCTTTGAGAACATTACACTTCGACTTGATTCGTGAACTAATTGCTAAAAATAATTTTCAGAGAAACCATTCAGTACGATTTCGGACGACGTCTTATGCCTAACAATGACTTTAATAACGTATTTTCGCGAACAAATTGAGGGCAAATTAAAGTCACCACTAACTATAAATGTTTAAGTGAGGTACTTACTTGATAGTCAAGCTTTCTTTGAAGTGTTCTGCAGCTGCGTCATCATAATCGGGGGCGGGACGGTCGACAAAAGAAACCAAATAATAATTTTTTCGCGCTGTTAATTATAGCGTCCATCAATACCAAATCACAGGAACTGTCTACGTCAGTTTCGCTAAACTATAAGCTACCGCCAATAGCAAAACTCACGCTGCCACCTTTCTGAACACCGTTAGGTCCTATGTGAACTGTTCGGGTGAACTCATCTCGAGCTTTAGCCAGCCTTCAGTACCTGGGATTTCACGCTTTGTCTTAGCGCTTGGAGTTGTGGTTCTTCTCCAATAAAGCTAAAACTTAACAGCTTCAGTACTGACTTTTGCTATTTCTACCCGCTTCCTGTGCTATTCCTACACCCTTTGAGATTGATGCCCCTTATGCAGTTTCCCGATTCCTCTAACCTGCGCTATCGCCTAATCTCTTCTGTATTGAACACACTTACATTTTTTTTTTCAATTCTACAGAGCTGGCTAACATAACTACAGCTGAGAAACAGCTCACAACATTTACTACTGAATAAAGCATACACAGTATTTTCGTTTCAAGAGCACCGAGGTTAAGCACTGTTTTTGACCAGTTATCACTTTGTATAGAAGTCCGAATCGGTTTAGTTTAGACTTCCAAGAAGCTGTAGGTCCAATGGCTTAGTAATGATTTGGTGGTTGAGGCGGGCTGTAGCTTCTTGTCCACTAGCGTTAGGCATACAAACTCTCTTGAAGTCGGCACCAAATGTAGACCCTCTGAATCTCCGGTTGAATTCCACTTGACTCTCCACTTCGCTCTGCTGTCGTTGGGACTTGCAGATGCGCAAATGTGCGGCGGGCGGAAAGATACTGAGCAACGGCATAATCTCGCACATGTGACAGGTATTGCAAAATAGTGTCGCCTTGTGTACCCTTGACAGAAACTAAAGTATCGCCTAGTCGGCTTACGCCTGTGACTCAGGCAACCCATCTGCCTCACCTGTGCCGCGTAGAGCCTTGTGCCCCGCGGATACAGCACTCCCCATCCATTCACAACACTAGTGTAATTTGCTAACAGTGTCTCGTACCTGAATTTCATACTCTCCCTCTCACCACCAATGTAGTGCACGTAACATATTTTTCTGGAGAATGAGAGATACAAAAAATGTTTATTTTCTTATTGAATTTAAGCCTCTACGGAGTGAGTCTGTACAACAAATCTAATTTAATTTTCAGCACCTACATTTTGTTTTTTTGTCGGCTTTGACGTAAAGGCAGTGTATCTTGATGTCAAATGGCAGGTCTTTCTTTCGATCCTCAGCTAATGGCGCTCTCAGTCATCTGAATTTTTATCTGAACATATCTCTTAAACTACTTCTGTCATATTATCAAGCAGCGTATATCTCTAAAAGATCTCTTTTAAAGCCTTGATAAGATCTTAGCTTAGATGACTTTAGTTTTCTTGAGGAGATAAAAACTATTTTGCCATATGACGATAGGATGTTCAGCGTTCCGCGTTCTTGTCCTAGTCGGACAAAGTGGGCCCGACTGATCACCGGGTCATCCTCTACCAATGGCGTCATGTAATGCGTTATGGAGGGGCATATGGTCAGTAGAACGCTCTCCCGGTCGATGTCGGATTTCTTGACCTTGTAACCACTACTAATAGATTGAGAAGCTCCTCAATTGGCCTCTCGAGGCTAAGTGCACCCAGTACCAGTCGTGGCACCGAGGAAAAATCCCCGGAAGTACCGGAATCGCAGCCGGACCTCTCACACAGACTGACGAGACGATTTAAAGTAAATTGATTGCTTAATTTTAGATGAATACATGATATTCAAGTGTCCAAGTATATCTGTTACATATCTGTACGAAGATTTTTAGTGGGTTAAGTTGGACTCAAGACGGTAACTTCTCGCCGAAAACGGTAGGGTGAATACATCCATCTTTTCAGTCATCACTCTTCTGACTGCTTTGATGCAGGCCGCCTTGAATTCCTCTTTAGCAGCAACCTCTTCGTTTCAGAGTACCACTTGCAACCTACATCTCCAATTGTTTGCTCGATGTGTTAAAATATGTCTTTCTCTACAGTTTTTACCTTCAACACCTCCCTCTACTACCACAGGAATTATTCCCTGATGTGTTAAGAGATGTACAACCAGCGTGGCCCCTTTTCATATCTGCGTTTGTAATACACTCCTGGAAATGGAAAAAAGAACACATTGACACCGGTGTGTCGGACCCACCATACTTGCTGCGGACACTGCGAGAGGGCTGTACAAGCAATGATCACACGCACGGCACAGCGGACACACCAGGAACCGCGGTGTTGGCCGTCGAATGGCGCTAGCTGCGCAGCATTTGTGCACCGCCGCCGTCAGTGTCAGCCAGTTTGCCGTGGCATACGGAGCTCCATCGCAGTCTTTAACACTGGTAGCATGCCGCGACAGCGTGGACGTGAACCGTATGTGCAGTTGACGGACTTTGAGCGAGGGCGTATAGTGGGCATGCGGGAGGCCGGGTGGACGTACCGCCGAATTGCTCAACACGTGGGGCGTGAGGTCTCCACAGGTGCACGTGCCCGTCGACCTGGGACCGGACCGCAGCGACGCACGGATGCACGCCAAGACCGTAGGATCCTACGCAGTGCCGTAGGGGACCGCACCGCCACTTCCCAGCAAATTAGGGACACTGTTGCTCCTGGGGTATCGGCGAGGACCATTCGCAACCGTCTCCATGAAGCTGGGCTACGGTCCCGCACACCGTTAGGCCGTCTTCCGCTCACGCCCCAACATCGTGCAGCCCGCCTCCAGTGGTGTCGCGACAGGCGTGAATGGAGGGACGAATGGAGACGTGTCGTCTTCAGCGATGAGAGTCGCTCCTGCCTTGGTGCCAATGATGGTCGTATGCGTGTTTGGCGCCGTGCAGGTGAGCGCCACAATCAGGACTGCATACGACCGAGGCACACAGGGCCAACACCTGGCATCATGGTGTGGGGAGCGATCTCCTACACTGGCCGTACACCACTGGTGATCGTCGAGGGGACACTGAATAGTGCACGGTACATCCAAACCGTCATCGAACCCATCGTTCTACCATTCCTAGACCGGCAAGGGAACTTGCTGTTCCAACAGGACAATGCACGTCCGCATGTATCCCGTGCCACCCAACGTGCTCTACAAGGTGTAAGTCAACTACCCTGGCCAGCAAGATCTCCGGATCTGTCCCCCATTGAGCATGTTTGGGACTGGATGAAGCGTCGTCTCACGCGGTCTGCCCGTCCAGCACGAACGCTGGTCCAACTGAGGCGCCAGGTGGAAATGGCATGGCAATCCGTTCCACAGGACTACATCCAGCGTCTCTACGATCGTCTCCATGGGAGAATAGCAGCCTGCATTGCTACGAAAGGTGGATGTACACTGTACTAGTGCCGACATTGTGCATGCTCTGTTGCCTGTGTCTATGTGCCTGTGGTTCTGTCAGTGTGATCATGTGATGTATCTGACCCCAGGTATGTGTCAATAAAGTTTCCCCTTCCTGGGACAATGAATTCACGGTGTTCTTATTTCAATTTCCAGGAGTGTATATTCATTTCCTCTCTGATTCTGAGCAGAACCTCCTCATTTCTTACCTTATCAGTGGAAAAAAGTTTCAACGTTCTTCTGTAGCACAGCATCTCAAATACTTCGATTCTGTTCTTCTCCGATTTTTCCACAGTCCACGTTCACTACCATACAATGCTGTGCTCTAAACGTACATTTTCAGAAATTTCTTCCTCAGTTTAAAGCCTATGTTCGATGCTACTAGACTTCTCCTGGCCAGAAACGCCATTTTTTCCAGTGCTTGTCTCACTTGGGCATCCTCTTTTCTCCGCCCGTCACTGGTTATTTTGCTAGCTAGGCAGCAGACGTCCTTAATTTCATCTACTTCATGTTTGTCAATCCTGCTGTTAAGTTTCCTGCTGTTCTCATTTCTGCTATTTCTCATTACTTTTGTCTTTCTCCGATTTACTCTCAATCGATACTCTGTACTCATTACACTGTTCATGCCATTCAGCAGATAACGTGATTCTTCTTCACTTTCACTGAGGATAGCAACGTTATCAATTAATCTTATTAATGATATCCTTTTACCTTTGATTTTAATTCCACTCTTGAACCTTTCCTTCCTACATTGCCTCTTCGATGTATAGACTGAACAATAGAGGCTAAAGGCTATATCCCTGTCTTCCACCCAATAAGCCTTGGTTCTTGCACTTATTTTGTATTACCCCTCGCTCCCTATAGCTTGCCCCTGCTTTACTCAGACTTTAGAACGTCTTCCACCATTTGACAGTGTCAAATGCTTTCTCCAGGTCGACAAATCCTATGAGCGAGTCTCGATTTGTTCCTATGAACAAGTCTCAATTTTTCTTTGGTCAGCCGCATTGTCAGAACTGCCTCATTGGTGACTATATCTTTCCCAGAATCAAACTGATCATCAGCTAACACACCCTCAATTTTCTTTCCCATTCTTCTGTATATTTTTGTTGTCAGCGACGTGGATGCATGATCTGTTAAGCTGACTGAGCGATAATTCTCCCAGTTATCTGATTTTGTAGTCTTCATAATTGTATACGTGAAATTTTTCCGAAGGCAGATGGTATATCATCAACCTCATTCATTTTATACACCCATGTGCACAGTCATTTTGTTGCCACCTCCCACAATGGTTTCAGAAAAACTTATGGAATGTTATCTATCAATTCTGTCTTATTTGATTTGATTTCTTCCAAAGCTCTTTTAAATCCTGACTGTAATACTTGATCGCATACCTCTTCTATATCAACTTCTGTTTCTACTTCTATCACTTCAAACAAATATACAGGCCATCAGAGTTCCCTTTCCAGCTATCCACACTCTCCTCTACCGTTAACAGAGGAATCCTCATTCCACCCTTAACGTAACTGTCCTTCACTTTAATTTGAACGAGAGTTAGTTTGACTTCTCTAAATGCTGAGTTAGCCTTTCTCACAATCACTTCTTTTTCGATTTCTCACATTTTACATGCAGGCATTTAGTCTTAGCTTTCCTGCACTTACTGTTTTTTTATTTCGTCAGCGACATTTATCCTGTATTCATAAATTTTCATGAACATTTTTGCACTTCCTTCTTCATCAGCTGATGTATTTCTTGTTACCCGATGTTTCTTCACAGTTACCGTCTCTGTAACTATCTTTTTCTCTTCAACTTCTTGACTGTCCTTTTTAGAGATATCCATTCGACTACAACGGCACTGCTTACTTAGCTATTCCTTATCGCAGTATGTATAGCCTCAGAGAACTTGAAGTCTAACTCCTCTTTCATTATTACTACAGTATCCCATTTTTTTGCGGTTGATATTTCCTGACTAATCTCTTAAACTATAGCCTACTCTTCATCATCACTAAACCGATATCTGAGCCTATATCTTCTGTAAGCCTTACAAACTAGTTTCTGATTTAGGAATCTCTGGGCAACCATTATGTAATCTAACTGAAATCTTCCCGTATCTCCCAGCCGTTTCAAAATATATCTCCTCCTCTTGAGATTCTTGAACAGATTATTTGCTATTACTAGCTGAAATATATTGCAGAACTCAATTAGTCTTTCTCCTATCTCATTACCAGTATCATGGCCATATTCCCCCGCAACACCAGTAACAGTGTAATTGTTTGTAGAGCATCGTCGCCACCAGACTCCACGGGCTTAAACCCAGTCAAGGATCTGCGGTACTAGCTCCGTCTGGCTGTACGCGCCCTATATCCTCTACCGAGGAACATAGCGTAGCTGGCCACGGCGCTGGTGTACGCATGGCACCGTATCCCTATCGGTATAATCCAGAACGTCATTGACTCCCTTCCTGCACTTCTCGCGCTGTAGGAGGAGGTTATTTAGACTTCTGAAAGATGGCCGCAGTGTAGAGCTCATTGAATAATAAGTATTACAGTCAGTGAAACATTTGCCATATGTGTCATTTCGCTGGTATTTTCTTAACTTTTGGATCTACGAAAAAACAGGGACTTCCTTGATACACAGCCATCTAGTTAAGTTTAATTGCAGTCATATAATTATCATTTTCACTCTACTCTCCTTACCGTGAAATGAATAGTACCGTTCATATTAGTAACTTTGAAGTACATATTGCTGTTGGTGGCGTGATACAGTGACATTTCCTACCTTCGTCTCCGTGGACAATGCATAAAACTTCAAACCACACTGTCCCCAATTTACTATGGCACTCGTATAACGAAATACGTTTCTGCGCCTGCTATAATTAAGAGCTGTAGGAGCTAGGCACCTGTGGCTATGGATTTCCAAATAAAGGATGATGCTGAACTTTTGTTGACGTGTGTAGATCCCATGTTCATTCAGATCACACTCTTTGACGGCCAACACTTGTAGGTCTTACGGTCAGGAGTGTTCCAGATGCTCCCCAATGCAAGATTCGCGTTGACCTATAGAAGATCAATCGTTTTCATGACAGTACATGCAGCAAGCCATTGGATTCGAGTGCGCTCTGTCATAGCGCATTATTGACTTCAAAGCCGGACTCATCGGCCGAAATGTTGATTGTCAGTTGGCGGTAGGTTGATGAGATACGTCCGACGTCTGTAGTTTGTATCGCCCGAAAACCTTTCTGCTGAGCCCCCTAGGACAGCATGGATGAGGCGTGAATTACTACTTGCTGGTCTCCATATTCTCCCAAAAAGATAATCGGGCGTCAGACAGGTCTTCCAGTGCCTTACTGCCTCCCATCATGATCGTACTGTACCCTCCCCTTTTCTTTTTTATGGTTCCGTATCTCGTTTGGTAAAAACAGGACCCGCAGAGGACAGCTATGATGTCCGTTTTGTATGTGTCCGACTGTTAAGAAATATCAAATACAAATTTATGTCACATTCTTAGGTCTACGGCCACTTGGTGGTGTAGGACATTGAAGCTTTTAATTCAGCGCAATCAAATATAGGGCTACGTATTTCACATATTTTGACACTCGCAAACTCACTCTTCAAAACCTATAGTGTACTTTCACGAATTTGACAAGAAACAGGGTTTCATAGCACAAGTGAAGCAAAAAATATGAAAATTGTTAAATTTTAATCACATCACATAAAATATATCGTTTTCCCATTAGAACTTACATTGCGTTTATCATCTGCCAAAAGTACAATAGGTAAATATTACTCAGTAGAAACACAAAATGTAAGTCGATGTTATGTTAAGTAGCCAAATATATATATTTTATTAAATCCTCTTTTTCTAGATAAATAAGCTGAAGGGCCCTGCTCGCTTTTCTTCCATATCCAGGTCTCTATCAGGAATTACTGAAGATGTTTTGATATGACCTTGGAGTTCCCGTGGCCGATATTTTGCCAGTATCGATATCGATAAAAGTGAAAAACTTCGAGATCCTCGTTTTCCAGTCTACATGAACAATCTACATACATAAGTTAGATTGAACTGAGCCTCAGAACACGAGTCCACGTCGTACTTAGCTATTTTTTTCCTAACGACGCAATAAATTTTGTTTTCACTGTCGCAGTAAAATAAGAGCAACACTTTGTTAAATGTGGATCGTTATTCAGACTAAACCGACAGAAAATAATTAGTGCTTTGACACACGAAAAAACTCTTCCGGTCAGTCTTGGCACTGAAGTCATAATTTTAGTGCATATATTCACAAGATCTCCTAGCACATGGAGATCCATAGTAACTTTGCAGTTAATCCGATTTAATTCTTTCCCCTGAGAGTTAAGACGTTGTCGTAGCCCCTGGTACTGTTCTGGAGGTCCACAAGTTACTGAAAATTGCAGCACGATGAATGATCACAAATAAAGAAATTATCCTTATTGTGATTATACGGTAAGTAGAAAGAAGGAGACAAAATTTGCACACGAATGTAGTGGTGGATATGATATGCAATTTTGTACACTTATAGCTATCACCTCTGACAGCAACAAAGTCTCTTGCTCGGCTGTTCATTGAGTGTAAATGAGCTTTGATGACGGATACTATAACGTAATTTCTTGCTACTTCAGCTCTACTGGTGGGATCCGAACCCCATCGACAAACTTTCACATGTTTCTCAGGTATACCATTATTTATTGTATGAGTTATCCACTGACTCCCGCGGCTCGTTACAGACAACATAACCAGTGACAATTGCTCGTACTGGAGAACAAAAATGGAGAATGTCGTGCAGTTTAAAAGACCCTGAATGCGAATTAGGGTACAAGATGTCTCATTCTATTTTCCGCATCACCATTAAAGAATTTCCCAAAAGATGTGGGCTTATTCACTCTTCTTTTATTATGAGAGAGAAGGAGCCGGTGCACAGTGCGAAAGAGGCTGAAAAGTGAAAAACACTCGGACAGTGTTTGTTGTATAAAAAGAGAGAAAGGCACAATGGCAAGTGAGAGGGAAAGAGGGACACAGTGTCAGTGCGACCCAGAAAATATTAGATACAGGCTCCCAGGTAGATGCTATTTTCCTTGACTTCCGGAAGGCGTTCGATACAGTTCCCCACTGTCGCCTGATAAACAAAGTAAGAGCCTACGGAATATCAGACCAGCTGTGTGGCTGGATTGAAGAGTTTTTAGCAAACAGAAAACAGCATGTTGTTATCAATGGAGAGACGTCTACAGACGTTAAAGTCGGAAGTTCCATGCGGCTTTTCGTGGATGATGCTGTAATATAGAGAGAAGTTGCAGCATTAGAAAATTGTAGCGAAATGCAGGAAGATCTGCAGCGGATAGGCACTTGGTGCAGGGAGTGGCAACTGACCCTTAACATAGACAAATGTAATGTATTGCGAATACATAGAAATAAGGATCCTTTATTGTATCATTATATGATAGCAGAACAAACATCTGGTAGCAGTTACTTCTGTAAAATATCTGGGAGTATGCGTGCGGAACGATTTGAAGTGGAATGATCATATAATATTAATTGTTGGTAAGGCGGGTACCAGGTTGAGATTCATTGGGATAGTCCTTAGAAAATGTAGTCCATCAACAAAAGAGGTGGCTTACAAAACACTCGTTCGAACTATACATGAGTATTGCGCATCAGTGTGGGATCCGTACCAGATCGGGTTGACGGAGGAGATAGAGAAGATCCAAAGAAGAGCGGCGCGTTTCGTCACAGGGTTATTTGGTAACCGTGATAGCGTTACGGAGATGTTTAACAAACTCAAGTGGCAGACTCTGCAAGAGAGGCGCTCTGCATCGCGGTGTAGCTTGCTCGCCAGGTTTCGAGAGGGTGCGTTTCTGGATGAGGTATTGAATATATTGCTTCCCCCTACTTATACCTACCGAGGAGATCACGAATGTAAAATTAGAGAGATTAGAGCGCGCACGGAGGCTTTCAGACAGTCGTTCTTCCCGCGAACCATACGCGACTGGAACATTAAAGGGAGGTAATGACAATGGCACGTAAAGTGCCCTCCGGCACACACCGTTGGGTGGCTTGCGGAGTATAAATGTAGATGTAGATGTAGATTTGACAGTGACAGAGCTGCGCTAGGAAATGTGTGAAGGAGATAGCGCCTGTGGGAGAGGAATAAATTAAGATGAAAGTGGCTCAGAGCCTGTGATAATGTGAGACAGAGTGTGAGAATGACAATGAGCATGAGAGAGATAGTGTCAGTGACAGGAGACAACAACAGTGAAAAGGAACGAATGAGACACTAGCGGTAAGGGGATAGTGACAGTGAGAGGAAACAGTAGTATTAGGAGGGAACGAAGAAGTCTGTGGCTGTGGCACAGGTGACAATGACAGAGAGACACAAAGAGATAATAACAATGAGTTGGGCTGAGTGAGTGAAAATGGGAAAATGGGAGTGGTTTTGTACGTGCAACTTACAGCGGTGGACTAGTAGATGTGATCGGGAGTTGGGACGTGAGAGGTGAATTGCGTGTTAAAAAGACAGCAAATATGTTCAAATGCCAAAACAGTTGGGAAAATGCTTAAAGGTGCTGAGGAAGGTAGAATGAGGTACCTGTTACCCCACTTTTCTTTTATAGACTTATAATGAACAGGAAAATTTGCGCCTTTTTTGTGCTCATATAGGAACATTTTCCTCCGGTTACGTAGATATTTACGTCCATCATGATAGTGACCGAAGAACTACGACTCATCTGAAACCATGACGTGGCGCCAAATGTGCTTTCAGAATTGTCGTTCCGTCCTCCACTAAAGGCCCACCTATGGTGGCGTGTCGAGGGAAGTCGCAAGTATGGTTGCCACACTTACAACCCTTTGCTCTCCAAACGTCGTCACACTGTTCGTGTGGCTTCGTGTCTTGCGACAAACAAGTCAGATTCGTAACTCACGGTCCGTGGCGTTGTCCTAGATGCTGGAAGTCGGGGAAAAACGATATCTCTTGTGTGCTGATGGCGTGACGCTTCTGAGATCCTAAATGAAGTACCGTATAGCTATTTTGTACACATTGATTCCTTATTCACCAGATACATTGTGACATTCTCACCAACAAGAGTAGGAATATCTCGGTACGCTAACTAGTGCCTCGGTATTCCGTGATATTGCAGTTTACGAATTCCGACACGTTGGAAGGGGCACATATTAAGACAAATGGTTATGAATTATGTGCATGTATCATGAGAAATGTCAGTTTGTTTGGCTTATTTTACACTTTATTTGCAATGTTTATAATTTTTCAGCAATTTTCATGTCGAACACATGACTGATACGTATTCTTTGGCTACCACAGGTTGTAGTATTACTAGATGGAGCTTAGGCAAGTGAAGCTGTCGGAAATATTTGTCGGCCAGAGATGATGATGATGATGATGGTGATGATGATAATGACGACGTTTGGAGTGGGGGCCGCTCAACTGCGCAGTTATCAGCGTCCGTACCAATTCCCAACCTTTGCTCAGTCCAATCACGCCACTTGCATGAAAGATGATTAAATGATGAGGACAACATAAACACGCAGTCATGTCGAGGCAGGTGAATTGACCCCGACGGGAATCGAACCCGGGACCCCGTGCTAGGCCAGAGAGTGCGGGAGTTTGTTGTCACGGCAGTGTGAGGAAGTTGGATGCCAGATGTGCTGCACAGAGATTTTTATTTGGAAGGCTCCATGATGCGTGATTGACAATTGTGCAAGGTATAGTAAGACTGCATAGATAGACATCTCGTTTGTAAGCATGGGTAGTTCGCAGGGAGTTTCCTTTGCTGCTAGTACTACTTTATTAAATATTTTAGAGCATATATTTCGCTGTTGTTAACGCTATATACGTGTTTATATGCACAGAGAATTATCATTCAAGTGTTCAATATTCTATGAGGGACGTTAAATAAGTAACGCAACACATTTCTCCCTGATCAGTTTCCGTTGAAATAATGGGAATTCGTTGTGGGACATTGTGTAATATTCGCGCTTCAATCCCTATACTTTCATGAAGTTCTGGTAGGTGACGGCGCCAGACGTAGCCTTTACAATGGCGTCTGTAGCGGCGGTCCCTTCCTGCCAGAGAGCCTTCACTGAGCTTCTTTTGGTGGAAAAGCAGAGAATCGAAGATATTCGTAGGTGCTTGCATGACTTCTACGGAGACTTGACAGTCAACAAAGGCTTGGGGAGCTGTTCGACGATGTGTGTCATCTTTGGAAGAAGGTCCACTCTCCCACCTGCCGGCTGGCCGCCACAGATGTGATGCCTGCATTGTTGGAACGTGCGGACACCTTCATTCGAGGTGATCCACGGATTAATCAAACGCCTCGCTGCATGACTGGACGTCTCTGTTGGACTTCTCTTCCCCATCCACCAAGCAATCCGGATGTCACGCCGTCCAATTTTCATCCGTTTGGCACAACGAAGAGTGCACTCCACTTGAAGCAGTTCGTCGTCAACGGAAAGTTTATTGATGCAGCCAACCGTAGGCTCCGACCTCTGCCAGTAGCGTGTTTCCATGTGGACGTACACTATGTGATCAAAAGTATCCGGACACCCCAAAAACATATGTTTTTCATATTACTTGCATTGCGCTGCCACCTACTGCCATGTACTTCATATCAGCGACATCTGTAGTCATTAGATATCGTTAGGGAGCAGAATGGAGTGCGCCGCGGAACTGACTTCGAACGCGGTCTGGTAATCGGGTGTCACTTGTGTCATACGTCTGCACGCGAGATTTCCACACTCCTGAACATACCTAGGTCCACTGTTTCCGATGTGATAGTGAATTGGAAGCGTGAAGGGACACGTACATCACAAAATCGTACAGGCCGACAAACTGCATCAGGATCCACTGCAAGTACGATGACAGCTAGGTGGGAGGTGAGAAAACTTGGATTTCATGGTCGAGCAGCAGCTCATAAGCCACACATGACGTCGGTAAATGCCAAACACCGCCTCGCTTGGTGTAAGGAGCGTAAACATTGGACGATTGAGCATTGGAAAAACTTTTTGTGGAGTGATGAATCATGGTACACAATATGGCGATCCGATGGCAGGGTTTTGGTATGGCGAATTCCCGGTGAACGTCATCTGCCAAGGTGTGTAATGTCAACAGCAAAATTCGGAGGCGGTGGTGTTATGGTGTGATCATGTTTTTCATGGAGCGTATTGATTTCCAGCATTACCGATGGAGGGCGCCATAAACTTTTACGTCATTTTCAGTCAGGTGTCCGGATACTTTTTATCATATAGTGTGCAAGCCTAATCAGTAAGGTGGTGCAAGACATTCGCATTGCACGAGGATAATAGGGTTTTGTAGCCAAAAGGACAGGGAATATTATTTTGTATCGAAATCCTGAATAAAAGTAACTTGCTTTCGGAAAAAATACCTGTTTCCACCTCCATCAATTAGTTAAAGATATTTCTTTAGGAATAGGAAAAAGTGGATTTTACATAATTAAAAGTAGTGTATCTTGAAAGTATTCAGTACGATGTATGACAACGACGAGAAAGACGATGTCGAGAAAGGGTAATAGTTCATGATATTTCGAGTTTTTTTTTTCTACGTTATTAAAATGCTTCGGTCTAACTGCAAAATATCTTCTTACTTATTTATGTAACATTTCACTCAAGCGTATATTCACTGCTTAAAGAAGAAATATGTTTAGTAATTGCAGTGTTATGCGCTGCACCATTGTGTGAAATGTGATTATAGTTTTTGAAAAACAGAAAACAATGCTTAATTTGCTGAAACAGCCAGGTAAATGAATTAAACAAGCAAACTGCTGCACAGTGATTCGTTTCAGTTCATAATGTCTGCAGTGCAGACAGAGATTTCACATAAATTTACTGGAAGCGTTTTATAACAGGGCACAGTTGTGTTACGCAACAATTAGCCTCTATGTATGGTTATTTCATGAGAATGTTGTTGTAAGTGTTATTTACAATTATCCTTCACATTCATTTACAGACAGTCAGATGTAGTTTGGGTTAAGTATCGCATACATCAGAAGCAATTGGCACAATTATGTTCGTGTTTAAAAGTAGGGTACCAAAGGCGATTCTAGATAAGACTCAGTATTTGTAACTTAAAACTAGTCTCTGGGGAGAGGTTTTGCCACGCACACAGTTACTAAAAATAAAAGCACATTAGTTTCAACGAGCCCACTAACTTTTATCTTTTTTACCCAAGGTATAACACGGTCTGTCACAAGAAACCAACATTTAAATCTCATTTCCAAATGAGAAATTATCGTCAAATGTTTCTGCACCATGACTATCTGCTGATCGATTAATCGCATCCGCCAGAGCACGCTATCAATGTGCAGTCTCTGGTTTCCGGGAGTACGCCTAACGCAAGGTAGTATCACGGACATGTGGGGAGCTGGAAGGTATGCGAGAGTGACAAGGAAGTGAGCATGACGCGTTGACGAATGCCGAGGTGCGGCGACAGCTCAGCAAACAGTAACCATGGAGACGACGCTAGTACGAGGAAAATAGCTTTGAACTGACTGGCGACACCACTGAAGACAGAAAACAAGCAGCCGAGCTATCCACATCGTCCACGTCGTGCATCTGGACGAGCTAGCAGTTTGGTTCTACAGCCGAGCTGACTGAGGACGGCAGTACACCACCAATAGCACCTTCTACGTCTGTTTTCACTGCGTGGTCTTTGATGATTTTATAAGGTTAGGTACTAAAGTACTCAGTAATTGTTACTTCTTATTACAAATGTAAAATATCACCTTTACAAAGTGTTATATTAGCGGAAGATAGTTGGGATTTGAAGAGGCGAAACTGTTAACGGACAGTTAGAGCTTCCTGGAAAAGAAAATTATATTTTGAAATAAATGTAAGTTTTGGTTCGGCAAGTAAACAAGCACGCTGCACTCGTTCTCTACCACTGTTCTGCTTTCATTGCAAACTAAATGCAGATGACATTTCTCGTACCGACTGCGTGCAATTTTGCGGAAATGCTGATCAACTGCATACCTTCTGTATGAGTGTAATACAATCATTACCAATTTGCCTTCAGAGTTCTTACAGCATTATTGGCCAGCGATGTAGTTAGGCTCTCATTTGCAGTGTCGCCAACGTGCTGTGGACGGCATCGACCTTTAAGAAGTCAGCGCGCATCCGCAGCCTGGACGGCGTCCAAGGCGAGAGCAAAGTACCCGAGTCTGAGGAGCCATCCATCGCCCAGGCGAGCCACGGGCCACTACGTGCTCAGGGTTTCTAGGCGGACGTCTCTCCTGACCTGTTAGGGCCTCATGAGTGTCAAGAAAGTTTTAGTGATATAAAAAGCGATAAGAATTTACTGATACGACTGCCACAAGTCGTAACAGATTCTTACTTACTTATTACTTAACCAACAAAAGAGGATCACACAAATGCAACACATTGTTACCTATCCAACAAAAGAAGAACACATCTGCTTTCCGAGAGCACTGTACAATCTAAAATGAACGTAGTAAATAGACCATAAAAGGTAAAGGTATCCAGATGAATGGGTATAGTTGCTTAACATTGCCACTTAACGACGAATACCTTTCGTAAGGTCGACGGCTGCTCTCATGAATTACATCAGTAGTAAATAATAAGATGAGAAACACTTAGTGTTGGAAGAAGTACTAATGAGACTAACAACTCGACTGCCTATAATTTAGTGTAACTGCTTTATCCTGCGACTGCGACTTCTCAGCAAGACAGCAGAGTCTGGCGGGTTGCCGAGCTACAGGTTTACTACTGGCATCTCAACATAGACGGGCACACATCAGTGTCAATAAACAAATCGACCATCACACACACAATGGTATGCTTACAAGCTAACTTACAAATGCATCTATTGAAACTCGTGACGGCAGTGTCACCACCCACAGCACTCATGCTGAGCTACAGTCGCTTGTGATGTCGCGGAAATACGACTATCTTACTTGCACCAATCACGTGTCTGCAGGCATATGGAGAGAGTAAGTACCCCTCGCCTGTACTTAAGGGACATCCACCACCAGGGTGGTCAGTTCCAACTGTAGCTCCAGTCCCAGATGATCAACGCAGAAGCACCGCTACCAGCAGCCAGTCGCCACAGAAGCCATCGCACTCCTCTGGCCACTGCCTCGTTAGACTCTGTTATTGAGGGATGCTATGCAGCCCGGTTGGACTTAGATTGTGACAGAAAGTTCGGTAGCTAAAAGCAGTGACTCACTTCCTGCGGGACTTTGGCTATTAGTATTAATCATTCATACTTTGTGAAATAGTTGGAGAGTGACTTTTCAATTTCCTTGTGGAACTTTTTCAGTAACTATCGTACTGTGAATCATTCAGACTAGCGAGGACTTGTGTCTCCAGATAACAGTCAGTAAATATTTCATTTTAAGTTCTTATTTGTAATAAAAGTGTTGTTATACTCTACAGCCTGGAAAGCTTCCTCTTTGGTCATTACATTAGCTACCAAGGGAATACCAAAGAGCCACAGGTGAAATTAGAATAACTAAGTTGGAATTTATATGACTCTTTGCTGATCACGTCATGTGCAGTAAGTATGCACAGATACACAAACTGGGGCAGTAAAATGTCTAACTCTCCAGATCCTCACCACTAAGGTGATTATAATAAGAAGTACCAGTGCCTACGATTGGGCACACATCTTCTGAAACCAGCGTGCTGACCATTTTAGACGTCATACGATCAGTTTGTGCTTTGAGGTGCTACTCCATTGAGTGCTGGCATTAAGCTCCTTGCTAGTAATGGGCAAGACAGCGATTAAATTCCGTATTTAGTAGGCTTTTTCTTTATGTCTATCCACTCCGGTTGTAAAAGTAGTAGGTAAGACTGAATCAGAAGTAAAGTCGATAATGAAACAGAATAAAATTTGGTCAATAACTTTTCTTTATTTTAATTGTTTGAGTGAGTATACGTGACAAAAAAGGAGCTTCTGTAATACTATCTCTTCCAGTAATGACAATCATCTCTTTAAAAAATTAAAAGATTAACTGATCTTCCGAACTGTAGAATAATTTCACCAAAAATATAAGTGGATATCCACCTACTCTTCCTGACTGATCATAGCTAACTGGTTTAACGGCTGACTCTGCGTAGCGTGTGTATCTTCGTAGTACAACACGTAACACAGTCCATAATTCGTCTGAAGTTCTGATAAACACGAAAAAAGAGAAACACCTTGAAACATTGCGAAACACATTTAAATGCAGTGAAACAGGAAGACACCATAAAATGTAGACTTCAGTACTTCTACAGATGAATGTATAACACACGTTAATGAAGCACAAATGAAAGGTGTATCAAAAGAGAAAGTATTCGCCAATATTCAGGTATAATCTTTTTCTGAGAAAAAGCGTGTAACGGAAGAAGTTGTTCTGAATTGAACTTTAGGTTACTGGAAAGTGTAATTTAACATGCCTGGGAATTAAGTTATATGAGGTATTTTATACGTAACAACAATAAGAAGTCTAAGTGTAACTTCATTATACCAGGTGATTCGAAAATGAAGAACAGATTTCAATTCTTTAATACATAGAAACAACAGAAGACAGAAACACACTGCGCATGTCACTGTATAATGCAAATTCGAGATATTGAAACAGCTGCGCTGTTATTTATTTGTAGAAACATGCTGACTAGACAGCAATATAAATAATTATGGCCGGCCGGAGTGGGCGAGCGGTTCTAGGCGTTTCAGTCTGGCACCGCGCGACCACTACGGTCGCAGGTTCGAATCCTGCCTTGGGCATGGTTGTGTCTAATATCCTTAGGTTAGTTAGGTTTAAGCAGTTCTAAGTTTACTATACACTGTGGACAAGGTTGCAATCATGTCAGGAAAATCATAGACTATGAAGAGAATTTGTGCTGTTATGATAACAAGCGTGACCTAAATTTTTCTGGTCAAAATTATGAAAACCTAGTTAAAAGCAAAGTAGAGGAAGAAATTAATTTGGACAGTGATCAAAAGAGACGGTAGGAAAATTTATTGTGGGAATTTCAAGATGTTTCCAATGAAAAACCTGGAAGAGTCAGAAATTATCAATGCACTTTACACCTTAAAAATCACGAACCTTCTTTCCTCAAGCCTTATAGTATTACTTTTGCAAAAAGAAAATAAGTAGAGAGTGAAATACAAAAAAATGGATGCATGGGGTATAATCGAAAGACGTAGCAATGACTATAATAATCCTTTGGTGGTGGTTTCCAAACGTGGAGGGGGTGTTAGACTTGTACTTGATTCTAGGCACCTTAACAAATTTTTGAAAAGAGAAAATGATAACCCAAAAACATAGATGAACTGTTACATAAATGTGAATGTGTGAAATTCATGAGCAGCTTAGACTTAACTTCCGGCTTTCACCAAATTTCTTTAGAAATAAATTCTAGAAAATACACTGCAGTTTTGTATGGGGGAAAAAGTTATCATTACTGTGTTGTACCATTTGGACTAATTGTTTCTGTTGCTGAGTTTATTAGAACATTAGACCTTGTTTTGGGGGATGAACTACTGCCTAAACTTACTATATATGTAGATGATATTTTGATTTCTGGAAAAACATGGGAACGACATTTTGTATTGGTAACATAGGTGTGTACAAAATTAAGGGAATGGGGTATGACCTTAAAGTTAGAAAAATGTAAATTTGGAGTAAGTGAATTGAAATATTTGGGGCACATTATTTTGGAAAAGGGGATTGAACCTGACAGAGAAAAATTGAAGCTATAGAGAATTTTCCTGTTCCTAAAAATAAACAAAACAATTAAAATCATTTTTTGGTCTTGTTGGATTTTACAGAAAGTATTTCATTACTCAAGTTATGAATGCTTCTTGTTTATGTGATCTACATCTACATCTACATCTACATCTATACTCCGCGAGCCACCTTACGGTGTGTGGCGGAGGGTACTTATTGTACCACTATCTGATCCCCCCTTCCCTGTTCCATTCACGAATTGTGCGTGGGAAGAACGACTGCTTCTAAGTCTCCGTATTTGCTCTAATTTCTCGGATCTTTTCGTTGTGATCATTACGCGAGATATATGTGGGCGGTAGTAATATGTTGCCCATCTCTTCCCGGAATGTGCTCTCTCGTAATTTCGATAATAAACCTCTCCGTATTGCGTAACGCCTTTCTTGAAGTGTCCGCCACTGGAGCTTGTTCAGCATCTCCGTAACGCTCTCGCGCTGACTAAATGTCCCCATGACGAATCGCGCTGCTTTTCGCTGGATCATGTCTATCTCTTCTATTAATCCAAGAAAAAGAAAGAAAAATACTGTCTGGAATTGGTCATCTGTTTGTCAAAAAGCATTTGATGATATAAAGAAACAACTTTCACAGAGCAGAATTCTATATAGGCCTGACATGTCTTTACCCTTCTGTTTGATGGCTGACAGCAGTGATACAGGATTAGGAGCACATTCATTTCAGAAAAAAGTAGTAAGAGATCATATTGAACACCGTTCCATTGCATTTGCTAGTAGAGTATTACAAAAGTATGAAAAAACTTACGCTATGAGTGAAAAAGAACTTTTGGCTATACATTGGGCTTCAAAAAAATTTAAAAATTATCTTCTTGGACACAAAGTAATTGTTTTCTCCGACCACAAAGCACTAAGTTACCTACAGGAGTGTAGGCTTTATCACAGTAGAATCACCAGATTGGCATTATTTTTACAACAATTTGAATATGAAATTAAATATATTAAGGGGAAGGAAAATGTTATTGCTGATGCACTTTCTAGGTCACCTATTGGGCTAAATTTGGATAATGAAACAGGCATTGATGACAAAAATTTCAAAATCATGTATTTTAAGGGGTTAAAGGAAGAAGGAGATACTTGAAAAAATTGTAATAACAGTAGGAGACACCAAAATCGTGATGAAAATTGGAAAATGGTAAAAAGTTATTTGGCAGTTAAGCAAAAGGTAGATGATTATTATATGGTACAGAAAGTGATTCTGTTCAGAAGATAAAGACCTGATTTGGATGACTGGAAATTATGTTGGCCTGAGCAGCACATAGACACATTCGTTAAGTATATACATGAGAGCTTTGGACATTGTGGTTCTGTCAAATGCATACAAAATATTCAGGAAAATGTCTTCTTTTATAATATTGCCAGCAGAGTGAAGAAAAAACTAGCAGCCTGTGACTGATGCCAAAGATTAAAGGTGAGTAATCAAACATGCAGAGGGATGATGCAAAATATTTTGACCAGCAAAAATTTAGAGCTGACACCTTGCAACATTTATGGACCCCTCCCCGAGTCAAAAGGAGATTACAGTTTTATCTTTGTGATCGTTGACATATTCTCAAAATTCATCAAATTGTATCCATTAAGGAAAGCCACAAGTAAACAGATTACATCTAAATTAACCAGTGATTATTTCAATAAGGTAGGTACTCCACAAGCAATCTTGTCAGACAATGGCTCACGATTTACATAAAAATATGGAAAGATTTTGTTGAAAATGCAAACATAAAACGTATTTTGATTTCAGTTTATCACCCATCCAGTAATCCAGGAGTGAGGTACATGAGAGAGATAGGGAGGTTGTGCAGAACATGTTGGAGTAAGAACCATGTAAATTGGATTCAATATGTAAAAGATTTCGAAGACATAATGAACAGTTTGCAACATACATCCATTGGCTTTTCACCATTCAAAACTATGTTTAACAAAGACCCACTAGCTTTTTTACTGAAAACATAGATTTTCCAGTGTGTCAGATTTTGTCACCTCAGGAGAGAGAACAAATTGTAAAAGACACCATGAAAAAACAAGCAGATTACAAAAAGAGAAGACACGATGCAAAAGG
Organism: Schistocerca cancellata; assembly: GCF_023864275.1. NCBI lineage: Eukaryota > Metazoa > Arthropoda > Insecta > Orthoptera > Acrididae > Schistocerca > Schistocerca cancellata. Next base: position 336,509,595 of record NC_064632.1, read on the forward strand.
CAGGTTTCCACACATTAATATTGGTGATTTGGTTTTGGATAAAATGAAAGAAAAATCTAAACTTCTGACTTCATAATTAAAGAAATTTTTTGACATTTATATAGGGCCATTTGAGGTGAAAGAAAATCCTGACACAAATGCTTACAGATTGATCCATCCAAAGTCTAAGAAGTTATTTGGTTTGAGGAATGTAACTGAACTGAAACCTTATAAGTCTGATACCTAGATGGAAGTTTGCAAATCTCAATAACCTGGAATACAAGGAAAATTTTTCACATTTTATATTGTTTATGAAGTTTGTTTCCTATCATGTGATATGGAAACTATATATGGTACTGAAGCTTACTTATTGCTGACAGGAAGTTTAAAATGATTTTGCTTGATGAACCACGTACACACGTAATATACATACTATTCAATATACATATGGCTAGACGTAAGAAAATATTTTGATGGTTGCTTCTGCATTTTATTTTCTTTGTGTGGTAGGACATGTGCTATTTTAGTTGTAGTTTACTCATGTTAGTTATTAGACATTTGACAATCATATTTTGTGCTTACTACTATTTCCTTCATGTGCTGATGTCATTTATGCTGAAAACATTTTCTGAGCCTATATGTTGGAAAAGACTGAAATTGGAACATTATGAACAGGCTATACATGCTTATTTGACCACTTGACAGTTGTGATGTGGGAAATTCAGATCTTTACACACTGTGGAATTAAATCATTCTTTTGTGTATTATTGATGAACCATTCTGTCTGCCTGTGGAGGCAACACACAGATACTAACAATTGTCAGTTTTCTTAATTTTGTCGTTGTATATAACAAGTTTAGGATTCGTGTGATACCTTTTGATATTTTGCATATTATGTTGATGAAATTGAGGATGCTTGTTGTAAAATCCAACATTTACTTTTGTCATTTTGATAATATTTCTTCTGTTTTTGTAAGACTCGATGTAGCCCTGAGCACTTTTCTACCTTTGTGCATGTCATATTGTAGGTTTTTATGCTACAATTAGATTGGATCTGTATTGGGGGGGGCTGAATATAGGGATAGACAATATATACCAGTGATGGGCTTCTTAAGTTACTGTAGGGGTATTATCACAGTCGTCTGTCCTGCCATGCCTGTGTTGTATTTTATATTGGTGGGTGGCTGTTGATATTCTACTCTCAGTTATATTTTTTGAGCCCTTCCCTTTTATTTCTTATCCTACTGCCTGTCACTGATTCTATTCTATTTTTCTTCTTCTGCTGATGAGAGGGGGCTAGACTGAACTCTCCAGTAGTACCTGTTTTTATCTTTCTTTTCCATCCACAATTTTGAAGTATCGCTCCTCCCCTGTTGCAGTGTCTATAACTGTACCATGTCCTCATGCTCTTCAATACAGATCAACAAGCAATTGTTTTCTGAAGTGCTGTCTGGTGATACTTTTCTTTGTCACAAATTTTCATGTTAATGTAGTAAACTGTATCTGGTTGAATAACTTTGAAATTAATTTCCAAATTTATTTATATATTATCATACTGTATTACAGTAGAGTAAAAATTCCAATTACGTTCACCTCAGAATATTGAAGGCCTATGGATGATAAAAAGCTTGCTAATGACATGTCACAAAGAAGATTTTTTTTAAAGTAGTGTTAGAAAATGAGAAATTTAATGAGTGTTGTAATATATAGAATTTTTATTGAATATGAATCATAATTGTTAGACTATTATAATCTTGCGTATTGTTTCTCTCATGTCATTCTACTAGTGTTTGATCATTCTTGGTGACACAATGTAACACTGAATATTTGTGTAGGAACTTATACTGAACTGATGAGTAAAGCCTATGTAATAATTGCAGGTCAACTACCTGTGTAGATAAAAAACCTACCAGCTAAGAGGAACTATGTAAAGGGAATACATATGGACCTGTTATTAGAGGAAAAACTTAACTAGGAGAACAGGAACTACAGTGGTGAAGTGGACAGCGAGTTATATATAAATGATGGACTGAAAATAACAATTGGACACTTGTTTCAAAAAAAATTTTAATACTTTTCTTATTATATTGCCAGGAGACATATTCAGTGCTCATGTACATAGTTGTAACCAAAGATTCAAAGTCTTTGCATATTAACAGATAACATTTTGATATATATGTGTACTGTTGTAAAGAGAGTGAAGGGAGGCCTGTTGTAAAATTTAGTAATTTTTGCCAGTTTGAAAAGATATGGCTAAAGCAATTTTAATCTATTACATTTTATTTCTTTAATATTATACCATGAGGATCAGTAATCTTTATGTACTGTTTCAAAGATACTATTATTCTATATAATGATTACTGTAACTTACTACCTTATTATCTTGCTGTTTGGGACACCCAATCCCATGCAGCTTGTGCATGGAATTGTGTGTGTGTGTGGTGGGGGGTATTGTAATGGTACTTAAATTACGCAGCCATTACGGCACCTCAACTCAACCTCTCGATACGAGCAATATTCTACTGTGTTTCTGTAAAGTAGTTGACATATTTCTGAGACCACATTCAGATTTGATTTCATTAATGTAGAGATACTTTGACGCATTGATATGTTTCTGTTGCAATGATATTATTCTTATGTGTATTCTTTCTTTTGTCACTATGATCTTTGACGTACTTGTAACTCTGATTTTTGGGCGCATAAGCGATTATTAGTTAGAGTCGGACATCAAAAAAGTCAAGTCTTGGACGTCAAGTTGGAAAGATGCATAACGTAGTCATCTTATAAAATGTGAACTTTAACAGTGAGGAAGATGTTTTCAAGTATGTTTTGTATTGTGAAGTGATGTTTTGTGTGTTACGTGACATTGCAACAAAAGCAATAAAAAAGGAAGTGTAACTTTGATTCGGAGTGCTGATTAGTTTTTTACATCACCATTGTGATAACTTTGAAAGGTTTAATGTTCAAGAATGGTTTGTGAAGCGCATCTACAAAACTTTTGAATATAGCAGAATAAAAACTAGGCCTCTTTGCATCCGAGCTTGGAATCATCACCACCTAGATTTTCGACGATTGAGCCATGATTTTACAACGAGACCAGCGTGGTAAACACGAAAAGATGAGTGCCTAGTTTATTCATATTAAATGAAATGACTTTATTAATTGTGCTCTAATGACACCTGCCTCATAATAACTTTGTTGTTGCCCGAAAATGCAGTATTTAGCAGCGTGAGCAACACCACAATCATTATTAAATTTTGACCTTTGTTGTGGTTGGGTTGTTAGAACCTTTCATGATCTATTCGTCAACGGAACTTAAAGCCTAATCTGCCTTTCGCGGATACTTTGAGGGTACAAGCCATCACCACACGCAAAATCATTTGATAGTTTAAATAACCCTGCAGCCACTTGCAGTGTCCGTAGAGCGCATAGCTTGATCTAACGCCTCGACTGCTGTAATTAGTGGTGGCGCTGGGGCGCCTGAAGAGCGTGAGTCGCTTCGTGTGCGAACGAGTGACATCGCTGACGAAGGAGGAGGTCTCAACAGAAATCTAAGTGAGGAGGAAGTGTATGTTGACGTCATTAGCTGTCCTAGTTGCCACCCAGAATTATTCTCCTGGGTTGGGTACCGATTTAAGTCGGGAACCATTCTAAACAAGTGGATTTGTGTATCCTTTCACCCCAAACAATTGCAAGGGTTGTTGCTACGGTGGTGTGTGTGTGTGGCCACCGACACGTCTGCACCGATTGTACAGTTTTGGTGTGCTGGTAACTAGTGGACTCTGTATGGGGAAAATACTTCTGTAGCTAATGAAAAGTTGAGAGAGAGTGTTTAGTCCTTGGCTGATTGCTTGTATCTGGGCAAGCAGCCACTAACAGATTCAAGACTATGTGCGGGGCGACTGTTATTTTGAGCTCGAAGCTGTGAATAGTTGCTGTTATATTTGAAAACTTATGTTGTTTATGTTCGGCACGCGTTGCACACTCCCTCTCCCCTTCTTGTCACTACAACCTCCAGGCGCTCTTAATCATGTGCTGTATACAGTCATCAACCATACCATTCCGACCACCTACCTAATAGCCTAAGTGCCCACCTTTTGCAATGATAACAGCGGTGACATGTCGTGGCATGGAAGCAATAAGGCTTAGTAGGTCACTGGACGGAGTTCGCATCACATTTGCTCTCACAACTCATCTGATTCCTGTTAATGCAGGGGAGGGTGCGACGAGCTCTGACGCCACGTTCAATCTCATCTCAGATGTATGTACTCATATGGATATGGTGTCTGTTCTTTGAGACACGTCTGAAAGAACAGACACCATATCGTTCTGGCAATACCGGCCATGAACTTTTTCCTCTGTGCAGATGCACACATATTCCCTGAACTCTTACGGGACTAGGTAAGAATGTCTTGCACGAGTAATGTGTATGTTGGGGTGGGACACTACAAATTTAGTGCGTGGACATACCAGGTGAGAATGTGGGTCTCGCGGGAGACGTGCGTGAGATAGTCCCTACAGTCCCGCTATCGTCTGTGCCCTCGGTGGCTCAGATGGGTAGAGCGTCTGTCATGTAAGAGGAGGTCTCTGGTTCGAGCCCCGGTCGGGGCACACATTTTCATCTGTCCCCTTTGATATATAGCAACGCCCGTCGGCAACTGGAGATATTAATATAATTCTAATTTCTTCTCAGATGTGACGAATGTGGGCGGGAGGGGGGGGGGAATGGGGGGGGGCAGCACATCAACTGGAATTCGTAGTTGTGTTCCTCGAATCACTCCATGACATTTCTTGCCCATTATCTTGTTGAAAAATACCACTGCCGTCGGTTAACATCATCGTCATTAAGGGGGTAAGTGGTCTGAAAGCAGTGTACGGTACTCCTTGGCCGCCCCGGTGTCTTGCACCTACGGATGTTAGCGCGAAAGTTCCACAGAGCATAATGGAGGCCTCGCCAGCTTGTCTCTGTCCCGCAGTACAGATGTCAAGTACCTGTTGCAATGGTTGACTACAGAATCGCGTCCTCTCATCGGCTTGATGAAGAAGGTACCGTAATTAATCAGACATGCAATGCTCTGCCACTGTGCCAAAGTCCGGTGCCGATGGTCAAGTGCCCGCCTGAGTCGTAGTTGCCGATGTCGGGGTGTTGACATTGGTACATGAATAGGTCGTCGGCTTCAGATGCCCATCGTTGGTAGTGTCCGCTGCACTGTGTGTTCAGATACGCTTGTAGTTTGCTCAGCTTTAAAGTCTGACGATATTTCCTCCGCAGTTAGTCGCCTGTTCTTTTTCGACAACTGTAATGAGCTGTACCCCCCCCCCCCGCCCCCCATCCCCGCAAACGTCTGGGTGGGTTGAAGACAAAGACACTCACGATAGCACTCCTTGACTATCCAGCAAGTAGTGCAGTTTTCGAAATACTCGAACCGGACATCCAAGTCACACAATCTTTTCTCAGTCAGACTCAGATAGTTGGTGCACCTTCCCCATTCTACACACAGACAGCATGGTGACTGATACTACATGCATCATGCCTGTGTCTGAGTAGCAGTCATTCCTCAACAGGTGAGGCTGCTATCGCCTGGATGGGTTTATACCGACAGTAGATCGGTGGTCATAATTTTCTTGCTGATAAGTTTACTGTCGGAACGCGGGGTAACAGTTAGGGGCATCAAGTGCGGATTCCTACTAGTACGAGACTGGTGTGTTCACATAAAAACTGAAAGTGGAGCTTACCTAGTATTTTGCTATCGTATAAATTCTTGGGCTGATTCAGTTTATTGCATTTTTACTTGAGAATTTTAGTACGCACCTTAACTGCCTCTTAAATAATAAATGAAGATGGTGCTCGTACATCATTAGTGTTATTGAGTTAAATCTTGTATTGATTTCTGGTTAACGTAACTTTTATTTGAGAATTTTACTACGTTAATTATATGTCATTCGAACGAAAACTGAAGTGGGATCCTGACCAGCATTTCGCCTAGTAAGCGGTTTTGATTTATGATTCTTGAAACTGTGCCATTTGTAATCACAGAAGTGACTGTTGAGTGTTATGAATGAGGTCACTACTAAATTTTACATTAAGAGGGTCGTTATACTCTGAAAGAGTTATGTACATGTTTGCAACTGGGTTTGCCGCCGCTTGGACTGGAACCTTTTGTATCTGTGAAATAAAGTGCATTTTAAAATGTTTACATCAATCTCAACCCAGCATCACCGCACCACAGTGACCTCCTAGAGATACATAAGCAGCAATAAATGCCACAAGATAAGACCCAAGTTTAACGGCAGATAGTAGCAGTCAAAATGAGAAACAGATTATTGCAGCAGTGACGACCAAAACCACAAATGAAATTGATGTCACCTTGAAATCGTGTTATCAAACGAGAAACTCGTACGAGGCAAACGTAAACGAATGCCACTACTTTGAGACAACATGATGAGCAATTAACATATTGAACAGAATGTTTTCTCGTAATGAGCCAAAAATAAAAAAAACTGACTGATACGGATAGAGCGAGAAGTAAAAAGTGCAGTAAGACATATCATGAAGAAAGAATCATCATCTCGCAAGGTTCATAGCAGTCCAACTACTAAGCAGTGAAAACCAAAATTACATTTGCACAACATTCAAGATGAATACAATGATAACGACAAATCTATAAGAACTCTAGAGAGCCGGCTGGAGTGGCCGAGCGGTTCTAGGCGCTACAATCTGGAACCGCGCGACCGCTACGGTCGCAGGTTCGAATCCTGCCTCGGGCATGGTTGTGTGTGATGTCCTTAGGTTAGTTTGGTTTAAGTAGTTCTACGTTCTAGGGGACTGATGACCTCAGAAGTTAAGTCACATAGTGCTCAAAACCATTTTTGAACTGTAGAGAATCTCTTGAGGAAACGGTTCAGTATAGGAGCCCATGACTAGAAAAGTAATCCTACGACGATACCGGGCGTCGAGGTTACAGGGACCAATGTCAGCGAGTACGCGATCGCTTTGGCGGCAGGCTTATGCTGCTATGGCGACAGCGTCCTTGTCAAAATCATGGGTACTTTTTTGAATGATACTACCACCATGTGACCGTAATATTTTTTTTTTTTTATTGTTATACATTCCAGATTGCTGCCTTAGGCAGTAAGAAGTATAAATCATAGAAACAAGAAACACGGCAACCATGAAAAATAGTGTATATATACCACGATTCTGTACCTTACTTATATAGAAAATGACATCAGACTTGTATGAAATACAAGTCCTTCTCAAAAAATACCAATAAATAGGTATATACCACGCTATAATGTCTGAACAACATCTAACGTCGACATAGACGGAACTTCTCTCAAAAACCACCTTGGAAGGATTACAGTCTGCAAACTGCCATCTGTAGTGTGTTAGGCAACAAGGTAGCTAAAATCTATATTTTGCATGATAATTACATTATCTTTGCATATATTGGTACATAACAGTGTTTACAGTATATGACATGAAGGTGCACTATGGAGATCACATGTAAACATCGCTAAGTGTCTTATCGTAACATATTCGTAACGACGATGGAATTTCTACCTTGTAATGTAGTTAATTATGTTTAGAACGGCGCACTATATAATCAATTAGTAAATATATCGTTACAAACTGCAATAGCACTACGCAAATAGTAGAAGAACTCCATCCTGACAGTACAATCAATCAATGAAGTCACAACACAATGGTGACGAAATTGTGGAGAGGAGGAACATGGATACCATGGGATCCACATCTTGAAACTGCTTTCTTCGCCTGAGTTCCCCCTCTTCCTTGTCACACACACACACACACACACACACACACACACACACCATTGCCATCACTATCCTTTATGAATAATGCCTCACGTTCTGTTGGCTGCACAACTGCCGCCATGTTCCTACTCCCAAATACGTCGTTACCATTGTATTGCTATTTCCTTGGTTGATTGCGCTGGAGTGATGGACTTTTGGATGTAATGCGTCGTGGTTTAATTAATTAACTCTATTACAAGGTAGAAATCCAATGTTTGTTACAAGTATACTACGATAAGACACTTCACGACATTTACATGTGAACTTTAATTGTGGAACTCTATGTCATATATTGTAAACACTGTTAGGTACCAACGTATGCAAAGATAATGTCATTATCATGCAAAGTAAGCAGTTCAGCTATGTTGTTCGTAAAGTCAAGCGCCTGCATGCCAATCGGGAACGTTAGAGCTGAGAGGGTTGTAAAGAAGATATCAGCCAATTGCACACTGACTGATGCCTCTCCAGGACGACATCGCAACAGCAGCGGCTTCTATGCACAGAGAACGTCAGTGCTGCGCCCAACTGGCCGCGGCTGAGTTGTACAAGAAGGTTCAAGACCAGCCACCTGAATAGAAGGGTTAAAGCTCATTACCTTCATTACTTAGCTCAAGCTTGGAATTGTTATATTGAAAAGATTACTTATTTGGGCTGTCGCGACACTTTAACACAAAGTTAAGTATTTTAATTGATTTCCGTTTTGTGATAAAACTCATTAATACGATTTGTTTGAATTGTTTGTCTAGCTATCCGAGAAAGCAGGTTTCCTGAACACCCCATAGTTGATGACTAGGCACGATTCAACAGTTCCCTAAACACCACTGATTTCAGTGTGCAGACTGTGATGTCTCTCAGGCGATTTTTGGGAGTTTGTTCCAGATATGTCCATGTCAGTTGTTGACCAGTCATAATACTATGGCACATACATGTTTATAGGTAAGCACATTCATGTAATAGCTGTGCTGTAGGTTCCATTAATGAAAGTCTGTGATATACACTACTGGCCATTAAAATTGCTACACCAATAAGAAATGCAGAAGATAAACGGGTACTCATTGGACAAATATATTATACTACAACCGACATGTGCTTACATTTTCACACAGTTTGGGTGCTTAGATCCTGAGAAATCAGTACCCAGACGAAAACCTCTGGCTGCAATAACGGCCTTGATTCGCCTGGGAATTGTGTCAAACGGAGCTTTGATGGCGTGTACAGGTACGGCTGCACATGCAGCTTCAACACGATACCACTGTCCATCAAGAGTAGTGACTGGCGTATCGTGACTAGCCAGTTGCTCGGCCACCATTGACCAGACGTTTTCAGTTGGTAAGAGATCTGGAGAATGCGCTGACCAGGCCAACAGACGAACATTTTCTGTACCCAGAAAGGACCGTACAGGGCCTGCAACATGCGGTCGTGCATTATCCTGCAGAAATGTAGGGTTTCACAGGGATCGAATGAAGGGTAGAGCCACTTGTCGTAACACATCTGATATTTAACCAATGCGAACAAGACGTGACGGAGACGTGTAACCAGTGGCACCCCATACCATCACGCTGGGTGATACGCCAGTATGGCGAATACACGCTTCCAATGTGCGTACACTGTGATGTCGCCAAACACGGATGCGACCATCACGATGCTGTAGACAGAACCTGGATTAATTCGAAAGAATGACGTTTTGCCATTCGTGCACCCAGGTTCGTCATTGAGTACACCACCGCAGGCACTCCTGTCTGTGATCCAACGTCTAGGGTAACCGCAGCCGTGGTCTCAGAGCTGATAGTCCATGCTATTGCAAACGTCGTCGAACTGTTCGTGCAGATGGTTGTTGTCTTGCAAACGTCTACATCTACATCTACATCTACATTTATACTCCGCAAGCCACCCAACGGTGTGTGGCGGAGGGCACTTTACGTGCCACTGTCATTATCTCCCTTTCCTGTTCCAGTCGCGTATGGTTCGCGGGAAGAACGACTGTCTGAAAGCCTCTGTGCGCGCTCTAATCTCTCTAATTTTACATTCGTGATCTCCTCGGGAGGTATAAGTAGGGGGAAGCAATATATTCGATACCTCATCCAGAAACGCACCCTCTCGAAACCTGGCGAGCAAGCTACACCGCGATGCAGAGCGCCTCTCTTGCAGAGTCTGCCACTTGAGTTTGTTAAACATCTCCGTAACGCTATCACGGTTATCAAATAACCCTGTGACGAAACGCGCCGCTCTTCTTTGGATCTTCTCTATCTCCTCCGTCAACCCGATCTGGTACGGATCCCACACTGATGAGCAATACTCAAGTATAGGTCGAACGAGTGTTTTGTAAGCCACCTCCTTTGTTGATGGACTACATTTTCTAAGGACTCTCCCAATGAATCTCAACCTGGTACCCGCCTTACCAACAATTAATTTTATATGATCATTCCACTTCAAATCGTTCCGCACGCATACTCCCAGATATTTTACAGAAGTAACTGCTACCAGTGTTTGTTCCGCTATTATATAATCATACAATAAAGGATCCTTCTTTCTATGTATTCGCAATACATTACATTTGTCTATGTTAAGGGTCAGTTGCCACTCCCTGCACCAAGTGCCTATCCGCTGCAGATCTTCCTGCATTTCGCTACAATTTTCTAATGCTGCAACTTCTCTGTATACTACAGCATCATCCGCGAAAAGCCGCATGGAACTTCCGACACTATCTACTAGGTCATTTATATATATTGTGAAAAGCAATGGTCCCATAACACTCCCCTGTGGCACGCCAGAGGTTACTTTAACGTCTGTAGATGTCTCTCCATTGAGAACAACATGCTGTGTTCTGTTTGCTAAAAACTCTTCAATCCAGCCACACAGCTGGTCTGATATTCCGTAGGCTCTTACTTTGTTTATCAGACGACAGTGCGGAACTGTATCGAACGCCTTCCGGAAGTCAAGGAAAATGGCATCTACCTGGGAGCCTGTATCTAATATTTTCTGGGTTTCATGAACAAATAATGCGAGTTGGGTTTCACACGATCGCTGTTTCCGGAATCCATGTTGATTCCTACATAGTAGATTCTGAGTTTCCAAAAACGACATGATACTCGAGCAAAAGACATGTTCTAAAATTCTACAACAGATCGACGTCAGAGAGATAGGTCTATAGTTTTGCGCATCTGCTCGACGACCCTTCTTGAAGACTGGGACTACCTGTGCTCTTTTCCAATCATTTGGAACCTTCTGTTCCTCTAGAGACTTGCGGTACACGGCTGTTAGAAGGGGGGCAAGTTCTTTCGCGTACTCTGTGTAGAATCGAATTGGTATCCCGTCAGGTCCAGTGGACTTTCCTCTGTTGAGTGATTCCAGTTGCTTTTCTATTCCTTGGACACTTATTTCAATGTCAGCCATTTTTTCGTTGGTGCGAGGATTTAGAGAAGGAACTGCAGTGCGGTCTTCCTCTGTGAAACAGCTTTGGAAAAAGGTGTTTAGTATTTCAGCTTTACGCTTGTCATCCTCTGTTTCAATGCCATCATCATCCCAGAGTGTCTGGACATGATGTTTTGAGCCACTTACTGATTTAACGTAAGACCAGAACTTCCTAGGATTTTCTGTCAAGTCGGTACCTAGTATTTTACTTTCGAATTCACTGAACGCTTCACGCATAGCCCTCCTTACGCTAACTTTGACATCGTTTAGCTTCTGTTTGTCTGAGAGGTTTTGGCTGCGTTTAAACTTGGAGTGAAGCTCTCTTTGCTTTCGCAGTAGTTTCCTAACTTTGTTGTTGTACCACGGTGGGTTTTTCCCGTCCCTCACAGTTTTGCTCGGCACGTACCTGTCTAAAACGCATTTAACGGTTGCCTTGAACTTTTTCCATAAACACTCAACATTGTCAGTGTCGGAACAGAAATTTTCGTTTTGATCTGTTAGGTAGTCTGAAATCTGCCTTCTATTACTCTTGCTAAACAGATAAACCTTCCTCCCTTTTTTTTATATTCCTATTAACTTCCATATTCAGGGATGCTGCAACGGCCTTATGATCACTGATTCCCTGTTCTGCACTTACAGAGTCGAAAAGTTCGGGTCTGTTTGTTATCAGTAGGTCCAAGATGTTATCTCCACGAGTCGGTTCTCTGTTTAATTGCTCGAGGTAATTTTCGGATAGTGCACTCAGTATAATGTCACTCGATGCTCTGTCCCTACCACCCGTCCTAAACATCTGAGTGTCCCAGTCTATATCTGGTAAATTGAAATCTCCACCTAAGACCATAACATGCTGAGAAAATTTTTGTGAAATGTATTCCAAATTTTCTCTCAGTTGTTCTGCCACTAATGCTGCTGAGTCGGGGGTCGGTAAAAAGAGCCAATTATTAACCTTGCTCGGTTGTTGAGTGTAACCTCCACCCATAATAATTCACAGGAACTATCCACTTCTACTTCACTACAGGATAAACTACTACTAACAGCGACGAACACTCCGCCACCGGTTGCATGCAATCTATCCTTTCTAAACACCGTCTGTGCCTTTGTAAAAATTTCGGCAGAATTTATCTCTGGCTTCAGCCAGCTTTCTGTACCTATAACGATTTCAGCTTCGGTGCTTTCTATCAGCGCTTGAAGTTCCGGTACTTTACCAACGCAGCTTCGACAGTTTACAATTACAATACCGATTGCTGCTTGGTCCCCGCATGTCCTGACTTTGCCCCGCACCCGTTGAGGCTGTTGCCCTTTCTGCACTTGCCCGAGGCCATCTAACCTAAAAAACCGCCCAGCCCACGCCACACAACCCCTGCTACCCGTGTAGCCGCTTGTTGCGTGTAGTGGACTCCTGACCTATCCAGCGGAACCCGAAACCCCACCACCCTATGGCGCAAGTCGAGGAATCTGCAGCCCACATGGTCGCAGAACCGTCTCAACCTCTGATTCAGACCCTCCACTCGGCTCTGTACCAAAGGTCCGCAGTCAGTCCTGTCGACGATGCTGCAGATGGTGAGCTCTGCTTTCATCCCGCTAGCGAGACTGGCAGTCTTCACCAAATCAGATAGCCGCCGGAAGCCAGAGAGGATTTCCTCCGATCCATAGCGACACACATCATTGGTGCCGACATGAGCGACCACCTGCAGATGGGTGCACCCTGTACCCTTCATGGCATCCGGAAGGACCCTTTCCACATCTGGAATGACTCCCCCCGGTATGCACACGGAGTGCACTTTGGTTTTCTTCCCCTCCCTTGCTGCCATATCCCTAAGGGGCCCCATTACGCGCCTGACGTTGGAGCTCCCAACTACCAGTAAGCCCACCCTCTGCGACTGCCCGGATCTTGCAGACTGAGGGGCAACCTCTGGAACAGGACAAGCAGCCATGTCAGGCTGAAGATCAGTATCAGCCTGAGACAGAGCCTGAAACCGGTTCGTCAGACAAACTGGAGAGGCCTTCCGTTCAGCCCTCCGGAATGTCTTTCGCCCCCTGCCACACCTTGAGACGACCTCCCACTCTACCACAGGTGAGGGATCAGCCTCAATGCGGGCAGTATCCCGGGCAACCACAGTCGTAGGCCGATCGGGGGATGCGTGGGACGAGCTGGCCGTCCCCGACAAACCCCCATCCGGACCCCCACAGTGATGCCCATTGGCAACAGCCTCAAGCTGTGTGACCGAAGCCAACACTGCCTGAAGCTGGGAGCGAAGGGATGCCAACTCAGCCTGCATCCGAACACAGCAGTTGCAGTCCCTATCCATGCTAAAAACTGTGCAAAGAACGTCTGAACTAATCTACAGAGAGCGCAAACAAAACGACACAAAATTGAAGCGGTTATTAAAATACAAGATTGCCTAGTAAATGCAGTAATGCTGCCACTTGTGCACTGCTGACACACTGCTCGGCGGCGGAAGGAGACTACGCGATTTAACACTATTCGAGTACTAAAACGTGATGCTACAACTCTCAAATACTATAATACGCCCGAAATTTATGAATTAAACAATGCAAGTACCAAAAACACGCAAAGAAATTAAGACTGTTGACTCAGGGATCGAGACGTGGCTGCACGATCCGTTACAGCCATGCGGATAAGATTCCTGTCATCTCGACTGCTAGTGATACGAGGCTGTTGGGATCCAGCACGGCGTTCCGTATTACCCTCCTGAACCCACTGATTCCATATTCTGCTAACAGTCATTGGATCTCGACCAACGCGAGCAGCTATGTCGCGATACGATAAATCGCAATCGCGATAGGCTACAATCCGACCTTTATCAAAGTCGGAAACGTCATGGTACGCATTTCTCCTCATTACATGAGGCATCACAGCAACGGTCAACTGCTGTTTGTGTATGAGAAATCGGTTGGAAACTTTCCTCATGTCAGCATGTAGGTGTCACCACTGGCGCTAACCTTATGTGAATGCCCTGAAAAGCTAATCATTTGTATATGACAGCATCTTCTTCCTGTCAGTTAAATTTCGCGTCTGTAGCACGTCATCTTCATGGTGTAGCAATTTTAATGGCCAGTAGTGTAATTAGGCGTTTTAGACAAGTGTACATTTTTCACTAGAGACAGATTTGTCTTATAGGACCAGAAACGCTTATTTGAGAAAGGGCAGTCTAGTGTCTTTTGATGTATAAATAAGGGATAGAATCCTGGTATTTACAGGCAGTTTTTCGTGGTTTTGTTGTAGAAAATGACCTAAGGCAGAAATCTGGATCATGTAACAGTTCTTACAGTCAAATGGAAGCAGCATCATTCAAAAACATTTCAATGTCTGTGGCTCCAGCTAAAATTAAAATTACGAATCACGGATACATTTGACCTCATCGAACGTCTTGAGTGCTCAAAGATCCACTGAAAGAATTTACGCTTGCACCCCAGTAACTTAAAAAACTCACATGTGATGCCAACTGTTGGATCCGGCGGCAACATGCGTCTCTTCCTCATAATAGACAGACAAAAACAATCTCAATGTGAAATAAAAAGTTATAAACTTACTGTAAGCAGAAGTGGTAAACTGCTGCCTACAAATTCCAAATCTGAAGAGTTTCTGTCACTATATCTCTAGAAGAAATAAGTAAACACCCATATAGATTTTACAAATGAATGAAATCTGTTGGGGTAAAGGCAGACATGTAACTATGTTTTGGAAGAGGTCTGACCCTGTTTATTATATTTTATTCTATCAGGGGCCTAGGCAGATGAGTAGATAAACCTGAATGACTTTGAAAATTTACAATTGATTGCTACACTCAATATTGGCGATGATGCCACAATGAAAAATATAGTCCACAATCAGCTAACAAATTACCTAACTACAAATAACCTTCTAAACAAGTACCAATCACGCTTCCCTAAATATCATAGCACAACATTTGCCTATGGTAACAGAGGACCTGATGTTTGCCACTGACGTATAAGAGGGAATTATCATGTGATTTTCCTAAACTTCACCAAAGCTTTGCGATCATCGACTATGACATTTTACTTGCCAAAACGAAGCAGCCCAATTTCCAGCCAGGTGCAGTGCAATGGTGTCGCTCATACCTGACATCTCGCCTGCAATGCGTCGTGTCCAGCACCGTAAAGTCACAATGGAGGTATGTAGTATCAGGTCTTCCACAGGGTTCAATATTAGGTCCTATACTCTTTTATTCTAAGTAAATGATTTGTCATCAGTCTTGTCCTTCTGCAAATATTACAAGTATGTTGATGTTCAGTTGTATCAAAAACCTGTGTGTATAACTGAAGACCCCTATCGAGATTGTTAATACCATCTGCGTGCCCTATCAAAACGGGTTAAAGCTGAACTCATCTCAAACCAAAGCCATACTGGTTTGTCATCTCAAGCCCATCAGCCCATTGGGAATGCCTGTGGGGCAAATATTAACTTCTCTCTTTCAGAATTGAGTATGGGAGTAATAATAAATGAAAATTTAAACTGGAATGAGCATGTAACTGTAATATCAAAGAAGATATCAGTGTCTCTCCATGCCTTCAAAGGTTTAAATAGCTCTTCTCACTTGATATGTAACAGAAACTTGCCCAAACACTTATTCTTCGAATTATTGATTACAGTGATTTTATCCTGCAAAGCCTTTCTCAGGAAAGCTCACGGAGACCTGGAACGGTTTATGAGGCCTATGTTCTTAATATCTGTGATGTTCGATTCCTTGTTCACGTTTCTCCACCACATGCACAGAGATCCTCGCTGTGTGCCGACAAGTGCAGATATTTCCCTATCCTCTGTATTCTCTACTGTCTGAGCAATGAACACTGTCAGTCATATCTCTCTTTGACCTCAACATTCTTGTCTAAACAGCATGGCAGAGCACGCCTTTCCATCAGAGGAAGATTCTTTCTGTCCCACTCCATCGTTCAGCCACATTCTTGAAGTCCTCAGTCACAAGAACCCAATTATGGCACAATATCTCGAATTATATCAGAGAAGAATTAAGCAACATCTGCAGGTTTAAAATACAGGTTATGACATATCTATTAAAGCAACTGTAAGATTACCATTGTTCCTGTACACACACACTGCTCTTGTACATCTCTCTTTTCATCTTCAAATTCCTCATTTCCCAGTATTTGTAGTCTATTTTCCCATAACTCGCTATATCAGAAAACCACGATTTTGTAGATGTATAAACCCTTCTTATAAGTATCTCTGACATTACTGTTATTAATGTCACAATTATTATCATTATTATTATTACTACTGTCACTATTACTGACTGAAGCTGCATTATTACAAGTAATGTCAATGTTAACTTTGTTAGTACATAATCAGTATAATTTACTGAATATTAAATCATATATTGAAATACTTTTTCTTAGACAACTATTATGTAACAGATACTATATGTATTAAACCCTGGTCCGACTTAAGAGAAGGCCTGATGGTCCTAATCAGATAAGGTTAAATAAAGAAACAAATAAATAATTAAATTAATAAGTCTGCTTGATTCTAGGTTTGGTTAGGGAATTCTTAATTTTTTGTCTGCCAAATCCTAAACACTGTTGTTCGCAAAACATGTTTTATTTTTTCTCACATGTTGATGATTTTAAACCTAAATAGCAGAACTATGAATTATAGTGGAAAATGAATCATTATCAGGCACACGGTAAGAAAAATACACTGGTGACTCATACTTCCTCTTTACTAAGAGCGTCAGTCCTCAGTATCCTATCGGCAAAGTCGAAATAAGTCAGTTTGGGATGCTAAAGAAAAGAAAACGAAACCATTGTGAGTGTTACAGTATACCCAACATTATGCTTTGTATATACCATTATCAATTTAGAGGTTGGGCATTCAGCGGTTCAAGCTACATTTAGTATTCTTCATATTTGTGTTTGGCTGTTTTATGTGAATGTGTTATCTTGAAGTAGTGATAATTCTGTGGTAGGAGGAAAATAATGAAAACTATGTTGCCTACGTCACTGTGATCCTTCACGATGCTTATACTGCCGATTTGTGGGGATCTTTTCATACTTCCGTACAACTGTAATACAGATCACAGTTGTTGAATAAAGAGATAACGTACAATAATATCATTCCAAAACAGAAAGATTGCGGATCATGTAAGAGATAGGGCACATGGATAAGTAACAGTAGTTGTCCCTCTGCCTTTGATCAGAGATTAATACCATAGTTTGTCGCCATCCATGTCCAACGGCGGTGGCTGAGCGATGAAGTTGCAACTGCACCGATCCCACGGTACAGAACGCAGACACACACCACCGCCCACGCTATATCACTCTGGCTCTCAGCTGTCAGAGATTCCATTTAACCTGTATATCACTCTGATGCACTACGACGTCTGTTTTCCGGAGATGAAAAATATGAGGCCGTTATACACCCAGAAGAAAAGAATAGCACAACGTTCTAGTTCTGGGAAAGATAGTCGTAGATGCGAAAGTGGTTTTCTATCTGTTGTCACGAAAACTTATACGTGAAACTTATCCTTCAATAAAGGCACAATGTAATTCTTAGGTCTGTTTTGTACTTCACATGTATACCAATCGGTTCATAATGGGGAGTTGTAACATTCACTACCAGTTACGATACATTTTAAGGGTCATGTCGATGTGTATATGACTGATGTTTTAAACAAGACATGTGCAGGAATGTCCACCAACAAAATAGCTCAAAATATTGTGGTTTGTCTTCATCTGCTTAGTCCATGGCTTTGAGCTCTACTTCATGGTTTGAAAGTTTCTGGTTTCTTCTGAATTTAAGTTACTCCATTAAAGAAGTTAACTACCGACGTTACCTTCTTTTAATCTTTTTAAGGAATTATCACACTTGGTAACTGGCCAAGAAGGCTGTCCTGTTGGAAATTTAAATGTAACAAAAAATGTTTATCAGAAAGTGTTAGAAAACACATGTCTGACTGGTAACAGATCATCATCAACTGCATTGCTGTCTGAGGTGGTGCTGCTTAAGAACACGATTAACTTCGTCTTTATTTCCAAGTCAAAAGGGTGTTAAATAAACTTTTTTATGGTCGGAGGCCACATTAAAACATAAATAAATAGAGTTATATTTTATATTGCCTTCTTCAAGGAATGCCAGTACTTTTGGCTTGGAATTACTCTTGTTGATAATTTGACTGAACTATGTCTGAAAGAACAAAACTGTCCGGATAACATTTATAAGTAAACGTAGCTACCGTTTCCGAAAATTTTAAAATTGACAAAATAAGTAGCTGATGTAAGTGATTGTCTTGCGTTTCATATTTAAAAGTAGTGCTTAGTATTAAAATCCTGACGTGACAAATTTTCGTGGAGTAATGGAGTAATACATGCTTAACTCCAGCTTTATTAATTAACTTTTTATTAAAATATACTATTTTAGCTACATTTGACTGCCTGTAGTAAGGCAGTTTCACGGCCTGACTATTCTGTAAAACCACAGATACATTTTAATGTAATACAATTTGCGCGGACCGTGGAAGTTATTCTCTGATCTCTTGCCATACAATGCTGTGCTCCAAAGGTAAATTCTGAGTAATTTCTCCCCCAAATTAAGGCCAACGTTTGATACCAGTGGACTTCCCTTAGTTCAAATGGTTCAAATGGCTCTGAGCATTATGGAACTTAACTTCCGAGGTCATCAGTCCCCTAGAAATTAGAACTACTTAAACCTAACTAACCTAAGGACATCACACACATCCATGCCCGAGGCAGGATTCGAACCTGCGACTGTAGCTGTCGCGCGGTTCCAGACTGTAGCGCCTAGAACCACTCCGCTACTCCGGCAGGCACCTGTTTGTCAAGAACGCCTTTTTTGCCATTTGTATTCTGCTTTTTATGTCATCCTTGCTCCATTTGTCGTGGGCTATTTTGCTGCCTAGGTAGCACAATACCTTAACTTCGCCTACTCTGTGACCCCAATTCTAATATTAAGTTTCTCGCTTTTCCCATTTCTGCAACTTCTCATGACTTTTGTTTTTCTCCGGTTTACTCTGAGTCCATAACATGTACTCAGTAGACTTCATTCCATTCACCAGATCTTGGAGTTGTTCTTCACTTACACGAAGAATAACAACGTCATCAGCGAAAATTATCACTGATATAATTTTATTTTGGATTTTTATTTCTCTTTTGATAATTTGTTTTATTTCCGTCATTGTTTCTTTGATGTATTGAGTGAGGAGAAAGGAAGAAAGACTGTAGCCTTTTCTTACATTCTTTTTAACCCAATCACTTCTCGCTTGGTCTTCCGCTGAAGCTCATCCCTAATTTTCGCAGAATTTCTAATATCTTGCACGAAGTGTCACCACCGAACGCTTTTTCGAGGCAGACAGATCGTATGAAAGTCTTTTGATTTTTCTACGGTCTTGCTTTCATTGTGAACCACAACCTCATAATTCCCCCTCAGGTGTCATTACCTTTCCTAAAGTCAAACTGATCGTCATCAAACAGATTCTCAATTTTAGTTTCCATTCTTCCGTGTACTGTTGTTGTCAGCAACGTGTATGCTTGAGCCGTTAAGCACTCTTAAAGTCACTGCCCGTGCTTTAAGTCTCATCGAAGTTTGTTTTGACATTTCTGTAATCTGAGTCATTTCTGTTTCGATTTCATCACATTCTTCATGCATCCATTTCGCTTTAGCTTTCCTGCACTTCCTGTTTCTTTCACGCCATTGTGACTTGCATTTCTGTATTCCTAAATTTCCCTGAATATTTTTGTTCTTTCCTCTTTCGTCGACCAGCTGCAGTATTTCTTCTGCTACCATGGGTTCTTAGCAGTTATCTTCTTTGTATCTATGTTCTTCTTCTGTGATGGCCCATTTTATATAAGTTCATTCCTCTTCAACTAATGTGGCTACTGAGCTATACCTTATTTCTGTACCGACAGCCTCAGAGAATTTCCAGTGTATATCTTCATAGCTTAGTACCTCCGTATTCCACTTATTTAAGCACCGATTCCTGCTAACTAGTTCCTTAAACGTCAGAATAGTCTTCCTAACTATTAAATTCTCTTATGGATCTATATCTACCACCGGGTACGCCGTACAATTCAGTGTCAGATTTCGAAATTCATCTTTCTCCTCTCCCATTCCTGGTACCAAGTCCATATTCCGAAATAACCCTGTCTTCTACTTCTCCTACAACAGAATTCCAATCTTCCACGGTTACTACAATCTCCCTATATGTAATGAATTACCCGTCTAATATCTTCACATACTGTTTTAATCTCTTCAACTTCGGCCTGAAATATAGATGTCAGTGGTGGTTTTACTGTCGATTCTGATGAAAGCAAACATATCACTGAACTGTTAAAAGGATCTCACTCTCTGCCCTACCCTCCAATTCATAACGTATCCTACTCCCTTTACATGATTTTCCCCTGGTGTTGATATTACTCTATACTCATTTTAATTAGAGATCCTGGTCTTCCATCCATTTCACTTCACTCCCTCTCACTAGATTTAGATTGAGCCACAGTATTTCCCTTTCCACATTTTCTAGCCTTCCCACCACTTTCATCCACACCATGCCTCGTAAAACGTTATCTTCTCGTTGGTTATTCAGTCTTTTTCTCTTGGTCACCTCCTCCTTGACTATTCACTCGCGAAGATCAGAATGGAGAATTAGTCAGGAATCTTTTGCCAATGGATAGATATTCATGACACTTATCATTTGCTGGCCATGCGTCCTGTGGATACTGATTACGTGTTTTTAACACAGTTGTTTCCATTGCTTTCCGTATACTCATGCCTTCAGAGCCAGTTTCCCACCCCAAGGGCGAGAGTGTGCCCTGATCCTCTATCTGTTCCTCCTCCGTCTTCGACAAGGTCATTGGATATATAACTGTGACTTCTTATGCAAGAAAGCACGATAAATATGTATAAATATGTAGAGAATATGTTGTAAAGCATCAGTGAGTGGCAATAAACACAAATCAATCATCAGTGGATCTAAGCAACGCAAGAGTTACAGAAATAATATTCAAGTTTTGTATCCACGATTTCCCCAGCACAGAACAAACTCAAGCGCTGACTGAATCGAGCGCGTCATATTTAGGTTTGAATAACTACAACACGAATAAGCAGCTAGCTTCCAACTTATGGAAAGCACAAAGACCCGGAAGCTATGTAATATCAGTTGCCTCAATATCAAATCACTTTCGTAATTCTTAAAAAGCTTAGCACAGGCAACGACTGCAAAATAAACCGTATTATACGAAAGCCATACGACCGAAGTGACTCAAAACTTTGCGTATTAACAACCACTACAAATAACTGCAATGATCTCACCAATTGTCGGAACTGCTGCCCCGCCTCTGAACGGCAACCACTCATCACTCGACGACTCGGAACAAAAGTGCTATTAACTTAATTGGAAGCGTGGACCAAACCGGCTGCCTGTAGTCCCATTGGCTGGAAGCGTGTGGAACTCATCCAAGCCAAGCACGCTACCATGCACTGTCTCAGAGAGACACCACTCAAATAGACTGCACTACCTATTGACATTCGTTACAATACGTCTTCGCGAAAGTGTAAAGAGATCATATCGCGAGTTAAAGAAGAGAAACTTGTAGAAGAAATTGAAAGTGGATTTCCAACAGCATTCCGCAGTATTATGACAGTTTCTAAGGGCTCAGAGAACTTAAAAACCGCACAACCCATCCTTAGTACCTCCTTCTTCCAAAGTAAAGCTTCGTGACACATCTCAAACTTCAACCTACTCTTCATAGTTACTAAATAGAGATCGAGTCTGTATCAGCTCCTGAGCATGTCTTACAATCCAGTACCTCATTTCGGAATCTCTGTCCGACCATGATGTTATCCATCTGGTACCTTCCTATGACTGCAGGCCTTTACAAAATACTCCTCTTGTGATTTCTCGAAATTACTAGCTAAAATTTATTGCAGAACTCAAGCAGTCTTTCTCCTTTCTCATTGCTACTACCAAGCGCCTATTCTCCCATTATTCATTCTTTTATTTCTTCCAATATCACCGTATTCCAAGCGCTATGTTTATTAGATTATTATCTCCTTCTAAATTACCTGTTCAGTATCCTCATAAACACAATTATGATAATCTGAACACCCAAACATACGGATCTGAGGTATCTGAATCATCCAAAAGCAGAGGATGTGTAGAAATGTTCAACAATGGTAAGTGATTAACATTGCAGAAAATAACAGCTCCGTCGTTTGTGTGGGAGCTGATAGGCTGCGCTTATTAGGTGCAGTAGGTGCCGAAGGCCGCCTCGTGTACCCTTGGCGACTGGAGGACACAAAACTTTACGCCTCGCCTGAGCCAGTTAACACCAACGTTGTACTGTTGCCGATTGGAAACATGTTGCTTGGTTTCGTTTCGAATTGTATCTAGCGGATGGACCAGCACGTGTATGGTGACAACCTCATGAATCCATGGACACTCCATGTGCAAAACGTAAGCAAATAGAAGAATGACTTGTACACATCAAAGGTCACTATCAGCAAGCTAGTTAGTTTTGTAGTGTATCGACCATATTCGGTCAAAAGTACGCCAGAGCGGAAGTGAGTTGCAACACAGCCAGCCGCAGACAGGCAAGATTATTATGCTTTTAGAAGCAAAACATGGTTGACAGGTGTTGTGAAGCAGAGCCAGCTGCACATCGTATAGCAATAGCCGACGCTAAAATGCGCTGGCAGGAGGGCGGAATCCTTTCCTCAGTTTCCATCACAGAAGTGTTTAGACTACTTGCATTAAGCCCCAAACGAGTATAGTCTGGAATGTATAAATGCTCCGCCATTCATGAATTAAAATATCGTTGTTTAAGTATCACAGCGGGCACCACGCGTCTGTGACGCCCGGAGTAACGTTTTGGAATGCAGTAAGGCGTCCACTGTTTGACTATGGGGCAGAGCAGCCTGGCCTGGGTCGCGGAAGCAGCCGCCACCAGAGCACAGACCCGGAGGCTCGCTGGCAGGAGGTCATGGCAGCCTCCGCAGATGTGTCAGCTGTGCTGCCACGCTGTCATCATGGTCACAGCCTGAGATGTTGCGACAGTGGCATTCAAGTGTCCACACTTGGCCCTGCTCTTTGCGCTGTCACCAATGCCAGACGTGTATCGTTTCGCTTGAGAGCCAACAGGACGCCTCCACCAAGCTATTTGTGATGTACTACAGCTGAGGTGTGGAATGTTGTTGTTGTTGTTGTTGTTGTTGTTGTTGTGGTCTTCAGTCCTGAGACTGGTTTGATGCAGCTCTCCATGCTACTCTATCCTGAGCAAGATTCTTCACCTCCCAGTACCTACTGCAACCCACATCCTTCTGAATCTGCTTACTGTATTCATCTCTTGGTCTCCCTCTACGATTTTTACCCTCCACACTACCCTCCGATACTAAATTGCTGATCCCTTGATGCCTCAGAACGTGTGCTACCAGCCGATCCCTTCTTCTAGTCAAGTTGTGCCACAAACCCCTCTTCTCCTCAATTCCATTCCATACCTCCTCCTTAGTTATGTGATCTACCTAATATTCAGCATTCTTCTGTAGCACCACATTTCGAAAGCTTCCATTCTATTCTTCTCCAAACTATTTATCGTCCATGTTTCACTTCCATACATGGCTACACTCCATACAAATAATTTCAGAAACGACTTCCTGACACTTAAATCTATACTCGATGTTAACAAATTTCTCTCCTTCAGAGACGCTTTCCTTGCCATTGCCGGTCTACATTTAATATCCTCTCTACATCGACCATCATCAGTTATTTTTCTCCCAAAATAGCAAAACTCCTTTGCTATTTTAAGTGTGTCATTTCCTAATCTAATTCCCTCAGCATCACCCGACTTAGTTCGACTACATTCCATTATCCTCGTTTTGCTTTTGTTGATGTTCATCTTGCATCCTCCTTTCAAGACACTGTCCATTCCGTTCAGCTGCTCTTCCAGGTCCTTTGCTGTTCCTGACAGAATTACAATGTCATCGGCGAACCTCAAAGTTTTTATCTCCTCCCCATGGATTTTAATACCTACTCCGAATCGGTCCTTTGTTTCCTTTACTGCTTGCTCAATATTCAGATTGAATAACATTGGAGAGAGGCTACAACCCTGTCTCACTCCCTTCCCAACCACTGCTTCCCGTTCACGCCCCTCGACTTTTACAACTGCCATCTGATTTCTGTACAAATTGTAAATAGCCTTTTGCTCCCTGTATTTTACCCCTGCCACCTTCAGAATTTGAAAGAGAGCAAGATACATGAGGCAGACGAAATACCCTCAGACTTCAAGAAGAATGTAATAATTCCAATCCCAAAGAAAGCAGGTGTTGACAGATGTGAAAAATACCGAACTATCAGTTTAATAAGTCACAGCTGCAAAATACTAACGCGAATTCTTTACAAACGAATGGATAAAGTGGTCGAAGCCGACCTCGGGAATAAAGAAGGTAATTAAACAGTTCTACTAGCGCCTTAATGTCTCATTTCACTCTGCGTAGGTGACTATCCATGGGTCTTAATGATTGTTATCAGAATGGTTGGATCTGTTGTACTGTGATATTGTGGCTCTTACAGGGTTCACTGCTACGAATGTGAAGCTTTTGTGGTGTCAGCAGATAGGAGAGAATCACACACAGCGACAAGAGTATACTGCACCACAAAATGTGATCACGTAGTAGGATGGCATAATCTTGACTGTATAGTTGAGACGTTACAATTTCATCCACAGTATCATCTTGACGCTGGAGCACTGCAATGGATGTGGGCATGTCTGCCTAGATGGATGGACACAGTCTGCTGAGGAGATGCAACCATTTACGTCAGCTTCCATTGATCCAAAGCCATCATCGCCCTAGACTGCAGTGGGCACGTGAAGGCCGCTAATGGTAACCTGCGCTGCAAATTCTAGTGGTTTTGGACTAATACCTTGCCCTGCAGTGATAGCTCTGTGCGAGTCGGAAGATATCCTGTCGTACCCAGTCGGTAAGACTGCGTTGCTGAGCTGTACTGGCTATAATTTGGACCTCGATTGCTACATAAATCTGAACAGCTAATTCAGAACAGCAACCACTATATTAGAGAAGTTTTAGATTCCGAGTCACTGCCCCTCCACCAGGCACCTCCACATGCCGTACTTCAGCATGACAATGACGGCCACATGTCGCTACGAATGTGCAAGCCTCTGTCAAAGAACAGTGGGCACCACTGATTCCCTGACATGCCGCCTATCGTACCTGTTTTGTGACAGTCTGCCACAATCATTTCGTTCAGGTCTTCTTGCAGCCCCTGTCTTTGCGTTGTAGACGCACTTCTCGCATTCTTTGAGTCCATGCAACACATCTAGAGGCTCTGATTGCAGCGTGTGGGAGCGTCTCTCGTAGAAAATTCTCATGATCACAGTTCATGTACAGTTCTGCACTTGTACTCGTTTGTATATTGTTACGTCCTGATCTATGGAATAAATTTCCTTGTTATAATACGTTTTCTACTTGATGCTGCAATTTTGACAAAGAATAACATACGTTCTCAATCTCATTATCTACTGCTTGGAATGTTGGCAAGTTCACTTGATTATTGATGCTCATCTTGATGTACTACTGATTCTGATGAGAAGAGCACTACCATAAACTGATCACAGTAGTTCACACTCTGTCCTACTTCCCTATTCTTAATGATTACAACTCTTGCTATGCCATTTTCCGCTGTTGTTTACATTATCCTGTTTTCGCCTGTACAGAAATCCTCATACTCTTTCCAATTCAGTTTAGTGACCGTCACTACTTGCAGACTAAGCCTTCGCATTTCTCTTCCCGGGCTTCCGTGCTGCCCTACGGCTTACAGACTTCTGTCAGGCCTAGCTCCAACTCGTAGATGTTACCCTTTCGTTACTTATTCACTCATTTCCTGTTGCAACCCTCTTAGCACACCCATTCCGCAGATTTGAAGCCCGGGGGGGGGGGGGGGGGACGACTAATCTGCTCGAATGGAGAGCTCGTCACGACATTTTTCCAGTTACGGGACACATACCCTGTGTATACACGTTGTGTGTCTTTAGTTGAAAGGTTTTGATTGCCTTCTGCATACTCATACCGTTGATCACTGGTCACACTTCCGCCCCTTTGGCACCGTTTCCGAACACAAGGACAAAAGAGTGCGCTGAATCTCTGTTCACTGTACCACATGTTATGTCAAGGCCGTTGTCAGAACTAGGGAGTTTTTAGGTCACCACTGCCGACGATTTTTATTCGAAATCAAACCAATGACTGAGTTGAAACGTCGGATCCAGGACGTTTTGATTACTGCTAAGTTTCTTTTGAGATAACTAAAAAGAATACATAACACTTGGTTACATTTTCACTAATGTATACATTTATTACAGCAGAAGGTATAGATTACTAACGCGACAGCTGTTTCCCAACTTAGTGCTTTCTCTGTTTAAAGCGGCGCAGATGACTCATCTGCGATCGGGCCACTACAGTAGCAGATATCTTCAAATTCATTTTTTTTTCTCTTGAACCACAGATGCACCTTCTGTGACATTCCGAATCGGAAAATATTGAGCCTGACGAAATCCGCTCACTACGTTTCAATAATGAGTGCTTCTGATTGATGCACACAAACTTTTCTAAGGAATCAGAAATGCATAAAATAGACCCCTTAGTACATCTTATAATTACTCTCGTAAAACAACATTCAGTGGCTTCGTTACGAAGGAAGTATTACTTCGAAATGTAACTTAGAGGTCACTCTAAGCTACACATGTCTGTCACCTCAATCTACATTGAAAAAATTTTATAGAAGCTATACTGATATTACAAGTATTCTGTTGTATCCCTCATGTATTACGCCGTATGCAGAGTGATTACGTCACGGATCAAAGCCTACGTCCGATATACGTATGTTCAATGCACCCATTAAGCACCTTCATAGTTTCACCCGTTTGTAACATGAAGGTCAACATAACCGATAGAAAAGAAAAGAAAGAGTAACTACGGAAAAATATTTATGTATATTCCGTTTCTTAAGAAATGAGGAAGAGTTTTCTGCCAATTAAAAGTTATGAAAAAGTATTGTGCAGCAGGCACTTCTAATTACGAGGAACATAGCAACAGCCAGGCAAGAGCGTAGATAAGCCGTGGAGTGGCGGGGTGCGCCAAGGTAAGTCGATGTCGGTGAGCGGATGGAGACAGTGAGGGAATGAGAAGGGGGAGGGGCGCTGGTAGGATTGGAGGGGAGGGAGTTAAGCGGGTGGAAGCAAAGCTTGTCGCCGACATGCCTCCGGACAGGCGGAGCTGACTGCTGCACGTAATCTGGCAGCTGGGAGGCGTGTCGTCTGTACCTGTCTCATCACTCACATAGCTTATACTCTCTAGCCATCATTCAACACGTAGCACTGAACATGGACGAGGATGTGCATTTACAGAAGATGCCGCCAGAAACAGGAGAAGGTAAGTATAAAATAATGGTTCTGTTGCTCTACTAATCGCAGTATGGTAGTCGAACATTGACAGATTTTAGCGGAACGTAATTCATCACATTTGTCTTGCACATGGTGATACAGAAAAATATCCTGACTAAAAAACAGTGAAGTACCCAAAATATATCGCAAAATATAAATTTAACTTCCTTCACGTACATAACATCGTCTAGTACGTAAATAATTAGAGTTGCAGTGCTCTGTGACAAGTAGAACGGCCGAGATTTTATCAGATTCTTCGTGTTTAACTTAGGTACTACGCATGGTACGGTATATAAGGGGAGTGAACAGCATCAGATGTTAAGTTACGACTGTGAAAGACACGGAGATTCTGCGTACTTATTTGTGCCTACGTTACTGGGAGATGAAAGTGTTTTGAATAGCCTTCATTGTGGGTTTCCATTTGGCCCGGCAGTCGATTCGTGCAACATACTTATGTTTGGGGCTTTCGGATGTGACAGTGGCCCGATGTTGGACAGCATGGTAACGTGAGGCCAGGAGCTCTCGTATTCTGTGTGACCATTGGTCGGGACTAGTACCAGCCAGATGGCTAAATGGCGGCTACCATTCCATGCCGTTAGCTTCCCAACAAAGATGGTTACCTTTGGAGAGATTCCGTGAGCAGAAAGCATGGACTGATGGCGTATGGCGTCGCAGAGTGTTCAGGCATGAACGGCGATTCTGCTTTACCTCAGAAGACCGTCGTCCATGAGTATGGCGGTGACATGAGGAAGGGTCTCAATCCACAAGCGTTTTGGAGAGCCAAAGCAGTGTTAATCCTGGCACCATGGTTTGGAAGCCATCGACTGTGATTTCTTGTCATAGCTCATCGTCTTTGAAGGAGCAATGGATGGCAACAGACATCCTGATTCTTCATGTTATTTCTGATCTGAAAGTGTCGTGGTGTATTTCTCGATGTAACGATGCTTATCTATGAATTACAGGTGTGTATATTAGCTGTCTGGCGATGGTGAGGTGCTCCCGTAGGACATGTGTGTAACTGGATCGGTTGTCAACTCAGTCCCAGTGCTAGTATCCTAGACGTGAAGGTCTTGCCTAATGAGGACACAATGCCTAATAAGTGCATTTATGCAGGATAGAAGAGGTGCAACGCCATACTGATAAGGGGCTCATACTACTAAGTAACTTGTGAATCTGTCTGTATCTGAAATCTCTCAAATAATATAAAATGTTCTCTAAAACTGTAACGTTTAGTTTCTTTCCTCAACCCCATTGGGTACTACACACTTCTATTAAGTAATGTACTTCTAAAACCAGTAAATGAAGTTCAGTGTACTGAGAATGAAATCACTCCAAGAAAACTTATATGTCCACTTGGTGGATGTCCTGACAGGTGTCTGAAATCTTTTACTGACATCATGGTGCAAGACTCCCATCGGAGCGAAGCGCGGGAATTATTCACTAGACTAAGGCTAGATGGAAACTGTGCGTGTGATATGTATCGAGTGATGACCTCGATATACAAATCGTTCCATCTCTGATTCAGATGAGATGCGACAAGCTGTATGAAACAGAAACGACTGTGAAATAAATACCTATTACAAATAAGACGTGGGTATGGTCCTTGCTAATATTATTAATAATAAATGGAGCTATAGGGTTCATCTACTGCGACCAACGTTAACTGTTACAAATTTCAAAAGGAAATAATTTATATAAATTATTTATAGATGACCACCCAACAGATATATGAGAAAATTAGACATCGGAGTCTGCAGAGTGCAGTCAGTTAACATAAAAGCAACACTAAACAGCAAAGTGCACAGGAGAGGGGATGTAAAAGCTACTGGTACTAAACTCACGTTGCGCTAGCATAAACTGAAAGACTATTCTGTACCAGGAAAGATATTCACATTGATCATTGTGGTGCGAAAGTGCCAAACCCCCAAATACCTGAGCCAAGAGCAGCCATCAACAATATTGGTAACACGAACCCCTCAACTTCAGAATAAACACGCCTAACACTTAACCGACTCTTGTAATCTACCAAGTCGTCCGCCCATAAATCGTACCTTTGTTACTAGTGTCCGGCCAGCAAGTGTTACAAGGGGCATATTGGTTGACTAGGACAGAGCATAGAGAAATGCACAGAGTCTCCCCTGCAGCTCCATAGTGTCTGCCAGACGCCTGACCAGTTCTTCGAAAAACGTGTCTCTGCCTTGCTGCAGCAGCGTCCTGAGTACAAAGCTTAGCCGACTGGTGACAAACCACTGCCCCTGGTCCCAGTGGCAAAGCTCTTAGAACTCGAGGTAGTGGGTCCCCAGGGTATATGCATCATCCGCTTGGGCCGCCTCACGCTGCGAAAGCTCGCCAAAACTTTGATAATTCACCAAGCTACTACAACACGCAAATGCATTACCAAATTAATCAAAATAACATTGTTAAAGGGAATGTATGACCTCTTCAATCACCTGTATCTCAATTTGCATATAAAATCTTTTATTATGCAATCAAGGAAAAGAAAAACCACTATAATTACTGCGTGATCGAAGAGGGAGTAATAGTAGTAAAAAGGAAGCTGCGGTACGGCTCCAGCCTGATGTATTTCAAATGAAACCAAAAGTGGAAATGCATTTCGATCTGTAGGTCTGTACTGCGGATGACACCCCACTGTAATTGAGAAGTCATGATGTACCAGAACAGTTTTCCTCTTCCACCAATTCCATTCACGAATGGTGCGCATGGAGAAAGAGTGTGGCTGTCCACCTGTACATGACTATTCTTGAAATTCGCTTCCGAGTATACTGTAGTTAGGAGTAAGTAACATACTGCTTCTCAAGTATAGCTTCACCTCTGTGAAATGATGGTTGCTGCAGGTCCAATTTGTTTAAAAATTGTGTTATGGTTGGGTAGATATTAGCGTAATTAGCGTAATATTGCATTATTGTAAATCGTACGAACAATTACTTACAAATAATGCAGCTCGTCTAGTGTTATATTGCTCACAAATTCTGTGGTATACATCAACTGTTCGAATTATGTTCTTACGAACTGTTGTCGTTGTATCAGTAGAATTTCCTTCCTGTCACCTCGACAAGATAATATTATTGTCTAGACGCTATATCACCACTATTTTCAAGATCGTCGTGCATTCCAACAATGACAATCTTTTCAGATTTTTAATTCTTTTTCTACGAAGAAAGCCTTATCCGTTGTTAGTAATGACATACAGAGATTGAAAAGGAAGAGTACAGAACTTCCCGAGTTATAATAATACTTTGTTATGTAAGAATATGGGCAAGGACGCTTACATTTTCATAGAGGGGGCTTTATTTTCATCACAGCCCGCATACAGTAACACCAACAGACTGCACCAGGGGAATAAAATTAAAATGGATATATTTCAATGCCCGCCCCCCCCCCCCAAAATCTGATGATTATTTCCACTTTGAAAATACACTCCTGGAAATGGAAAAAAGAACACATTGACACCGGTGTGTCAGACCCACCATACTTGCTCCGGACACTGCGAGAGGGCTGTACAAGCAATGTAGCTTGCTCGCCAGGTTTCGAGAGGGTGCGTTTCTGAATGAGGTATCGAATATATTGCTTCCCCCTACTTATACTTCCCGAGGAGATCACGAATGTAAAATTAGAGAGATTAGAGCGCGCACGGAGGCTTTCAGACAGTCGTTCTTCCCGCGAACCATACGCGACTGGAACAGGAAAGGGAGGTAGTGACAGTGGCACGTAGAGTGCCCTCAGCCACACACCGTTGGGTGGCTTGCGGAGTATCAATGTAGATGTAGATGTAGATGTAGATCACACGCACGGCACAGCGGACACACCAGGAACCGCGGTGTTGGCCGTCGAATGGCGCTAGCTGCGCAGCATTTGTGCACCGCCGCCGTCAGTGTCAGCCAGTTTGCCGTGGCATACGGAGCTCCATCGCAGTCTTTAACACTGGTAGCATGCCGCGACGGCGTGGACGTGAACCGTATGTGCAGTTGACGGACTTTGAGCGAGGGCGTATAGTGGGCATGCGGGAGGCCGGGTGGACGTACCGCCGAATTGCTCAACACGTGGGGCGTGAGGTCTCCACAGTACATCGATGTTGTCGCCAGTGGTCGGCGGAAGGTGCACGTGCCCGTCGACCTGGGACCGGACCGCAGCGACGCACGGATGCACGCCAAGACCGTAGGATCCTACGCAGTGCCGTAGGGGACCGCACCGCCACTTCCCAGCAAATTAGGGACACTGTTGCTCCTGCGGTATCGGCGAGGACCATTCGCAACCGTCTCCATGAAGCTGGGCTACGGTCCCGCACACCGTTAGGCCGTCTTCCGCTCACGCCCCAACATCGTGCAGCCCGCCTCCAGTGGTGTCGCGACAGGCGTGAATGGAGGGACGAATGGAGACGTGTCGTCTTCAGCGATGAGAGTCGCTTCTGCCTTGGTGCGAATTATGGTCGTATGCGTGTTTGGCGCCGTGCAGGTGAGCGCCACAATCTGGACTGCATACGACCGAGGCACACAGGGCCAACACCCGGCATCATGGTGTGGGGAGCGATCTCCTACACTGGCCGTACACCACTGGTGATCGTCGAGGGGACACTGAATAGTGCACGGTACATCCAAACCGTCATCGAACCCATCGTTCTACCATTTCTAGACCGGCAAGGGAACTTGCTGTTCCAACAGGACAATGCACGTCCGCATGTATCCCGTGCCACCCAACGTGTTCTAGAAGGTGTAAGTCAACTACTCTGGCCAGCAAGATCTCCGGATCTGTCCCCCATTGAGCATGTTTGGGACTGGATGAAGCGTCGTCTCACGCGGTCTGCACGTCCAGCACGAACGCTGGTCCAACTGAGGCGCCAGGTGGAAATGGCATGGCAAGCCGTTCCACAGGACTACATCCAGCATCTCTACGATCGTCTCCATGGGAGAATAGCAGCCTGCATTGCTGCGAAAGGTGGATATACACTGAACTAGTGCCGACATTGTGCATGCTCTGTTGCCTGTGTCTATGTGCCTGTGGTTCTGTCAGTGTGATCATGTGATGTATCCGACCCCAGGAATGTGTCAATAAAGTTTCCCCTTCCTGGGACAATGAATTCACGGTGTTCTTATTTCAATTTCCAGGAGTGTACGTCTTCCCGTGAGGTGAATGGCTACACGCTCGGGACTTGAACTGCAGAGTGAAGTGTTTTCCACAAGTATCACAATTAAAATTTATTTTCTTTCAGTGCTCCACACTATGTGGAGCCAGTCAGTGTTTGTAGTCTCATTTAGTTTAGAGCTCCAGTAAAACATAAAAATGCTCTGCTTAAATAAGCATGATGATTCTCAGTAAGACCTCTATTCCTACCATAATTACCTTTCGCAAAGTGCATCGCCTTCTGACAAGTCAAACATTAACACATTCATATCCCAAAATAGGTAACAAGAGGGGATGTAAGATGTATAAGTACTTTAGGGTCTGTAAGAAGACAAATAGCCACACAAAACACGCTCTATATGGCATGCTTAAAAGAGCCACGTTGAAATCCAGCACACACAAATGTACGCCATGGAAGACATTGTTTCATTCGAAAAGCACAAGCAAATCCACTGGCATCTAAGATTGTTGCGTACTTGTAAATTGTGACATTAGAGGGACAGACACTAAAACACTCCACAACGATACCCACAGCTACATAACAATTACAGTTAAGGAAGCACTTAAGTACTTGGTAGTAGCAAATTTAAGAAAAGGCCTGACAAAATCAATACTAGTGGAACATTGACGTCCAAAACGAGTTGTAGCAAAGAATACGTGTTTCAAATAGTGACAAACACAGTAGTATCCGATCGCCTTGCTTACATTCATACGAGAAAGGTCACTAAGGGGCTGGTTATTGTCTCGAGTGCAACAGCCAGTAATAATATTTACAATATACTCGAAATAGGTGAAACACACAATGAATTTTTCAACCATACAATCAGTCAGGCCAAAGATATAAAACACAACGAATTTATTAAAACAGTTGTGTCACTGTTTTAACTTCCAAAAAGATGTTCATGAAAGCTAGCACGAATAATATAAAAAGTTACCCTTATGTATACGAACCACGGTAAACGCTCAACACAAAACCGAGTAAATTTCGAAAGGCGTGCGAGGCGCGTTCCAGTATATTACAGTTCATCGAACGGTTTAACCTTACCTCAATAAAAGAGAGAATGCCCGATGACGGGTGATGTAGTAACTTAGTCCAACTCTATGAAACTCAAGACCTTGTAGATGACTGTGGAAGCTATAGTGTAATAAAACTAACATCACCAACATTGACGGTTTGGGAAAGATTACTGCACATTGATTACATAAAATAACAAAAACTACATCCAATAAATGCAGTTCTAGCAGCGGGGTAGGTGGTGCTGATGTTATTCATACTGTTGAAATATTAATGGAAAAGCACAAATATCTCATCAAAGAACTTAAGTTAGTTTTTCTTGACGTTAAAGATGTTTCGAACGAGTGTTAAGAAAGCTAACCTGCCTGTCGCTTTGTAGGCAGTATATGTTAGAGAGATAAATTCATATTCTCAACTATATGTACGAGAACATCAAGACAAAAATAGTAAGCGAACAATTTTCGGAAAAAGTTGAAGTCCGATCTGCATTGAGTCGACGACTGTTGAATCTGGTCATGACAGATGTCACACAAGATCTTCAGGAAGCAGCTCAACGAACACTTTTATACAGTGAGGTCATAATAGCAATATCTATACCAGAACTTCAAGGCGA
This sequence comes from Schistocerca cancellata, assembly GCF_023864275.1. Taxonomy (NCBI): domain Eukaryota; kingdom Metazoa; phylum Arthropoda; class Insecta; order Orthoptera; family Acrididae; genus Schistocerca; species Schistocerca cancellata. The sequence goes on from NC_064632.1 coordinate 336,544,034, forward strand.
CCTTAACCCTTAGAACACTTTGCTAGAACGTAGAGGACATGCGATAAGTTGGGCCAAAATGGAGTGTGTGTTCTGTCACTTTTCAAGAACGGCCACCAGTGCTAAACTACTAGTACATCTAGACAATTTCCTTCGAATGCCAACCGGTCATTTCATGTACCTTACGTCGGCAATAACGTCCGCAGCCTCAACGGATAACATTTTGAAAGCTGTAAAACAATTGGGTAGTGAGAAGGGTCAGTAGTGGGAGTTATCTGTTATTGGAAATTAGAGATCAAAGACAATATATAAAAACAGGACAAAGGCAAGCAGGGCACACACTCTGAGCGTTATGCGCAAACTTAATTACGTATATGCGAGTACAATTCCCAGCCCGAAGCCTGGATTTCGGCCTTCTCTAGCGCAAACCGTGGTGTGCAGGAAAAGAGTCAGTGGGGTTCTGGAAGGTACCGACGGGGAAGTGAAGCCATGGCGACTTCAGTGCCGTGGCCAGCTGCACTAGGTTCCTTGGTTGACGATACAGGCCATTCAGGTGGCCCCAAATATAATCGACTGTATGGTAAACTATTCCTTGTGCACTTCGAACCTCACACGTACACTGTGACCTGATGATGATGTTTGGTTTGTGGGGCGCTCAACTGCGTGGTTATCAGCGCCCGTACAATTACCCAATCTTTGCTCAGTCCAATTTCGCCACTGTCCTGGATGATGATGAAATGATGAGGACAACACACTGTGACCTGTGTGATACCTTGCATTGCCCTGCTGATAGATGCCGTCGTGCCGAGGAGAAACGCACTACATGTATGAGTGGACATGGTCCTAAAAGATAAATGTATACTTAAATTTATCCATTGTGTCTAACAGAATGATAAGATCCCCCCAGGGAGTGCCACGACGACGTCCTCTTCGACCCACCTGACGATTGGGGTATGGTGTTTGCTTTCAGACATTTCACGCCATTCACGCCGACGGCCATTTGTCCGATGGAGCACAAAACTTGATGCAGCTGAAAAGGCCACCGGTCGCCTGTCAGTGGACGTCCATTTGCTATACTGTCGCGCAAATTGCAATATTTTCCGCCAATGAACAGCAGTCACCATGGTTACATGAACCAGGTTTCGCTAGAGGCCAAAACCCATCCACGTTCGTTGAACGACGGAGATCGGTGTACTGATCAGCGTATAGATGGTTTTTAGGTGGTTTCCGCTATCCCAGTAGTGGAAGACCGAGTTGGTACTCGAGCCCGGCCTCAGTTAGGAGTTCGCAGGTATCAAATATTTAGAAAAACCTTTTGCTAACTTCCACATGGATAACATTACATACAGACAGTTGGGATAATCATATTACGCCCCTGAAAAGATGAGGGTGTTGGGGGATGGTTTAGCGGCAAGAAGGGCATCCGGCCTCCTTTTAAATATACCACGCTGATATCCGTTAGCAACCATGCTTGACAAAGGCAGAACAAGCAGGATAAGAAGATCGACAGGTTTTGATGTGCTTACAACTATACAAATATGTGACATAAATGGCAGTTTCATTTGACTACATTGAGTTAGAAACCTACACCGCGGACAGACCGTAGACCATAGCATTTGATACAAATTTCGACTGGGTAACTGCTTTTGTTCGTGAGAGAAATGCGTCGTAACAAACTGACAACAAAATGATCTTATAAGAACTTCGTTTCTACTGACTGAGGTATGTACGCCTGAAGACGAGCGATATAACCAGCTTTAACTTACGGTTCAGAACGTTGGACCATATGCATGTCAGACGAAACGGAAGTTCCAGGTTACAGAGACAAGGGAACTACGCTGGTCTGGAAGAGTGTCCCTAAGAGACAGGATAAGAAATCACCACGACGAGGCTCTTTTGATGTGGCAGACATAGTATATCGGAAAGGTTTCAAGAGGATCGCCTACGCTGGTAGGGGCCTGTGATATGTTGTGACTCCAATCATAAGAGATGAATAGTACCTGACATAAGATCACTAAAAAGAGGACCTGGACGCGCAACGAATACACTCCTGGAAATGGAAAAAAGAACACATTGACACCGGTGTGTCAGACCCACCATACTTGCTCCGGACACTGCGAGAGGGCTGTACAAGCAATGATCACACGCACGGCACAGCGGACACACCAGGAACCGCGGTGTTGGCCGTCGAATGGCGCTAGCTGCGCAGCATTTGTGCACCGCCGCCGTCAGTGTCAGCCAGTTTCCCGTGGCATACGGAGCTCCATCGCAGTCTTTAACACTGGTAGCATGCCGCGACAGCGTGGACGTGAACCGTATCTGCAGTTGACGGACTTTGAGCGAGGGCGTATAGTGGGCATGCGGGAGGCCGGGTGGACGTACCGCCGAATTGCTCAACACGTGGGGCGTGAGGTCTCCACAGTACATCGATGTTTTCGCCAGTGGTCGGCGGAAGGTGCACGTGCCCGTCGACCTGGGACCGGACAGCAGCGACGCACGGATGCACGCCAAGACCGTAGGATCCTACGCAGTGCCGTAGGGGACCGCACCGCCACTTTCCAGCAAATTAGGGACACTGTTGCTCCTGGGGTATCGGCGAGGACCATTCGCAACCGTCTCCATGATGCTGGGCTACGGTCCCGCACACCGTTAGGCCGTCTTCCGCTCACGCCCCAACATCGTGCAGCCCGCCTCCAGTGGTGTCGCGACAGGCGTGAATGGAGGGACGAATGGAGACGTGTCGTCTTCAGCGATGAGAGTCGCTTCTGCCTTGGTGCCAATGATGGTCGTATGCGTGTTTGGCGCCGTGCAGGTGAGCGCCACAGTCAGGACTGCATACGACCGAGGCCCACAGGGCCAACACCCGGCATCATGGTGTGGGGAGCGATCTCCTACACTCGCCGTACACCACTGGTGATCGTCGAGGCGACACTGAATAGTGCACGGTACATCCAACCCGTCATCCAACCCATCGTTCTACCATTCCTAGACCGGCAAGGGAACTTGCTGTTCCAACAGGACAATGCACGTCCGCATGTATCCCGTGCCACCCAACGTGCTCTAGAAGGTGTAAGTCAACTACTCTGGCCAGCAAGATCTCCGGATCTGTCCCCCATTGAGCATGTTTGGGACTGGATGAAGCGTCGTCTCACGCGGTCTGCACGTCCAGCACGAACGCTGGTCCAACTGAGGCACCAGGTGGAAATGGCATGGCAAGCCGTTCCACAGGACTACATCCAGCATCTCTACGATCGTCTCCATGGGAGAATAGCAGCCTGCATTGCTGCGAAAGGTGGATATACACTGTACTAGTGCCGACATTGTGTATGCTCTGTTGCCTGTGTCTATGTGCCTGTGGTTCTGTCAGTGTGATCATGTGATGTATCTGACCCCAGGAATGTGTCAATAAAGTTTCCCCTTCCTGGGACAATGAATTCACGGTGTTCTTATTTCAATTTCCAGGAGTGTACATGGACTGAAACCCTAAAGAGAGACCAGCACATTGAAATAATGCAAATATTTTCAGAAAAACGGTTGCTAGGAAAGGCATGCTTATGACATAAAAAGGTAATAATGCAGGTACACCCATATATAATGGATGAATAAGTTTATCAGGACAGATAAACCGTACTTTGAGTTTAAGTCCGAAAAATGTGTAGTCAGTTACTAAAAATGGCTCTGAGCACTATGGGACTTAACATCGGTGGTCATCAGTCCCTTAGAACTTAGAACTACTTAAACCTAACTAACCTAAGGACATCACACACATCCACGCCCGAGGCAGAATTCGAACCTGCGACCGTAGCAGTCTCGCGGTTCCGGACTGAGCGCCTAGAGCCGCTAGACCACCGCGGCCGGCAGTTACTAAAAGCATTGATAAATCTGTACACAAAGGACAATGGGGGAGAAAGAAAAAGAATATACGTATATATAACTATTTTATCTTTATAACACGCTGATCCACAATACATTATGCTAAAAACATTGTTTCAGTTTTTAATTCACGAAACTTTATGCTGGCAAGCATAATCATGATTGACAGCATTTTGATTCGTTATAAAAATAAGCCACCTACATGAAAACACATGTACTCCGCAAGTAATCTTACGATGCGTGTCAGTGGAGACTTCCGGGAACGCTACCATTTCCCCATGTCCATGTTAGGTGTAAGTATGTGAAAGGTACGCGGAATGTCGGTACGCCTCTGCAAAGGCTCTGAATTTTTTGTTGCGGTCATTTCGCGAGCCATATGAGAGAAGGAATAATACTATTGTTGGAACATACGTTTTTGAACTTCTCAAGTAGCGCTTGCCATTGGACTTTGTTGAGCAGCACCTTACAGGAACTGCAATGATTAAAAACACACCTGTGACGAAACATGCCACACTTCGTCGACTCTTCCCTAACTATCCTGTTAATCTTATAATTATGTAGGGACTTCAGAAAGTACGACTTATATGAAGGAAAAGTCTAAATTGCACACGGATTCACCGTTAAATCCTGTCGACATATGGAGCAAATCCTCCACTGCCGAAGTGAAATTGTGCCAACTATTTGACGAAGATCGTAGAGGAGCAGCTGATCCTAATTCGGAAGACCTTTCACCATGCCATTTACATCTTTTGGACAGATTGGGGGGAAGGGAGGGGAGGAAAAGACTTTCCATCCATGAGGACGTTCATAAGCTGTTCTCGCATGGCTCCGTCACCAATAAGAGGAGTTCTATCCTCGAGAAATTGAACGAGTTGTAGGACCCCCCGACCGTTGCTTACAGACTTGGTAACTATGTTCAAAATTAATCCCATACCACTTTCACAGGTTTCGCAGCATAAAATAACAGTTTTTTAGCCCGCGATAATAATGTGCAACTCTACTTTTTCACAACCACCTTATTGTAAAGGGTGGCTGCAATTTAACTTTCGCTACTTGAGAAGGTGTAGACGGAATACCAGAGTAACTTTATAGGAACGATATTCAAATAGTGCGCTGGATGTTCGTAGGAGAGCTTCTGTAAAGATTGGAAGGTAGGGGACGAGGTACTGGCAGAAGTAAAGCTGTGAGGACGGGGCGTGAGTCGTGCGTGGGTAGCTCATTTGGTAGAGCACTTGCCCGCGAAAGGCAAAGGTCCCGAGTTCGAGTCTCGGTCCGGCACACAGTTTTAATCTGCCAGGAAGTTTCATATCAGCGCACACTCCGCTGCAGAGTGAAAATCTCATTCTGGAAACAGCAATACTACTGCTGCTCTGCACGAGTATCGTTGATTGTTCTAAAAGTTACTGTTGCCATGGCTGAGCATTCTGGACGCAATGTGTGACCTTCTAGTAACGCACGAGATGGGTTACGACAGCTTAAAATTCCACGTTCCACCGTTCGAAAAGTGCTGCGAGCAATTGTGAAATGGTAACGGTGAAAACTTCCACGTTGTCGTCGACGCAGATGGTAGTCACATGCAGCAACGTTTGTGACGTGTAACGTAAACGTCGTATGCGATTAAAAAATGTGAGCCCCTCACGTAGAAATTAAACTGTGTTTCGTATTTATTTCAATGGTTTATTCGTTATTTCTGTTCCAAATGTCCTCACAAATGTTTCCACAAAGTTTCGTTATTATGCGATCACTTATTTTTAATGCGGGCTCTCTCAAGAAGGGGAAGTTTAATTATAGCCAACCTGCACATCTGCCGCGCATCATTTCTGGAAACTGGAGTGATCTGCACACTTTTTCTGGTCACTTGGTACCCTTCGTTGCTCTAACGATAAATTATCAAATGCTGACTTAGCGGAGTAAACCATTTCGTATAATGTGTGTAGAATCTCATAGGAGTCCCATATGGTCCAGGTGTCTTTCCGCTGTTGAGCTATAGTATTAGATTTTTGTATTCAGCAATCATTTATCTCAGTATCGTATCACTTCTGCTTACGTTTGTAGTTTCTTTTCCCCCTTTGGGGTACAACAAGGTCAGTATTTCACTTCAATAGCTCAATGCGCACGAACAGAATAATTTCAGGACTACTACTTCATTTCCATGCGTGTATCTGACAACAAAATTATTTTAATGAAGAAGTCTTTCATCACTTGAGACACTCTAGCCTATGCCTCGTCCTTGCTTTTTCCTTGATTTCTTTCAGCGTGCTGCTGCGTCATTTCTAATGTTTATTTTAAGTAAATCGTCATTCGACATTGTATTACTCTGTCTCAATTGCGTCCCAGATGTAATTGTCTTTAACCAGTATTACTTGCTAAGGTAAATACGCATTCAGTAGTTCTCAGTACTTCATTACTTCTAACTAAACGACAATTACACTGCGGACTTCGGCATTTGCATCTGTTATCTTTGCACTTTCATTTATTCTCTGAAATTTCCTTCCAGTGCCGCCAGCATCTCATCGAGTACAAGTTGAAAATGAATCACAACAAGATCCTATCCTTGCTCATACACTTATTGACAACAAATTGTTATAATTGGTCGTCTACTTTTACCATACCGAGCAGTTCCTGAGTGTGTTGCAGACGACAGCAGTGGCTTTGTGCTGTGATTTCACTCGTCTCAAGTTTAACGCTCGCTGGCTCTTTGGAATTAATATTTCCTAAATTTTTCCTCAGTTCCCTAATCTTTCTACGATTTTTATCGCAATGCTTTCCAGCTTCTAGTTTATAACAAGGATTGAATACTTTGCATTAGATATCGTGACAAAAAATCGGCATCAGACATGATCAGCACTTGCCTATGATAGGGCCAAGTAAGCAGTTAAGCTGTATTTTATGTTTAAAAGACCTCACTGACATAAGCGTAGGATGATAATCTATCCATCACAACGCCCTTGCGTAGCACCAGCCATGACACCGTGCCCGTATCTACCTCCCTTCTGTCAGTTTCACCTCCATTGGAGTCGTGATGAATTATAGACGTCTAATGACGAAGCTGTCCGTGGGACGTCAAACAGTGAATAATACACGTCGCGGGCCGGAGCGTTTTTCCGCTTCGTACCGTTACTGGGGGTAGCTTGCATATCACTGGACTGTGCTCAGCGCGAGCGTTAAATAATTAGAGGCTAGTCGTGACGCAGGTCTACTGGCAACTGTCTGGCCCAGCAGCTTCAAATTCACGAACAAATCCTATGGCAACTCGGTGGCTACCATTTATCACTAAATATTGGATGAAAATACAACGTTGTTGATTGCGTAAGACTCTTAGGAAAGTAGTAAGTTGATCTTGCTTTGTTTTAAGTAGGGATGTGTAAAACATGCCCTCACCTCATGAAACAACAATATCCTAATTTTCCCTTCAACCGCCCACGAATTGATCTTGCAGCGGTTGGGTGGCTGGCATGTCTCAAGGTAAAGATAGCCAGACCGTTGATGCAAACACAACGGAGCGGATATCTGCATAGAGGCCAGATTAACCAATGGTTCCAGAAAATGCACGCAACAGGCTCATAAGTGTGGATGACTGATTCCTCTAGCCTTGTATCATTTGCCTACATGAATGTTACGTTGATAATGTGTGGTTTAAAGACAATGGCATCCTTCTGGGTCAGACATTCCGAAAGTAAAACAGTCCAGTCCCCAGTCGGTTATCCATGGTAGGAACTACCCACACAGAAGAAATTGCTCTCTACGGAATAGAGTGTGGAATGTTAGATTCCTTGATTGGGTAGGTTAATGAACTTAAAATGGAAACTGGATAGATTGAGGGTAGGTGTAGTGGGAACGCGGCTCAGTTTTCAGCGGTTCTGCACATTCCCCTCAACTAGCCACTGACAGCCAATAATATTCATTCTCTTTCCGACTGGCTAGCAGCGAGTTACAGCTAGACATCGAGAATCTCGCTCCTACATCCCGCACTGTTGCCATACTTTGCGACAACCGTAATATTCATTCAACTGTCAATATTTTTATATATGTTTTTTCTTGTAGCGGTATAGGTGTGAATGTGTACCTATAATGTTTATGTGCGATTAAAAAAAAGCCAGGTGACGGCAATAAATGTAAAGTGCTTCACAAGCAGGCGAGAGGGATTATTTACCGGATTTATAGCTTTTTCAAATATGAATATGAAAGCAGGTCTCCTAGTGTTGACACTTGAAGACACCAGAACGGACTCCAGAACCATGTGGTGTAGACAAGAGAACTGTAAAGAGAACTGTAAGCGAAAGGGTCAGAGCTCTAGATACAGTATAAAAAGTTGGTTTCATGTCGCCTGAAAATCATCGAAATCGCAAGGAACCTGTAACAGAAATGGATGGTTTTAACAACGATGTTTTAAAGTGCTCCATGTGAATGATGAATGCCCGACGTCACAAAAACGTTTTATAGTTATGCAGGAGAAAATTAGTTTCAGTGGTAAGCGCTTCATCAATATAAAAGATTTTAAAAGATGTTGCTTCCTGATATGTTAAGAAGAGAGTTTTCAGTTCAAAGAAGTGACATAGATGCAGTACGAACTACATCCCATATAAAGATTCACGATACAAGAAAATGAAGTAGTTCAACAGTGTATTACCTTCATGAAACATGGGTCAATTAGAATCATAGCAGTACGATCTGCTGGAAAATGAGTGATGGTACTTGTGGTTTTAATGTTTTCATAGCATTACGTTCTCGGATAATTATTCTACATGTTTACTCTTCTTCTGGTTTTGTTTCTGAGAGTAAACTTGTATCTACGTGTAAGAAAAACAGCAGTAAGTACCATTCGGAAACGAACGCTGTCAGGTTTGTGACGTGATTCACAATTCTTGTCATACCCTGCATCGAAGTTGGTCATTGCCAGTTATAATCCAGCTGTTACAGAGAAAAACACCAGAAAGCGGATATTTTTCCCTGGCTTAAAAATAAAAATATTAAGCACAGTATAAGCCAGACCCGTGCTGACCTGCAGTTCGTTGATTTATACAAGTCACTTGACGGAACGTACAAACTTGATTTCCTTGCACGTGAATAGGGTCACACGGTTTTACGTTTACCCACGTATCACTGTCAGTTTAGCCCTATTGCATTAATTTGGGCAAAGGATAAGAGTACGTGGGAAGAAAAAAAAATCAAGATAACATTCACTGAATCGCTTGTGCATGAGGCAATCGGCAGCATCCCACCAGTAGCGCGGGAACAGTCTGTGCGGCATGCTAAAATGCTTCAGAATGAATAATTTGACAGGAAAATAATGATGGCTTTAAGCCTTGAACCTATCACGGTCGATTTACAATCAGATTTTTCGGAAACATTCAAATACAAGTGACGATGATATTGTGATGTAGACTTTGGAACAAAGTAACAATATTTCTCAGTTTTAAAGACTCTTGGCTTAAACACATGTTTGTCAACATATTATCTGCGTACACAATAATGAGAACTTCCGAACCATTTTGATTAGGACCTTGTATCCATTGAATTACGCAGACTATAATGTTCAACATATTGCCCAAGTAGAAGTTATGCTTCTCCCACCATGTTGTATGCACTAATAATGCGAGAGAATGAAGCTGGATAAATTCGTCTAAAGTCCGATGTTTCCACATGAAAATCCCTGTCATTTTCAAGGCACAAACTAGGATAAGACCCTAAAATAACAGTAACAGTTATTTGTCGAGATATCGGCGGTTTTCGAAGTTATCGGCCATCATTCCCTGGAGTTATTCTCGCAGATGATGGTTAATTGTTTGCTTGTTCGATGGTTTACAAATGCGGTCTTTGAGTGTAATGTCGAACGAATTAGTTTACACTCATAATGCCCGTTAATAGCGAAAAATATTAAAACTGACTGGCTATGTTTACAATAGTCTCCTCATTATTCTTTTCTGCCACTAATTTTTCTTTATGGGCCATGATTACACTTAACTTTAGTCAAACACATCAACACACACCTTACACACATTTTTAAGAATCCTATTGAGCATAAGCAGTTGTCTAGCAAACACAATCATTTCGGATTTGTACTGGAAGCTAATTTTGTTGTGTATTAAACTTTTACTTATAATACAGATCAAATCGCAATAAATGATAATTATTGTAAGCAGTTTCAATCATCTTGTCGACAGACAACTGTCATTTTGAGAACAATTGTACTTCACGTCTTCACAAACTTGTGTCAGCTGTTTTCGCCTATCGATTTCAAGCAAAGTAAATTTGTGGAGCAGTGGACGAAACGTCATCAAGACGTGAATTAATAAATCTCTCATGACGACTGATCGAAACTGGTTTTAATATTTTCTATTCCCCTCATAGATTTGAATGCATAATATGATGTACCATAGGTAAATAAGCCCGACTGTTGCCCGCAGCAACGGAGTTTTGCAATGTGGTCTTGTTTTGCCAGATCTTTGCTGCCGCACATGCGCAGTTCTCATCCCTTCACTGCTCCACCTCTATGCACGGAAGCGTCGTCCTAGGTTCAAAAGGTTCAAATGGTTCTGAGCACTATGGGACTTAACATCAATGGTCATCAGTCCCCTAGAACTTAGAACTTCTTAAACCTAACTAACCTAAGGACATCACACAACACCCAGTCATCACGAGGCAGAGAAAATCCCTGACCCCGCCGGGAATCGAACCCGGGAACCAGGGCGTTGGAAGCGAGAACGCTATCGCACGACCACAAGCTGCGGACGCGTCGTCTTAGGTGACACGAGCTATAGTACAGTACGTTCGCATGAAGAACAGGCCGGCCGGAGTGGCCGAGTGGTTCTAGGCGCTACAGTCTGGAACCACGTGACCGCTAGGGTCGCAGGTTCGAATCGTGCCTCGGGTATGGGTGTGTGTGATGTCCTTAAGTTAGTTAGGTTTAGTTAGTTCTAAGTTCTAGGCGACTGATGACCTCAGTAGTTAAGTCGCATAGTGCTCAGAGCCATATGAACCATTTGAAGAACAACATTTCTGGTCAGATTATAATCCGGCTATGAGAATCGGCGAAAGGAAATAATATAATAAAGAACAGAAGATAGGTATGCATCGAACAACATAATGAACACTTTGTCACAGCCAATGAAGTTACAAACCCAACAACCACCACAGTAATATACGTACGCATGTCTACTAGCTCCGCAAATTATATAGATATTGGAGAAGAAAATATGTGTAGAGAAAAAATAATTTATTTAGTGTCTTAAAAGGAATGACAGTTTCATAGTGATATGGTGTTGGAGCCGGCCGGAGTGGCCGTGCGGTTCTGGGCGCTACAGTCTAGAGCCGAGCGACCGCTACGGTCGTAGGTTCGAATCCTGCCTCGGGAATGGATGTGTGTGATGTCCTTAGGTTAGTTAGGTTTAATTAGTTCTAAGTTCTAGGCGACTTATGACCTCAGTAGTTAAGTCGAATAGTGCTCAGTCATATGAACCATTTTTTTTTTTTTTGTGTGTGTGTTGGACTTTGGAAGTAGGGACTGAGAGAGCAGGAAAAGTAATAGATCAAAGAAAGGAATTTAACAGGAGGCCACTTCGCAAAACTCTGACGAAAGGGCAATTTCATCATTACCGACACTTATTTTAAGAATTTTGGAAGTAGGTCATTCATGGAAGAGGCTCGAAAATACCGAAATTCAGATAGATTATTATTCAGATAGATTATTATCTGCAAACAATTTGTTTGAGTGGATGTGGAGAAATACGCACTGAAGCTAATTAAATAACAGAAAGGCTTGTGGGGTCGAGACGTGGATAATAAGATAGACAAAGGGGTTGTGTTGTATGTTTCAGAGGGAGCATTAGGGACGACTGACATACATAGGTGAATGAAACACGAAAGGAGCCGAATGTGATAATGATGATGACTAATAAATACAATATGGCAAGGTCTAAGGAGATTGGAATTTTGAAAAAAAGTGCAACTGAGGAACAGAAACTTACCTGAATTGTGTTATAACACACTGTAAAATGTCAGAATGTCTTATAACGGTGCGGTAAGGAAGTGTGTTCTCACAAGCGTTTTTTAATGTAGTCACGGACCACATAATGAGGAGAATTTGCCAAGGGTCAACAGCAGAAAACATCAAAGTCATAGCACGTGTTGATGATGTGATGAATTGGGCAGAAAATGAACAAAAATAGGTTTATCAACTAAATACCTGACATACAGAAATTTAAGAAGCAGACTGCGAAATAAATTTCGAAATAAAAAAATGAAAATGAACAGGAAAAATAAAAAAGGAAGAATGTGTGTTGGAATGGAAAATTATTAAAGCAGTAGATGCTTTCAAGTATCTACAAATTAAATTAGCCAAGAAAGAATATATCAATGGCAAAATTCCGCAGATAATGGAACTTATTCGATATTTTGATATTGTTGTTGTTGTTGTGGTCTTCAGTCCTGAGACTGGTTTGATGCAGCTCTCCATGCTACTCTATCCTGTGCAAGCTTCTTCATCTCCCAGTATCTACTGCAACCTACATCCTTCTGAATCTGCTTAGTGTATTCATCTCTTGGTCTCCCCCTACGATTTTTACCCTCCACACTGCCCTCCAATGCTAAATTTGTGATCCCTTGATGCCTCAAAACATGTCCTACCAACCGATCCCTTCTTCTAGTCAAGTTGTGCCACAAACTTCTCTTCTCCCCAATCCTATTCAATACCTCCACATTAGTTACGTGATCTACCCACCTTATCTTCAGCATTCTTCTGTAGCACCACAGTTCGAAAGCTTCTATTCTCTTCTTGTCCAAACTAGTTATCGTCCATGTTTCACTTCCATACATGGCTACACTCCATACAAATACTTTCAGAAACGACTTCCTGACACTTAAATCTATACTCGATGTTAACAAATTCCTCTTCTTGAGAAACGCTTTCCTTGCCATTGCCAGTCTACATTTTATATCCTCTCTACTTCGACCATCATCGGTTATTTTACTCCCTAAATAGCAAAACTCCTTTACTACTTTAAGTGTCTCATTTCCTAATCTAATTCCCTCAGCATCACCCGACTTAATTTGACTACATTCCATTATCCTCGTTTTGCTTTTGTTGATGTTCATCTTATATCCTCCTTTCAAGACACTGTCCATTCCGTTCAACTGCTCTTCCAAGTCCTTTGCTGTATCCGACAGAATTACAATGTCATCGGCGAACCTCAAAGTTTTTACTTCTTCTCCATAAATTTTAATACCTACTCCGAATTTTTCTTTTGTTTCCTTTACTGCTTGCTCAATATACAGATTGAATAACATCGGGGAGAGGCTACAACCCTGTCTTACTCCTTTCCCAACCACTGCTTCCCTTTCATGCCCCTCGACTCTTCTAACTGCCATCTGGTTTCTGTACAAACTGTAAATAGCCTTTCGCTCCCCGTATTTTACGCCTGCCACCTTCAGAATTTGAAAGAGAGTATTCCAGTTAACATTGTCAAAAGCTTTCTCTAAGTCTACAAATGCTAGAAACGTAGGTTTGCCTTTTCTTAATCTTTCTTCTAAGATAAGTCGTAAGGTCAGTATTGCCTCACGTGTTCCAACATTTCTACGGAATCCAAACTGATCTTCCCCGAGGTCGGCTTCAACCAGTTTTTCCATTCGTCTGTAAAGAATTCGCGTTAGTATTTTGCAGCTGTGACTTATTAAACTGATAGTTCGGTAATTTTCACATCTGTCAACACCTGCTTTCTTTGGGATTGGAATTATTATATTCTTCTTGAAGTCTGAGGGTATTTCGCCTGTCTCATACATCGTGCTCACCATATGGTAGAGTTTTGTCATGACTGGCTCTCCTGAGGCCATCAGTAGTTCAAATGGAATGTTGTCTACTCCCGGGGCCTTGTTTCCACTCAGGTCTTCCAGTGCTCTGTCAAACTCTTCATGCAGTATCTTATCTCCCATTTCGTCTTCATCTACATCCTCTTCCATTTCCATAATATTGTCCTCAAGTACATCGCCCTTGTATAGACCCTCTATATACTCCTTCCACCTTTCTGCCTTCCCTTCTTTGCTTAGAACTGGGTTGCCATCTGAGCTCTTGATATTCATACAAGTGGTTCTCTTCTCTCCAAAGGTCTCTTTAATTTTCCTGTAGGCAGTATCTATCTTACCCCTAGTGAAACAAGCCTCTACATCCTTACATTTGTCCTCTAGCCATCCCTGCTTAGCCATTTTGCACTTCCTGTCGATATCATTTTTGAGACGTCTGTATTCCTTTTTGCCTGCTTCATTTACTGCATTTTTGTATTTTCTCCTTTCATCAATTAAATTCAATATTTCTTCTGTTACCCAAAGATTTCTATTAGCCCTCGTCTTTTTACCTACTTGATCCTCTGCTGCCTTCACTACTTCATCCCTCAGAGCTACCCATTCTTCTTCTACTGTATTTCTTTCCCCCATTCCTGTCAATTGTTCCCTTATGCTCTCCCTGAAACTCTCTACAACCTCTGGTTCTTTCAGTTTATCCAGGTCCCATCTCCTTAAATTGCCACCTTTTTGCAGTTTCTTCAGTTTCAATCTGCAGTTCATAACCAATAGATTGTGGTCAGAATCCACATCTGCCCCAGGAAATGTCTTACAATTTAAAACCTGGTTCCTAAATCTCTGTCTTACCATTATATAATCTATCTGATACCTACTAGTATCTCCAGGTTTCTTCCAGGTATACACCCTTCTTTTATGATTCTTGAACCAAGTGTTGGCTATGATTAAGTTATGCTCTGTGCAAAATTCTACAAGGCGGCTTCCTCTTTCATTCCTTCCCCCCAATCCATATTCACCTACTATGTTTCCTTCTCTCCCTTTTCCTACTGACGAATTCCAGTCACCCATGACTATTAAATTTTCGTCTCCTTTCACTACCTGAATAATTTCTTTTATCTCGTCATACATTTCATCTATTTCTTCATCATCTGCAGAGGTAGTTGGCATATAAACTTGTACTACTGTAGTAGGCATGGGCTTTGTGTCTATCTTGGCCACAATAATGCGTTCACTATGCTGTTTGTAGTAGGTAACCCGCACTCCAATTTTTTTATTCATTATTAAACCTACTCCTGCATTACCCCTATTTGATTTTGTATTTATAACCCTGTAATCACCTGACCAAAAGTCTTGTTCCTCCTGCCACCGAACTTCACTAATTCCTACTATATCTAACTTTAACCTATCCATTTCCCTTTTTAAATTTTCTAACCTACCTGCCCGATTAAGGGATCTGACATTCCACGCTCCGATCCGTAGAACGCCAGTTTTCTTTCTCCTGATAACGACGTCCTCCTGAGTAGTCCCCGCCCGGAGATCCGAATGGGGGACTATTTTACCTCCGGAATATTTTACCCAAGAGGACGCCATCATCATTTAATCATACAGTAGAGCTGCATGTCCTCGGGAAAAATTACGGCTGTAGTTTCCCCTTGCTTTCAGCCGTTCGCACTACCAGCACAGCAAGGCCGTTTTGGTTAATGTTACAAGGCCAGATCAGTCAATCATCCAGACTGTTGCCCCTGCAACTACTGAAAAGGCTGCTGCCCCTCTTCAGGAACCACATGTTTGTCTGGCCTCTCAACAGATACCCCTCCGTTGTGGTTGCACCTACGGTACGGCCATCTGTATCGCTGAGGCACGCAAGCCTTCCCACCAACGGCAAGGTCCATGGTTCATGGGGGGGATTTTGATATTATGTATCGGAAATAATTAGAAATTTTAAAATACCTGCCAAAGCAAACATCAAGATACAAAGATACAAAAGTCATATTATCTGCCAATTTTGACCTATCGAATTGAATTTTGGACTTGGAAAAATAAAGATATGAGCAGAATGCAAAAGAGAGATGGTATTCGTACGAGGGATTCTAGGTAAGACGAGAAAGCACAGGATAAGGAAAGAAACAATACGAAGTACCTTGCAGATCAATCTCTAAAACCTAAATTAAAAGAATGGAACGAGGAAGACTTGCACGAATAGCCCTAGGATGGACAGAATGTGGACGGTCACCAATTGCGAGAGCAGCAACAAAATGGAGAGACCAGGTGTAGGATGATGCGAATTGAAATGTCCTGCAGTGGTAGGAGATGCTGTCTGATAGACTGTGGGGGATGTTGTTGTTGTTGTTGTGGTCTTCAGTCCTGAGACTGGTTTGATGCAGCTCTCCATGCTACTCTATCCTGTGCAAGCTTCTTCATCTCCCAGTACCTACTACAGCCTACATCCTTCTGAATCTGCTTAGTGTATTCATCTCTTGGTCTCCCTTTACGATTTTTGCCCTCCACGCTGCCCTATAATACTAAATTGCTGATCCCTCCATGTCTCACGACATGTCCTACCAACCGATCCCTTCTTCTAGTCAAATTGTACCACAAACACCTCTTCTCCCCAATCCTATTCAATACCTCCTCCTTAGTTATGTGATCTACCCATCTAAACTTCAGCATTCTTCTGTAGCACCACATTTCGAAAGCTTCTATTCTCTTCTTGTCTAAACTATTTATCGTCCATGTTTCACTTCCATACATGGCTACACTCCATATAAATACTTTCAGAAACGACTTCCTGACACTTAAATCTATACTCAATGTTAACAAATTTTTCTTCTTCAGAAACGTTTTCCTTGCCATTGCCAGTCTACATTTTATATTCTCTCCACCTCGACCATTATCAGTTATTTTGCTCCCCAAATAGCAAAACTCCTTCACTACTTCAAGTGTCTCAATTCCTAATCTAATTCCCTCAACATCACCCGACTTAATTCGACTACATTCCATTAGCCTCGTTTTGCTTTTGTTGATGTTCATCTTATACCCTCCTTTCAAGACACTGTCCATTCCGTTCAGCTGCTCTTCCAGGTCCTTTGCTGTCTCTGACAGAATTACAACGTCATTGGCGAACCTCAAAGTTTTTATTCCTTCTCCATGGATTTTAATACCTACTCCGAATTTTTCTTTTGTTTCCTTTATAGCCTGCTGAATATACAGATTGAATAACATCGGGAATAGGCTACAATCCTGTCTCACTCCCTTCCCAATCACTGCTTCCCTTTCTTACCTCTCGACTCTTATAACTGCCGTCTGGTTTCTGTACAAATTGTAAATAGCCTTTCGCTCCCTGTATTTTACCCCGGACACCTTCAGATTTTGAAAGAGAGTATTGCAATCAACATTGTCAAAAGCTTTATCTAAGTCTACGAATGCTAGAAACGTATGTCTGCCTTTTCTTATTCTAGCTTCTAAGGTAAGTCGTAGGGGCAGTATTGCCTCACGTGTTCCAACATTTCTACGGAATCCCTAAAACGCTCTGTGAACGACGTGGAGCAGCAGAAAATTTTCAGGAAGTAAAATAATACTGAAGTGTTCTTTTGAGAGCTGAAACATTTATGGCTGAAATGTATGAAGCAGGCAAAACGACTGGGCGTAGTAGAAAGCTTTGGATAACAACAAATATTAAAGGTACTTTTTGACAGGAGAAAGTATAAAAATTCAGCAGATGAACCAGGAAGAAGAGTAAACGCCTAAAGATAATCAGAAAAAGCCGAATTACAAAGCAGAAGGGCATGAGGAGATGACACTTCATGATAATTAGAGAGAATTTTGGAAGAATCAACCGTGACTCCACTGTTCTACATTTTTACTATTTCTGGGGTTGTGGGGGGAGGGGGGGGGCGGTTCTTCAGTCTTCCGACTGTTCCGATGCAGCCCAGCGAAAACGCCTCTCTTCGTCTCAAAGTTGCACTCCTCAATTATTGTTGTCTTTATTCCAGACTGTCTTCCTGTACAGTTTTAAATCTTCATTGCTACCTCTTGTACTACGGAAGTTATTCTTTAACGTAAGACGTTCACAGATGTCGTAGCGGCCTGTTCCTTCTTCTGGTCTGTATCTTCCATACAATTCTTTCTTCGCCAGTCCTGCGTAGAACCTACTCATTCCTTATCAGTCCATCTAACTTTCATTCTCAATTCCTCCGCATATCAAACGGGTCCTTCCTCTTCTATTTTCACTACCACGGTCCAAACGTAGAATCTCAGTAATTTCATCGCCAGATTAAGGCCGATATCTGATACTACCAAACTTCTCTCGGACGAGAATGCCCTCTTTCCCTGTGCTAATCTGCTTTTTATGGCCTTCTAGTTTCGTCCTTCGTGTATCGTTTTGTTTCCAAGTTAGCAGAGCTCCATAACTTGATCTGATTCGTGTTTCTCAATTCTAATATTAGGTTTTTTACGAATCTCATTTCTGCTACTCCTGATTGCTTTCCTCGATTTACTCTAGATTCACATTCTGTATACATTAGACTGATCAATCCATTCTACAGGTCTTGTGTTCTTCTTCACATTCATTGAAACTATCAATTAAATCAGTGAATCTCATCATTTATATCCTTGCACCCGAATTTTTATCTCGCTCTTGATCATCTCCTTTATTTCAGTCATTGTCTCTTCGAGATATAGAGTGAACAGTAGTAATGAAAGACTACTTCCCGTCTTACAGCCTTCGTAATTTGAGCAACTTTCGTTTGGTCTCCAGTCTCATTGTAACCACTTCATTACTGTGCATAATGTATATTAGACGTCTTTCGATACAGTTTGCTCGTATTCACTGAACATTTAGAAATCTTGTACAATTTTGTATTATCGAATGCGTTTTTCCACGTTGATAAGTACCACGTGTTTGGTCGTTACGCTGCCCTCTCTGTACGTATATGTACATGAGGGACAGTGGTCAGTGGGCCACACCTCCAAGGGCACCTAACGGTACACTCGCTACGGCGAGGTAGAGATTGGCAGTTGTGAATGGACACTCGGTCGGGTGGATGTCGAATGTCGGGGCCCGTGAGCCTCGTATGCCAAAAGGCGAATATGTATATTTTCTTTGTGTGTGATTGTCGTCAACAGTAAGTGCCTCTCTACATATGTTGTCAATCATTGCAATCCGAATGGGTTGTCGTCAATAGTAAGTGCTTCTCTACATATGTTGTCAATCATTGCAATCCGAATTGTTCCGAACCATTATATAGACCTTTAAATTCCTGGTCCTCGGGTAAAATTGGCGATTCAAATTACCACCTGCAGGCGCTAACATTTTGGTCCATCCAGGTCGGACTGTGATGGATTCAACAAAGTAACGTGTAGCGACAGCATCCATCGGCGGAACGGTAGCTACGAGTGTCGACGGAGCAACACGGAGACGCATTTCCAAAATCTGTACAGCGGCAATGGGAGAAACTTCGTTGAAGCTAGTCTGGAACTTCCTGAGTTGACAACCCTGACTTGCCAGATTGAGGCTTGCTTGAATTCTCATCCTCTCATGCCAATGTTTTGCGATTCTACTAATTACCAAGACATATCCCCTGGTCATTTCCCGATTCGGACCGCAATCGACAATGTTCAAATGTGTGTGAAATCTTATGGGACTTAACTGCTAAGGTCACCAGTCCCTAAGCTTACACACTACTTAACCTAAATTATCCTAAGGACAAACACACACACCCACGCCCGAGGGAGGACTCGAACCTCCGCCGGGACCAGCCACACAGTCCATGACTGCAGTGCCTAAGACCGCTCGTCTAATCCCGCGCGGCCGACCGCAATCACAAGCATCCCTTAGCCAGATCTAGGTACAGTCAACCTGAGCTTGCTCACAAAGTGGGAACTACTGCAGCAAGGTTTCCAGATCTTTTGGCGGCGCTGGTCATCTAACTACCTGCATCATAAGCAGCAGCGGACCAAGTACCAAGTGGATGGTCCATAGTCAGATTGTGCAACCTGGTTCATTAGTGACAGTAAGAGAAAATAACCTGTCACCCTTACGTTGGAAGCTGGCCGTAATTGAAGGAGTACACCCTGGGAGTCATGGAATGGTGCGAGTGGTCATTATTTGCACATCGCAAGGGGATTTTCAAATCTGCAAGATATGTCCTGTACCGAGTGACGTGGTACGAAAGTGAACAGTATATTCCCGTTTTTTATTTGTGTGTTTTTCTCCTTTTGTCTTGTCTGTACCCTGTAGCAGACTCATAGTATTTCGCCAGGTTTTATCTTTTAAATATATATTTGTTTATTTGATTGTGATTTTTAGATACCCGTTACAAACTGTATGTACAGAATACCTGATTGAAGGACGCAGTGTTGTATGCATTTATTTGTGTTATCTTCTATGATGTAGCAGGACTTGTGTTGCTTGTATTATGCTGGAAAGAAATTAATATTTCTTTGGAGGCTGGTAGTTTCGGTCGTTATATGTGACTGAGTCTCTGGACAGTGCTGCACGCTATGGAGGTATTTGTGCATGAGGGACAGTGGTCAGTGGGGCACCCCTCCAAGGGCACCTAGCAGGACACTCGCCTTGACGGCTGTCGCATGTCGGGGCCCGCTCGCCTCGTATGCTACAAGGCGAATATGTATATTTTCTTTGTGTGTGATTGTCGTCAATAATAAGTTGATTCTCTACATATGTTGTCATTCACTGCAGACCGAATGGATCCGAACCATTGTACACTTCTTCAAATTCCTTGGTCCCCGGTAAAATTGACGACTGAAGTTTTAGCCTGCAAGCGCTAACACCATGAAAGTGTCTTCATGTTTCTTAGGCCCTACTTCCCTTATCAACCATGTCAGGAGTGCCCTTCAGGTGCCGTTATCTTTTTACGAAAGCCATCGATCATAATGTAACGGATTTTCAGTTTCCTTTTTCACTGTAATTCAGCAAGTAGGATCCATGAGCCATTAATCTGACTCTACGATAGTTGTCACGCATGTCTGCAGATACTAACTTCGCAATTGTGTGGGTGACACTTTTTTCGAGAGACTAATAGATTCTATACACCAAAATTAATAGTAGTTTGGTTACCACGGCAGTCAATGGCTTTATGAATTTGGAAGGAATGGTCTCTATGCCACCTGATCACTTGATTACAAGTCTTCTAAAGCTCTGTTAAGCTCTGACCGCAATTCTACATCACCTACGTCATCAATATTTACTCCAGTCTTTTTGTATCACGTCATAAGAAAGTTCCTCCTCTTTGTAGAGGCCTACAAGATACCTTCTCTGATTGTCTACTCTATTCAGTGAAATTCCTATTGCACTCATAATTTTGGCTTCCTTACTTTTAATTTCGCTGAAAGTTGTACTGACTTTTCATCAAGCGGAATCAATTACTCCAACAAAAACTTCTTCTCCGATTTCTTCACATAATTCCTGCAGCCATTTAACCTTGGCGTCCCTATAATTCCTATTTACATCATTCCTAAATGACTAACATTGCTCTAGGCCCATTCTCGTCTTTTCCTGGAAGTTTTTGTACTACCTTCCTGCGCCGTTTTTTGAAATACTTCTTCCGTTACCTAAAATCTCTTTGCAGTTACTTCGCTATGCCTATGTTTGCCAGTTGAAGTTAGGTGTTTTCCTTTTCTAGATATGTTCATTGCTCTTCGACAGAACTGCATACTGTTGTATTTATTACTTCTGTAAACAAAGTCCCAGAAAACTTCAGACCCTTATCACCGTTGCTCAGTACTACTGTTCGCCATGTCATTGCACATTGATTCTTCCATAAGAGTCATTCAAACTTCAATCTACCCTCATCATAACTACATTCTGATGGGAGTCTGTATCTGCCCCTGTGTATGCCTTACAATTCAATACCCGTTATCGGAATCTTTGTGTGAGCATGAGGTAAACCAGATGGAATCTTTCGTCTTTCCTGCACTTTTACAGGTATATCATTTCCTCTTATGATTTTGACACGGTTTATTATCTATAAAGAGGAAAGCTAAAGATTTGATTGATACATGAGGTAACTGTTAGAGAGGTACTGGAGGAATTAGAGATAAAAGTGTCTTACTGTCCTTCTTGACTTACATAAGGCTCAAGTTAACAGGACACATGCGCAGGGACCAAGAAATAGTTAATTTAGTAATTTAGGGAAGTATAGGGGGATAAAATTTTGATGTGTGATCAGAGATTGTCAACAGTAAAACAAGTCAAGTCGATGTATCATTGTGTGTTTTGGACGTTTTGGCTTTGACATAAAAAATTAAAAGTTACTTTTTGCTCGTTATATAATCTTTCGCCCAAAGCATTTTATCCACAGATAATCTGAAAAGGTAATTTACTTTTCCAATGTTTCACATTGCTGTAAGAGGTGATGCATTGAATCATCTTTCACTGTCTCAAACTGCAGGAAGAAATTTGAAATATCAGTAATAAACTAAACTGAAACTTTAATGTAAATGCGAAATATTGGAAAAGTAAATAACCTCTTCACATCGTCTCTGGATAAAATTCTTTCGGCGAAAGATTATATAATGAGCAAAAAGTAGCTGGAAGGTCGCCTGCTCTACCTTTGAAGTATGAAATAAGTCTACGTCAGGCTTTAGAAAGAAAATTACATTAAGTGGATGGTGTCAAAAGGTTATTCTTCTAAAACAGTCGTTGCCTGATTGGTTCTTAATTCACTGCAAGCATGGTCCCAGGGAGCTCTGGAATATCCTAATTATTTATTCAGTTTTTAATTACAAGATGTGGCTGAAGGCTATCGATGAGTTAAGTACCATTTATGACGCAGCCAAGTGGTTACGAAACCTTTGCTACTTTTCTGTTGCTCACAAACAACTAAACGGGAGAACATAAAAAACGTATTAGTTCATATGTGTAAATGTCATGTCGGTCTTCGTCTGAACTAAGCAATTTATTCGCACAAAATAAATTGTTCAGTAGGGGATAAAGCCTAACGGTATTTCTTCTTGGCTTAGCGAACGACACTACTACACTAATGTCTTCTAGCGATGCGGATATACACTTTTGTATACATGTCCAAGCACCCGCATATTGTCAACGAAACAACTCGTCTCCCTTGAGTCAGCTTCTTCCAAACCCCGTATACGAAAGGCCCCACCACACAAAAGCGGTTTACACAATTCTTTCCCGTAAAACAAAAACCTTTGACGTTAATAGTTCATGAAAGCGGTGACGAACCGAAATATGTAAGAGGAACTTTCGGATAGAAAAATTGTGTATACGACCAGCAAGCAAAAATCAGTACACAAATGCATACCGCACTCTATAAGAAGGAAAAGTGTTGCAGTAAAATGTTCATGAAAAACATGACGTCATACACAACTGTGGAGTTAAATATTTTTCAGTTTTGTATGGTTTACTTCCCCTTATTTACGACAGAACGACCTGTAAACATATATGCTAAACAGCTTTTGTCACCATACTTACTGGAAGCTGTAGTGTACAGGATGACTTGCCATGTTATATCGGGTCTACAAAACCCACGCAGGCGATTTTCATATTCTCTCGTTCGCTACGCGCAAACTACACTCAGGCGACGAAGTCATGGGATAGCGATACGAACATAAACATACAGCGGTAGTATTGCTTACACAAGGTATAAAACGGCAGTGCACTGACAGAGCTGTTGTTTGTACTCAGGTGATTCATGTGGAAAGGCTTCCGACACGACTACGGCCGCACGATGGTAATTAACAGACTTTCAACGCAGAATGATACTTGGAGCTAGATGCATGGAACATTCAATTTCGGTAATCGTAAAGGAATTCAATATTCCGAGATTCACAATATCGACAGTGTTCCAAGATGACCAAATTTCAAGCATTAACTCTCATCACAGACATCGCAGTGGCCGACGGCCTTCACTTAAAGACCGAGACCAGCGGCATTTGCGTAGAGTTGTCAGTGCTAAGAGACAACCAACACTGCGTAATGTAACCGCGGAAACCAATGTGAAACGTGTGGCATTCTTATCCGTGGCGACAGTGCGACGAAATTCGGCGCTAGTGAGCTATGGCAGCAGACGACCGACGTGTGCCTTTGCTAACAGCACGACATCGCTTGCAGCGCCTCTACATATCGGTTGGACCCCAGACGACTTTAAAACCGTGGCCTGGTCACGTGAGTCACAATTTGAGTTGGTAAGAGATGGTGGTAGGTTTCGAATGTGGCGCCGACCCCACAAAGCAGACCACAGTTGCCAAAAAGTCACTGTGCGGACTGATGGTGGTTACGTAATTGTGTGGGCTAGCAGTGTTTGCGTGGGATGGGCTTGGTTCGCTGTTCCAACTCAACCGATCATTGACTGAGAATGGTTATGTTCGGCTACTTGGTGATCTTTTGCAGCCATTTCATGGTCCCAAAGAACAATGGAAGTTCTATGGATGACAGTGCACCATATCCTCGGGCCAACATTGTTCGCAGTTCGTTTGAAGAACATTCAGAACAATTCGAACAAATGATTTAGCTACCCAGATCACCGATATGAATCCCATCGAAAAATTATGGGACATAATTGATGAGTCATGTCGTGCACAAAATCGTCCGCCTGCAACACTTTAGAAGTTATGGAGGCTATAGAGGCACCATGGCTCAATATGTCTGCAGAGGGCTTTCAACAACACTTTGAATCCATGCCACGTCGATCGCAGTCCTACAACGTGTAAAAGGAAGTACGACACGATATTAAGAGGTATACCAATAGTTTTGTCACCTTTATAATCAGTCCTATAGAAAAAATGAACTTTACTTAACTGTAGGATATTTAATGTAGTCAAAAAAATGGTTCAAATGGCTCTGAGCACTATGGGACTCAACTGCTGTGGTCATCAGTCCCCTAGAACTTAGAACTACTTAAACCTAACTAACCTAAGGACATCACACACACCCATGACCGAGGCAGGATTCGAACCTGCGACGGTAGCAGCAGCGCGGCTCCAGACTGGAGCGCCTAGAACCGCACGGCCACCGTGGCCAGCTAATGTAGTCCTATTTTGGATTAGGATACGTTACCGCTAGAGGTCACATTTTCCGAGTTATTCTACAGTAATGTACAAAAGTAACCTTCAATTGCAACAACACTCCACACTCAGCCCCCCACTGTTTAGGAATTCTACTTTGTTGTTCATGTCACTCCTTCCTATCACTGCCCAAAAATAAGCGACTGCAAAAATTATTTGCCACATTTGATCTTTGGCTGTTATTGTCTAGCCTATTACGCCACTGGCGTAGGAAAGCACTTAAATATTGTAAATTTGTAGACTTTTCTGTAAACGTTCTTTAACAATTTTGTGAATTTTAACAGCATAAACAATTACACCGTTGTGTTGCTCAAGCCTTCTGACTAGGAAACGACTGTGCTTGGAAGGGTTAAGTTAGGTAGGGAGGGTGAACGTAATTGGTTTTAGCTTAACGGTTGCAAAATTGTTTTTTCTTAATTGTCCTCATAGGTGCGTTTAAACTAACAATGTTAACGAAATAATTGACCTTTACTGTTAGTGTAGGTGCCCAATCAATATAAACCAAGAAAAAGTTGAAGGTGGGGAACAGTTCGTACAGTTGGAATTCTTAAGTGGTAGAATTGAGTACCATGACCAGCATACTATATAAATCCTGACTGGTAAAGATGCATTTGCCTCCAGCTTAAACTTATACCAGTAAGACATTTGACTACATTAAATTTTGTACAATAACGTCCGGCTTATTTTTTGTGTAGGACTAATAGTTAACGCCTAGCATGCGAGCGAATAAGAAAATCTCGAACGAGGTTACCCAAGGGCAGATATAACACTGCAGGCTGCATAAAATGATATCTGTAGAGGCTTCTGTGTCACCCTGAATATCAACACGCGATGGGAAAAATAATGTCTGTCCTGATGAACACATCAAAGAATCTTCTCAGTGTATTTGTTAATTACGAAAACAATATTTTTCTGTTGTTGTTGCCCTAATCTGTTATCCTCAGTTAATATTTGGTTTCCAATTCAAATCTAACGACTTGAAACGAATTATGAATTAGTGCTCATAAATTTTAACTTTTTCTTGCGAATGTCATGCTTGAGATACGTTGTAACTCCTTAATTTTTATCACATGTTCGTAGCTGCGTTCATTTTCTTCTGATTTCATATTGTGTATCTGATTTCGTTAAGTAAATACAAGACGCATTATCATTAGTCGTATATTTCATATCCTTCAGGCTCGTTGGTTTACTAAAATTATTGTCACTCTACCGTTATTTCACGTTCGTGTTGATATTCGGTGCTACTGTAAGACGATTTAAACAAACAATACACACAAAGCTGCGCAGATATTATAAAATACTTTGTACTAATGACGCACTGAATCTATATCGTAAGGGCTAAAATCGAATAAAATCCCAAAATTACTTCTGAACAAAACGTGGATTAATGAACCAGGAGGCAAACAAATGGCGTTAATTTGCAAGTAAACATAATAGATTTTTGCATTAGTGCTTACCATGGCCACAGATAGATATTTTGCTAGCTTCACAAATATGGAACGTCAGCCTTTCTTCCTGACCTTGGTTTGCTCACACTCCCAGCACCAAGGTCCGTTTCAAGATGTTAATGATGCGCCCAACCTGTATTGGCTTTATTTCTTCACAATAGCAATTTCGACAACTTCAAGTATTGATCTAAATGATTTGCCCGCACTCGAAATTTGCATCATCGGGTACTTCTACAACCGATATACGGTCATAGATCACCAATATCCTACGAGCTGTGGTACAGACACAATCAGCTCTTTCCAAAACTTTCCGTCTGCTGCATCCAGTGACACAGGAAACAGCCAAGGTAAATGTTCCACCTCACGCACAATGCGGCTTGTAGCTCGTACCACGGAACGTGCTGCCGCAGCAGCGAGAGAATATTGCACAAGCATCGTGTTAAACACGCAGTTTCCGACGTCAAAGCTCCTCCGGTTGCGTGTCATAACAGCGTAAGGCCCGGAAAATTCTCGCTCTGTTAAAGCTGTGTAGAAGACATTACACAATTTCAGCGAACGCTCAAGGAGAACCTTAAGGCAGCGCGTGGTGAATACAATTACTAGAGTATTCTGCGCCCTACTTGTGGAGACATTCACTGTGCTGAGTGTTTCAGGGAAAATGGAATAGCGGTACATGAATTACAATCTTGCGAACGGTTCTGTGGTATTATACGGATATTTTCGGCTTATTGTCGAGTAGGAAAAACTGTTTGATTTAGATTTTCATTAAAGAGCAGGGGAAAATGTAGAAATTGTCCCTTCATTAGATAATCGCCGAATCGTTCACAGTTCCAAATAACCGGCTAACGTAACAATGTTATAGCGTAAAAATAAAATGGAGAGAGGTCTTAAGGATTTCATGTTTATTTAGTAATAATAAGCTAAGATCAAACACATTACGTGACTACAAACGCTTCTAAGATTAAAAAATAATATTAATATTATTTTTCTTCTCTTTAAGGAATGCGAGATTCAGCCCCAATTTTTCACACACGGCCACTGGATGGTGATATAACTGTTTTAAATTCTGTCATTTGTTGCTTTGAAAACAATGGCAGTTCACAAATTGTTTACAGCCAGTATTTAAGGAAAGAATGTTGCGAAGAAAAGATTTCGCACCAAGTTTTCATTGTATGAGGTTTTAATATTTCCATAAAGGCATAATTCAAAGTCAGTTACATCGAATCGCTCCGTTCAATATGTGGTGATCAATCACCTTCAGAAAAGAAAGTTTAACATTAGTTAGCAGAATTTATTCGCAGCCGTGCTTCCACAAGAGATGAATTATCCGAGGGTGGACCGAAATCAGTGAAGTGAACTAGACATGCGCTATATCTGCATGCAACGTACCTTGAGACAGCGGTCTCATGACTGCAGTACATTGGATTTAGCAAGAGCATTTAGATGTGAAGCTGAGAAACAAGTCGCAACTTTTGGTGTAAGGAAAATCGTGTGTCCTCCCATAGGTAAATTACGCAGCTATACACAGATACGGTGCCACACTAGAAGCCAGCTTCCAGATAAGTGCAACATAGCTATGGTTAGACGCCACTGATGATGCACACAATACGGTTTGTTTTGTGTTTCCGCCAAAAATCACTCAAATAGTACTGAACTGATCATCCATCCACCAGTCGTGGATAAAAGCGAAATCTATTCTCCACTAACGCAGAGTGTATCGAAAGTATCTGGAATATTAACATCGTGCACCAAGACAGACATTGGAACGAGCCCAATTGGACATTTTACTAGTTATATTAGCCATCGTCCACTGCATTCAGTAAGAGATCAGATATATCCTTGCAACTGAAGCTTTAACTACAATGTCATATATCGTCATCAGACTCAAGGTATGCAATGTACAATTTATATTGACAACCAGTCTTTTCGCTGCAGCTTTAGGCACATATGAGTTCAACACTTATATTGAACACGCCCCTGGTCCCCTCTCTGTGTGTCCATCTTTTCCCCCTCCATCTATCTACCTCTTCCTCCCGCCTCTGTCACCTACTTCCCATTCTCTCTATCTCTCTCTTCATAATCTTCTCCCCCTCTCTTTGTCCATTTCCTCCACCCCCTCATTCAGACCATACCTTCGTCCCCCTCCCTCTGATCATATCCTCCATCCCTCCTCTCTTAACATCTCTGTCTCCCTCTCGTCCTTTTCGACCTACGCACTAACCCTCTACACATTCTACCTGCCTCATGCCCTTCTACTCATTCTACCCTCTCTCTTCCTCATTCCCCTTACTCATTCTATTCCCTTCTGTATCCATATCTCCTCCAGCCATGCTTTTCGACCCATGTAGGCGCTGCAATGCTGTTGAATAAAAAACAAGTCAGGTCATGGGGCAGGGCAGGCTACTCGTCAGAGGCTTCAAAATCTTTTATTTGCCCATGACATACAGGCCGCTTTGCAAACCTGGCCGGTAGAGCTGGCCAACATTTATCGAACACAGCATGCCTGTTATGCATGGCAGACTAAATACAGGGTGTTACAAAAAGGTACGGCCAAACTTTCAGGAAAAATTCCTCACACACAAATAAAGAAAAGATTTTATGTGGACATGTGTCTGGAAACGCTTACTTTCCATGTTAGAGCTCATTTTATTACTTCTCTTCAAATCACATTAATCATGGAATGGAAACACACAGCAACAGAATGTACCAGCGTGACATCAAACACTTTGTTACAGGAAATGTTCAAAATGTCCTCCGTTAGCGAGGATACATGCATCCACCCTCCGTCGCATGGAATTCCTGATGCGCTGATGCAGCCCTGGAGAATGGCGTATTATATCACAGCCGTCCACAATACGAGCACGAAGAGTCTCTACATTCGGTACCTGGGTTGCGTAGACAAGAGCTTGCAAATGCCCCCATAAATGAAAGTCAAGAGGGTTGAGGTCAGGAGAGTATGGAGGCCATGGAATTGGTCCGCCTCTGCCAATCCATCGGTCACCGAATCTGTTGTTGAGAAGCGTAGGAACACATCGACTGAAGTGTGCAGGAGGTACATCGTGCATGAACCACATGTTGTGTCGTGCTTGTAAAGGCACATGTTCTAGCAGCACAGGTAGAGTATCCCGTATGAAATCATGAAAACGTGCTCCATTGAGCGTAGGTAGAAGAACATGGGGCCCAATTAAGACATCACCAACAATGCCTGCCCAAACGTTCACAGAAAATCTGTGTTGATGACGTGATTGCACAATTGCGTGCGGATTCCCGTCAGCCCAGTCATGTTGATTGTGAAAATTTACAATTTGATCACGTTGGAATGAAGCCTCATCCGTAAAGAGAACATTTGCACTGAAGTGAGGATTGACACATTGTTGGATGAACCATTCGCAGAAGTGTACCCGTGGAGGCCAATCAGCTGCTGATATTGCCTGCACACGCTGTACATGGTACGGAAACAACTGGTTCTTCCGTAGCACTCTCCATACAGTGACGTGGTCAACGTTACCTTGTACAGCAGCTCCCTGAGACGCCGATCAATTGCTTCGAACGTCTGCGTGTCGGGACACCTTCGTTCTGGAAATCTGTCTCGATACAAACGTACCGCGCCACGGCTATTGCCCCGTGCTAATCCATACATCAAATAAGCATCTGCCAACTCCGAATTTGTAAACATTGCACTGACTGCAAAACCACGTTCGTGATGAACACTAACCTATTGGAGCTACGTACTGATGTGCTTGATGCTAGTAGTGTAGAGCAATGAGTCGCATGTCAACACAAGCACCGAAGTCAACATTACCTTCCTTCAATTGGGCCAACTGGAGGTGAATCGAGGAAGTACAGTACATACTGACGAAACTAAAATGAGCTCTAACATTGAAATTAAGCGTTTCGGGGCACATGTCCACATATCATCTTTTCTTTATTTGTGTGTGAGGAATGTTTCCTGAAAGTTTGGCCGTACCTTTTGTAACACCCTGTATAAAGGCCCAGACAACTCTTGCTTCCCCCCTGACATGTAGGCTGACTCGAAAATCAAGCTGATCTGGCAACCTGCTATTGTTTCCACACAACATCGCTGTGGTGATGGCAGCCTACACACCACAGTTTGCAGCATCATTCGTTTTCCTTTATCTCTTCTTCTGTTAGACCTAGGAGATTATAAATACCAAAATGTAGGTATTTGTGAAGCCTGCTGTTTCTGTGCGAGTTTTGATTGAAATCGATGCAGGGGTTTGGGGTGGCGATATTCACACATACTCTCTGTTTTACATATATAAGAGATTTTCTTTGTAAATAGCTGCCTCAATTTCTGCTGCATTTCGCCTATAGCGGTTTTGACCTGTGATGGGAATGTACAGTTACTGCCTGCAGTGAAACTGTCTCATAACAACAACTACTTTTAGACACAAAAAGTGTTTATGAGACTTAAAGCAAAAAGGGAGCTCTTCTTGGAGAAGTAAAATTTTCAGTAAAAGCAAACACGTTCTATTATGTTTAACATATCAATTTTCGTTCATGGATATTATAATAATTTACTTCATTCTGAGATGCCCATATGGATTTGACAGTTGTCTAACACATTGAAGATGATGAGGCCAGTATTTTGAAAATGGATGTGTTGTCGTTGTGGGAAAATAACGTTGGCCTTACAAGAGGCCCCTTACGAAAATCTGTAGAATTTCACAAAAAGAGCATCTCCTAACTTTTAGAGGCATACTAAGAAGCTCAGAGTAGTTTTGCATGAAAGAAACACATTTTGTCATTGCATTAATTCCAAACAAGGCAAAAGGTCCCCTTTAATACTGGAATTATTAATGTCTATAGATGCTGCAATTTACAGTTGGCAATAGCAAGCAATAAAAATTCCGATATTGTGCCAAGAGAAAACAGCTCTAATTTCTCTCACTTTGAGACCAATTTACTTTGTTTTAAATTTCTGTACAGGGCAATGTGCTCTAGGTCTCATGAGGTTAAGCACATATGAAGTAACGTTTACTTAAAAAGCTCTGCACCATTTGTTCAAAGATATTATAAGGGCAAAGCATCTGGAGAACTAGTTTCTTAAATATGTCTAGTTAAACAATGATAATTACGTGAGGATATAAAATTTATTATTCCAAAATACCTATTTTCTACCGCAAGTATTCAGCCTTTTCATAACTCATTCAAAATTAGAGGCTGTAATCAATTTTTTTCAAATTTTTCAGAATTAATGCTGAACATAAAAATTACAGTAACACAAAATCAAAAATTTTCGACTGGAGGTACCTTTTCCCTTTCTGTCTCATGTTTGGTGAGCGTAAGCAAGAGAATTGTTCAGAACCGTCAATCAATCAGTGTAGCAAACGCAAAATATATTTATAGCAACTCAACATTCATATATTAGCATGATCAGGAAACAAACCTGATGATATCTGTTTGGGATTTCCAAATTGGACCAAAGCCAACGAAAGTGGTCATTCGGGAAGCGTTTCCAAGGTAATGTTCCCTTATTTATTTTGTTACACAGCGCATGTCATGGCCATCGCATTACAGGATGAAAGAAGAGTTAACGCTAAATGGTATACAGCAACATGTTCACCATAGGTCATCGATCAAACCAAGTAAAACAACTGAAAACACCGCTTCAGTCCTCTTCATGACAATTTCCATTATCCCGTAGTACACGAGACAGTTGATAATTAAAAAGTACAAAATTTTCAAATTAATATATCATTGCCACATTCCACGTGATTTGTTGTCCAGACAGTTCATGTTTTTCCCTTATGTCCAACAAAAGCTGTTCACTTAATTACTTTCATCGCCTCAAGAAGGTGTTGAATCCCTTCAAAATCATGTTCATGAGGCACCAATGTCAAAGTAGGAAAGAAGGTCCAAAACTGGTCCGACCACATGTAAAAGTATTAATTTAAAGGTGAATATTGTGAATTACAATAAAACGACTTGTACCAAATTATATATATATATATATATATATATATATATATATATATATATATATATATATATACTTTCTAAAAGTCGATGTAGATAAAGTATTGTTTTCCTGAATGTTCATTTCGATGATGACGTCACAAGAAACGTGTTACTTTTAATTAAAAGTCATGAATGGGTTAACAGAATGTCCTCAGAGAATCCTCGTCTTCACAGATCAAATACAAATACGATATTAGTAAATGGCAGGATCATCCGTTGGAAGGTCCTAGTATTAGTTCAAAATGGCTCTAAGCATTATGGGACGTAACATCTGCGGCCATCAGTCCCCTAGAGTTAGAACTACTTAAACCTAACTAACCTAAGACATCACACACATCTATGCCCGAGGCACGATTCAAACCTGCGTGATTCCGGAAGTGCCGAGAACCGGTCGACCACAAAGGCGCTAGAATTATTATCGCTTACTGAAGATTATAATGACCAGATAATGTTAGGAATAGAAAATTGGCACACAAGGAAATAGTAACGAAATCTTCAGATTGGCGTATTTATCGTGTGGATATGTTAATCGCTCACAGTGGTGGCGTATTTACTGCAGTATACAATTCGATACTATCTAGCGACGCCACCACGGATTCCGAATATGAATTAATCTGTGAAAGGAATTAATCTGTGAATTAATCTGGAGAATGTTAAGTATCAAAGACCGGTAAAGAATGGTAATCGGATGCTTTAATAGACGACGTGGGTCAGAACCTGTTGTAATAGCGAGCTTCACAGAGATCTTGCAAGTGTTGTTAGCAACTATTATGGTTATGTCGTTGTAATGGGTGCTTAAAAATGTCATGCACAAACTGAGAGGGACATCTATCAAAACTGATACAGGAACTCGTGTGCCAATATTGTGAATTTCACGTTCAAAAACTACCTTCAGCAGATAGAGAACTAACTCGTGGAGGTAGCGTCTTAGATCTCCTAGCAACAAGTGGACCTGAACTTCTCGAATCAATTAGCGTGGAAGAGTATACCATTGATTATAAGGCTGTGATGGCCGCTGTGACAACACGTTTTACAAGGAATGTAAAGAAAAGTAGGAAAATAATTTTTCTTAGCAAGAGTGACAGGATGCAAATTGTACCGTATCTGAGAACTCAACAGCAATACTCAGTGCTGAGAACGAACGTATGAAGCACAAATGGAAAAAAAACCTCAAAAGCACCGTTCAATACGTCTTAGCAGGGAGTAAACGCGCTGGAAAGGCTCACATTCGTTTAACAACCGTAGAAACCTGCTACGTAAGCAAAGAAAGCTTCACCATATATTCAAGAGAAGTGAAAACTTTCCTGAGAAACAGAAGTTGAATGAAGACAAAATGACCGTAAGGAGAATAATGAGACAAGTGTTCAGTGACTCTAAAAATAAAAGTTTGTCAATCGATATGATTATAGTCTCTAAGAGGGTTTGGTCTTACTTGTAATAAGTAGGCGGTTCGAAAACATCTATTAAGTCACTCAGTGACCATACCGCTACCGAAACGGAAGAAAACAGAGAGAAGACTGAAGTACTGATTACGGCCTTCCGAAACTTTCACCGCGGATGTTCGTAATCTAGTGCTTCCTTGCAGTCAACATACGAACGTCGAAGTTGCAGACAATGTGATAACCGATCGCAGAGCAGAAAAGCAACTATAATCTCTAAGTAATGGAAAGACATCGGGACGAAACGAGATACGAATGTGAAAGAACTTTCTCCCCTTCTAGCAGCAGTTTATCGTAGCTGGCAGGAGCAACGAAGGATACCTCCAGGATGAAAAAAGGATCGGTCATTACCGTTTGCAAGGAAGGTCGAAGATCAGATGCAAGTAATTATCCGCCTATTCCCATGACGTCAATTTGAGTAGAGTTATGAAACATTTCTTATGCTTAAGAAAATAATGCGTTTGGAAAACGAAAATTTCTTCTATAAAAGGCAACTTAGATTTCGAAAACAACAGGTCCTGCGGAACTAAACTCCTAGAGATCCTTAGCACTGTGGACAGCGGTGCTCAGTTAGATGCCATGTTCTTTGACTTCTGGAACGGTGTGGCTCCGTATCGCACTGCTGTTTAGTGAGAAAAAAATACGATCTTATCGAGTATCTGTCCAGATTTAAGACGATTCAAAATTTCCTTGCAGTAGTACTTAATTTTTAGCTCCTAACGGAACAATATCGACAGATGTAAAGACAATTTCCGGAGTATCCAAAGGGAGTGTAATTTGTTACTGGTCACAACGTTTATAACTAAACGACGACGAGGAAATTCGAGAATTTAGAGGTAATACAGAGACTTACTGACAGTTATTCTTCCCATGAACCATTCGCGAGTGCAACTGCGAAGAGGAATCAGTTACTGGTAAAAGTACCCACTGCCAGACACCCTCAGGGCACTTACGGAGTATTGATGTAGATGTAGAACAATCATACGTTTCGTAATATAAGGGGGAACAGTGGAAAAACCTTTGGTAAGTTATAGTGCAAGTTTTGGCTCTAAGTACATAAAATTCAGAACACCCTGAATATAAATTCATGTTTACCAATAAAATTAAGTGAATGGTTTATACATAGTGGATTAAATACAATGATGATTGAATATACATCGCATTCATTACTTTTAATCGTATAATGTAGCACCAATCAAGTCATTCCCGCACGTTTGATAAAGTTCAAAAGTCAAACACTAAATAGCACTTTGAACTAGTAAATATTACTCCCAATTAACGAGTTGTTCTTCAGATCACTAAGTATCTTGTGCTAAACACTTTCTTAAGTAGCCTACGTAGCCTATGACCTTCCTCAGGGTTCAAGGTACCTCGTTAACAAATTTCATCGAAATCGGTTCAACAAGTTAGTAATAAAAAGTTTAAACGTCTTATATCGTGTGGCAGCTTTCCAGGAATACCAGCGTTTACGACATGACATATCCCCAACTATTTGTCTTACAATGATATAGTTTCGCAGGTACATTCAGTAATATATGTGAACACTGACTAAAAAATGCGTCGCTAATATTGTCAGTAGAAAAGAAGTAATAAATTAAAACGCCATGATTCACGTTAAAATGAACAGCGAAAATGTAGTAGGCGAAAACGTTTTTGCTTTCATCGATGTGTGGAGACTGCTGGAAGGAAAAGTTTCGTGTAGATGTGGAATCATGTCCAAAGTTTATTGCAAGTCACTAAGTGGTCTCGTTCTCAAATACTGGACGAAAAAATCTGTATTTCCACGCGTCATGGTGTATACTCATTTTTCAAACGCACCCCCAACTCCTTGACTCTTAGGACGTTCTTACTACCAGTGATTCTTTCCAGGCATTAACTGATACGTATACCTGGCCTTTTTTAATTGGTCCAGTGATTCCAGGAGACCTGCAAAGTACACGTATACATAGAAATATTTTTATAACATGTACTGATACATTTTTCTCGTTATCCATTTTTCGTTAAATAAAGGCCATCCGGTGTTCCATATTATAGTTACGGTACCTGAGAAAAACCTCATTAAGAGTAGTCTGGTAGTTTTGGACATTAGCGGGTGCAGACAGAGACAGAAAAGACAGAATTTATGAAGATATTAAATCTGTATATGTTCCTTGCCATGATCGGATTTTTATGAAGTGAAGGTTATACGTTGCCCCAAGCTACGCTGAAGTTTCCAGTGAAAATATCGTAGCAATCCCTCAAATAGTTTAGTTTGGAAGGTTAACGTGTTCAATAACAAACAGTCGCACTCGATTGTTTAGCAGTTTTATTATTAGTACAGATTCCATGTAATGAGAGAGTAAATTCAAGGCTGTTACACAACCTAATTTTCTTTATTTTATTCCTTAATTTCTTAAATAACTCATTTTGAATAGACATGGTGTGGAATCAAAAAGTCGTTGGAAAGTCCCCTGCAGAAATATTGAGCCATGCTGTCTCTATAGCCGCCTATAATTACGAAAGTGATGCCGTTGCAGAATTTTCTCCACGCACTCACGTCTCAATTACGTTCCATAAATGTTCGATGGGACTCATGTCTCGTGATGTGGGGAACATTCTAGGAATGACTTAGCTACCCACAACAGTCGCGAATAACTGTGAACCGGTGACATGGCGCATTGTCATCTATTAAAATTCCACCTTTGCTTAGTAATAGGAAGATCATAAATGGCTATAAATGGTTTTAAAAGTAGCCGAGCATAGCCATTTCCAGTCAATAATCGGTTCAGATGGACCAGAGGATCTAGTCCATTCCATGTAAACGGATCCGATACCCTTTTGGGGACACCACCAGCTTGCACAGTGCCTTGTTGAGAAATTAATTACATGGTTTCGTGGGACCTACGCTACATTCATAACTTACCATCAGCTCTTGTCAACAGAAATCGGGGCTCATGTGACCAGGCCATCGTTTTCCAGTTGTCTAGGATCTAACCGATCTGATCACGAGCCCAGGAAGGAGCTGAGGCTACATCTTATTGTCAACAAAAGCATTCGTTTGGTCGTCTGCTGCCATAGCGCATTAACGTCAAATTTCGCTGCACCGTTGTAACGGGTAGGTTCGTCATACGTCCCATATTGGATACTTCACGCAAACTTGCCTGTCCGTTAGCACTGACAACTCTACCAAATGGCGCTGCTCTTGGTCGTTAGCCGGCTGCTGTGACCGAGCGGTTCTAGACGCTTCAGCCTGGAACCGTGCTGCTGCTACGGTCGCAGGTTCGAATCCTGCCTCGGACGTGGATGTGTGTGATGTCCTTAGATTAGTTAGGTTAAAATAAATATAGGTCTAGAGGACTGCTGACCTCAGTTGTTATGTCCCATTTGAACCATCTTGGTCGTTAAGTGAAGGCTGTTGGCCACTGCGTTATCCGTAGTGGGACGTAATGCCGGAAATTTAGTATTCCTGGCTCACTCTTGACACTGTGGATCTCGGAATATTAGATTCCCTAACCATTTCCGAAATGGAACGTCCCATGCATCTAGTTCCAACAAACATTCCACGTTCGAAATCTGTTGATTCCCGTCGTTCGGACATAATAACGTTGGAAACCTTTTCACATGAATCGCCTGCGCACAAATTCCAACTCTGCCAATGCACCGTCCTTTTATACCTTGTAAATACGATTCTGCCGCAGTCTGTATATGTGCAAATAAATATCAAATGACTTTTGCCACTGCAGTGTATTTTGTCTGTTCAAAGTTGAAATTTTCTTTTCTGTTGTAAATTTCACCGTACGTTCTCTCAAAGGTTTAAATAGTCGTGCATACACCCGATGCTGTAATACCGAATAAAAATCATACATAAACGTTTCTGTTAATGTTTGACATTAATAGTGAGTGAAAGAGTCAACATCTGCCGTGTGTTACTAGCAGTGAGTGTTAATATGCTTTGAATATAACTGTGCTCGTTGGTGGTGTACCGAAGAAAACATGGGGCTTGATGTATGTGTGGTGGCGCTGCCTGAGAAGACGGAGCGAGAGATTTATCCCCACAGATTATTGATCATAAAGCCACCACGGCGGCGCCGAGACAGCAAGACAGAGAGAGAGAGAGAGAGAGAGAGAGAGAGAGAGAGAGAAAGGTATCGGTCTGCCACTAAAGCCATCAGAACCACGTCAACAATGTGTCTACACAGAGAAATCGAACAAATAAACCTGAAAAATTGCAGCTGAATATGGGAAACTTCTGTGACTTCCGTCAATTAAATGTAACGCTGTCTTTTCTAATCATTTCATTCGTTTTCCGCCGATATGAGGGCATGCCGCAGAGCCCGCTTCTCTCAGTGACTAAAAATAAAAAATACAAAGTTACTTAAATCCAGGGTTTCGCACGTACTTTAGCCTAGAAAAGTGGTGTATGTTCGTGAACGTCTTGTCGACGCCTTTTCGCTAGTCTGGGTATTATCACATTGATCTCTAAATATATATATTCCTTACTGT
Source organism: Schistocerca cancellata (assembly GCF_023864275.1). Lineage (NCBI taxonomy): Eukaryota > Metazoa > Arthropoda > Insecta > Orthoptera > Acrididae > Schistocerca > Schistocerca cancellata. Next base: position 336,582,072 of record NC_064632.1, read on the forward strand.
CGTTTCTGGTTAATAATATCAGTTTATTCCCAAACATTGGGAGCTTTCCCTCAGTTAATACTAGGCAGAAATCTAATCTGCATTTCGATCGCACTTCCTTGACACTTGTGCAGAAAGATGTGCAATATACTGCTGCATCCACTTTCAATAAGCTACCACAAGAATTCAAAAATATTAGCAGTAATTCACGCGCTTTCATATCGAAACTAAAGAGTTTCCTCATGGGTCACTAGTTCCGCTCTGTCTAGGAGTTTCTTGAAAAATTAAGCTGATTCTGGCGTTGTATCGTCGACTGCGTTTGCATAGTTACAGCTTGTCTTTTTTATGCGCTCATAAACATTGTATTTTATCTGTTATTACTTTTATGTTGTACATAAATGTACACACGCCTTCCGTGACCTTGGAGATTTTATCCTTAATTTGGTCCCGCGGAACTAGACATGTAAAACAAAACAAAAATATGAATAAAATAAGGAACAGGCCAACCTAAACTGAAAGGCGAAAACAACCTATTGAAACAGATACCTTTTAACAATTATATAAATATTTGGCTTAATCTGATTGTTGAGCACATTAAAGGCGTTGGGCAAATTCTGAGCAGTGTAATAAAACGAACCAGTTTATTGCAAGAACAACAAACGACACTTGGAAGCGACTGCACTGGACTATCACTTAACTCACACAAGAAACGGTGCTCACTATTGTTCATCTAGCAGACCGAAGACAGTCATGGACAGTGCATGCAGCAGCGTTCACGAAACAAGGAAACAGGGAAACTGTCTAAAAAGAATTCTGGACAATGACTCCCCACCATGCACGCAAGGCGTATCTGGTACTCCGCAGTGGGCGAGCGTGCAAGGTAAAAATCAGAAATCCAAATACGGCGGGCTGACCACAACAGCTCCCAGATACAGGCCGTGATTCCAAGCGAGATTCCGTCATGCCGCCAATCCCCAGCAGATAGCTCCAGTGTGGGTTGTGCTTGGTCTTAAGCTTCACTCGCTGTGCCTCAAAGATGCCAACTCCAGAGACAAGACAACCGTAATTAAGAGGGGTGCTGTGCGGCGCAGGAACAGTATTAGTTATTCTATAACAATATAGAGATAAATTTGATATAGCAATACGTTTTCAGACTAAGCTCTATTTTATTTCACTTTAAGGAATCTTCCTGCAAAATTTTGTGCTCTAGAAGCTATTGCCGTCACGTCACAGAATCTTAATTGCTGTACAATCAATGTTCATACAGGGTTATTACAAATGATTGAAGCGATTTCATAAATTCACTGTAGCTCCATTCATTGACATATGGTCACGACACACTACAGATACGTAGAAAAACTCATAAAGTTTTGTTCGGCTGAAGCGGCACTTCAGGTTTCTGCAGCCAGAGCGCTCGAGAGCGCAGTGAGACAAAATGGCGACAGGAGCCGAGAAAGCGTATGTCGTGCTTGAAATGCACTCACATCAGTCAGTCATAACAGTGCAACGACACTTCAGGACGAAGTTTAACAAAGATCCACCAACTGCTAACTCCATTCGGCGTTGGTATGCGCAGTTTAAAGCTTCTGGATGCCTCTGTAAGGGGAAATCAACGGGTCGGCCTGCAGTGAGCGAAGAAACGGTTGAACGCGTGCGGGCAAGTTTCACGCGTAGCACTTCCATCATGATGTTCGGCATTTCTTAAACAAGAGATTGGAAAACCGATGGATCGGTCGTGGTGGAGATCATGATCAGCAATTAAGGTCATGGCCTCCACGCTCCCCCGACTTAACCCCATGCGATTTCTTTCTGTGGGGTTATGTGAGAGATTTACTGTTTAAACCTCCTCTACCAAGAAACGTGCCAGAACTGCGAGCTCGCATCAACGATGCAATCGAACTCATTGATGGGGACATGCTGCTCCGAGTGTGGGAGGAACTTGATTATCGGCTTGATGTCTACCGAATCACTAAAGGGGCACATATCGAACATTTGTGAATGCCTAAAAAAACTTTTTGAGTTTTTGTATGTGTGTGCAAAGCATTGTGAAAATATCTCAAATAATAAAGTTATTGTAGCGCTGTGAAATCGCTTCAATCATTTGTAATAACCCTGTATTGTTAGCAGTACTGGATCCACGCATCATCAGTCGTATATTTGTACTGTCCTGACGTGTAGGCTGCCCAGCACAGCACGTGTATTGTCTTGGAGCAGTATCATTCAACCTTACTGGCCTGCTTTGCGTATCACCCTATACGTCATGGAACAGTTTCCAAGCCCTTGCCACATAGGCTGGACCAAAGTGGGCCAGATCTGATATTCAAAATCCCCGAACTTTGAGGATGAAAATAGGGGCGCTTACAACGCTCTACCTGTAATATTTATGGGTATACGGACATTTTTGTTTCTTCAGCCCCTGCTCTTTAGGCTTACATGTACGACAAGCTGTGTGTATCAATCTTTCCTACTGATATGGAAACTTATTACAAATGCAGTGACAGAGGGTATGGAATTATTGACCAATCTTACGTCAATCTTCCAGTTATGATATGAACAAATGTATTTTTTTTCTAATTTCGATTTCAAAATTGTGCATATAACATTAAAGTACTCCTACGTGTACTTTGAAAATTTTCATTTTAAGATGGAGCTGGGGTTAATTACTCCTAATTAGCTTGTTTATTTAAGTACGAAATCTCGACAGCGATGTTACGGACGTTTCGGATTGACTGAGGAAGTTTGTGTGTGTCACCTACTTGGAGATCATCCAGTCTCAGTTCGGATAATCCCATGTATATTGCAGCTATTTTAAGAGAGAGGGAACTGTCTAACTATTTTACTCTTAATTTCTCAGCTTTCTTTCTATTTTTTTATATTTTTCCCTACAGCATTTCACCTTTACGTATCTCTATACTATGAACATTGAACAATGTGTCATTCATTCCAGATATACAGATATTGGCGCCCTAAAATTTGCCCTCTGCAGGTTTCTTCACTTACCATTAGTTATTACGTGAGTCTACTGTTACACGAATAATATTCGTTCGTCAGTCAAATCTGTCAGTGTAGTAACAATCTTGACATTCCAACAGGACAGCTGTTTCAAGAATTCTTTTCCTCATAATTCCTCATCTACAACTTAAATGAGGTATCCGAAGTATGGTGTTCGTAGTGTTATTTTAATATAAAACGTAATAAATTATTTCTATTTATGTGTTGTGCTATCACAAAAAAACATATTTCTCCGAGTGAGATAGAAGTTCGTCAGAAGTTCGTACAACTTTCCTCCGTACACACTCCAGGGATAAAAATGCTCGCCACGAAGGACTTATCCGAATGGGATGGAAATCAGTAGATGTGTTGTACACGTACAGAAAAACAAATGATTACATTTTCTGAAAAACGGTGGACGATTTATTCACCAGAAAGGGCTTCACAAGTCTACCAAGTCTGTAAAACTTTGGTTCACGTCTGGCATTCATGCAAGTATTTATTCGGCTTGACATTGTTTGATAAAGTTATTGGGTATCCTTCAGAAGGATATCGTGTCAGGTTCTGTCCAATTAGCGCCTCAGGTCGTCAAAATCCCGAGGTGGTTGGAGAGCCCTGCCCATAATGCTACAAACGTTCTCAGTTGGTCCGAGTTCCAGTGACCCTTCTGGGCAAGGTAGGGTATGGCAGGCACAACGACAAGCAGTAGCAACTGTGGCCATGGGCGGATGGGCTTTACCTTGGTGAAAATTTATGCCCAGGATGTCTTGCAATGAAGGGCAAAATAATGGGTCGTAGAATACCGTCGACGTACCATTGCGCAGTAAGGGTGCCACGGAAGACTAAGGGGTCCCACTGGGAAAAGAAATGGAAATCCAGGCGATCACTCATTGTTGTCTGGCCGCATAGAGGGCGACAGTATAAGCAAACCAGCACCCAGCATTATGCTACTACCAGTAATGATGTAACTTCCCGGATTCTGCCGAAATCATCTGAAGATGAACCTGAAAGAGTTCGAAAACCGGTTAATGTAATAAAGCATTATTGATGAAAAAGTGACTGGTTGCAGTTTTGTATAATTTATTTACATTAATATACAGTCACGGTTCTAAAATATCCGTAATGGATAAGCATAATAATCTATAACGTTTTGCACCACCAGCAGATTTCTGTGGCACAATTATGACATTTACACTGTATGGACAATCCGAAGGCTCTATTATACCATCATTTAACTCATAATCTATGAAGTGTAACGTTTGTAACTGGTGAGGAACTCCATATGGTCTCCTATGAACTGGGGTCTTATCTCTTGTTGGATTCCCGTTCGTTCCTAGTAGTGGTCCCTGTGAAATAAACAGTTGCTGAAACCCGTCGAACACTGCTTCTATCATATCCCATTCGTTTCCTTTTAAGTGTGATATCTCCTGGCGCAATGAAGTTTTGTAAGCGGCTTGTTCGTCGTTGTTGCCTACGTCTGACCAATCAAACTCATCTTCCTACAAGGAAATTCTGTTAGCTATTAACATCCCCTTTCGTAACTCCTTGTCTTCTGGCCCAAAATAGTCTATATGCACCGGTATCTTCCGTATTCCATCTGTTGTTGAGGTACGAACGATACTCCTGTGCACAAAACAAAGTGCTGTGTCCAAAACATGATTTTCCTCTAAGGTTCTGCTATGCATAGTGTCTTTGCGGTTAAACAAGCATTAATGTCCACCCAAAATATCGAATAGTATACTATCCCGCAAATCTACCTTCAAGGACACTGCACGCAGTTTAGTTGATTCTGCTTTCCAGAGAGAGGTATCTTGCGGCAGAGCGTGCTTGGCAGCTGTGTCACCTAATCGAAACAATGCCCCGCTAAGCTCCACTGTTTGCTGCCCGAGGTTGATTATGGCTTTATGTTAATTTAGGAAACCTAAGCATAGGTTAATATCACATTCGTCGCTTACCTTTGATACGAATTTCATAACGTCCTGGAAACTTACACCCACAATGTTAAAGGTCAGCGACGTAAGCCTACTGATGTATGTCACCTCTGCCTATACCACATTACTTATATCTTGGAGGGTTATATATCCTGATCTCAGTGCACTGTTTACTTACGACTGACACGTGAGCCCCAGTGCTGACTAACAGTCCACTAGTTTCACCCTTAATATCACGTGGTAACCAGCACTTCTACTTCAGATGCGCTCTCATAGCACACAATTGTAATGGGAATGCCTGGCGGCGGTTGCGGTTTCCTGTTCCTGTTAACAGACCCTTGTTCGCGAATTTCCCTGCACTGCTACACTCACGATACGTATGGCTCACCGTTTGACATTTTGTACTCTATGGTTGGCAACAGCTGTTCTCCATGTGCTCCTGTCGGTCGCATCTGGAACAATGAACCCCCCTGGAAAACAATTTATTTTCATTCCTTGTACCTCGTCGTTGCGTTTATTTCCACTAACGCTGTAGCGATGTTGACTGTATAAATTAAATTCATGGGAAATTCTGCCCTAACATGGGGCGTTATTTCGGGCGGCAATCCACGCAAAAAAGTATCTAAGGCTCTATTCTCCTCATCTTGTAGAACATCCTTATGGGCTTCATCACTGGCTGACAACTGGAGAACTTTTCGTATTTTATCCACAAAGGTTTCAATTGTTTCGTTGTGTTTTTGGGACAATTTTCATCTGCTCCCTAGAAAAATGTCAACTGATCTGCTTTTTAAACCTTTTGCGTAAATCGTGTTTCAATTCTTCAAAAATTAATGCATCTCACAACTCGTTGTGGTGTAGTACAAGCGCCTTAGCTTCTACGATTAGCCGTAACTTTGCCATTTGCAACATCTGTTCACCTAACCAGGAACCAAGTTCCGCGGCTGCTAACAAATCAGCAAAAAATTCCTCTATATCCTCGCTTGGCTTGCCAGAGAAGGGAGTTACAAGGATAGCTGCTGAAGAAAATAGTTCGGAAGGATATGCACTAGATGTTGACGAACACTCGGATAATCGATTCCACAGTTCATTCTCGTCATACCTCAATTGGGCTACATGATTAAGTAGGCTATGAACAGCCTCATGGGTGTAAACTCATTTTGTCTTACCGTCAGTCATTGTAATGCTATCCTCTTTAAGAAATGGATATTCTCGCATATATACTTACTATGGCCACAAGAACATAGACTCAGCTACATAACAAGCAACATTGAAAATTTGATTGCAATTCCGATCAAAATAACAAGAACATCTAACATCATCCGAAGAGAAATTCTCTAGTGCCAAATTTCTTTGAAAGAATGAGGGCATTACAGCGTTTGTTTTTTACGCCACGAAAGCGTTACTTGAAAAGTAAAAACGTCTGGGACAAGTTTGCTCTCAAGAATGTATTGAAATACTGACCGTTGGCTGCAGGTTGTCATCAGCTGCCTCTGGGTCGTTGGCGACCCGTCGCTGGCGATGATGTCATTACTTTTTTGTACCACAAATTTCGTACCACGTACACCTCGACATAGAGCCAAGATTAACTCCGACCAAATGTAACAGGTCAAGGTTTTGTGATACCAGATATTGAGCGTGAGTCACGGAGGGGAGCAAAGGTCATTATTTTGTCAGGGATGGCCGGAGGGAAAGCGACGGTTTGTGGGCGGTGGAATTGGTTCCTTCCTTGGCTCAGTGGGTGAGGTGTGAGTGAAACATTGGTGGCTCCACTATCAATTACTTATTGACACCTAAGATCCTTTAAACAAACAGAGTAATACTTTGTATTTTATCCCGCTCAACGTTGTAGCGCGGAATCATTGCGTGCAGGTTCCAGTGATCGCTGATCCGGCGACGCCTCGTGTTGCCAAGTGTCAGGCGGCGTATTCTTCCGTTCAGTACCATACCAGAGACCCACTGCGGAAGCGGCGAGATCTTCTCCTAGTGAAATCGCTCGTTGTGGTACCGACAAGTGCCAACGGCATGGCACGGATTACTACAATTCGGAATCGAATCAGCGACATTCAGGTTCAGTGTCTTCTGGCGCAATTAATAAACGTCTAGGTTCACAGGTGACCCATTTGGAGAAGCTGCAGTCCATTCGTCATCACCAGCCACCTTGGTAAGTACCACACGAACTTCTTTCTGGTATCATCTGAGATGGCACCTTCTCTGTTGACTTATTGGTATCAGAGGCTCAGAGGTTTCTGCGACCGTTTAGGTTGCAGATTCCTTGACTTGCGCCAAAGGATGGTTGGGTTTCGGATTCCGCTGAATAGGTCAGGTGTCCACTATACGCAGGAGGCGACTACACCACTAGTAGGGGCTCTGTGGCGTGGACTGGCAGTTTTTTAGGTTAGAAGGTCTCGGGAAAACACAAGAAGGCTTTCAGTCACAAAGGGAGCAAGCTGAACACAGGAAGAACTTAGATAAAAGAACCATTGGTGTAACAGTTGTAAGTTGTCGTAGCTGTGTTGGGAAAGTACCAGAGCTCCAAGCGCTAATAGAAAGCACTGATGCTCAAATCGTTATAGGCACTGAAAGCTGGCTAAAGCCGGATATGAGCTCAGCTGAAATTTTTGCGAATAACGTAACGGTGTTCAGAAAGGATACGCTAAACACGTTTGGCGGTGGTGTGTTTGTTGTTGTTAGAAGTACTTTAACTTGTCGCGAAATTGAAGTACATACTTTCTGTGAGTTAGTATGGGCAGAGGTCATTGTTGGCAACCGGAATAAAATAATAATTGGATCCTTTTCAAATGTTCAAATGTGTGAAAAATCTTATGGGACAAAACTGCTAAGGTCATCAGTCCCTAAGCTTACACGCTATGTAACCTAAATTATCCTAAGGTAAACACACACACCCATGCCCGAGGGAGGACTCGAACCTCCGCCGAGACCAGCCGCGCAGTCCATGACTGCAGCGCCTAAGAACGCTCGGCTAATCCTGCGCGACCTCCTATTTCAGATGATACAGTTGCTGAAAGGTTCAAAGAAAACTTGAGTTTAATTTCAAACACGTACCCGACTCATACGATAATAGTTGCTGGTAACTTTAATTTACCCTCGATATGTTGATGAAATTACATGTATAATTCCTGAGGTACGCACAAAATATCATCCGAAATTGTGCTAAACGCTTTCTCTGAAAATTATCTCGAGCAGTTAGTTCATGAGCCCACGCGAATAGTAAACGGTTGTGAAAACACACTTGACCTCTTAGCAAAAAATTATCCTGAGTTAATAAAGAGCATCAAAACCGATTCAGGGATTAGTGAACACAGGTCTGTCGTAGCGAGATTGAATATTGTAATCACCAAATCCCCGAAAAATATACCTAATCAAAAAAGCAGATAAAAATTCACTTGACGCCTTCCTGGAAGACAATCTTCGCTCTTTCCAAATGAAAATCAGTGTAGACCAGATGTGGCTTACATTCAAAGAAATAGTATCGGCAGCAATTGAGAGATTAATACCAAAGAAAATAACAAACGACGGAGCTGATACTCCTTGGTACACAAAACGGGTTAGACCACTGTTGCAGAAACAACGGAATAAACACGTCAAATTTAAACAGACGCAAAATCCCCAAGATTGGCTATCTTTTACAGAAGCTCGAGATTTAGCGCGGACTTCAATGTGACATGCTTATAACAGTTTCCACAACGAAACTTTGTCTCGAAACCTGGCAGAAAATCCAAAGAGATTCTGGTCGTATGTGAAGTATGTTAGTGGCAAGTAACAATCGAAGCCTTCTCTGCGCGATAGCAATGGAGATTCTATCGAAGACAGTGCTGCCAATGCAGAGTTACAAAACACAGCCTTCCGAAATTCCTTCACAAAAGAAGACGAAGTAAATATTCGAGAATTCGAATCAAGAAGAGCTGCTTCCATGAGTAACGTAGAAGTAAATATCCTCGGAGTAGTGAAGCAACTTAAATCACTTAATAAAAGCAAGTCTTCTGGTCTAGACTGTATACCAATTAGATTCCTTTCGGAGTATGCGGATGCGTTAGCTCCATACTTAACAATCATATACAACCGTTCGCTCGACGAAAGATCCGTACTCAAAGATTGGAAAGTTGTACAGGCCACACCAATATTCAAGAAATGTAGTATGAATAATTCACTAAATTACAGGCCCATATCATTAACGTCGATATTTAGCAGGATTTTAGAACATATATTGTGTTCGAACATTATGAATTACCTCGAACAAAGCTGTCTATTGACACACAGTCAACATGGGTTTGGAAAACATCGTTGATGTGAAACACATTTAGCTCTTTAAACACATGAAGTGTTGAGTGCTACTGACAATCGATTTCAGATCGATTCCGTATTTTTGGATTTCCGGAAGGCTTTTAACACTATACCACACAAGCGGCTTGTATTGAAATTGCGTGCTTATGGAATATCGTCTCATTTATGCGACTGGATTTGTAACTTCCTGTCAGAGAGGTCATAGTTCGTAATAATTGACGGAAAGCCATCGAGTAAAATAGAAGTGATTTCTGGCGTTCCCTAAGGTAGTGTTACAGGTCCTTTGCTGTTCCTTATCTATATCAACGATTTGGGAGACAATCTGAGCAGCCGTCTTCGGTTGTTTGCAGATGACGCTGTCGTTCATTGACCAATAAAGTCATCAGAAGATCAAACAAACTGTAAAACGATTTAGAAAAAAATATCTGAATGGTGCGAAAAGTGGCAGTTGACCCTGAAAAACAAAAAGGGTGAGGTCATCCACATAAGTGCTAAAAGGAGTCCGTTAAGCTTCGGTTACACGATAAATCAGTCTAATCTAAAAGCCGTAAACTCAACTAAATACCTAGGTATTACAATTACGAACAACTTAAATTGGAAGTACCACATAGAAAATGTTGTGGGGAAGGCTAACCAAAGACTGCGTTTCGCTGGCAGGACACTTAGAAACTGCAACAGACCTACTAAGGAGACTCCACACACTACGCTTGTCCGTCCTCTTTTAGAATACTGCTGCGCGGTATGGGGTCCTTACCAGATAGGACAGGTGGAGTACATCGAAAGAGTTCAAAGAAAGGCAGCACGTTTTGTATTGCCGCAAAATATGGGAGAGAGTGTCACAGAAATTATACAGGATTTGGGGTGGAAATCGTTACAAGAAAGGCGTTTCTCGTTGCGACGGAATCTTCACACGAAATTCCAATCACCAACTTTCTCCTCCGAATGCGAAAATATTCTGTTGACACCTACCTACATAGGGAGGAACTATCACTGCCATAAAATAAGGAAATCAGAGCTTGTACGGAAAGATATATGTGTTCATTTCTTCCACGCGCTATACGAGATTGGAATAATGGAGACTTGTGAAGGTGGTTCGATGAACCCTCTGCCAGGCACTTAAATGTGATTTGCAGAGAATCCATGTAGATGTAGATACCGACATCCTCTTTTGTCGAGCAGCGTAGCAGCTAAGTCTTTGCAGCGAATTATGGCGTCCGCTAACTTACCATCGCTCGATCTGTCCTCTCGACGTTCCTTAGCCTCTTCTTTCTCATCTCAAGTGTCAACATCAAGCCCGTTTGTCGGAGGTATTTATTCGCTGTTTTCACCAATGTCGCAATTTTTCTATGGTCTTGTCTGACTCTTTGGTCGTTGATCTATGCTTTTCCCGTTGGGCAGAAACGTACTAATGTCGACACACGTACAAGCTTTCCTTGCTTTACATCTATGCTGGTGTGGTCGGGCATTACCCTGTCATCCTCCTCCTCATATCCAGCTACGTCACGCATGTGGTCAGTATGATGACAGTTCCTAGAGCATTGACTGCTCATGTGCGAACTGCGCTGGTCGTGGTTCTCCTTGGAAACATTGCGCATTTGCTCGGTCGTTGACCTGTCGAAATGCTGACTGCTGCTGCGCAAACTCCGCTGGTCATTGGTCTCCTTGTCCCACTGCTGCCGCTTCCGAATATTGTGGCTTAAATTGTCAAAGTCTCCAAAATGTTCACTTAAGCAGTGGTAAGTCTTCTCATAGTTTCCTGCCAGATCTCTGCTTTGAACAACCATAAATAACACGTAATTATTACACACCCTACATACGCTTCACGCCTATTTGTACATACATTCTACCGTTACCTCTAACGAATTTCGCACTGCAAGTTCGTTTTCACCAATGTTTACGACAATCTTCTGAAGTATGTGCCATACACTGATATATATATTTGCAGATACGTTTCGTGTTATAAGAGAATACTGTTAGCAAAATCCGTAACAAATATAGTGGTTGTTGTTGTGGTCTTCAGTCCTGAGACCGGTTTGATGAGTATCTTCCTGCTACTCTATGCTGTGCAAGATTCTTCATCTCCCAGTACTTACAGCAACCTACAACCTTCTCAATCTGGGTAGTGTATTCATCTCTTGGTCTTCCTCTACGATTTTTACCCTGCACGCTGCCATCCAATACTAAATTGGTGATCCCTTGATGCCTCAGAACACGTCCTACCAACCGATCCCTTCTTCTTGTCAAGTTGTGCCACAAACTCCTGTCTCCACAATTCTATTCTGTACCTCCTCATTAGTTATGTGATCTACTCATCTGATCTTCAGCATTCTTCTGTAGCTCCACATTTCGAAACGTTATGTTCTCTTCTTGTCCAAACTATTTATCTTCCATGTTTCACTTCCATACATGGCTACACTCCATACAAATACTTTCAGAAACGACTTCCTGATACTTAAATCTATGCTCGATGTTAGCAAATTCCTCTTCTTCAGAAACGCTTTCCTTGCCATTGTCAGTCTACATTTTATATCCTCCGTACTTCAACCATCATCAGTTATTTTGTTCCAAAAATAGCAAAACTCCTTTACTACTTTAAGTGTCTCATTTCCTAATCTAATTCCCTCAGCATCCTACAACTTAGTTCGACTACATCCCATTAACCTCGTTTTGCTTTTGTTGAGGTTCATCTTATATCCTGCTTTCAAGACACTGTCCATTCCGTTCAACTGCTCTTCTAAGTCCTTTGGTGTTTCTGACAGAATTACAATGTCATCGGCGAACCTCAAAGTTTTTATTTCTTCTCCATGGATTTTAATACCTACTCCGAATTTTTCTTTTGTTTCCTTTACTGCTTGCTCAATATACAGATTGAATAACATTTGGGATAGGCTACAACCCTGTCTCACTCCCTTCCCAACCACTGCTTCCCTTTCATGCCCTTCGACTCTTATAAATGCCATCTGGTTTCTGTACAAATTGTAAATAGCCTTTCGTTCCCTGTGTTTTTCCCCTGCCACCTTCAGAATTTGAGTATTCTACTAACAAATATAGTAATGAATTGATGAGTTAAAATCTCATGTATATTGTGACAGTTTTTCACTCTTGGCCTTTGTGACATAGTATCTCCTGAGCTATGCCTTATAAAACGATATTTTCCGCAGATAAATCCGGTGGTGTATGTGAATACTGTCTCCAAAATCTGTTGAGGATAGAGGTAGAAGCTAGGAGGTAATCGGTTAAAATCTCATTCCTGATGCGGCAATTTACAGCATGAGTAGCAAAAATGTAGAAAGTGTCAATCCTTTTTCCTTTCATCATTTCACGGGGATGTCAGGGAGAAAAAAGTCTCATAAATCTTTAAAATTTGGCATGAAATTTGTTGTAAATCACTAAATGTGTTCGTTTTCAAAAATTTGACGGATGTAGTCCAAGTGGTTCTTTCCAGACAGTAAGTGATACGTGTACCACGTTTGGTTGAAGCAAGTACAGTGGCTCAGGAGGAGATGTGGAGAGTACATATGCAGTGTACGCAGTCTTTTGGAAGAGCTCCGAACAGACATATCGGTGTCTTCGGGAGCTGAACTGCGCCCTGGGGGCGAGCAGCAGCAGTGGGGGCATCCGGGCTGTTTATGGTGTTTGCCCGGGTCCGGCCCTTAATCCCCCTTCCGCCCCCGCGGCTCAGCGGCAAAATAATCCACAGCCGGCCAGGGCGGCGCTAGTGAAAGTTAACGGCCCCTGCTCACCCTGATGAAGGCCTGACAAACGGCAATGGCCGAGCAGATTACAATACACGGCCGTCTAGCTGATCCTCAAGTCGCCACCTGCGCCAGAGAGTAATACACTAACGGTAGTGATTACCGTATGTAGAACTGACGTGCGCATTCGATGTTTGACACTGATATCGCACGTGCGTGAATATATGACAAATTATATGGTAATCTTAATCTGGGTTAAAATTCGTGAATTTCTTTGAAAAGTGTACTACTTATTGCTGTGTTCTGCGGATGACGCGGCACACAACCATACACAGAAGAGTGCCGAGCTTCGTAGTACTCAGGTGAAACAGAGAGAGGAGGCTACACCGAAAGGACGGTTTTATGCATCCGCCTGACTTCATACAAATAGTTTGCAAGTGATCATTTACACGCCAAAGGTGATATAAAAAGACACACCACTCCTCTCATGCAGTATCAATACACAATCTGCACAATGTTAACACAGTGTCAAATCGTCACAATCAGTCAACAGTATTTTAAGACTGCATCAGTCGCCGCCAAGTAGAGCCAAATACGACACTGTTCGCTATCTTCTGCACTAGAGCAGAGATTAGCCCTTGCAATGCTAACGTATTTTCCACAAAGTGCATCACCAGGATGGGGCGAGATACTTTATACCGGCTCTAAAAACTTTTATAAGAACAAAATTCGTCCTTTGTTGTTTGACTGTAATCACAACATACATTTGAAACAGGTACTACTTACAGAAGTGGGATTCGTGACGTGAAAATAGCTTGTAACACACTCTGTAATGTCAATGCACTTCCTACAACATGTTAGACCAACTTCAAGATCACCAAAAAAACATTTACAATGCATATTTCGTTCATTATTATTGATTTTTACTCTAAACATACTTTCTGAAGGGATACTGATGTGTTAGTAACGTCCTGAGCCTGGATATCTAGAAAACGACATCAGGTTTAACAGAGAAAGTTTACAGATATTTACATCGAACCTGGCAGAAAAGTTCATTAAGAATAATAAACATTTTTACAATGTTTAAACGTCTAAAGTAACTGACTTGATAACAATATTTTCAAAACGTGGGGATGAAGCACCCCCACCCTCCCTTAGTATTGCCAGAGTTAAGATAGATCAGTGCAGGTGAGTACTGAATAGTGCCACACGTCATATTCACTATGAAATTAAGAACTTTAATATTTCTACTAATAAATTATTGAGAACTCATGCTAACATTTATTACTATAGATCGTTGCCATAGATGTCGTCTATCCTTATTGGACCCTGTCATAAGGCTGCATAGTTTGTGTGTGGAAGTAAGCCGCCTCAAAAAAATTACCTTACGTGCTTGGGGGTCTCTTCCTCTCACATATTTACGTTTGGCATCAAGACCACTTGGTGAGAACTACACCCATAAAGACCACAATCATCTAAACTAGGGAAGGTGGATAACTCCCTCTCATATCGGAGAGGAGTATCCGTCTACCATCCCACACCATCCTATACGAACTTATTAATACTCCTCTCTCCCCTCCCATATGCGATCATGTCAACCATCTTAATGTGTCATCCCTGATTATTAACCCCTACAGTCTGTTGCGTCTTTGCCAGAATATCTCTCCAACCTTACAACTAATAATATTAAGTACTTATGGTTCAACGAGCTGTCGTATGTCTTCCAGTTCGACGCTACTTCCGCTGCTTGTGTCCATAACCTTCCTGTGATTTAACGTGGAATCCGAACGACGTGTCGTTCCCAGTTAAGGTGAAGCCCAGGTTATAAGCAGACTAAAATATTCCGTTCTCCAACTACTATTCGATGCCCTAGACTTTCTATTTCTAGGCTCGATATTCAGCACTAGACAACAAAGCCAGACAACTTACACCTTGTCCCAACAAAACTTTGAATACCTACCCTACCTTAGCACAAAATCTGTCACAAAATCTATCCATCCCGAACAGGAAAAATCTTCTGTTTGTCTCTTATAGCTTACCACATATTACGGAGTATCTTGAGCATCGAGTTTTTACAGCAGCTCTCTGTTCAATTATCACATGAAAAAATTCATGACGCGATTTTGTTTTGTAATATTTATTAGGACCGTATTTGGTCATTGACCATCCTCTAGGCAACTGTAGAACGACGAAACAGAAAATGCAATGCACGATCAAAATAGTGTACAAGGGTCTCGCTCCGACCTGAGGGGGTCATATAAAATTAAACAGTCACTTTCAAATACCTACGAAATAATACTATCACATAACATGTCATACATATCTTCACACACGAAGAACAAATTAATCATAGCCAAATGTTTAAAACAAAAGTCCTAATTTTTCAGTAGTAAAGCAAGTTGCTCTATTTCTGGTCACCCATGAACTGGCTTCCTGTACTTAGGTAACGAACTAGGAAGCTGACAGACTAAAAATCATACCGACCAAATACTACACATGTAAGTATTAACACTCTAACATACCTGCCTAATGGTATGTCATATGTGAATGTGAAAGCGCAACAGAAAAAGTCCATGTTTAATATTTATTGGTATTTCGTAAGTGTTCATTTATTTCCCGTGCGACCATATTGAGAAACTTTCACAAGATTCACATATTATTTACATGAACATAACATAAAAACGTAATACAAGAAATAATTTTTACAAATATATCTGTGCAAAAACCCAGCTATAATCTTAAGGGATAAGATTCAAACTGAAACCAAGTAACATAGTACCCCACATACCGGAAAATGTATGACTATCCAAATGTGTAAGACGTACAAATGTCTTGGTTGAAGATTATCTGTTATGTAATTGAAACATACTAACATCGACTAATTCATGAATTCAAAAAAGAATAAAGAAACTAAATAGATAAATCCTCATGGGCTCATATGCTGACGAAAAAGAAGTAATTAACAAAGGCTGAAGAAATTGAAAATAAAACTGATTGGTCAAATCCTACTAAAGTCATATGTAATGAAATCCTATTAAAGGTTATAGTAGAACATCGCTGTTACGCATTTCATGAAGACGTAACATTATACAGAAATCGCCAAATAGAGTCTTTTATAGACCAACGTCAAAATAAGCAACCACTGGTTTACGCAAAACCGCATTTAATTGCAAACAAACGAACCAAGATATTCTAAGGAGCTTCAGAATGTAATAATACATCAATACCTATGACAGTCTCCATGTACGCAATTGTGTCGAAGGTTGTAATATTATCCTGGTCTAATTTGATTCCAATGTTTAAACGTCTAAAGTAACTGACTTGATAACAATATTTTCAAAACGTGGGGATGAAGCACCCCCACCCTCCCTTAGTATTGCCAGAGTTAAGATAGATCAGTGCAGGTGAGTACTGAATAACATATTAATTCCGCTTTTGTGCCTTTTAGACTTCTTATCGTCCTTCTGTATTGTTGTGCACTTCACAAAACATGTCTTACAAATACACAACCTCAATTTGATGGTATAGGTTTCAGTGCACTTGAATTATAAATTTGTTAATTAGGTCATGCTCTTTTTAGCTGAAGTATATTTGAACTTCGTACAAGATATTTCTTTCAGTGTTAGTCTATTTTGGAGAACGTAATGTGTTCGTATTGTTTTAATGATGGCTTTAAGTTTCTTGGTGTGCATCATGTAGAATAGACATCCAGTATTGACTGCAATGTTGGTATTGAACCAGCACACCCCTCCCCCCCCCCCCCCTCTTCCACTTCCACCACTCCCTGTTATGTTGTGTAGGTTAGGAACCTGAATGCCGTGCAACTAAACTAGAATGCTCCTTATGTTGTCTCGAACTCTTCTGTTATAATTAAGGCCATTTTGTCATTCATTACAGGATATTGAGTTACGCTACCATGAATCTGACTCATACATTACAATTGCTTTACTAGGCAGAATATTAAACAGGTAGTGGATTACGGATTCGCTACTTTTTTCTTTTGAGTCATCAGTCTTCTGTCCGGTCTGATGCAGCCCGCCTCAAATTAATCTCCTGTGCCAACTTCTTTATCTCAGAATAGCATTACAACCTACCTTCTTAATTATTTGCTGGGTGTATTCCAATCTCTGCCTCATTCTACAGTTTTTACCCTCTACAGCTCCCTATAGTACCATGGAAGTCAGTGCCTGATGTTTTAAAACATGTCCTATTATCGTGCCCCTTCTCCTTGTCAGTACTTTCCACATATTCCTTCCCTCTCCGATTCTGCGCCGAACCTCCTTATTCCTTACCTTATCTGCCTACATAACTTTCAACATTCGTCTGTAGCATCACCTCTCATATGCTTTGATTCTCATTAAGTTACAGCTTTGCCACAGGTCGTGTTCCTTACATTACAATGCTGCGTTCCAAATGTATATTATCAGCAAATTATTCCTCAAATTAAGATCTGTGTTTGATAACAGTAGGTTTCTCTTGGCCAGGATTGCCCTTTTTGCCTGTGCTAGTCTGGTTTTGATGTCCTCCTTGCTCCATCCATCATTGGTTATTTTGCTGCCTAGGGTGCACAATTCCTTAACTTCATCTATTTCCTGATCATCGATTATGATGTTAAGATCCTCGCTGTTTTCATTCCTGCTACTTCTAATTGTTTTAGTCTTTCTTCGATTTACTCTCAATCTATGTTCTGTGTTCATTAGACGATTCATTCCATTTACCAGATCATGTAGTTATTCTTCTCTTGCACTCAAAATAGCAATGTCATGAGCGATTCGTGTAACTGATATCCTTTCACCTTGAATTTTAATTCAACTAGTGAACCTTCTTCTATGTACAGATTGAACAGTAGAGGCAAAAGATTACATTCCTGTCTTACACCTTTTCTAAGCCGAAAACTTAGTTCTTCGTCGTCCACTCATACTATTTCCTCTTGGCTCTCGCATATATCGTGTATTACCCGTCTCTCCCAGTTCTTCTTGTTCATCCCTCTCACTCAGTGTTAGGTAATCACATCCAAAAAGTGTTTCCGGTTTAATTAGTGTTGCGTAGTGTTTAGTTTATGATTTGAATTATGCTAATCTTTTATTATATTTGTTTTGTATGATTTTGTACAATAATTCCATTTTCTTAGATTTTTCTTTACCTATGGTGTTATCTAACCCATTTAATTGTATCCATTCTCCCAAATACTTAAACTTATAAACTCTTTTGATGTTTCCGTGTTGAGTTTGTATATATTTTTCTCTGCTGTGTTTATATTCAATTAATTCCGTTTTCTCATATGATATTTGTAATCCAGTTTTAGCGGCAATTTCGTAAACTGTCATTATCTTTGCATCTCTTTCGTTCTTAGATATTACTGTAATACCGCCAGCAAAAGCGAGACATTTGACCGTCCTTCGACTTCCTTGTCCTAGATGGTTCCTTTAGTTCGTATCTGTAGTAGTTCTTTATCCCACGCACTCATGACCTTTTCTAAAACGAGATTTAAGAGAATCGGTGAGAGCCCATTTCCGTGCCGAACACCTGTGTTCATTCTGAAGGGTTCAGAACTTCTCCCAGAAATTTAACTTTTGAAGATGTGTCTCTGCATGTCTGTTCGACTAATTGTCTCGTGATTTTGTCGCTACATGCATCTTCCAGCGTTAGGAAAGTTGTCAGTCTGTCTATAGAATCGTAGACTTTTGTGAATCCAATTAATGCAACAACTGTGTTAAGGTTCGGCATTGTTCTGATCCTGAGGATAGTTTACAAGGTAGAAATTCCCTCTGGGCAGTATTTCTTGTGAACCCAACTTGGTACTCGTCAATTGTGTGTTCTACTTCATCTGTCAAATTCATTAGAGATTTCGATACAATTTTGTTGTGGCTGGTAGCAGGGATATTACTCGGTAATTGCTGGTGTCTGTACTTTTACCCTTCTCGTGTAGTGAACGGCTTATTGCTTTTTCCCATTCGTCCAGTAATCTTCCTTTCTCCAAGCAATCTTATCACAACCTCATAAATGGTTTCAGCTGTTTGCCTGCCTCCCAGTTCCCACATCTCAGCTAATGTCCTGTCTTCACCTGTCGCTCTGTTGTTTTGAAATTAGTCATTGTATTGGTCAGTTTGATGCAGTGACCAGAGTTCTGTACATGGGTTTTCATGCTGAGGCTGTTTGAAAATTAGTCGTTATGTTGGGTCCTTTCAGTTCAGAATATTTTGGAAGTATTCTGCTAGTAACTCATAGTTGTCTTTGTTGTTGGTAACCAGTTTGCCTTTGAATCTTTGAAGTGTAGGCCAATAGGATTGTACCCTGTAAATTTTTTCTTTGAAAACTTTGTAGAAGTCCATTGTCTAAAATTGGTGTATGTTTCCTCTAACGATTTTTTTTAAATTTTTAATTAGTATTATTCCAACAGGAAACTAATAAATGCAGCTGTGTGGAACAATAAAATGATATATAAACAAGGGTATAAAAATGTCAGTATCATCTTCAATCTCCATGAGAGTTACAAGTCTTCTATACTGCTGTTCATAAATATTCTTGGACTATCTGACTCTATCACGTCACATTATTTCTTCGGTGTTTAGGGATAACTGTTTCTTGTTGTCTCCTACAGAAGTTTTAAAGATTAGAGCTGAAACGTGGAGGATACCGTTCGAATAAAAGTATTTTAACAATGTTGGCAAACAGTGTGTGTCGTGTAGTGTGCATCAGCTGCTGGTAGTCAGCGAGCGAATGAAGGCCAGACTTGTGCTGGAAAACAAGAGAGTGCAGTGGCGCAATCAGCAGCGCCCAATCAGCCCTGACGAACTTCCCGCCACTGCCTGCTACCGGCGACGTGGAGCAGACTGCTTATCACGGGATTGCGAGCTAGGTCTCTAGGGGGCCACGGGGCTTCTGGTGTGGCCAGCGTCGTGGAGATAAATAAAACTGAAAAGAAGGTTCGTGGTAACTATCTGAGTTGGTACTTACCATAAGCAAAATAAAAGTCTCATATCCTGAAACAAGACTGTCGCTGCTTAGGACGGATGCCTTTTAATAAAAAAATCAAACAAATAAATCAATGAAAATAAGTCGTAATATAAATACACGGATTGTACATTCAGTTTTAGTCCAAAACAGCCGTTTTCATGACGAAATTGAGGAAGTTTTCTCAAGGGTTCTGTATGTTTTGTGGGGTGTTCAGCAGGAATTCCTACTTTACTGCCTTGTAGGAGGTCATCTTCAAAGCGAGAAACTAAAAAAGGAAACCTAAAGAATTTGGCATTTTCTTTATTTTTCGCTTAAATATCAAAAAACATTTGCTTCTCGAAGATTTCCACTCTATGCATAAGGAAAGTAGACAAAATGTCCTACAAAATGATCTTGTCAGGTTAGATTTCCTGACGGTGCTAGGGCACGCTGAGAAGCAGCGCCTTTTGGCTCTTCTGCGAAAAGGACTCAAACGCCTTTTTCCAACTCCTTACAGCACGAAAAACATACATGTTCTGCACTAGAAAGTACTGCAGTTTCCTACAAGAGACGTCTGCAATATCTAATTTTCTCATAAGCAGAGGGAGCAAAGCGAAAATTACAAAAAGTACCTGCCCCCACCTGTCCATCTCGCATCGGTGCTATAATTTCTGTGTGATACGCTTAAATGGGGATGTTTTGAATGAATTGAAGGGACAGATTGATGATAAATTTAACTAATTATATTTACAACACAGTAGGCACGTGACACTGAATAGATAATGAAATCTAAATGTTCAAATGTACATTTGTCATTAAATGAGTAAATGTCGAGGCTCTAGGTGCTTCAGTCCGGAACCACGTGACTGCTACGGTCACAGGTTGGAATCCTGCCTCGGGCATGTATGTGCGTGATGTCCAGGTTTAAGTAGTTCTAAGTCTAGGGGACTGAGGACCTGAGATAGTAAATCCCATAGTGCTTAGAGCTATTTGAACCATTTGTGTAAATGTCGAGCCCAGGACTGAGTCATCAATTCGAGTAGACTATCTATCTCGAAAATTGATAAGTCACATACTGCTTCCGTTTGTCTATTTTGGTAAATGATTTATTGTAGTCCTTCATGAGCTTTAAGCATCTCTCAGCAGGATCATTGACCATAATTTGTTTAAAAACTAGTTTTGCCGACATTCTCTCTTTCAAGCCACATTGGACGGTCTGTCTGCGGGAGCTGACCACTCAGAATAAAACTGGTAAGAAATACTCGAACTTTATTACAAACAAACCTTTGACTTTTTATCGATAGTTTTCGAGATCTGAATGATTACTTTCAATGTAGCCGTCACGAATCATTGTATTGAAAGTTTCCAGTTTTTATTCGGGACAATAACTAGGACTAAAAGTAGCAAGATATACTGAAAAGGGTCAGGTCGTGTACATAATTTTTCTGTTACTATAAAGTCACGACGATCGACTGAATCCACCAACCCCAGCCCTTCTTTCAGATGTTGATCTGGCTATCGTTTTGGACAGTAAGTATATTCAAATCATTCGCATCTGCTATATCCCGCTGTTTCTTTTCGCTTATCAAACTCCGATGACCTTCCCGTATAATTTCGTAGTTTCCTCCATTTCTGATACAAAGCTTACTTTTTGGGGCACAGTTTCTCCGCTTGTGTGACTGGAAGCGTACTTTTTCCCAATAAATTATATCTCCTCACACATCTAATTTGGTACTTTGATGCACAATTAATTTACGCATTTACAGTTTATGAATGTTTGTTTGACAAATGGCTGTTTATTTTCAGTTATTTAGTGCGAGTAATATCGCATTAAATGTATTATCTCCCATGAACGAACAAAAGGTGAAAGCTATGTACATGCTGTATAACTGCTACCTTTCCGCTAATATGAAATCAGCTGGGTCCGTCTCGAGTGAATCGGCACAGCTCGCTCCAGGATGTCACTTCCAGACTTGGGCTCATTGATCCGTCTCTCACTCGTCCATTGTGCTCTGTGAATTGGGAACACATTCAGATACGGAAAACGAAGTAAACAAATAGCCCACAATAGGTAGCGAATTTATGATGCAGGAGTGATATGTCGCGGAATCCTCTTTTCTTCCAGATTTTTCCGTTTTTGAAGGCCTCGAGACGTCGTTGCTCCTTATCCTACTGAGCCCAAATTTATCTCGGTTTACATGGGGTCGAATCAAACTGGAAGCTAGCCCAGGAAAAATTATAGAAAATTTCAATAACGGTCAAATAAGAGTCACCCTACTGTGGAAGTAACCGTCATGTTTCAGCTAGAAGCACCGGCCGGGGTGGCCCAGCGGTTCTAGGCGCTACAGTCTGGAACCGCGCGACCGCTACGGTCGCAGGTTCGAATCCAGCCTCGGGCATGGATGTGTGTGACGTCCTTAGGTTAGTTAGGTTAAAGTAGTTCTAAGTTCTAGGCGACTGATGACCTCCGAAGTTAAGTCCCATAGTGCTCAGAGCCATTTGAACTCCAGCTAGAAGCAGCACGTCTTCGGTGCCGTGGAGTGTAGGCTGAATGTGTGGCTAAGCTACTGTGGCCACATCTAACAGCATAAACAACTAGGTACAGCAGCTGATCTACGAGCACTCAGCTACCCATGATCCCCTGATGCCTTCGGGATTTGAAATGGATCAGCGAAGGCGAGGAAGTGCTATAATTGACATTCCAAGGCACTCCAGCCATTCTCCGAGATCCTGGATACAACTCGAGGGAGGCTCACGTTCATTCCACACGAATCGTCCCATGTTTAGTGTATGCCAGCCCAGCCGGCATGCAGCACTGCATTGCAGGGCTGAGAGGTAACTTGAGTCAGCGAGGGCTGCCTCGACGTAAGTTCCTGTTGTGCTGAGGGAACATACTGTGGAGGGAACATACTGTTCGAAAGACGTCTGCGGAATCCAGTCACTACAGTGGTTATTGTATTATGCACGTATACGACTGAAAAACTCCGGACGTTCGATGTATTGGGGCTAAAAGAAAACAATACTGATACGTTGGAACTAGTAGCCTAATAAAATGTTGTAAAATGGCGGCTGATGGTATATATTTCTACAACAAATATAAACTCGTCTTCTTCAGAAGGAAAATGGACTCGTGAAACCGCATACTGACATAAACGGATGCTGCAGCCATGAGGTCCTTATCAAGCACAATGTGCATGTCACCCACAAACATAAACAGTTAAAATTCTTAACTGAAGGTAGTAGCCCAATACTGTAGGTCTTTGTGTAAAACTTCGAAATGAAACTCACATTACATTGATTTCAGCAGACATTTCGTATGACAAAAGACGGCTGGAGCCAAAGTTACATATGTTTTATTCCAAAGTTTTACGACTAATCCCTACAAAATGTGCAACTTCCCTAAGGTATGCATTTTAATGTTGGTATCTGGGGATGGCACGCGTATTGTACTAAATAAGGGCCTAATGGACTTTGACAGGATTTTTGATTGGTGTAAAGAATGGCAGCTAACTCTACAGGTAAATATAGATAAACGTAAATTAATGCAGATGAATACGAAAAGGAATCCGGTGATGTTTGAATACTCCATTAGTAGTGTAGCGCTTGACACAGTCACGTCGATTAAAAATTTTAGCGTAACATTGCAGAGCGATATGAAGTTTGACAAGCACGTAACGGCTGTTGTGGGGAAGGCGGATAGTTGTCTTCGGTTCATTGTTATAATTTTGGGAAGATGTGGTTCATCTGTAAAGGAGACCGCTTATAAAACACTAATACGACCTATTCTTGAGGACTGCTCGAGCGTTTGGGATCCCTATCAGGTCGGATTGAGGGAGGACATACAAGCAATTCAGAGGCGGGCTGCCAGATTTGTTACTGGTAGATTTGATCATCACGTGAGTGTTACGGAAATGCTTCAGGAACTCGGGTGGAAGTCTCTAGAGGAAAGGAGGAGTTCTTTTCGTGAATCGCTACTGAGGAAATTTAGAGAACCAGCATTTGAGGCTGACTGCAGTACAATTTTACTGCCGCCAACTTGCATTTCGCGGAAGACCACCATGATAAAATAAGAGAGATTAGGGCTCGTACAGAGGCATATAGGCTGTCATTTTTCCCTCGTTGTGTTTGGGAGTGAAACAGGGAGAGAAGATGCTAGTTGTGGTACGAGGTACCCTCCGCCACGCATCGTAGGGTGGATTGAGGAGTATGTATGTAGATGTAGATGTAATGTTTTCAACATCTGTTTATGACAATATGTGTTTTTACTATTCCATTTTCCTTCAGAATAAGATAAATTTATGATTGTCGAACTATGTTAAAGGACTAGTAAACCTTTAATCCTAGAACTGGTTGTCAGTGATTTTCCAGTCCCATCAGGTTGGCTGCCGCTGTTAGGATCGTCGCATACTGACTTTACTTCTCGTTGTTCGATTTTTTTCAACATCAGCTCACGTCTGTTGAGAAGAGCCCAATTGACACTAAGCTGTGGAATCCATCTGATACAGATATCATTCACTGTGAAATGTTCACACAAGATCAAACGAAAGTGAAAGAAGACTGGCACCTTTGGAGAAATCATAAATTGTTTATTTTACTTTCACATTTACATTTCTTACTTCCTTTAGCGAGAGAGCTCCACAAAGCATTGAGTCATATACTCAAATGTTTTGTTTTTCTCTACTAGACAGGACACATGTTACTCCGAAGTCTCAACACGACAAACACATGCCATATTAATCTGCATAAATCCATCTGATCATAATAGTTTAATTCTCGAAACGTGCTGCGGAAACACATAAACAGTGATTGCTGACAGTAAGCATGAGGTATCACACGATTTCAATAGCAGACACAGTGAAACATAATCAAGAATCTTTGCGTTTGAAATGGAATTTCCTTTTCATTAAAACACAGTTTCCTTAACGCGGACTGTAAACATACTATTCGGCCAGATTCTGAGCTATTATTGTCCTAACAATATGAAAAGGTAAATTTTAAAGCGGTAGTAATGTGAGTTGTTAACTGCGGAATGTAGTAGTCTTTTGTAAAAGTGAAACGGCGAACAGTGTGTTTCCAGCAGTTCCTTCTCGATCTACGTGACGATTAGCCTTCATTCCTACCTTTTCATCGTGGAAAAAACATAATACATGGTCTGTTACCGTCATTGGTGACCACCGTGTCAGTTTCCGCGATGCTCATTTCTATGTCAGAGAGATGATCTCATCTCACTAGCACTGTCAATTTTGTTTCCGCAGCAGTACTTCCTTTACCCTCCAGAAACTTTCCTTCAATTAATTAATCGATTAACGTCTCTCATCGTTAGAGCCAGCAATCACTGCATCAACTTGTACAATAGGAAATTCTAGAGGGTGGAATTAGCTTTTTGTATTTATTTGTGTTAGGAATGAACGATAACTTATTTTAGATCTTATAATTAATTTATGATTTTGATAATTGTCATAAACTATCGTTGAACAATGCTACTACACGATTATTCTTTTCTTCTTTCTTGTATTGAACATTTTTTCACACCACGGGAAGTTAACAACTGTCGACAAAACGTTTTTTCTGGAGTTCTGCCTTTTGATTCTGATCTTGATTCACTTCCTATGACGTTCTAATGTTCAGCTGGCCTCCCTTACGTAGAAAACCTAGCGTCCGCATCTTTTTCTTCCAATATAGGTCCTAGTAAGACTGCAAAAGTACAGAGGGAACGAAGGTGGAAACAGAGTTAAAGAAGTTCACACAATATTGCAAATAACGTGTGCCGTCTGGAGATTATTTCTCTTTACCGTTGAAAATTAGACTGTCTTATTATTCAATATAAAGTTAATTTATGTCTTTACCCGTAATTGTCTGTTAGTTGTATTGGTACCGACAGTAGAGAAGTATTAATGAGTCATTGATAATGAATGGAGAGTCGAAATCTGAATACATAACCAAGATTTTTATGAGAGCAAGTGAAGTAAATTTTATATCATCATCATCATCATCATCATCATTTAAGACTGATTATGCCGTTCAGCGTTCAGTCTGGAGCATAGTCCCCCTTATAAAATTACTCTATCAGTGCTAACATTGGTGCGTCTTCTGATGTTAAGCCTATTACTTCAAAATCATTCTTAACCGAATCCAGGTACCTTCTCCTTGGTCTGCCCCGACTCCTTCTACCCTCTACTGCTGAACCCATGGGTCTTTTGGGTAACCTTGCTTCTCCCATGCGTGTAACATGACCCCACCATCTAAGCCTGCCCGCCATGACTCCTACATCTATAGAGTTCATTCCCAGTTTTTATTTTATTTCCTCATTGTGGACACCCTCCTGCCATTGTTCCCATCTACTAGTACCTGCAATCATCCTAGCTACTTTCATATCCGTAACCTCAACCTTGTTGATAAGGTAACCTGAATCCACCCAGCTTACGCTGCCATACAACAAAGTTGGTCGAAAGATTGAACGGTGCACAGATAACTTAGTCTTGGTACTGCTGAGCGCTCACTGCATTATCTTTGCTACACCTCGCTTCCAGTTCTTTCACTATGTTGCCATCCTGTGAGAATATGCATCCACAGTACTTGAAACCGTCCACCTGTTCTAACTTTGTTCCTCCTATTTGGCTCTCAATCCGTTTATATCTCTTTCCCACTGCCATTACTTTCGTTTTGGAGATGCTAATCTTCATACCATAGTCCTTACATTTCTGATCTAGCTCTGAAATATTACTTTGCAAACTTTCAATCGAATCTGCCATCACAACTAAGTCATCCGCATATGCAATACTGCTTATTTGTGTTCACACATCTTAATCTCACCCAGCCAGTCTATTGTTTTCAACATATGATCCATAAATAATATGAACAACAGTGGAGACAGGTTGCAGCCTTGTCTTACCCCTGAAACTACTCTGAACCATGAACTCAAATTACCGTCAACTCTAACTGCTGCTTGACTATCCATGTAAAGACCTTTAATTGATTGCAAAAGTTTGCCTCCTATTCCATAATATCGTAGAACACACAGTAACTTCCTCCTAGGAACCCGGTCATATGCCTTTTCTAGATCTATAAAGCATAGATACAATTCCCTGTTCCACGCATAACACTTCTCCATTATTTGCCGTAAGCTAAAGATCTGGTCCTGACAACCTCTAAGAGGTTGTAAGTAATAGCCTTACTGATGCTCTCAGCCAATAAATCGCAACTGCGAACAAAGGTCTTATTTCTCATGCAGAGCAGATTATCAAAGTATAAGGTATGTCACTTGTGTGGGGACAACTTTATCGACAATGCAGAGACTGGTAAACATTTGCGGTGGATGACGCAAGAAGAATGAAAATAACGGGGCTTGCCACTGAAGACTCGAGAAAGAACTGATTGTTATGACTGATTCATACCAAACCGTATTTTACGCCACTTAGAATTACAATCAGCTTAGTTCTATGGTATGCTCTTCAAGCTGCTACATTCGGACAGTAATCCGTTTTACTTTAGGTGACGTTTGCGACGTGTCAAATTTGCCGACAGATGATCTGGATATCATCGTGCGAAGTGTGACGACCTTTTTCTCGTGCCGTGGGGACTCTATCAATGGAGCAAAGTTTCTCCATCATAGGCTCTATCTTTGTCTGCTCTTACTGTAGCGAGTATGACCGGACATCGCAGTCTTCCTCACAAACTGCTGCATTGAAGGTCCAGAGCTTTAATAACGAAATGCGTATATTACAGAACCATAAACAAGCCTGAGTTGAACCTGTAGTCCCATGAGTGGAGAGATTCAGATTCCTCGTTCTGTTATGAGGTTTGATGCTCAACAACCTTGTCGTGCACTGGTGGTTTTATCGTCCTTCTAAAGTCTTTCCGTCGATGTTCACTGCATTTTAAAGTGAACGGAAGACAACCGCCACCGTTTCCGAAATTATCGTTCCCAGCGAAGTGCCAAAAAAGTCAGCCCTTGTCGCTTATGTCACTGGAATTGCCGATTTTCGCTAGAATAATTTTTCATTCGGCTCTGTAGCTTACCTCGTCATGTGTCCACATCACCAGCCAGCATTGACCCGCAATAGTCGCCAGTGCGTATCTCAAAAAAAGGCAATGGGGGTAAAACTGTAGAGATTCAAGCTCATAAGCAAGTTTCCCAACGCTCACTTACTGTTCATCCGCCGGACACGGTCTCGCGGTAGCGTTCTCGCTTCAGAAACACGGGATCCCGGGTTCGATTCCTGGAGGGGTCAGGGATTTCCACCAGTGCAGAAGTGACTGTGTGTGGTTGTGTCATCTTCCTCGTCATCATTCATGTCCATTGTGTTCGGAGGAAGGCAACAGCAAACCACCTCCATTAGGACCTTGCCTAGTAAGGCGGTGCGGGTCTCCCGCATCGTTCCCCTACGCTGTGTCAAGAAGCATGGCACTTCATTTCCACATATTCTTCACATCATTCGTGACTGTTACAGGATAATGAAGGAAGCGACAGCGGCACACGAAGCACTCTCCCCATGCGCCGGAAGGTGGCTTGAAGAAAACAAATATGAATGTACAAGTAGGACTAGTCAACGATCATGTTATTACGGAGAGCACACAAACACTGGTACGTCAAGGATGAGGAATTAAAACGCGTTTTGCTTTACAGGGGATACATTTAATGAGCTTTACATCCTGAACCACCTCACTCGGCATAGTGAATTCACTTGCTTCCATTCACGTAACGTCATATTACCACGTATCGTGGATGTTTTTACAAAGAGTCCTGGGTTGAGTTAATATCATCTTGCTCATTCTTTTTTTGGCAGAATAGTGTATGGTATAAAAGCACGTCTTAACTAGTTCATAGGCTACAGCATCCATCGAAGAACAGTACCACCCCTCCATAGATACCGCATACGTTGTTGACAACATTGCTACGTATCTTCTAGAAGGATAAGATGCAGGGTTCCAGTAGATATACTTTATGAGCACTAATGTTAAATGTAAATTCAAAATGTTTATTTCATAACATCACAAATTAAACGTCCGTCTCCATAGCTGAATGGTGACTGCAGCAAATGCCATGTGAGGTGTCCGGGCTCGAGTCCCGGCAGGGTCGGAGATTTTCTCCGCTCGGGGCTGGGTATTGTTTTGTCCTCGTCGTCAAATCATCCTTATCGAATACAAATCGCCGAAGTGGAGTCATCTAAAAAGACTTGCACCAGGCGATCGATCTACCAGAAGGGGAGGCACTAGCCACACAGCATTTCATTTTCCACCATTTCAACAACAGTTATCCTTCGACAGATTTAGTTCTAATCTGGATCGGCAGTCTTTAATACTATATGAACATTATTTATTCCCTACAATGTATTCATAGCTCACCACGCATTTATAAACTCAGTAATGATATAGTCTTGACCAGAGAAAGAATGTAACACACTGAGGTCACAAATGTCGTGGAGTAGCGACATTCAGATGTACAGATGGCAGTAACATCGCGTACAAAAGATATAATAGGGCAATACATTGGCGGAGTTGTCATTTGTACCCAGGTGACTCACATGAAAAATTTACCACTTCATTATGGCTGTAATGGCAGCAATTAACAGTCTTTGAACGGGGAATGGCAGTTCGCGCTAGACTCAAGGGACATTCGATTTCGGAAATCGTTAGGTAATTCAATATTCCAGGACGCGCAGTGTCGAGGGTGTGCCGGGAATACCAAATTTCAGGAATTACCTCTCAACACGGACAACACAGTGGCCGACAACTTCACTTGACGACCGAGAGCAGCAGCGTTTTCGCAAAGTTGCCAGTGCTAACAGACAATCAATACTGCGTGAAATAACAACGTGGAACATATGACGAACGCATCCGTTACGACAGTGCGGCAATATATCGCGCTAATGGTCTACGCAAACGACCAACTCGAGTGCCTTTCCTAACTGCACGACATCGCCTTCGGCGCCTCTCGTGGTCTCGTGACCATATCGGTTGGACTCTAGGCGATTGGAAAATCGTGCCCTGTTCAGATGAATCCCGATTTCAGTTTGTAAGAGCTGACGGAAGAGTTTGAATGTGGCGCTAACCCCACGAAGCCATGGACTTAAGTTGCAAAAAAGGCACCGTGCAAGCTGATTGTGGCATCACAATTCAGAGAGATGCGTTTACATTCGATGGATAGGGTCCTCTGGCAATGGTAACGTTCGGCTACAAGGAGATCATTTGCAGATGTTAATAGATTTCGTGTTCGCAAACAAGAATATAAGTTTTATGGATGGAAAATCGACACGTCACTGGAGCAACATTGTCCACGATTAGATTAAAGAACATTTTAGGTAGTTCGAGCAAATAGTCCAGCAACTCAGATCGCTCGACACGAATCCCGTCGAACCTTTATGGGACGTAATCGTGTGGTCAGTTCCTACACTAAATCCCGCACCGGCAACCCTTCAAATGGCAATGTTTAAAGAAATTGTAGTGTTATGCACCTGTGAGAAAAGCGTCCTTTCTTTGTTATACTGAACTCTAGCATGGACGCATCCTGGACGACGCATCCTACACCTCAGCATTCAGATGTATCAGTTTGAAGAAAATCAGGAGGTGTAGTCGATAGTGACCTTTCACAAGTGACTCTAGAACTATTTGTCGTGAAATCTTAAATCGATTCCCCAGTTTCCGCGAGACCAATATGATTACCCTGCCCTACTCCCGTGTTAACTAGCAGTGGTTGCCACACATCCAAGATTCTCATTAACTTCTCATGCTCGGGTTTCATTGTCATGTATAGTAATTTAAAAGGCTCAGATACGACGGTGACAAGAGTTCATCCCAAAGGACTTTCAGAGTTTTACATGTGCTTTAACACAGTCTTTCGCAGGCCTCAAGGCCAAAAATGCAGTAGTGAATGTAAGTAATTTCTACAGTCAGTGGCGAATATGATGTTATTTAAAAAATCGAGATTCTGTTTAGGAGTAACTGATAGTCACAGACGCGTAAAATTTACGACTCTGAGTCACTTAAGATGAGACACCAAAGTATCAGACAACTACTTGTATTAATAAATAAGGCCACATTCCATTCTTATTCTACGAGAAACAATAAATTAATAAATAATTAGTGGGAGTTTTTCAAATAAGTCAATGAACTTACAGAAGCATGGATACATGAGCTGGTTCTTGTTCTGTAAGAAACTTAAGTAAGAAATGGAATTTCTTTGTCACATTAATTGCAATATTTTGTAATACGTTCCTATGTATCTGCATTTCGTCAAATAATCTATCTCTTACGACATCCTCGGTCCACATTCTGTGCTTTACCAGAATATTTACTCCATTCAATATTTTAATAATGCAATGTCTTCAGGTAGTGTTGTTGCCATACTTTAAACTTGACTCTTAACAGGACTTCTGAGTTTTATTTCATTACCTTTGTTACTTCTTCAATACACGTGTTGAAAAACTAATAGGAATAATTTCATCCTTCACTTACCCTATTTTTTATTCGAGAAATTCTCTATTGCTTCTCCATTCTTATTCTTTCTTCTGGGTCCTTGTGTATTCGTGACCATGAATTAGATGATATGAAGGACATCTGCTCCCTTGAATGCCAAATAACAGACGATGGACGAAGCAGACACGACGTAGAAAGCAGATTAATACAGGAAAAAGGTCATGCTTGGTCTGGGTAAAAGAAGTCCACTAGTATTGGCATTAACTTCGGGAAGAAGTTCCAGGGAATTTTCGTCTCGAACACCGTCTTGTATCGAAGTGAAACATAAACTGTTATAAAATTGCAAAAGAAGAGAATGGATCAGCCTGAGATGCCATATTACAGATGAATACTTGCTTCCCTTGTTAAGCATTAGCTCAGACGTTTCTCTTTGGTTCACACATCCATCTGCCCTTGCTGTCTTTGGGTCTATAAAAATAACATTATACCGCAAGCAGGTTGAGCGTGTTGTTTTTCTTAAATCCTAATCACAAATTCGTATTGTCGTTCAGGTGTCATACTTATCAAGCAATTGAAAATTTCGAAGGAACTATTTTATTGCTTTTTACATCTGACTGAAAGCATGCGGCCAGCCACAAACTCCTGCCCCGTGTCCACCTCTTCAACTTAAAGCAGCACTTGCACGATAGTTCCTCAATTATTTGTTGGATCTATAATAATCTCTCTCTCTACCCCTACAGTATGTATCCATTACATCTACCTCCAGTACAACGGAAGTTCTTCCCTATAAATGTCCTATCGTATTGTCCTGTATCTTTCCACTGTCTCCCATTCGCAGAAGTTAGAATCGCACCCAGACCATAATTATACGAACCTATCACCAACCCAACAGACCACCAAATCGTCGTCGATTCATTTTTCTATCGTAACGCCGTTGCGTCACACTGGATGAGAATTCTGATACACAGGCTCCCTGTAGTGGTTTGCAGCATGTTCACTACGTTCATTTACTTGGTTGACCGAAGCGCCATGAACTAGCGGCCTCGTCTACCCTGTGCATACTATCAACTCTATTTTGTAATCACCGAAATAAAATTACGTAACTGCCACATACAAAGAACTGCCAACAGTGTAGGACGCAGAAACTAAAATAGGAAGTGTTCCTTTCCCCTTGAGCTACTCTATTGCGCTATCTGTTTGTTGAAAACGTCGTGCGGTGCAAAAGAAAAGCTGTAACTGTATGTCCCTCAGAAGTCTAGATCCGGCCATATACAATATCTAACAGCACTGAGGAATGCAGAAGTTCTCTAGGAACTGTTGTTGACTTCTGGAGCTTCTGTAGCTACGTGTCAGTTAGTAACTTAACGGTAAGCATCGTGCACCATACACAACACGTCGTGAATTCGAGTACAATCGCGGCTATGTTTTTTAAAACGCAATTCTGCTGTCTGCTGAAGGTATCAGTCTAATGGAACTTTGAATATAATTCCCTACACTTTCCAACCCAAAACAGTAGCATGTGGAGAGAGGGCTACCTTCTTCGATATTTTGTTCTTTTCAGGTTTAATAGACGGCCAGGCAGCAGATCCATCTCGAATCTTTTGTATTATGTATGCGGAGAGCGCATCGTGCCAAAATACGTCAGAAAAAGATTTTCTACATTAGCTATCGTGTGGTAGCGGCATTTCATTTTTCTTCAAACCTTGTTTGGCAGCTTTAACTGAGAACAGGTTATTTTACGTGCATGTAATCAGTAAACCGCATGTGAATTGTCAGACTGTTGTAGATAACATCAGAGAATTCACATATATAGTTGATGATTAATTTCTCTCTCAAGTTTACTATTGTTTTAACAACACTAAAAGAAACCTTACGAAAATTGTGCATTGTATTATAAGAAATGAAATAAAACTACCAACTGTAGCCTTACGACGAATGTCTGTTTCAATAAAACTGAGTATCTGTACACAAGCGTGCCTGCATCGGCTTGAATTAGCAAAATACTACTCACTTAGTTTTAGATTGGGTCTGTGTTTAGCTGGTATTCTGTGTAATACTCAAGAGGTATGAAAATGTGGTATTTCATAAACAAAGTTACGTATTTCTAGAAATCCTAAATTTGCTTGTCAGTAACATTGTAAGTTTTTCACCATTGCACTATGAGCTAAAAGTATTTCTTGCCATTACCTTATCGATGTTTGATCTGACTGTTCTTTCACAAAGGGATGAAAATGTTACAGTCAGCGAGACTGGAAGCGCAAACAATAAGAGACGCTTTTTCACAGGTTAGCACGTAACGACAGAGGTGGCGTAAAGGTATGTGCCTTGGCTGCCTCTTACGGGGCCAATAGAAGTTAGAACTCGTAAACCGCTCTTTAAAGGACGACATTAGTTGCGATATCCACGTGCAAAGACTTTCCTGGGCTGAAAATCCTAAATTTACAATGTTTCCTACACCTCAAGCGATAATAACTGAGATTATTCAATGGAAATGACAGGAAAAATCAAGTGAACTTCGAGGATTAATTTTGTGCACATCAGGAAATAACTCGTCGATCACAAAGTTCCCAAACATACCTTGCCTTGTTGCCAAATCTCAGTTACAATACCAGCAGAAAGAAGACGAACCGATGTGTTCCTACAGTGGGCTGGGAAGTGACAATAGCTGCCGTCTCAAAGACACGGCTGCTTCAGGCAGGAATACGTAATGCATCTGATTCACATTTCTGTAGCTAGGTTTAGGGACTGGAGCGTAGTTACTAACGATACTCAGAACTGACTGGAAACTAAGCATCATAAATCAGTAACTCACATAGTTGCTTTTATATTTCGTTCGGAATTGTACTCAAAACTAAGAAACTCATTCACGTTCCTTTTCGTGCCTCGCGGATAGTCGAACACAATAAACAAATAAAAATAAAAAATAATGTGTGTGTGTGTGTGTGTGTGATTATGTGTCTGTGTGAGGAGAGAGAGAGAGAGAGAGAGAGAGAGAGAGAGAGAGAGAGAGAGAGAGAGAGAGAATATAAAAAGAATGAGAGGGAGTGTAAAAAATTGTTCTTCAGATAATAAATCATGGCGTGTAAAGAAATGTATCATTAAAATGAGACGTTCCACATCTTAACGAAATTAATCTAATCAAATCTAATCTAATCATATTGCTGACTAGCCAAGAACTGTCACGAATTACCGAAATTTTCGCCAATATCAGTAACCAAAACTAAACTTGAAAATAACAGACCACAGTTTTTGTAATAAACCGGGACTCCTATCAAGACCTTTTCGTCCCTGTTAACTAATCACGAAAGATGTCTGAGATACCTCCATCCAGAATTAAAATCAAATGTTACGCATCAGTTTTTCTTACCAGCTGGTAGGTGATTGAATATAAAATAAGGATACAAATTTTTGTGCCTGAGCGACAATCGAACCTCACACCTACCGTCCTCCTTTATCATCCACGAATATAGCTTACGATCCAATTGCTTACTCACCAACAGTAAGATATGTGTGTGTTTGACCAGAAATAACGTCTTGGTAAAAGGAACGAAATGATTGAGCTATACTGTTCCGAGCGATTCAGATTCTCGAAAGAGAAGATTCGATTTCAAATCACAGTCCAGCACCAAATTTTTCTACGTCTCCAGTTCAATCAAGTACTAGTAAAGTCAGATCCTTGTTTCTTTAAATGGCTATCGGTTCATCAAATAATGTGAAATTTTCTAACTGGTGACAGTATTTCTGTTACCATGACTCCCGCCTTTTCGCTTCCCAACGTAAACAGGCTCTGCCCATCTGGTAATGAAGGAACGTGACGTTTAATACGGATTCCGAATTATAACAACTTTCTCTTGAGGTTAACAGATGTAAAGTAAATCTGTTTGTGCTTTTTAAAAGTAAATGCCTGAACCCACGCATTCTACCTGTGATAGTTCGTTCCACCAGACCATTGTGGCCACATTTCCCAGCCCCAGGAGTGTGCTCTAACGGATTATATGCTTAGCTTACAAAATTAGTCACGGTGGGAAAAATGCGAGTCTGTTAAATGGTTAAGTAGAAGCAAGCTTCTGATGCAGAGATTATGCTATTCTCATGTCAGCAGGATGTAAAGACTCTTCTAGGCATCATAACCTCGATGTGAAGCCATTTAGACATTTTTACTAATTCAGCAAATTTCTTAGTTCGAGAAAATCCACTGTGAAGTGTGAAGTTACCGGATAATTCGATTATTACCGTCATTATTACTATCATTTTCTTCATACCGCTGCTGGAACACATGTGCTTGAAGAGCATTTAATGCCTTTGGGTTATTATAGATGTAGTTGCCCAAGAAGAGTTTCTCTCCCAGTCTACGGAATCCTTTTCATGTTAATATCAAACATCAGAAATTACTCGTAGATTACATTAAAACTAAAGTAATTGATGAAGACGTTACTTTATATAAAAAACGCGCTGCCTTTCTTCATTTACTCGCGCGTAGAAATGGCTGACGAATACTGCCAAACAAAAAGCCAAGGGATGTTACTGCCTTCCGATATATGTCGCTGTCAGTTACTCCATATGACCTGTTTCAAGTTGTGTATGACAGAGAACGTTTTAGAAAATCAATTGTTTTCCTTTGCAATAAACAGAGAGGTTTTCATTCTAAGCTATTCGAATTCAAAATTTTCGCAATATTAGTTCACATTTAATATTCGCTTCGATAAAGAAAGAATGTATTCCACAGTTGAAAAACCTGCATCTGACACATGGACCTTAAACTTTGTAGCTGAACATAAATTCTAGCTCAGAGTGACACCAGTTTAAGTAACCTAATGTAAGGAAAACTGTTTGCCAGTGCTCTCCCTCTCCCGAAAATACGCATTTAACCCATTGGGCCCCATACGTACATTGTAACAGTAATTTCTGTGTGTATGCAATGCATACGGATTGTAGAATTTAGTGGTGCTCTTTCTTCCACTTGTGTAAAATATGCCTGATCTAAACGGGCCCTTTATCATTACAGGCCCTGGGCGGTGCAAGATCACATTGACAACAGTAATGTGCTTTTACTGACAACCTCACTGTTCGTTTTACCTGATTTTTTAATCATTTAAATAAAACTACGTGACTTTCCAGTGGGAGACATTTCGTCCCCCTTTTCCTTCTGTGAAATTTGTCATTACGTTTTTGGCTTCCATCCAGCGAAATGTGGCAGAGTACGGCTGGTAAACGATTCACAAACCACGATTTAGTGCCGTTACGACGATTTCTTTAAACATTGTCGTAGCTGAAGGAATTTAGTTTCTTCTTAAATCGTCTTGTGCAGCAACGTTCACAGATATCTCAAACAGGAAAAACTCTTTATCCAGGTACGACAGTTGCAAAACAAACTTCCCACAGTTTGTGTCAGGTTGATATTTTCGTCTGACAGCACTGCGTCAGTATTTTTTCTAAGCGGTATCACAAGTAGTGTATTGTAGTTGTGGGAATCATTGGTTGAAAACGAGTTTAATACCAATGGGTACAGTACTGCTAAGTATTCAAAATTATTATCAATCTAATGCTGAGTTCATTCACAAACTGAGGCGTATTTATAATATTGAAGGTAGACTGTGTATCTTTCTCTTCCTTGAGTAGGCATTGGAAGGCATTTACACACACGTTTACAATACTATGAATACTTAAAATGCTGTAGTTAACGTTGCTCTCATAAACTAATTTTGTTTTTTTAATTCTTCTGTGTCTTCAGCGTGCAATATGTGTTGTAGATACAGTCTTAGATAAAAATATTAACCTCCGAGTCATTCACATAGGGTGGACAATACAGTTGCGCTCCCCTCAAAATTCTATGTCCGGCAATACACTCGATCTGACAACATTGTAGACTACGGCACTTCCTAGAGGAGGTCTTGATTGACAGTCTGAGTACACCGGTATTGACTACGACTGTAGTCATGAGGTAAGACAAGAGACTAGGTAATACGACAACTGGCAACAGAACTCACACCTCGACAAAACTTTTATCGCCCCTTTCCTCTCGGTGCTGAAGCTATTAGTGTAATTCAAGCGAATCTACAATATATTTCGGTTTCTGTCACATTTGTAACAACAGTTTGCTTCAACACTATTTTAGTGAGAGATTTCTTGGCCGCTTATCTGCCTCTGAACACCACATGGTACTTAGTTCTCTAGGACCCATTTGTTGCCTACCGTTGGGGGTTGAGGCACTGCGCTGCCTCGCCTTCTGCCGGCAATGTTTACTCCACTCTTCACTCTCGACTGTGCTTTAATGTTGTTGAGTGGTGACCCATAAAATCTGTCTACAATTTGTGTTTCACACTCGATAGCAACGGAGGCAAAAAACCGTTTTTATTTGATGAGTATTTTATTACACTAGTATGCAATACATCAATGTGTCACAGAATTAATTTCATTGGCTATAATTAAAACGTCACATCCTGTTTTTTCTCCCTTCATGGGAGATTCTTCAAATAATTTATTTTTGTCATGGATTAATGTGTGTTAGTCAAGGCACAGAGAGTAAATGCAATGTGAAGTGTTTGGTTTCTTTTTTTGATTCCCTTTGGTAAATGGGTGCGAAACATTGTGTCAATACCTTTCAGAATTTGCTCTATAGCTACTCAGGCGAATTGCTTATTTGAGATCCATACATTAATGAATTCAGATGTGAAAGCTGTTCAAAAGTGACATTTAAAATATTCAATTAGATTTAAGGCGACCAAGTTGCCCACATTTAGAAGCTACCCAGAGATAAAGTAAGTTGCTAGAGCTGCTGTTAGCAAATATCTATAGAGAGTTCCTAATTGCTACTTATCACCCTGACATGTGAGTCTTAATTAGAGAACAATATTGAAATTCTCATCGTTGATGGTCGATTCGAATTTCTTCAGAGACGCGTGTATTGTGAAGCAGCTTGGCAGTCAGAAAGTTGAGATCGATTACCATTAACACAACTTACTGATTAGAGCTACCAAGAGACTTGCTGTGTAAAGGTTTTCTTCCGATTCCGTTACAGAATTTTTTTCTGGAAATTCGCAGCTCCATAAAATAAATAAGAAAAAAGCACACACGCACTTGTCCCTACCACGATTAGAACTGAAGACTCACTTAGCCATTGCGACATGGGACACGTGCAGTACCACGAGGCTACAGACACACCGCTGCCAGCAGGCCACTCTCATCATGATACTGGTCGCTCAACCTCATAACGCATACTAACCGATATTAAAAGTTGCCACTTACGTGAAGAATAGAATTTCTTTAGCGAAAACAATGAATTTTCTGTTTCAGCGTCTGTTTTTTCGTGAGGATTATATAGCACGAGTCATTCAAATGGAAAGGGAATATCAAGTGAATTTAGCGAGTCAATTCAGTACCATACGCGGAAGTGATTGCACTGTCACAGTGTTGTCAAATGTTTGTGACGATGTTGCCAGTTCTCAGTTGTGCTGGGAACAGCTCTGCAGCGGTATGCGAGGAGACTCCCGTGCTCGTGTCATAGGAGGATACGGAGAGAAGGTGCTGGGTTTGGTTAATATGCAGCGTTTTCGCCTACTAGTAGTGTCAAACATTCAGGTGCATAATCTTCCATCACGATTACAGTTTCCCATAAAATATATACGAATAAAACACTTACCTTATCACTATGTGACAAAAGATTATTTCAGTACAAAAAAACGTCTTTGGCCATCAACTTTGCCCACCTGTCAGGAAAAGTAAGATAACAAACACTTTGAACCTCAAAATCGATTGCATCTAGGTGCAGTCTTAGGGAAAAGGAGGATGAAATGTCTCCCACTGGAAGGAAATGTTCTTTATTTCAATGATTACAAAACCAGGTAAAATGATCTATGAGGTTGTCAGTATAAGGACATTACTGTTGTCAATATGACCTTGCACTGCCCATGGCCTGTAATGATAAAGGGCGCGTTTAGGCCAAGCAGATTCTATACAGAACTGGAAGAGAGAACACCACTACATTCTACAATCTATATGCATTGCATACACACTGAAATTACTGGTTCAGTGTACTTATCGAGGCCAATGAGAGAATTGCGTATTTTCCGGTGAGAAAGAGCACCGGCAAACAGACTTCGCTACATTAGGGTGCTTAAATTGGTGTCACTCTGTGCTAGAATTTATGGTCAGCTACAAAGTATAAGGTCAATGTGTCAGATGCAGGTTTTGCTACTGTGAAATACATTCTTTCTTCATAGAAGCGAATATTAAATGTGAACTAATATCGCGAAATTTTGAACTTGAATAGCTTAGAATGAAAATCTTTATGTTTTATATTTATTGCAAAGGAAAACAACTGATTTTCTAAACCATTCTGTGTCATACACAACCTGAAACAGGTCACGTCGACCAAATCATATGGAAGAACTAACAGCAACATATATCGGAAGGTAGTAAGACCCCTTGGCTTTTGGTTTGGCAGTATTCGACAGCCATATCCAGGCGCAAGTAAATGAAGAAAAGAGGTGCGTTTTTGTTTTCAAATAACGTCTTCATCAATTAGTTTTAATGTAATCTACGAGTAATTTCTGATGTTTGATATTAACATCAAAATAATTCCGTAGACAGGGAAAGAACCGGTTCTTGGGCAACTACTTCTATAATGACCAAAAGGCATTAAATGATGTTCAGTCACATATGTTAAAGCAGCGGTATGAAGAAAATGATAGTAATAATGACGGTAATAATCGAATTATCCGGTAACATCACACTTCACAGTGGATTTTCTCGAACTAAGATATTTGGTGAATTAGTGAAAATTTGCCAATGGCTTGACTTCGAGGCTATGATGCCTAGAAGAGCCTTTACATCCAGCTGACATGAGAATATCATGATCTCCGCGTCTGAAGCCTGCTTCTACTTAACCACTTAATAGACTCACATTTTTTCCACCGTGACTAATTTTGTAAGATAAGCACATCATCCGTTACAGCACACTCTTGGGGTTGGGAAATGTGGATACAATGGTCTGGTAGAACGAACTATCACAGGTGCAATGCGTGGGTTCAGGCATTTACTTTTAAGAGGCACAAACAGATTTACTTTACCTCTGGTAACCACAAGAGAAAGACATTATAATCCAGAATCCACATTAAACATCACATTCCTTCATTACCAAATGGGCAGAGACAGTTTTCCTTACGTTGGGAAGCGACATAGGTAAACATAAATTCTGTTGCAGTCAACTTACTTACATTAGAAAATTTTATTTTATTTGATGAAGCGATAGCCATTTCGAGGAATAGGGATCTTATTTTACTTGTACTTGATTTAACTAGAGAGGATGAAAAATTTGGTGTTGGACTGTGATCTCAATTTGTATCTCCTCCATCGACGACCTGAATCTCTCGGAACAATAAAGTTCAATCCTTTCGTCACTTTTCCCAAGACTGCAATCTTCTCTCGGTGGTTCTGAATCCGGATCTAGTACCAAAATATTCATAATTTCATTTCAAGCCCTGTCACGTACACACCGGACTGCTAGTGAAAATTAATGTGCATATTTAATGTATGTTCATGTGTTGCCACTAATCACAATAGGTGTCGTTATTTCTGGTCAAACACGCACGTATCTTACTGTTGGTGAATAAGCAGTTGATACTCAAGCTATATTGGTGGATGATGAAGAAGGACGGAAGTTGCGCAGTTCGAGTGTCGCTCAGGCACAAAAACTTGTATCCTTATTTTAGATCCAAACAACTAGCAGCTGGTAAGCAAAACCGATACATAACATTTGATTATACTTAGTTAACAGTTCGATTACATTTTGGGTTCGTATCTCCGTCACAGAACATCACATCATGTGCTTGATATTTAAATGCATGCACACTTTGTTGCTTCTGAATGGGGGTATGTCAGACATCTTTCGTTATTAGTTAACAGGGACGCGAGGGTCTTGACAGGAGTCCCGGTTTATCAGAAACACTGTCGTCTTTTATTTTTAAATTTAGATTTGGTTACTGATATTGGTGAAAATTTCTTGGCTAGTTAGCAATATGGTTAGACTAGATTTGATTTCGAACGTGTCATTTTAATGAAAGATTTACTTACATATCAAGATTCCATTTAATTATAACAATTTTTTAACCTCTCTCTCATTCTTTTTCATATTTCTCTCTCTCTCTCTCTCTCTCTCTCTCTCTCTCTCTCTCTCTTCTGTCTCTGTCTCTCTCTCACATACACACATTCTTTCTTTTTTATTTGTTTGTTGTGCTCGACTATCGGTGAG
The DNA here is from genome assembly GCF_023864275.1 of Schistocerca cancellata. NCBI lineage: Eukaryota > Metazoa > Arthropoda > Insecta > Orthoptera > Acrididae > Schistocerca > Schistocerca cancellata. The sequence goes on from NC_064632.1 coordinate 336,623,570, forward strand.
GCACAAAAACGTCTGAGAATGAGTTTCTTATTTTTCAGTAGACTTACGAAAGAAATATAAAAACAACTATAAGAGTTACTGATTTATGATGTTTAGTTTCCAGTCAGCTCTGAGTATTATTAGTAACTACGCATCAGTCCCTAAACCTAGCTACAGAAATGTGAATGTGGTGCATTACGTATTCCTGGCTCAAGCAGCCGTGTCTTTGAGACGGCAGCTATTGTCACTTCCCAGCCCACTGTAGGAACACATCGGTTCGTCTTCTTCCTGCTGGTACTGTAACTGAGATTTGGCAACAAGGCAAGGTATGTTTGGCAACTTTGTGATCGACGAGTTATTTCCTGATGTGCACAAAATTAATCCTCAAAGTTTACTTGATTTTTCCTTTCATTTCCATTGAATAATCTGAGTTGTTATCGCTTGAGGTGTAGAAAACATTGTAAATTTACGGTTTTCGGCCCAGGAAAGTCTTTGCACGTGGATACCGCAACTAATGTCGTCCTTTAAAGAGTGGTTTACGAGTTCTAACCACTATTGGCCCCGTAAGAGGCAGCCAAGGCACATACCTTTTCGCTACCTCTGTCGTTACGTGCTAACCTGCGAAAAAGCGTCTCTTACGGTTTGCGCTTCCAGCGTCGCTGACTGTAACATTTTCATCCCTTTGTGAAAGAACAGTCAGATCAAACATCGATAAGGTAATGGCAAGCAGTACTTTCAGCTCATAGTGCAATGGTGAAAAACTTACACAGTCCGCAGCTCGTGGTCGTGCGGTAGCGTTCTCGCTTCCCACGCCCGGGTTCGATTCCCGGCGGGGTCAAGGATTTTCTCTGCCTCGTGATGACTGGGTGTTGTGTGATGACCTTAGGTTAGTTAGGTTTAAGTAGTTCTAAGTTCTAGGAGACTGATGACCATAGATGTTAAGTCCCATAGTGCTCAGAGTCACTTGAACCATTTTTGAAAAACTTACAATGTTGCTGACAACCAAATTTTGGTTTTCTAGGAATACGTAACTTTGTTTATGAAATACCACATTTTCATACCTCTTGAGTATTACACAGCATACCAGTTACACACAGACCCAATCTAAAACTAAGTGAGTAGTGTTTTGCTAATTCATGCCAATACGGGCACGCTTGTGTACAGAAACTCAGTTTTACTGAATCGGACTTTCGTCGTAAGGTTATAGTGGGTAGTTTTATTTCATTTCATGTAATACAGTGCACAATTTTCGTTAGGTTTCTTTTAGTGTTGTTAAAACAATAGTTAACATGAGAGAGAAATTAATCATCAACTATATATGCGAATTCCATGATGTTATCTACAACAGTCTGACAATACACATGCGGTTTATTGATTACATGCAAGTCGAAAACTTGTTCTCAGTTAACGCTGTGAAGCAAGGTTTGAAGAAGAATGAAATGCCAATACAACAGGACAGCTAATGCATAAATTCCTTTTCTGACTTATTTTGGCACGATGCGCTCTCCGCATACATAATACAAAAGTTTCGTGATGCATCTGCTACCTGGCAGTCTATTAAATCTGAAAAAAATCTCACATTAGTAAGCCCTTTTCCCACATGGGAATATTTTGGGTTGAGAAGTGAAGGGAATGGTGTTCAAAGTTCCATTACATTGATAACTTCAGCAGACAGCAGAATAGCGTTAAAAAAATGTAGCAGAGAATGTAATACAACTCGCTACGTCTTATCTACAGTGCGCGACGCTTACCGTTACGCTACTAGCCGTCACGTAGCTATAGCAGATCCTAGAAGTCAACAACAATTCCTAGATAACTTCTGCATTCCTCAGTACTGTGAGATAATGTATATGGCCGGATCTAGACTTCTGAGAGACAGACAGTTACAGCTTTTCTTCTTCACTGCATGACGTTTTCACCAAACAGTAAGCGCAACAGAGTAGCTCAAGTGGAAAGGAACACTTCCTATTTTGGTTTCTGCATCCTACACTGTTGGCAGTTCTATGTATGTGGCAGTTACGTGATTTTATTTCGGTGATTACAAAATAGAGTCGAATGTATGCACTGGGTAGACGAGGCAGCTAGTTCATGGCGCTTCGGTCAACTAAGTATATGAATGTCCTGAACATGCTGCAAACCACTACAGGGAGCCTGTGTATCAGAATTCTCATCCAGTGTGGCGCAAAGGCGTTACGATAGAAAAATGAGTCGAACGGGATTTGGTCGTCTGGTTGCATTGATGATAGGTTCGTAGAATTATGATCTGGGTGCGATTCCAACTTCTGCTGATAATTTCTGATAGGGAGAGACGAATTCTATTCCCTTCTAGCTATGCCAGGTGAAGAACGTATAATGTCATTGCGGTCTGAAATTCACACTCTACCAAGTAGTGGTTAGGTTAAACCACAATAAAGGCAGGAGTGGCAACATGTAGAAAATCTATCAGCAGTTACCTTTCTTATACTCGTTATTTATTTCTAGTGACTAGACAAATGCTATGTAGGGTCACAGGAAACTTATTCCACCTTTTATTTGAGCTTCTGTATGTTGTTAAAATTGGTTCTGAACTGGGTATGCTACTCAGACCGCCCTTAACGCGGAATTTAATCTCTTCGTGAGAATGCAGCTCAAGTAAAACTTGTTGTTTGTTCAAAACTGCAATTCCTCAACATCTCCACATATTGCGCGTGAATGCGTTCGAATCCTGGCCTGGCACTAAATTTTTCATTATCTACTGTCAAGCTCTAGCATGAGAACATATATCTGCTGGTGGATGATAATTTTAATTTTTAATGTATTTTCATTCGTTGTCAACACTAACGATATCACAGTGTCCACTAAGTCGACCGTTCAGTCCCAGACAGAAACACGATTCCACTTATGAATTAAGTCACTATTATCTTTTCCTCTACCATGATCCTCTGTGTCAGACTATTACTCACCCTTTCTTCAGAATACAAGTAAATCAGCACAAGTGACTATACGCAAACCATTTTTAGATAACTACTATCTATATTACTCAACGGGTAAAACGCCCAATCGAGCCAAGCAGCACATTACGTAACTAACGCTTTCCAGTGGCATTTCCAGTGGCATTTCATGTTATGAGTGACCTCAAATTCACACACAATCTACTCATTAAAGGGAATAATCTTAAGTTAACGGTTAAACATCTTAAGTTAGAAAATGTGTAATATGTTTTGAGGAAGGAAAATTCATGGGGAGCAAATTACCCAGACAATGTTCACCCAGTATTTGAGAATGTCAGCAATTTACATCAAAGTTTACGCATAATTTCACACCATGTCGAAACTATTTCTCTCTGCGTTTCCCCCCAAAAAAGAATGGAAATAAATTTATCGCTTACTACAGTTTTACTGTTCGTGCAGTATAGCTCCAACATCAGGCGAGACGTTTTAATTTATTATCTCTATACAACCAACTCTATTTGGCAGACAGCATCGACATATACCTTTCACTGAATGTAACTGCAGACTCTGACTTTTTCATTGGTTAGTGGTTGAATAATTCGAAACAAATAAAAATACCGTCTAGCATCTTCCTCCATAAATGTTTTACTTACTTATACCGACAAACGTAACACATTAACTGATGTGTAGAGTCATAAGATGTTTGAAGATGTTTTGTATGTGGGAGTCTGATTCTTTACTGAAGTGAGAGTGGGTGATTCCTAGTAGCTAAAGAAATGTCTTGCATTATCACTGGTTTGTATGTAGCATTCTGCTTCAAATTACTTGCTTGGACATTTTGCATACAACTAATCACACTTCGAACTCTGTGCACTGCGACCATGTCATGAATGAAGCATGGCTATATTTCTGCATTTCTAAATACCTAAAGGTTGAGCATACAATGGAGGCATTCGCGGACAGAATTAAGTTAACTTAAAAATTCCAGCCGATCGTTCGTGGTTTATAGGTAAAGGAGTAAGTTTTAAGTATCGGAACTTTTAACTGATTCGCCCAAAAGTTATTAGTAAATGAGTATGTTCATAATTTATGAAAATGTTATATCATTCTCACAGATAATGTGACTGTTGGTTTAGAATGTGAAATGACGTCTCTGTCAATTATGAAATAGCATAAAACCCTAAATAATTTGGAATTAATAGATGAACTATTAAATAAGATCACTTAAAATGAAATTAATCTGCAGGTGTAATCAACCCTCCGAGTGCATATACGGTTGTGCTGTGTGCCACCTTTGTTCAGCTACTTATAGGTTCGCTACCTCATCTCGAACTGTTTACACTGATAACGAGGTTGAAAAATCTAGCTGTAATGTAAGTGTAGGAGTTCCAACTGTTCGCTGTATCTTCGTGCAGTCACAGACGGCTTAGACTGAAGGTAGCTCCTGCCATCTGGAGACAGAGCTGTGCATTTCCCTCGTCTGCACAGTGCTGCCATCTCGGCGGGGTTCCACGTTAACGCTGACGTCACCCAGGCGCTGTCGCTATGGCAACCGTGAAGCCGAAGTTCAGCACTCATGCAGTGCAGATGTATCGAAGAAGAGTAGCGCCAGATATGAAAATAAAGAAGTGGCATATGAACAGTCCAAGAGACGTATCGATATTAGCAGGCTTTTCAAAGAATTTAAGCATTTACTCATTATCTATTAAGCCTGTGACTGGTTTTGGCACCGGAGAATACGAGGTTTGATTACATATTCGTTACACTACTGATTTGTGATATTCCGTTTAGCATTAGTAGATCCTCATATTATCGAAATACTTCCGTCTTAGTTGCACTTCACACGTCATCGCGATGTGTGACTGCGGAGGACATAAAACGTTAGATTTCGGTAGACGCTTTTACTGCAAAAGAGGCTATAGCAGCAGGGAATTTCCGCCACTATTAGTAAGGCAACGCGTACCGCAACTAGATATTTAACATCTTCCGTAGTACATTGTGTTTTTATTAATGTATTAATCACAATTACCTTGAGATCAGTGTGGAACACGAATCATTATATTGAAATTTTCACTCGAAACAAGTAAATTATTCCTTTCTTTAATATGAAAAACTTAACATGAGAGACACTAACGAACAACTTATAGTTTAATAAAGTTATGCTTTACATAAGTTTAATGAAACAGCGTGTCTGGTTTTATATCAATAATAGTGCTTTTCCGAGAATGTGAAACATCTCAACATTAATAACTCAGTTCCGTTATTCAACTCGCGAGACGGCAGACAACGTTATCGGCTATCGTATAAACAATGATGCTAATCGTCAGGTTGCTGAAAACGTGGATATCGAGTGGCTAAAGTCTTCCTTTGTACCCGACCAACGAAGTCCACATCTGTGTAGCCTTGTTAAGATGGTTGGCCCGAATTCATTCAGTTTAATGCATTTGGTCCAAATACGGCCAGAACAACATCGCCCTATCTTTACAAGAAACTTACTGTCCCGCTTTGGAATACCTTTCCAGCTGCTACGACATTTCAGAACCACACATTGGTGCACCTGTTAGCCGTACAGTAATAGAACTTTATTGCAGGAAACACGGAAAATTTTTCTCGTCCGACCATGCGCCACTATTTTTGTGCAATAGTCTCCACGTGCAACAAGTGCAATTACCTCTTTGCCCCTACGTAGATAAAATGACTTCTACAAGGCCTAATGCCAGCCGAAAAAAATTTCGACATAGTAACCTAGCGACGTTGACATGCGAGTTCGTTTTAAACACTGACAAGCGATTTTACTATAGCTCTAACAGTACATACATTGAATATAAAACAACGAGATCTGTACGATAGAAAATTGTACCGAAACCCGTGTGCGAAGAGTTGCTGCTGGTGTAGTCATCTTAACTGTTCAATTACGCATAGGAGAACAATGCAAGAACATCGTTTGCAATGTGTGCATGTTCTCACAACACAAGCAACTAAGCCATAATTAAATTGTGCCTGTAGTTCCAAAGCGCTGAAGATCCGCACTTCATTGCTTGAATTTTATTTGTGGGTGACACAGGATGCAAATAGGCTGGAAGCTGTAACTGTACAACATTGCAATGAAGTTCAGAAGACCTGTACGGTATGTGTGGTTAGTTTAGGAACAAGCAGTTGACCCTGAACATAAATGTAACCCATCGATATAAATAAAAACGGAAATGTCCGTTTGTACAAGTATCACGATAGGCGGAAAGTCTGGTTCTCAAACTAAATTCTAAGAAGACATAGGACATACTGATACCTCACCGAAAACTGATCAGTGTACATTTTCGTGAAACAGTCCCTCCAGTCACTGTTTATTTATGGACAAAGCGTCTGAAAGGTTTAAATATCCACCATAAGATGGATTTTAATGTGTGTACGCCAAGCTCCTGCAAGAGCGGCCACCCGCGAAACAGATCTGTAAAGCGGGCCCCGAACTGAATAGGGGTTAGCTTTGGCGGTCTATCAGTGTACGCAAACTCTTATCGGCGGCCACTAGGCAGCCTCACTTGCGCCACCAGAGGATGCAGGATCAACGTTTCTACTTTCTCCTGCACACCACGTGGCGGGAGTATTCAGCAGTATATCCTCGAAGGGCGTCCTATATAGGCCCGCGCCGAGGCACGGGAGGTGCTCACATCGGGTTAGCTGCTCCTAGTAGCAGCAGAGGCGCCGTCCAAAGACCGCCGATCGCAGACACGCCAAGTCTTCATGTCATCGGCATCGTATTTGCTTACTTGGTCTCAGACGGTGCTCATGGTAGCTTACTCGAGTAACTGTTTTGTTAATTACATTTTATGGCAAGGGCGAACTTCCATCTTGCTTAGTAGTATTAAGTTGTATTTGAACAACAACTTTTTGTATTGGAACAATCTTACGATTGAATTCCTTTATTGTGGAACTCAGAAGTGGCCAGTAGAACGGTGTCTTTGTGTGTCTGAACAGTCTTTTTGGTTGGCATTTAGACTCGTAATAAAATCCTCGTAAGTGACTTGGAACTTCCTTTATCTGCCCATAAGCACTGGACGTAGCAGCTTTGTATGTGTTAGTTTCCATAGAGGGGGTTCTTAAGACTAAGTAGGCCTACTCAGTGAAACGGTGATCTCCTTCAGTCACTCCTTCCACCATCTGTATATGAATCTCTCCCTATACTTCCCTGTCTGCCTGCCTTTCTGCCTCTCTCTCTCTCTCTCTCTCTCTCTCTGTCACACACACACACACACACACACACACACACACACACACACACTTTCACTCTATATATCTTCCTCCATCCTATCCTTACCGTCTCTGAATCCCAGCCAAAACTGTTATTCATGTATAATTTTACCACTGTTTGCAACATAATTATTGTACTTAAATTTTGCATCGAGCTACCTGACTACATAAACGGGAATAAAACTTAAGCTACATAAATTTGACAGAAAATGATCTGTATACCACTTGAATCATTTATTCCAACGGATGTATCGAGCAACTCAAACAAATATCGCCACAATCCTTTAAACTTGTTCCGCAATAGCAATGTTTCATCGATATGTATTCTCTGTATTTCGAGAAAATTTTTCTGACTTGCTATATGTTCTTTGCAACGAGTAGTTTCCAAGCAACATCTTTGTTTATAAAATATGACAGTTATAGTAGGGAGCCTGTGACCACTGAAGGTATTCTCTATTTGTTGCTTATTTTCACCTTTACAGATTCATTTAGTTTTTAGTCAAAAGGCCTCCCGAAAACCACATTCTAGAAAAGTACTTTTGTTTCTCCGTTAGACAGTGCCACAAGCCACCTGAAAACCGTAACACTACATCCACGTATGTCATACTAATACACGTAAATCAACTTGATGCTTGAGTTTTGAACCTTCGGAAATCGTTGTGGATATAAATAAACAGTGACTGATAACAGGAAACTTGTTGTTTCATTCGATATCAATATGTCACGGTAAAGCATAATCTAAAATGTTCGCATTCAAAGTCCCTCCAATATTTCTTCTCAGTGGTGTCCAATTATTCCCGCCACGCAAACCTCCCTCCCCTAAAGAAGAGAAGATGCTTGCAGGAAATCTCTCACGTGCCTAACTCTGATCCACAAATTTAGAAAACTGTTTCCGTCAGGTAATAGGCAAATGTTGGTCTAGGCTTTAGTGCTACCGAAATAGTGATGAACATGGCACAAATTATGGATACTCCATACTACTGAATCTATCGATAATTGCTTCTGTAAGATGGGTGTTCATCAGTCGGTTGTTTCATCATAACAGTCTTTCCTATACTCGTTTACGTCGGATGCGAGTGGACAGATGCCGTGATTTTCACACGCTCTGTTTGCATCTTGGTCGCTAGTGTCCTCTACACCTGTCCTCAAATACCAAGTACCTGTCATCATTCTAGAACTGCAACACAAGATCGGATACGTCTAGCATCTTGGCCGTAGCACCGCACAACCACCAAACCGTCCTCAGTCTGCTGCTGCATTTCAGCCATACGATTGTGAAACAAAATACCATGTAACCCGTGTATTATCCAAAATCATTCTGATTCAAAAGGAGATTACAGACCTTTTATCATTGGAGTAGCCTTTCTCTCTGTGTTTTCCTCATCCATTTCTATATCTGATTTCTTTTTTCCACTCCTCTGCTAATCTTACACTATTATTCCTTGCGCTCCCTCCGAAACAGTCAAATCTTTCTCCACGATGTATTACTGTCGTATGTTTTTGTTAGAAGAAAACATGTATATAGAGGTCAGCTGCTCGCGTTCAACATTATGTGAACACCTGATGTCTATAAAAACCCGGCTCTTCGAATATTTAACGACAATAGATAGTTAAGTACACAGTTAGTAAATTTTTTTGTTTGATGTGATACTGACATTTCGACATTACTTAATATTTATTAAACTGCCATTTCTTATATTCCACGTATTCGTTACCATACATACTATCAATATTATTAATACTGCGCATAATTATTATTCATACTAGAACAGTGAACGCACTAAACAAGTTCACTATGCTGAAATTAGTATTTTATCACCAGTCCGTCATTTCCAAAGGTCTATGACTGTGCAGTAGATCCGTGCAGGACTCGTGTATATCCCAGTAAGGTTGATTTCTCTAAATATCAAATTAAAATTTTTATCAATGCGAATGATTTCAAGTGGCAACTAAGATGTTGTGTCACTGCTCTCTGTAGCGCTGAGCCACTGGGACTACTTTCACTGATCTATGTCAGAGTCGCTGTAGTTCGATTAACAAGACCTCGTACCTGGTAAGTTTTTCTAGTTGTTTCACGCACTTTCTGCTATCACCTAGGATAGCAGTGTCATTGATACACACTTTCGCATCCTTCACAATTGTGAAATCGTATTGTGTTCAATTATTCGAACTCCTTGATGTCGTAATACCCACAATGGTAATAATAATAATAATAATAATAATAATAATAATAATAATAATAATAAGTGTGGCTAGATGTAAGAGTAAACCTAATGGTCCTAAACGGTTTCGGTATATCTAAATATACCTTCATCAGGAGTAAAATACACTAAAATCACGACCTGTAATGGAGATTCATAAAACATTTGTGCCAATGATTTAACTACTGACGATAGATATACTGAAACCATGGTCAAGAATTTTAATAAATTTTTATCCTCCAACTGTTTTGGCTGTCACCATTTACCGTGAAGAATCAGATAAATAAAGACAGCGCTGCCAAGCATTTTCTAAAGTAGAGCTGCTGGGCATAAATATGGCAACTCTGCGAGAAGGCATGCTTGAGCATAAATGCATATTCTAACCCAATCTGCTTCTGGCGCTGTTGTATTTGACCATGAACGACACCTGGGCAGTGTCCTAAATACTTTGCAAGTTTCAGCCGTGGTCAGTCAGTGTTATGCGCAGTTTTGGGTCCATTATATTAGAATTAATAGAATTCTAACGTGGGCAAATTATTGATACTCGTATTTCGGGTGCTTCCCTAAACAACGGAACTTAAGTGTTTGGTGGTTCAAGAGGGACCGTATCGAAGAGTTATACCGCATACACAGAAAGCAGGAAATCATCATCCGGTAAGTCAAAATGCGAACTAAAGTGCGCATAGAGTGAGGATTATGCCGAAGAAGAAGAGGACAACTGTTAAAAAAGTCACTGCAGAACTGAATGTGCACTCGAGAACACTGTCAGCACAAAGAAAACTAATCAGAGAAGTGAGGGGCGAGTTCGAATTCCGGAACCACAGATCAGTGATGCAAAAGCCAGTAACAGCAATAAGTTGTGCTGCAGTCATTAAACCGGGACTGCGAAGTAATTAAAGAAAGTCAGTGGGTTGGATGAGTCTTGCTTCATGGTGTTTACAACTTCTGGCTGACTTTACGTCTGCTTACGCCTTCCCAAGCCTGCGATACAGACTATTTGCTCTCAAGAGCGAAAAATGGCGGGTGTTCGGTGATGATTTGGGTATCCATGTAGTAGAATTTCATGGTCTACATGGGTACTCTGGAAGATTGCTATGCTGCCAAGGATTACTAGACTATTTTGGCTGTACAGTGTTTTCCCCAGTGATGATGTTGTGTTCCAAGACGATAGTAACCCTGTTCACGTAGTGCCCATCTTCCAAGAATGCTTTTGAGAGCAGGAGGATGAACTGTCGAATACCTCTTGGCCACCGGATTTCGATATTATTGACCATTTGTGGCCTACTGCGGAGAGAATCGTGTGTGACTGCTACTGACCTCCACCTTCGTTTCCTAACCTTGCCATTATTTTACAGTAAGAATGTTACAGATTCCGTTGAAAACTATACAGGGTCTTCATTTATCCATGACGACAATGGAAGCTGTTGTATATACCAATGGTTTGCCTAGATCGTATTAGGCATAGTAATCTGTTATGTTTATGTACATTTTCGGAAAAAAGGAATTAGTACACAAGGAAAAACGACGTCGATTTTGATCCGGGGACGGCATATGTCTTCTGTGGGACACTAGATTTACTGACAATGTTTTCAGACTCGTCCTCAAATACAGGGCGTATTGGTATAGCTACCGGAATGCCTCCTGTGTCCACTGTTTAATAGGAAAAATTCACAGCCAGAAACCTAAGATTGATGGAAGTGATAAAAAAGCAGGCGGTGATGCGACGGAGACGCGTTCGTGCTTCCTACACCAAGTTGAGCGTATTTGGAAGGGGTCAAATTGTGGTCTTCCCTGTGGCGGGATGGTCTTCTCGGAGAACTGGCACTCAAGTTGGATGTGCTGCGTCAGTCGTGCAACGATGCCGGTATCAGTCGTCATACAAACATTCTAAGACCCTCAGACGTGGTTCTGGACTTCCACTCAGCACACACGCCCACTACGATCGTCGTATTCAAAAAGATGAGTGGCAGATCGTACAGCTACCACACCACAGATAAGAGAGCTTCTGGGACCAGACGTGTCAACACTAACTGTTCCTAACTGGTTACAAGCAGTCGGACTAAGGGCACATAACCCTCTAGCCCACCATTCACTCACGTCAACCGAGCGAGGTGGCGCAGTGGTTAGACACTGGACTAGCATTCGGAAGGACGACGGCACAATCCCGCGTCCGGCCATTCTGATTTAGGTTTTCCGTGATTTCCCTAAATCACTTCAGGCAAATGCCAGGATGGTTCAAAAAAATGGCTCTGAGCACTATGGGACTTAACATCTGTGGTCATCAGTCCCCTAGAACTTAGAACTACTTAAACCTAACTAACCTAAGGACATCACACACATCCATGCCCGAGGCAGGATTCGAACCTGCGACCGTAGCAGTCGCGCGGTTCCGAACTGAGCGCCTAGAACCGCTAGACCACCGCGAACGGCCCAGGATGGTTCCTCTGAAATGGCACGGCCGACTTCCTTCCCCATCCTTCCCTAATCCGATGAGACCGATGACCTCGCTGCCTGGTTCCTTCCCCAAACAACCCCAACCATTCACGTCACTGCGTCAGTGGAGTCTTGCCCACTCGTCGGCAATATGATGCCTACGGGATGCGGCGTTCTCGGAATGCTACACAAAAATTTCAAAGAAATAACATTAGCAGTTTTATGTCCAGAAAGCAAACTGACAATTCTTAACTTTTACTACAGAAACGGTCGCAAGCGAGAGACGACATGAAAACAGTACAGTTCTTGGTATACACAGAGTCCAAGGAAACACATTATATAGACAGCGTAGCACTAATCACGTTGCAGACTCGGGCAGATCATATGCTGCCGTGGCTAGCAGGAGCGGCGTTTATATGCAGCTGTTGTAGGGGACACGCGTGGCGCGGCGCTGCCCCATTCCGCGCACCATTGGCTGCCGATTCTTCCCTGCCTTCTCTGGTCTTTCATTTCGCATCTTCGTTAGGGCCTTTGTGGTTACGCCAGAACAGCGTCAACGTGCTCCACTCGATTAGGATCATTTTGAAGGTAGAATGGCAGTCCGTGGTCCTCAGTGATGAAAGCAGATTCTATTTGCTTGCAGGTGATGATCGTTTGCATTTACGACGTAGGCCTGAACAGATCTGTCTCGTACAATGTATTCGTCCAAGACACGCTGACCCCTCTCAGGCCTTATGGTCTGGGGTGCGATAGCCTACAATTGTCGTTCACCTTTGGTAAACTACTCGACATTAAAACTGCTACATCACGAAGATGACGTGCTATGGACGTTAAATTTGACCGACAGGAAGAAGATGCTGTGATATGCAAATGATTAGCTTTTCAGAGCATTCACATAAGGTTGGCGCCGGTGGCGACACGTACAACGTGCTGACATAAGGAAAGTTTCCAACCGATTCCTCATACACAAGCAGCAGTTGACCGGCGTTGCCTGGTGAAACGTTGTTGTGATGCCTCGTGTAACGAAGAGAAATGCGTACCATCACGTTTCCGACTTTGATAAAGGTCGGATTGTAGCCTATTGCGATTGCGGTTTATCGTATCGCAACATTGCTGCTCGCGTTGGTCGAGAACCAATGACTCTTAGCAGAATATGGAATCGGTGGGTTCAGGAGGGTAATACGCAACGCCGTGCTGGATCCCAACTGCCTCGTATCACCAGCCGTCGAGATGACAGGCAACATATCCGCATGGCTGTAACGGATCGAGAAGCCACAGATGGGGACGTTTGCAGGACAACAACCATCTGTGCAAACAGTTCGACGACGTTTGCAGCAGCATGGACTATCACCTCGGAAACCATGGCTGCGGTTACCCTTGCCGTTGCATCACAGACAGGAGCGCATGCGACGGTGTACTCAACGACGAACCTGGGTGCACGAATGGCAAAATGTCAATTTTTCGAATGAATCCAGGTTCTGTTTACTGCATCATGGTGGTCGCATCCGTGTTTGGCGACATCGCGGTGAACGCACTTTGGATGCGTGTATTCGTCATCGCCATACTGGCGTATCACCCGGCGTGATGGTATGGGGTGCCATTGGTTACACGCCTCGGTCACCTCGTGTTCGCATTGGACGTTACATTTCGGATCTGTTATGACCCGTGGCAATACTCTTCAATCGGCCCCTGCGAAACCCTACGTTTCAGCCGGATAATGCACGACCGCATGTTGCAGGTCCTGTACGGGCTTTTCTGGATACAGAAAATGTTCTACTGCTGCCCTGGGCAGCACATTCTCCAGATCTCTCACCACCCGAAAACGTCTGGTCAATGGTGGCCGAGCAAGTGGCTCGTCACAATACGCCAGTCACTACTTTTGATGAACTGTGGTATCGTGTTGAAGCTGCACGGGCAGCTGTACGTGTACACGGCATCCAACCTCAGTTTGACTCAATGCCCAGGCGTATCAAGGCTGTTATTACGGCCAGAGGTGGTTGTTGTGGGTACTGATTTCTCAGAATTGCGTGACAATGTAATCACATGTTACTTCTAACATAATATATTTGTCCAATGAATACCCGTTTATCATCTCCATTTCCTCTTGGTGTAGCAATTTTAATGGCCAGTAGTGTATTTCTGGAGGAGACGGTAACCAACGCTCGGTACCCATAGAATGTTGTTACACACGACCTTTTACCGATTTTGCAGCTGGAAGGTGATGCGTTGTTCCGACAGGATATGGGGCAGGATGTGACAAGAAGAGACTCGTGCGACTCATCAGCCATCACCTTTTGCAGAACTACGCGTATAGGTCGAAAGGCGTGTCGTAACGTAGAGTATTCCTCATCTATACGATCGACAGGATGCCAAAGTCAGCGTCTGAGGTGTCGGTCCTGGTGGCTACACAACGTACTACTATGGATGTTCCACCATCGGTCGATACCCGATACCTTAGAACCACTTGTGCTATTGACCTGTAAATATAATTGCTTCATGTACTCCATATGCACTGTTGCAACAATAAATCGTGATTGAACTGGTAACCTCCAATAGCGTGTACTAATTTTTTCAGCTTTGTGATTGAGCACGGCTGTATGTAGCAGCTGTTGGTAATCATCTACAAAAATGTATAACATATAAAACTATTTGTGTAGGAAACTAGGACCTATTTCGTGATTCAGCGGAAGAATCTTAAGGAAATGTAAATTTGCCCATGAGAGAGGTAGCTTACGAAAATGTACTTTGACTGATATATTGAGTGTTCCTTGATGGAGTGTGACTAAGTATGACTAACAGAAGAGCTTGTGAAGATGGAAATAAGAGTGGCATAGTTAGACCCTTGCTCCTTAAGGAAGAGCGAGAGCGTTAACGGAGACGTTCAGCAACGTCCACTGACAGACGAGTTACGCTTCACGGATATGTTTACCACTGAAATTCTGAGAAAGAACTTTCCAAGAAGTGTCGGACAACATATCATTTCCTCCCCCGTAGTTCTCGCGAAATGACCACGAGAGGAAAATCAAAGGAACTAGAGGTACTGCTGCCAATAATTCTTTCCGCAAACCATTCCCAAGTAGAAGAGAAAGGAAATAAATTATAGTGATAGTAGATGTACATTACACCAGAAATCTAGAGAAACAGTCAATATCTAGATGGTGCAATAGTTCTGTTGCATTAAACGCTCTTCCACAGTCAAAGATACATTGTAAGTAGACAATCGAGCGATTGCTCCAGACTTAAAGTTCCTTTTTCTATTAACATAAATTTTCACGGATCAAAAATTTGGCTCTAAACCAAATTAACATACCTGTTCAGCTATAAAATCAAATCACTTGAAGATAACTATTTCTTTTGCACAAATTGTGTTGCTTATAATTATTAATTTATCGTTGCAAGACTGTGGCGATTACGGATTACATTCATTTTCATAACTATGTTATAACATACATCTCATGCAGACTACAGAATTTAGAAAGAAAGTACTGTCTCAGACGAAAGACAACTAGTTGACATTCTTACAAGTTTCAGGGAGATAGATTTAAACAATGAGCACCAGAAGCAATGGACACGAAACAGACAAAGAGGAGGTAGAGGGACATAAAGAACGTGATAAAAACTACTAAAGAAACCACGAGGAAAGAGAGTGATGTGACTGAAAAATAAGAAGAGACGGAAGGGTAACTGGGATGTGACGGCTGCGTTTGCTTTACGGTTTGACGGAGGAAAAAGTGGTAGGGGATAGTTGACTAAATTGTACTACAGTCTTGATTTTATTTATTATGGGCTAAACAGTAAGTTGCAAAGTTATTTAACCACTGACATTCTCAACTTCTGGGTGTCTGATTTAAAGGTTACATATTCTGAGAAGAATAAAGGCACTACACTTAATTTTCTCAACATCTGAAAGTGGAACAAGTTAGCTACCTGGTTTCCTAATTTGTGCCAGTGCGTACTTTTTTGTACCACTCTTGTAAAGTATGTCGCTGGGCTTAACGATATGGAAATTTCATTCATTTATTTCAATTTAAAGACCAGTTTCCTTGTATTTTGAAAAACGTCTTATATTTTAGATATTTTATTATGTAGTTACATAAATTTTCCCTTTGTTCAGCTAATATTGTTTTCAGCAAAGAAAACCCAATTAATATCAATGAGCACGAAACAAGAATTATAGAAAGATATGTACTAGTTTACGTTTAAGGAAATATTCCAAATTTTTGTCTTAAATCACTATTTGCAGGCTTTGCAATATAACTATTTCACTCGTCTCCCCAAAACTGTACAGTTTACATTAATCCACATTTTATATTTGATGCAGCTGATCATTTCTTCCATTCGATCCTCCTCGAACAGCTCGCTACATCGTTCCTCTGTTGAAGCAGTTTCTGTGCTGACTTCCCCATAGAGTCTCCAAACAATTTCCTATTGTGATGTGCAGCTGAACGTCCTGATTCCTTCTACTTTGCTTCTGCTAGCTTCTATTCTGGTGTGGTACTTTCCTTGTCTCACAGGTTCCTTGGCTAGGCTTTGCAGTTTTTCCTATACGTAATAGACTAGAGCAGAGAGTGATTCATCAATCCAAACCAAACGTTTCTAGACACCCACCGTGTAGCGGTATCGCTCTTAACTCCACCTCAGGCGTTGGTTGGCGCTGAGTACTGAAATGAGTGGTTTCTGAGGATCTATTCGACTTTTGTAGCACATGCTTTTTACCTTCTTACGCGGTAATTGTGATATATGGTTCCTGGCAGCACTTTGGAACACACTAATGATTTCTTGCGCTGATTTCACGTGATGATTTTAAAACAACAGACCGCAATGCTCTACACCCCCTGTTCCTCAGCTTATACGTCCACTTGGTTTTCGTTACGATGCGGTTGTTCCTTCGCATTTCACTTCACAATCATACACCACCCCTCCCCCAAAGAACCATAGACCTTGCCGTTGGTGGGGAGGCTTGCGTACCTCAGCGATACAGACAGCCGTACCGTAGGTGCAACCACGACGGAAGGGTATCTGTTGAGAGGCCAGACAAACGTGTGGTTCCTGAAGAGGAGGAGCAGCCTTTTCAGTAGTTGTAAGGGCAATAGTCTGGATGATTGACTTATCTGGCCTTGTAACACTAACCAAAACGGCCTTGCTCTGATGGTATTGCGAACGGCTGAAAGCAAGGGAAACTACAGCCGTCATTTTTCCCGAGGGCATGCAGCATTACTGTTTGGTTTTTGGTTAAATGATGATGGCATCCTCTTGGGTAAAATATTCCGGAGGTAAAATAGTCCCCCATTCGGATCTCCGGGTGAGGACTACTCAAGAGGATGTCGTTATCAGGAGAAAGATAACTAGCGCTCTACGGATCGGAGCGTGGAATGTCAGATCGTTTAATCGGGCAGGTAGGTTAGAAAATTTAAAAAGGGAAATGGATAGGTTAAAGTTACATATAGTGGGAATTAGTGAAATTCGGTGGCAGGAGGAACAAGAATTTTGGTCATGTGAATACAGGTTTATAAACACAAAATCAAATAGGGGTAATGCAGGAGTAGGTTTAATAATGAATAAAAAATAGGAGTGCGGGTAAGCTACTACAATCAGCATAGTGAACGCCTTATTGTGGCCAAGATAGACACGAAGCCCACGCCTACTACAGTAGTACAAGTTTATATGCCAACTAGCTCTGCAGATGACGACGAAATTGAAGAAATGTATGATGAGATAAAAGAAATTATTCAGATAGTGAAGGGAGACTAAAATTTCATAGCCATGGGTGACTGGAATTCGGTAGTAGTAAAAGGAAGAGAAGGAAACGTAGTAGGTGAATATGGATTGAGGGGAAGAAATGAAAGAGGAAGCCGCCTGGTAGAATTTTGCACAGAGCATAACTTAATCACAGCTAACACTTGGTATAAGAATCATAAAAGAAGGTTTGTAACGCCGGAAATGCATATCCTCCTATTTCCATCTATTGTACTATTTTTTTTCCTTGCTTTGTTACCTCAAGATATGACATTTCTGTCTCTTTGTATATTGTAATTGTTTTACTATTTGTATATTTATGCATTTATGTCGATGTATAATTGGTTTGTTTCGTAAATATTATTTGTATTTTTACGCTGGGTCTTGCCTAGGGAAAACTGCTATCGAACGATTACGTCGATAGGTCGTGTGAAGAATCAAAGTGTGTAGGATCTTGGGTAGTGTTAACTCTGCCGCGTGGAGCGCGGGCTGAGGGAAGGAGTCTGACGGGAGTAGCGAGTGGAGCAGGTGTGTTGTGTGACGCTGCCGCGAGTTGCCGCGCTTTCAGGGTTTGGCAGCATGTAATTGCGCTCGACTTGCGATGATAGTTTCTGACATGGTGTCGCGGACGGGAAACATTAACTAGCGCACATCAAGAGCCCGTTTCATCTGGTGACCGTGTCGAGAAGAAGGCGCGCCAACATCCAGCTTCTGCAACAGCGACGGCCGACAATGAGTGACTGTCGCCACCTCCTCGATCGACGGCTTCAAACCTTCAATCAACCATCAAGGAAGACTGGAAGCAAGTAAAGTTTTAGAACTGTATGGCAGACCTCAGCTTTTCAAACTGTACCATTTTCGTAACTATAATAACAGCAACTTAGCATGAACCTTTGTTGCTCATTGTCCCAATTGCATTACCAAGCAGGGTCCCTTCCTTTTCCGAAATGAACCCGAGTGTCGTTGAAATTTAAACGCCAGCACTAAAGTAATATAGCTAATTCTATTTCACTGCTTTAATTTCAAAGTTCAGTTAGCTGGCTACAATATTCAGATTACACAAGCACAAATTAAGAGTGCGAGTTTTGTTATCGTATTTTAGCTTACCTGTGACTGCAGCTCAGCTTGGTACGTACTAAATTTTACTATTGTTAATTGTTCAGAATCATTTAATTCAAGTTCAAAGTTAAATCTCTTATTTCCAAATTGCATGGATTCAAGTAGTTTTTTGAAATGATTGTTGAGGTAGTCCAAGACTAACCGTATTTTACTGAATTTCGATGTGCTTCAGAAAGAAAGCTCACTATTAACTTCAGTCACTAAATTAACTTTCGATTTTCCGGTTTTATTAATTCTTTGCAAAATTAAGTCAGGGTGTAGCGAAATTTATTACTTCTGACAAACTTTCAGTTTTCACACTACACGTGTCAACTTTCAGTTGCCACGCTTCTAGTGCTAATTATATGTGTAATAACCTTTCTTTTTCAGTTACTATAGTAATTGTCCTTAGGACTGGCGACCGTGATTTCCCCCAAATCTCAAATACCTAATTACCGCTAATTAATTGTTAATGTAACGGCTGCACATTTACTTTCTTTATTAACTTTACCCCTTTTCAAAATTAATTTCCACCAGTTTCGTTAGCACATTTCCTTTCATTTAGATGTAACCCTTTCCTCCCTCTTTACCGACAGGTTAACTTCGGTGACGATTGCTTTTCCAAAACTCCCATTAGGTACACGCGGTTTCATTTTTCACTGTCATTAAGGTCGGAAAGTGAGGGGGAGGTTACACGTGGCGACCTGGTGACAGGACAATCTTCAGATTTGAGGTTGTTCTGGACACGAATTTTGCATTGTGCAAATCTCGTAACAAAGTATTGGTTACGTACAGGCCGTTACGTCAGCGAGAATAAGTAGTGGGAGTAATCCTAATTATATTTGAGATTTGGCATTTATATTGAAAATTATTAAAATGAGTGAAGGCAACAATTGCCAAAATTTGGTAGACTTGGATACGGAACAATCGGTCGAACAGTGGGAAACGCGCACCGCGGTACCCATTGTTCAGGGGCAGGCGGCTAGCATGAAAGACGCGACCACCGAAACGCAACAAAGAGCAGAAATGGAATTCCAAACTTTTAGAAAATGTTTCGGAATCGGAAGTGAAAATCAAACCTGAATCCCTTTATGACGAATACGGGGGGACAATTAAAGAGGAAGCCGCTACGGAAGTGGAACCGGTAGTTTCCGGGAATTTAACTGATTTATTGAATGTTTTGATTAACGAAATCAAGAGTCAATCGGCCAAGCTAGACAATCAGAACAAAGCTATTAACGTTGTTAACAACAATGTTGGAGTTGTTAATACAAAAGTTGATAAAATCAAAGAAGATATTGTTGTAATTAATACCGAAATCGGTAATCTTAAACAGGAAATGATAGGCGTTCAGGCGGAAATTGCGAGCATAAATACTCGTTTTGATTCCGAAATTAGCAGAATCGAGAAAAGTGTAGGAGAAGCAGTTGCTCCGATCATCGAGAATAAGGTGACGGAACAAATTCAATTAGTGAAAAAAGAGGATCAACAGAAGGTGGAAACATTAAAGGCTTTAGTGTCCGAAGTAGACACTAAAGTGAGGGAGCAGGCTAATACCTGCGAAGAGAAAAAGAGGGAAGTGGAAACGCTTGCGACAACCACTTGCCAAGTAATTACGAGAGTGTCGGAATTAGAAAAGAAACTTGACGAAAAACAGAGCTATGTGCCAATCTGTGCACATAGTTCGGAATTGTTGACGAAAGAGGAGCGGTTCGACCCCTTGAAAAAAGGCGGTATACACGCGACGGATTTCATTAAAAATTGTGAAAGAGTTTTACCCAGATCATGGACTAATGAGAGAAAAATTAATGCGGTTATTGATGTGCTGGCTGGTGATGCCAAGCGTTGGGGCTTAAACCTCAACATTACGAACCTGACTTTTGACGAGTTTAAAAATTTGTTTCTGGCTGAATACTGGTCAGAGCAAAAACAGCAAAGTGTTTGGCGCGAATTTGTCGTATCGAGGCCTTTCGATGCGAATTCGCGCGGCTCGATGAAGGAGTTTTGTGAGGGCTGGATCCGCAAGTTGGAATATTTGCGTGATCGCCGCACGGAATCCGAAATAGTCTGGGAACTCTACAAGAAGCTTCCAGATGATACAAAACGCTACGTAGGAAGCAATTATAGGACAGTGAATGATTTCCTGGAAAGAGTTGAGGACGAGGACAATTGGCGCAATAATCGCGACAGTGGTAGAGGCCGTGGTAACAACAACGAGTACCACAGCAACCACAACAATGATAACCATGGGAATAATGCATACCGCAGCAATAACAATAATGGTTCGGACCGTAATAACAATCGGTACAATGCAAATAATAACAGGAATGACAGAAACCAGTATCATACTAACGTGATACGGGCTTCACAGAATAGTAATAACGCCAGAGGGTGTGATCAGCCGCCTCAGCAGCATCCGGGGAGCGTATCTGCTGGGACGAGACAGGGAAACCATTAGCCGCGCCGGTGAGGGGCCGAGCGGGCGTGGAGAAATTTTGGCGGCCCAATAACAAGAGAAAACCCAGGTGTCGCCGTTATGAAAATTCCGTATGGAATAATCAACGGCGGGAGAGTGTGCCAGTGTTAAGAGAAAAGAGTGCGCCCACAAGTAGTAGATCAGCTGTATACACGGCAGTAGAAAATACATTCGCTGTCAATGAGAACAATTTAAGTAGTGTTCCGGAAATCGATCATAAAGTGGCAGCTGTAATACCCACAGCGGAACTGGAGATTGAGTTTAAGAATGATTCTCAATTGTTGAGAGAAGATCAGATGTCGGATAACACGTCCGTCATCGAGCGAGGGGATGCAGAGAGGGATGAGGTCTGGTTAAGGCAGTTCGGTCGCTTATACGACGAACTAAGAGATTATAGGGGTCTGTATGGGAGAAGTGTTTATGGGGAGCGCGTGCAGGATTTTCCGCGTCTCGTCCCGCAGGAAGATAGTGTTTGTGAAATGATAGAAAGTTCTGGCCCTAATCGGCAGACTTTACTAGAAATAGTTGATGTTAAGGGGGAGCACGAGCAAGATTCGTCGTGTTTCGTCCCGCAGGAGTTAGATGTTGAAGTAGTAATGGAAAGTTCTGGCCCTAACCGGCAGACCTTACCGAAAGTTTCAGTGGTAGAAGTAACCGACCCATCCGACGCAAACCTCCAGTTTAAACATTGCGAGAGTATTAAGGAGAAAGATTGCGAAAATTTTAGTGATAGCCGGACACGATTGGTAGAAAAGCACATAGATTACAACGTGTATGAGGTTAGAGCTGACATTATACGGTCAGACGATAGCAGTGTGGGTTGCGCAGATCTAGCGGAAGTAATTGCAGAAACTACTGGACACATTCCTCCAGGTAGATTGGCGGATGAGATTAATCTGACCAAAGTGGAATCAACGAAGGTGACGATTAATGAATTGATAGCAAAGCAACACTCACTAGTTGACGAGTTACAGGAAAAGGTTTCGGTATTGGAGGCGAAGCTACAGGCTAAGCCTCAGGACAAACGTGTTGAAATTAAAACCGTATGTGAACAGAGGCTGAAAAAGCCGCCAGATAAGCCGGATTTAGGGTAAAAGCCGGATGGTTTTTTCTGGAATGACCTGGATATAGACGAGGATTTACTGTGGGAAAATAAAGAGACAGCCGAGGACAAGTGTAGACAGATAGTAGTGTCTGTTAATATGCATGACCTACAACTAAACGTGTTGATTGACACCGGTGCAGAATTGAGTGCTGTATCTGGGAAAATATTTGAGTTACTGAAAGACAGACCTGGCATCGTAGTTATGCCAGTAGCAGGAGTGAAAATTATCGGTGCTACTGGGAAGGCCAGTAAACCGGTCACAAAACAGATTTTTGTCAACTTCGAAATATGTGGGGCACGATTTGAACAAGAGTTTGTCGTCGTGCCAGACTTGACTACGGAAGTAATTATCGGGTTAGATTGGCTATTAAAGTACCGTGCAGTGATTAATTGCGAAAGTAAAACTTTGACATGTACGTCACAAAATAAAACAATAGTAGTTAGTTTTGACGAGGCAGGAGACGGTGTGCATAGGCAATACCAGCCTATACACATTGTTAACTGGCCGGATGCTATTGACGTAGGTATGAATTTGAACTACTGTAATGTGAGGAATCTCGGAATTGACAATAGTGTAGAAAGTGAATTGGAAAGTATTGTAGACGGTGTGTCAAACGTAACACACGAACAAAGACGAGGCCTGTATGAAGTAATAATGAGGAATAAGAGTGTGTTTTCAGACAAACCGGGACTTGTGGAAGGATATAAATGCAAGTTGGATGTAATTCCGCACGAACCATTCTTCGTGAGACCGTATGCTATACCGCTGTCCAAAAAGGAAGCAGTGCAACGAGAGATAGATAAGATGATCGAATGGGGAGTGATTGAAAGAAGTACGAGTCCATACAATAACGGTTTGGTCATTGTAGCAAAACGGGATGGTAGTGTGCGTATTGTGATTGACGCACGCACGTTGAATAGGGTCGTTCAACGTGAAACAGACAGACCAGAGAGTATGGAGGAGGTTTTGCAACGTTTTCATGACGTTAAGTTCATGACTAGCCTCGATCTGACGGCTAGTTACTGGCAAATAGAACTCGAAGAAGAATCTAGGCCATACACCGCCTTCTTGTTTGCGGGCAGGTGTTATCAGTATAGAGTACTGCCGTTTGGACTTAATATATCTGTGTCCGTATTCATCAGGGCCCTAGATAAGGTGCTAGGACCGGCTTTGAGTTCAAGATTAACTGTATATGTTGACGACCTATTGTTGGCCAATGCCACTTGGCATGACCATTGTGACCTGTTAGATGAAGTTTTTAGAGCATTGCGCCGTGGCGGAATGACTCTAAAGCTAAAGAAATGCGAATTTGTGAAGCAGGAACTGAAATTTTTAGGGCATGTAATTACCACTGCTGGTATTACGAAGGACCCAGAGAAACTAGAGGCAATAAGGAATTGTCCTCCACCCAAGTCTAGGAAACAGTTAAAAAGTTTTCTAGGGTTAAGAGGATTTTACCGCAAATTTGTAAAAGGACAAGTGTTTAATGATGAAAATTTGAATAACCTCTTACGCAAAAACGTTCCGTTTGTGTGGACTGACGGGTGTCAGGCCGCTTTCGAGAGATTAAAAGACGAGTTGTTAAGATCTAACATACTATTACATCCTGATTTATCGCTACCCTTCCATCTGGGAACGGATTCGTCCAATTACGGGGTGGGGGTAGAACTGTTCCAAGAAGTTGGTGAAGGAGAGGATAAGGAACACCGGACGATAGCGTTCGCGAGTCGAACTTTATCAAAAAGTGAGCGAAACTACACGATTTCTGAGAAAGAGTGTCTCGCTATCGTGTGGGGATTCAAGAAGTTCAAGGGTTACCTATGGGACCGTAAGGTGATTATTCATACGGACCATAAGGCGCTCACTTATCTAAAGGATTGT
This sequence comes from Schistocerca cancellata, assembly GCF_023864275.1. Lineage (NCBI taxonomy): Eukaryota > Metazoa > Arthropoda > Insecta > Orthoptera > Acrididae > Schistocerca > Schistocerca cancellata. Next base: position 336,647,655 of record NC_064632.1, read on the forward strand.
AAACTACTTCACGAAAGACTGACTAGGTGGTCGCTGTATTTACAGCAATTTAACTATGACCTCTGTTACGTAAAAGGGATCGACAATTGCGTAGCGGAAGCGCTGTCGCGGTTGCCCGAGTCTAATCAAGATGTATTGAAAGATGAGTCAGATGGAGTGGTCAAATTATACTATTTTAAAGAAGTTGAGGGACGTAAATTAGTAGTGAACATCTGTAAGAATCTACGTCGTCATCAGAACGAGGACGGTTGTTTAAATATGGTGAAAACCCGATATGACGAAAGGAGTCCAGAAGGAGAGAAATTAAGAAAGTATTACAAGATATACGATCATATCTTGTACATATGTAAGGGTGAAGATAGTAATATTTGGCGGGTATGCTGGCCCACCAAATACGTCACGGAAATAATAGACTACTACCATTTGGTGTATGGTCACTGTGGACCAAAGAAATGTACGGAAAAGCTGAGTGAAGTAGTGCATTTTAACAACATGTTAAAACGCGTTACTGACAGAGTGAAAACTTGCGATTTATGTCAGAAGGTGAAGGTTACCAACTGTACGAGTCGTGGTCCTATGCAAAGTATAAGGCCCACGACACCTTTGAGTTACTGTGCGTGGACTTGTACGGACCTTTGCCCAAGTCATCAGGAAACTTTGCCTACATTTTAGTAGTGCTAGAAGCTTTTTCCAAGTTCATCAAGCTATACCCGATTAGGAAAGCTACAGCCAAAGCGGTCTATAGCAAGCTTGTGAACGATTATTTTGTTCATATTGGCAAGCCCAAGGCGATTCTATCAGATAATGGGGCACAATTTACTTCTAAGTTGTGGAATGAAGGCATGGAAAATAATGGGGTCGAGGTGATCCATATTTCAGCTTACTGTCCGGCTGGGAATCCCGCTGAGAGGTATATGCGCGAGCTAGGCCGACTTTGCCGTACCTATTTCCATCACAATCATAGGGCATGGGGCAAATATGTAGCAGTATTTGAGAGAATTATGAACACCTTGAGACATGAATCGACGGGATTTTCTCCAGAGGAAATCCTGTTGGATGGCAGAAGTAGAAGTTTAGTGGAAGAGATAATCAAATTCCCTCCACGGATTGACATTAGTATTGGTGTGAAAAAAGATCGTTTGCGAGAAGTAATGAAGCTAAAAGCCGATGCTCGCATACGTCGTCATGACGCTAAAGCGCGTTTTGCTAAGTTTGCAATCGGAGACTTAGTACTTGTAAAAGCTCATGAGAAATCGAGCGAGATAGACAATGAAATCTCTAAATTTAAGTTTGTTTATAATGGACCATATAAAGTCATTGGTATACCTCACACAAATGCTTATTGCTTAGAGTATCCAAGCTCTGGAAAACGATTAGGTATACGGAATATTGTAGACTTGAAATTGTACCAACCTAGGATCGATTAATACCACACAATGGGTAACTTGTACAGTATGTAAATATAGAGTGTAAGATTTAAGGATGTGCCATGTTACGATGCTTTTGCCTGACCTAGAGGTCATTAAAGAAGTTGTAATTAATAAGTAATTGATGTTGATTAAATTATTTAGGAGTTACTGAATATTAATCAATTTAAAAATCCAAGCTGCCAGTTTTCAGCTGAGTCACAGTAGATTAAGGAAAGTAAATATGCTTCTGTAACTAACGGTCAGATTTCATGAATGTGTGTTTCATTAGTCATTGCCGATGTACTTAGACGCTGTTTTAAGTTTCAGGCTAGTACATGCGTGTCATGATGGACAGTGTTGAGTTATCCGCTGTGATAGTGTTTATGGACTCCTTGAGATTACTCGGGAGTGAGTTTTTCCGAAAGAATTCAGTCAAACGGACGTTCTGGAATCGCCGTTACAAGGGGGAGTGAGATCAAGCGTGCCGCACCGGCGGGCGCAACAATAATGGAAAGACCGAGCCGCTGTCGGCTCTTGTGTCGCTGTCGGCTCTTGTTCCGCTGTCGGCATTCTTTGTACTCGCGAGTACGGAATGTGGAGTTGCTTTTCTTCCCGGACAGCTGATGTGAAAGGATTCTGCTGTCAATATTTATGTTTTATTTTATCTGCTGTATATTATTTTCTTGTTTAGCGTTAATTGGACATGACGAGAATATTAATTATGAAAAGGTTACATAAAATTGTGTATTCTATGTAATTAATTATTAGTTTGCGTATTTTGATATACCTGTTTTTTATGACCATGTACTCTGATCAATTTTGCAAATAGTATTCCATTTCTTATAGTGTTACGAATTTTAATGATTATGGAATAGCTAAACCATTTTCTATGTTTTCTATGAATTTTGATATGTTGTCAACCTGTTTTATTTTGTGCAAGATGACAGAGTGGAATAAGATTAGGAGTGTCTCCACTCAATTATTATTGTCTAAAAATTGGTTTATGATTAATTAGACGAATGCTAAATTTTTTTGATGTTTTGAGCATATGCATTTCCGCTGTTTCTTTTTTGGGACATTTTCTGAGTCTGTTTACGTTACACGAACATCCTCAGACAATGTGGGGCACGTGTAACGCCGGAAATGCATATCCTCCTATTTCCATCTATTGTACTATTTTTTTTCCTTGCTTTGCTACCTCAAGATATGACATTTCTGTCTCTTTGTATATTGTAATTGTTTTACTATTTGTATATTTATGCATTTATGTCGATGTATAATTGGTTTGTTTCGTAAATATTATTTGTATTTTTACGCTGGGTCTTGCCTAGGGAAAACTGCTATCGAACGATTACGTCGATAGGTCGTGTGAAGAATCAAAGTGTGTAGGATCTTGGGTAGTGTTAACTCTGCCGCGTGGAGCGCGGGCTGAGGGAAGGAGTCTGGCGGGAGTAGCGAGTGGAGCAGGTGTGTTGTGTGACGCTCCCGCGAGTTGCCGCGCTTTCGGGGTTTGGCAGCATGTAATTGCGCTCGACTTGCGATGATAGTTTCTGACATGGTGTCGCGGACGGGAAACATTAACTAGCGCACATCAAGAGCCCGTTTCGTCTGGTGACCGTGTCGAGAAGAAGGCGCGCCAACATCCAGCTTCTGCAACAGCGACGGCCGACAATGAGTGACTGTCGCCACCTCCTCGATCGACGGCTTCAAACCTTCAATCAACCATCAAGGAAGACTGGAAGCAAGTAAAGTTTTAGAACTGTATGGCAGACCTCAGCTTTTCAAACTGTACCATTTTCGTAACTATAATAACAGCAACTTAGCATGAACCTTTGTTGCTCATTGTCCCAATTGCATTACCAAGCAGGGTCCCTTCCTTTTCCGAAATGAACCCGAGTGTCGTTGAAATTTAAACGCCAGCACTAAAGTAATATAGCTAATTCTATTTCACTGCTTTAATTTCAAAGTTCAGTTAGCTGGCTACAATATTCAGATTACACAAGCACAAATTAAGAGTGCGAGTTTTGTTATCGTATTTTAGCTTACCTGTGACTGCAGCTCAGCTTGGTACGTACTAAATTTTACTATTGTTAATTGTTCAGAATCATTTAATTCAAGTTCAAAGTTAAATCTCTTATTTCCAAATTGCATGGATTCAAGTAGTTTTTTGAAATGATTGTTGAGGTAGTCCAAGACTAACCGTATTTTACTGAATTTCGATGTGCTTCAGAAAGAAAGCTCACTATTAACTTCAGTCACTAAATTAACTTTCGATTTTCCGGTTTTATTAATTCTTTGCAAAATTAAGTCAGGGTGTAGCGAAATTTATTACTTCTGACAAACTTTCAGTTTTCACACTACACGTGTCAACTTTCAGTTGCCACGCTTCTAGTGCTAATTACATGTGTAATAACCTTTCTTTTTCAGTTACTATAGTAATTGTCCTTAGGACTGGCGACCGTGATTTCCCCCAAATCTCAAATACCTAATTACCGCTAGTTAATTGTTAATGTAACGGCTGCACATTTACTTTCTTTATTAACTTTACCCCTTTTCAAAATTAATTTCCACCAGTTTCATTTGCACATTTCCTTTCATTTAGATGTAACCCTTTCCTCCCTCTTTACCGACAGGTTAACTTCGGTGACGATTGCTTTTCCAAAACTCCCATTAGGTACACGCGGTTTCATTTTTCACTGTCATTAAGGTCGGAAAGTGAGGGGGAGGTTACAGGTTGTATTCATGGAAGAAGCCTGGAGATAGTGAAAGGTTTCAGATAGATTATATAATGGTAAGACAGAGATTTAGGAACCAGGTTTGAAATTGGAAAACATTTCCAGGGGCAGATGTGGACTCTGACCAAAATCTATTGATTATGAACTGTAGATTAAAACTGAAGAAACTGCAAAAAGGTGGCAATTTAAGGAGATGGGACCTGGATAAACTGACTAAACCAGAGGTTGTACTCAGTTCCAGGGAGAGCATAAGGGAACAATTGACAAGAATGGGGGAAACAAATACAGTAGAAGAAGAATGGGTAGCTTTGAGGGATGAAGTAGTGAAAGCAGCAGAGGATCAAGTAGGTAAAAAGACGAGGGCTAGTAGAAATCCTTGGGTAACAGAAGAAATATTGAATTTAGTTGATGAAAGGAGAAACTATAAAAATGCAGTAAATGAAGCAGGCAAAAAGGAATACAAACGTCTCACAAATGAGATCGACAGGAAGTGTGAAATGGCTAAGCAGGGATGGCTAGGGGAAAAATGTAGGCATGTAGCGTCTTACCTCACTAGGGGTAAGATAGATACTGCCTACAGGAAAATTAAAGAGACCTTTGGAGAAAAGAGAACCACTTGTATGAATATCAAGAGCTCAGATGGAAACCCAGTTCTAAGCAAAGAAGGGAAAGCAGAAAGGTGGAAGGAGTATATAGAGGGTCTATACAAGGGTGATGTACTTGTGGACAGTATTATGGAAATGGAACATACGATACAGCGTGAAGAGTTTGACAGAGCACTGAAAGACCTAAGTCGGAACAAGGCCCCGGGAGTAGACAAAATTCCATTAGAACTACTGAAGACCACAACAAACAAATGTTCCAAATGGCTCTGAGCACTGCGAGACTTAGCTTCTGATATCAGTCCTCTAGAACTTAGAACTACTTAAACGTAACTAACCTAAGGATATCACAAACATCTATGCCCGAGACAGGATTCAAACCTGCGACCGTAGCGGTCGCGCGGTCTTAGACTGTAGCGCCTAGAACCGCTCGGCCACTCCGGCCGGCAAATACCACAACAACAACAACAACAATATACCACTAAGTCCTGGGCAGCTTTAGACTGGTGGATTTGCTACTGTGTCGACATCCAAAGACTAGTCCACGATGGAAGCCAGTGAGATCTCCTGACGACTCAGTCGAATATTACTACCTATCTACTGATAGCATGATACTCCTCCTCAACTTTTATCCTCGCGGGTCCGCCTCTCGTGATATCTAATAGCTGCTTCTGCTTTGTATAGCAGTGTCCGTGTACGTTTCAAAACATGTTCAAATGTGTGTGAAATCTTATGGGACGTAACTGCTAAGGTCATCAGTCCCTAAGCTTACACACTGCTTAACCTAAATTATCCTAAGGAGAAACACACACACCCATGCCCGAGGGAGGACTCGAACCTCCACCGGGATCATCCGCACGGTTCATGACTGCAGCGCCTTAGACCGCTCGGCTAATCCCGCGCAGACGTGTACGTTTGATCAGCTGATTTATATAAACTATCTGCAGAATAATATGATCAGCAATCGGCAACTGTTTGATTAAAGAAATCATCGTATGGATTTATAGGTCGGAAGAATACGTCTGCAGCTTTCCAGTCGCCTGAGGCATGCCTTTCTATCTGACGCAACTTTGACGTCTTGTGCGCCAATTAAGATGAAATAAAAATTATTAGGACAACACAACATTCATTTCTTCCGAAAGAAGAAAATCAACTCGGCCGGAAGTCTAACCCAGAAACGCGCCACCTCGCGGAAGTGACTGCAGCTACTAGATCACGAACCGCGAACGACTAAAGACGACGCTTTAGTGTAAGGGATAGTGTCCTACTTAGCTGTCTGTAGTTGGATAGCTCAACAGAAGGGAACCGAACATTTAAGATGTGGTGCTACAGAAGAATGTTGGAAAATTAGTGGCCTCGTAATGTTAGCAATGAGGACGTTCTCTGCAGGATCGACAAGGGAAGGAATATATGGGAAACACTGACAACACAAAGAGACAGGATGATGGAATATCAATGTTATTGTTGTGGTCTTCAGTCCTGAGACTGGTTTGATGCAGCTCTCCATGCTACTCTATCCTGTGCAAGCTTCCTCATCTCCCACTACCTACTGCAACCTACATCCTTCTCAATCTGCTTAGTGTATTGATCTCTTGGTCTCCCTCTACGATTTTTACCCTCCACGCGGCCCTCCAATACTAAATTTGTGATCCCTCGATGCCTCAGAACATGTCCTACCAACCGATCCCTTCTTCTAGTCAAGTTGTGCCACAAACTTCTCTTCTCCCCAATTCTATTCAATACCTCCTCATAAGTTACGTGATCTACCCACCTTATCTTCAGCATTCTTCTGTAGCACCACATTTCGAAAGCTTCTATTCTCTTCTTGTCCAAACTAGTTATCGTCCATGTCTCACTTCCATACATGGCTACACTCCATACAAATACTTTCAGAAACGACTTCCTGACACCTAAATCTATATTCGATGTTAACAAATTTCTCTTCTTGAGAAACGCTTTCCTTGCCATTGCCAGTCTACATTTTATATCCTCTCTACTTCGACCATCATCGGTTATTTTACTCCCTAAATAGCAAAACTCCTTTACTACTTTAAGTGTCTCATTTCCTAATCTAATTCCCTCAGCATCACCCGATTTAATTCGGCTACATTCCATTATACTCATTTTACTTTTGTTGATGTTCATCTTATATCCTCCATTCAAGACACTGTCCATTCCGTTCAACTGCTCTTCCAAGTCCTTTGCTGTCTCTGACAGAATTACAATGTCATCGGCGAACCTCAAAGTTTTTACTTCTTCTCCATGAATTTTAATACCTACTCCGAATTTTTCTTTTGTTTCCTTTACTGCTTGCTCAATATACAGATTGAATAACATTGGGGAGAGGCTACAATCCTGTCTCACTCCTTTCCCAACCACTGCTTCCCTTTCATGCCCCTCGACTCTTCTAACTGCCATCTGGTTTCTGTACAAATTGTAAATAGCCTTTCGCTCCCTGTATTTTACCCCTGCCACCTTCAGAATTTGAAAGAGAGTATTCCAGTCAACATTGTCAAAAGCTTTCTCTAAGTCTACAAATGCTAGAAACGTAGGTTTGCCATTTCTTAATCTTTCTTCAAAGATAAGTCGTAAGGTCAGTATTGCCTCACGTGTTCCAACATTTCTACGGAATCCAAACTGATCTTCCCCGAGGTCGGCTTCTACCAGTTTTTCCATTCGTCTGTAAAGAATTCGCGTTAGTATTTTGCAACTGTGACTTATTAAACTGATAGTTCGGTAACTTTCACATCTGTCAACACCTTCTTTCTTTGGGATTGGAATTATTACATTCTTCTTAAAGTCTGAGGGTATTTCGCCTGTCTCATACATCTTGCTCACCAGATGGTAGAGCTTTGTCATGACTGGCTCTCCTGAGGCCATCAGTAGTTCTAATGGAATGTTGTCTACTCCCGGGGCCTTGTTTTGACTCAGGTCTTTCAGTGCTCTGTCAAACTCTTCACGCAGTATCCTATCTCCCATTTCATCTTCATCTACATCCTCTTCCATTTCCATAATATTGTCCTCAAGTACATCGCCCTTGTATAAACCCTCTATATACTCCTTCCACCTTTCTGCTTTCCCATCTTTGCTTAGAACTGGGTTGCCATCTGAGCTCTTGATATTCATACAAGTGGTTCTCTTCTCTCCAAAGGTCTCTTTAATTTTCCTGTAGGCAGTATCTATTTTACCCCTAGTGAGACAAGCCTCTACATCCTTACATTTGTCCTCTAGCCATCCCTGCTTAGCCATTTTGCACTTCCTGTCGATTTCAATTTTGAGACGTTTATATTCCTTTTTGCCTGCTTCATTTACTGCATTTTTATATTTTCTCCTTTCATCAATTAAATTCAATATTTCTTCTGTTACCCAAGGATTTCTATTAGCCCGCGTCTTTTTACCTACTTGATCGTCTGCTGCCTTCACCACTTCATCCCTCAGAGCTACCCATTCTTCTTCTACTGTATTTCTTTCCCCCATTCCTGTCAATTGTTCCCTAATGCTCTCCCTGAAACTCTCTACAACCTCTGGTTCTTTCAGTTTATCCAGGTCCCATCTCCTTAAATTCCCACCTTTTTGCAGTTTCTTCAGTTTCATTCTGCAGTTCATAACCAATAGATTGTGGTCAGAATCTACATCTGCCCCCGGAAATGTCTTACAATTTAAAACCTGGTTCCTAAATCTCTGTCTTACCATTATATAATCTATCTGAAACCTGTCCGTATCTCCAGGCTTCTTCCATGTATACAGCCTCCTTTCATGATTCTTGAACCAAGTGTTAGCTATGATTAAGTTATGCTCTGTGCAAAATTCTACAAGGCGGCTTCCTCTTTCATTCCTTCCCCCCAATCCATATTCACCTACTATGTTTCCTTCTCTCCCTTTTCCTACTGACGAATTCCAGTCACCCATCACTATTAAATTTTCGTCTCCCTTCACTACCTGAATAATTTCTTTTATCTCGTCATACATTTCATCTATTTCTTCATCATCTGCAGAGCTAGTTGGCATATAAACTTGTACTACTGTAGTAGGCATGGGCTTTGTGTCTATCTTGGCCACAATAATGCGTTCACTATGCTGTTTGTAGTAGCTAACCCGCACTCCTATTCATATCAATATCAATATCAATATCAATAAAGACGTTATTTAATTCCATGGTACCTAAAGGGAGTGTATAGAGTAAAAGTTGTAGTGGAAGACACAGGTTGCACGTGTTACTCTGAGACGAAAAGTCTGCACAGGAGGGGAATTATCAGCGGTTGGTCGCATGAAACCACTGAGAAGACTGATGACAAAAAATTGGTTAATGTAAGATAATGTACGTAAGTAGGAAAATCAAACCTGTGTTGATGATTCTGATGTTTCAAATTGTTTTGTGAGTTTTACCGCTACAAGGTACTAATTACTTTAAATATAAATTGTAAAACCGACGTTTCGACACTATTACAATGGCTTTACCAAGGATAAGACTGGTTTTGGAGGAAAAAAGGTTGTGCTCAGTGTCAGTACGCCATATTTACGAAACTTCATTGGCTGTAGAGTATAAAAGGCCAGTCATGACGAAAGGTAGAGCGTAAGAAAGAAGCTATTCGTGGACTGTCTGGCTTTTAAGTGATTGGCAACTTTTTGCAAATCGGCGCTTGGTCTCTGGTGGCCACGTTTTCTATATGGTGTGCGCGGAAATACGCCGACAGTTCCTCTATAGGTGTTCAGGCTGCCGCGTTCGTGCCCTGTGTGGCTTCTGCCGCGCGACCGCTCACGGTCCGTTGAACTGGGGTAGCCGGCAGCCAGAGCGCAAGCTATTTGTACCATCCTGTCTGCTGATGTCGTCAAGCTGCTTAATAATTTCACTTACCTCTTATATTTTCCGTTCACGCATCTGCGTGTCTTTTGCACTGTCCTCTCCGAACATGATAAGTTACACTAGTGTGTATGGTATCAGATAACAGAAAAGTAATATGAGATACTATCTTAACTGTTCCAAGTCTGTTATCAGTTTTTTTGCTATCACGTACAATTTTGACACAATTCGACTTCAAAGATATATTGCTGTACCAATAGGTTACGCGTATTATTGGAGGGAAATTTTTGAATATGATTCTGTATACCTTGGGGTTGTTACACCTGTGATGTTAGTTATTAATGTGTCACCCTGAAAGTGTTCCTTGTCTCACAGGCTTGAGTTACCATTGTAAGTCTGTGTAGAAACTAAATATTTTCTGTTAAATTTTTGGGAATTATACAGTGGCTAAGCAGAACTTGTGCAAGAAGCTATCAAGCTTATTGTAAAGAGAAGCTTGGTTACCAGGACACGGGATGTGCGCCAGAGACAGTTTGCCGCCATTCTGTGGAAAGGTTAAGATTACTGATAAAAGGAAAAGAAACATGTACGCTATTTGTGATGACAATGGCCTGGAGTGAGCCTAAAAGTCACCTTAATGACTGTTACTTTTGCTTGCTTAATGTTCAGTGGTACAGCTCGAAAAATAAGAGACAAATTTTGTATCCAAGCGTTGATTCAGCCATTAGACCAATTTTCACATAAAGCTATTGTATAGAACGTGGCAGAAGATGATGAAGAAAATGAAGTTGATGCAATAACCGAGGACGATGGTGATGAACACCAGCTTGAATGAGATTTTACTCCACAAATTTTCTCTCAGAGTGAACTTCGTGTGTGTGTGTGTGTGTGTGTGTGTGTGTGTGTATGTGTGTGTGAGTGTGTGTTTCATTCCTAAGGTACCAAATTACTGAGATCATTGGTCTCTAGTCTTACACACTACCTAACTAACTTATGCTAAGAACAACACACACACCTATGCCCGAGGGAGGTCTCGAACCTCCGGCAGGAGGGGCCACGCAATTCGTGACACGGCACCTCAAACCGCTCGGCCACTCCGAGCGGCAGTTAGCTTAATGCTCTCGTACGAGATTTGAAGTTGAATAAGGAACCTGCTAAATTACTTGGCTCCCGGTTAAAAAGCAAGAATCTTCTGAAATCAGGAACACATTACTCATGGTACAGACATAGAGAAAAAGAAATAGTTCATTATTGTCACAGGACGAGTCCTTGGCTTATCAAAATAACATAAACGAGTTAATGCGCTTCTGCGGCATTGAACATGATCCTTATTAATGAAGAGCCTGAAAGGCGTGGTACTGCATAATGTTTATGTGTCCAATCTTGCGGCTCATTCAGTTCAAATAAAAGCGACGTATGAGAACATGAAGATATTCTTAACAAGTATCCAGTATGGGGAAAACTTGGCTTATATGCGGTTACTTTAAAGTTACCGGGATACTACTGGGACAAAAAATTTGGCTAACAAAAATGAATTGTATTCCATGCGAATGGGACTGTCGGTTAGTGCAAAGACATTGATAAGTGCGGAGAAATTTCGTGCCTGCTACTAAAAGTATCTTGCACGAACTTACTGTAAAATAAACAAAGAAAATCATGCTTCCACCTCTGCTAATAAAACTGCGCTCGCTAAAGTAATTACAAATGCTGTTCCGTTGGATGGACCCTGCATCAAGTACCTTTCCAAGAAATTTCCCTTCGTCACACGAGACAAATAGAAAGCTGGAATTTTCTTTTAGTCTTCAGACAAAGAAATGGATGAAGAAGATATGATGGCCGACAAGTGTTGAATAGGCACAGTCATCATATACAAGGATCTACAAGAAAGTCAAAGAACAAAAATTTTAAAAATTTGTGGAACACTGTTAACGTCTTGTTGACAAGGTAGTCACTAAACAAATTAGGGGAGTTCTGAGGAGTATTTTTCAATTGTATTTCATTTTTTAAATGTGGTTTAACTAAAAACAAGGTGTTACAATATATTTGTGTGCTCACAAGGGAAAATCGTCTGACTATTACTTCTTATTTTGTGTAAAAACCTGACGTGATAGAAAAAAGGGTAGTTATTTCTAGTATCAGCATACAAAATTAATTCAAGAACACGTACTTTCAACAAATCATCTGACAAAACGTTTAAAAATGCAGATTAGTGTTTTCCACAGTCACGGTTTTTTTTCCGCTACCGGCGATTTCTGTGCTGTGCTGTCGTGTAAGAGGTGTGCTGGTGGACGCATTCACCTTGATTAAATAAAATGGGCAAATAGAACTGGTCCGGACGAGTGCACACGATTGGACGTGAATGTATGTATATAACCACACCAACTTACTTCCAACAGGATGGAAGAACTGCCCATACTGCCAGGTGAACCTTGGAGCACATTTGCACAACCTTCACGCCTGACAAAGTTGTTAGCACAGATCAGTTTTGTCAAGGCCCTAGCTGGTTACCCAGGTCACTGGATCTGTCAGTGTGCGATTAGATTGTGTGAGGAGCCCCTAAGTCTGAGGTATATTGCAACAATCCTCATGGTCTTCGACAACTGCAGCAGAACATTTCAGATGAGATTTCAGCAATTCCAGCAGTCCAACAAAGGTCTACCTTCAGCTACTAGCTGATCAGAGACCAGAAGTGACGAGAGATGAATGGTCGTCACTTTCAACAACTGCTGTAGTCAGCTTAGTGCTGTATTTCCTTTATTCTGCTGTGTTTCTTTGTACCCTGGAGCTCTGTTCCCCGTGACACTTCTACTTGCCCCACACTGTAGTTAGCCATACCGTTGGAAAGCGACATAAAATGGAACGAACGCGTATATCGGGAACTGCGAACATTGTAGGAAAGCATAGTTGCTTCCGTACATTTTAGGTTGGTTTGTTTGTGGACTGAAGGGACCAGACTGCTACGGTCATATGTCCCGTACATTTTACATTAAAATTTTATCTAGTTACAGCACGGCCAGTCTTGCATATGCGGATGACTTAGTTGTGATGGCAGATTCGATTGAAAGTTTGCAAAGTAATATTCCAGAGCTAGATCAGAAATGTAAGGACTATGGTATGAAGATTAGCATCTCCAAAACGAAAGTAACGGCAGTGGGAAAGAAATATAAACGGATTGAGTGCCAAATAGGAGGAACAAAGTTAGAACAGGTGGACGGTTTCAAGTACTTAGGATGCATATTCTCACAGGATGGCAACATAGTGAAAGAACTGGGAGCGAGGTGTAGCAAAGCTAATGCAGTGAGCGCTCAGCTACGATCTACTCCCTTCTGCAAGAAGGAAATCAATACCAAGACTAAGTTCACTGTTCAATCTTTCGACCAACTTTGTTGTATGGGAGCGAAAGCTGGGTGGATTCAGGTTACCTTATCAACAAGGTTGAGGTTACGGATATGAAAGTAGCTAGGATGATTGCAGGTACTAGTAGATGGGAACAATGGCAGGAAGGTGTCCACAGTGAGGAAATCAAAGAAAAACTGGGAATGAACTCTATAGATGTAGCAGTCAGGGCGAACAGGCTTAGATGGTGGGGTCATGTTACACGCATGGGAGAAGCAAGGTTACCCAAGAAACTCATGGCTTCAGCAGTAGAGGGTAGGAGGTGTCGGGGCAGACCAAGGAGAATGTATCTGTATTCGGTTAAGAATGATTTTGAAATAATAGGCTTAACATCAGAAGAGGCGCCAATGTTAGCACTGAATAGGGGATCATGGAGGAATTTTATAAGGGGGTCTATGCTCCAGACTGAACGCTGAAAGGCATAATCAGTCTTGATGATGATGATGATGAGCACGGCCACGTTGTGTTATAGAAAAGTCAGCGTGCCTCTTGTGTTTGCAGAAAAGCAAATTTTTAACTTTAAAACATATGTAAGCTATCCTTGATACCAGTATGCATCGCCTTGGGCAGATGAAATATCTTCTCAAAAAACACTGTGTCGAATCTGCTGAGGAGGGAACTGTTCGGGAACAAGAGCGATTGTAAGTAAGTACTCATTGTTATAAACTGAAAATAAATCCACTAGTCTGTAAACTGAAAAGCGATAGTCCCATAGTGCTCAGAGCCATTTGAACCATTTTTTCTTTTTTTTTTTGTTTCGTAATACGGTTACCGCACTTGGATGTGGTACGAAGATTTAACTTTTATCTAAACTTCATTTATTAATATACAGTAATTTTACATTATTACAACTTTATTTTTAATAATCGGCGATTTTGCCATCCCCTGCAAAGCGTAAACCATTAGCTCGAAAGAAAAGCTGAATAGAATCTTATCTCTAGGAAATTAATATAGTTTAGTTTTGTGCTGCCAAATATTTTCGCTAGAAGCCACAGTTTTCGAATTTTTCAAAAGAATCGTACCAAATCGATTTATAATTGTCTGCCATATGAACGCTCACATCCCCCATGTAGTTCGTGACACTCCCTCCTACCACTGTACAAAAATTTGTGAAAACACTTATTCTTCCCTTTATTCGATCTCTTTTGGTATTTGTTGAGTGGGCCACGCTTAACGTGTGACCACTGGCTACTGAATATCTGCGGATCTTCACGTCTGCCGAGTAAATCTTTTCAATAAAGGCAAACAGCATTCGACTTGTGACTCATCGCAATTTCAATTTTCGACAGACGGTTCACAGAGGTGCTAAATAATCTTTAATGGCTTGGACTATATCGAGGAGGCATCTCACAATGGATAATGTGTAGAGCAAATACCGCAGATGACAAACAACAACAGAAAGAATGCAAAACTTTGGGGCTGAAAGAATGACTACAGTAATTATCATGTAACACACACTTCAATGGCCGGTATGCAATTTTTCTAAATTAACTCGTGTTTGTAATACTGAACAGCTCTGAAAGAAATTGAACAGCCGGATGGGGTGGCCGAGCGGTTGTAGACGCTACAGTCTGGAACCGCGCGACCGCTATGGTCGCACGTTCGAATCCAGCCCCAGGTATGGATGTGTGTGATGTCCTTAGGCTAGTTTGGTTTAAGTAGTTCTAAGTTCTAGGGGACTGACGACCTCAGAAGTTAAGTCTCATAGTGCTCAGAGCCATTTTTTTGAACTGGAACATAACACTTATTAGAGTAAGGTTGGGTAAGAGTATGCGTCTAGTAAGAGTTCGCAGTTGCATTTTCTCTGTAATGGCAACAGTGACCGACAACGAAAAGCTACATTCAGCTGTTGGTTCTAATATATTGAGGCCATCCCATGAAATCCTGAAGAGCTCCAGCACATTAATTGACTATAGCAGGTAAATATAAGTTTCTGTTTCATATTATGTAATCTTTACGTTGCATTTCGTAAGCACTAAGCCCTATCTAAGTGTGCACTACAAAATTAAATCATATGCAAAAAAAAATTATCGCTCTGTGAGGAACAAACCACGGCAACACAAACAGCGGAACAAAGCAGATACTGAAAATTGTGTGTTTTTTTTTTTTTTTTTTAATGTCTGGCGCGTCGGTTATGAGTACGCTGTAAGATAGAGGGAAAGACTACGGGCGTACTCTTAACCCTCAAGCCCACCCATCCACACACCGCGCTCCGTCTCTAAGGGTTACTACTTCAATAAGACTCTTTAAGCCATTAGGCAGACAGGTGTGAGTGCTTTGCTTCGAGCTTCATATCCTAGAGTAGCCGCAATCCAAAAAGCTGAGAATTCCTTCGAGTAAACTGGAATATTCCCGTTCACTCCGGATGTCTCCACAGCAGAAGACTTTGCTCCATCGAAGCCGAATTTCCAACAACTCAAGAAATCAAAGTAGTTTAACACGAACCCACGGACAAATGCTGCTACTCAGTGACAGATGATTTGTCTCTGTAGTCACAAATGAAATTCAGAGGATTTATGTGTGAGCAGATGTAGGCCTATCCGTTACTTATTAACTGCCAAAATATGTTCGACCCACAACAAAGAAAAATCTGAGGAAAATACCGGGTGTTAAAAAAGTCAGTATAAATTTGAAAACTGTATAAATCACGGAATAATGTAGACAGAGAGGTACAAATTGACACACATGCTTGGAATGACATGGGGTTTTATTAGAAAAAAATACAAAAGTTCAAAAAAGTATATTGCTAGACGCGTGAAAGATCTCTTGCGTGCGTCGTTTGGTGATGATCGTGTGCTCACCCGCCACTTTCGTCATGCTTGGCCTCCCAGGTCCCCAGACCAGTCTGTGCGATTATTGGCTTTTGGGTTAATGAAGTCGCAAGTGTATCTTGATCGACCGACATCTCTAGGGATGCTGAAAGATAACATACGACGCCAATGCCTCACCATAACTCCAGGCATGCTTTACAGTGCTGTTCACAACGTTATTCCTCGACTACAGCTATTGTTGAGAATGATGGTGGACATATTGAGCATTTCCTGTAAAGAACATCATCTTTGCTTTGTCTTCCTTTCTTATGCTAATTATTGCTATTCTGATCAGATGAAGCGCCATCTGTCGGGCATTTTTTGAAATTTCGTGTTTTTTCGGTCCTAATAAATCCCCATGTCATTCCAAGCATGTGTGTAAATTTGTACCTCTCTATCTACACTCCTGGAAATGGAAAAAAGAACACACTGACACCGGTGTGTCAGACCCACCATACTTGCTCCGGACACTGCGAGAGGGCCGTACAAGCAATGATCACACGCACGGCACAGCGGACACACCAGGAACCGCGGTGTTGGCCGTCGAATGGCGCTAGCTGCGCAGCATTTGTGCACCGCCGCCGTCAGTGTCAGCCAGTTTGCCGTGGCATACGGAGCTCCATCGCAGTCTTTAACACTGGTAGCATGCCGCGACAGCGTGGACGTGAACCGTATGTGCAGTTGACGGACTTTGAGTGAGGGCGTATAGTGGGCATGCGGGAGGCCGGGTGGACGTACCGCCGAATTGTTCAACACGTGGGGCGTGAGGTCTCCACAGTACATCGATGTTGTCGCCAGTGGTCGGCGGAAGGTGCACGTGCCCGTCGACCTGGGACCGGACCGCAGCGACGCACGGATGCACGCCAAGACCGTAGGATATTACGCAGTGCCGTAGGGGACCGCACCGCCACTTCCCAGCAAATTAGGGACACTGTTGCTCCTGGGGTATCGGCGAGGACCATTCGCAACCGTCTCCATGAAGCTGGGCTACGGTCCCGCACACCGTTAGGCCGTCTTCCGCTCACGCCCCAACATCGTGCAGCCCGCCTCCAGTGGTGTCGCGACAGGCGTGAATGGAGGGACGAATGGAGACGTGTCGTCTTCAGCGATGAGAGTCGCTTCTGCCTTGGTGCCAATGATGGTCGTATGCGTGTTTGGCGCCGTGCAGGTGAGCGCCACCATCAGGACTGCATACGACCGAGGCACACAGGGCCAACACCCGGCATCATGGTGTGGGGAGCGATCTCCTACACTGGCCGTACACCACTGGTGATCGTCGAGGGGACACTGAATAGTGCACGGTACATCCAAACCGTCATCGAACCCATCGTTCTACCATTCCTAGACCGGCAAGGGAACTTGCTGTTCCAACAGGACAATGCACGTCCGCATGTATCCCGTGCCACCCAACGTGCTCTAGAAGGTGTAAGTCAACTACCCTGGCCAGCAAGATCTCCGGATCTGTCCCCCATTGAGCATGTTTGGGACCGGATGAAGCGTCGTCTCACGCGGTCTGCACGTCCAGCACGAACGCTGGTCCAACTGAGGCGCCAGGTGGAAATGGCATGGCAAGCCGTTCCACAGGACTACATCCAGCATCTCTACGATCGTCTCCATGGGAGAATAGCAGCCTGCATTGCTGCGAAAGGTGGATATACACTGTACTAGTGCCGACATTGTGCATGCTCTGTTGCCTGTGTCTATGTGCCTGTGGTTCTGTCAGTGTGATCATGTGATGTATCTGTCCCCAGGAATGTGTCAATAAAGTTTCCCCTTCCTGGGACAATGAATTCACGGTGTTCTTATTTCAATTTTCAGGAGTGTATATTATTCCGTGATTTATTCAGTTTTCAAATGTATACTAACTTTTTGACCACGTGGTACATTCTTAGACAAACAAGCTAAAAAGGACGTAACCAAGAAGAGACGAAATAACAGCAACGAACAATACAGAAGCTCTTGGAATAATCTGGACTTAACAGCTCCCTCATATTCAGGAAAAACCTGGCCCAAATCAAAGGAGGGATCTGATGTTTTGAATTTCCTTGGGTGTATTGAAGTCTACAAGAAACGTAGCACGGAATGCTGGATTGTGATACTTGCGCCAAATGGTGGCATGAAGGATTCGTAGGTTATGAAGGAAATGGTGAATTTTCTTGTGAATTATGTTATAGCGTAGTGTTTCACTACATGTCGCGTACAATTACCAGACAATGCGGCTTAGAGTACGAACTAGCAGTATTTTAAATATGTTGACACTTAAAGTTTACGTTAATAGTTTGGCAGCTGCAACTTATATAACTGTGTATTGTTCCCAAATAAACAAGCAATAAATTAGTACAAGAAAAAAATTCTCTTAAGATGCTCATTTACTAGATATGAGAGGTTAAATACTAAGTGCGTACTCTTTCCCGACTTTCCCCTACATAGCGGCAGAGGACAATTAGAGTGAGTGTAAAACACCTCTACTACATCTGCATTTTGGCGTAAGGATGGCGAACTGTGTAAGCGTAACATTGAAATGCCTATGATAAACTCAACAAAACTTCGTAAAGTTATGACGTAGCTGGTTAAATATATTGCTGAGATGTCCTTAGCGGAGTTGTGAAGGAAATAACACGCAGCATTGATCGAAAGCGAACAATATTAGTGACGAATCGAGAGTTTTGAGTGTTTTTGGACAGACGGATGATGGTGACGATGACTTTTAACACATGTGGGATGCGGTGGCAGCTATAAAGTGTTGATTTCTAAAGTATAACTTTGGAAATATTGGTGACATTCTAAGCAACACGTGTTCATACGGCTTACCATCCGGATTAACTGCTGTTGCACTAGCACATCGCTATGAATTCTAAGAAACAGGATGACATTGCGTAAGGGAGGGGCTGTTAATGAAGCGTAATTGTTCAACACCTGGAGAAACAACCAAATTTTGCACGGTTTCTGCTTACTACCAGGAGAGAATGCTGTCTGGCTGAGAGTTCCTACTACCACTGTTTATGAAGATGGATCTAAGATGTGTAAGTAACTGTTAGTACTAGGTAATATATATTTATTCGAATAACTCTTTTGGAGAGTGCAGTAAATCGACTTTGGTTTTCCTTCTTTGCATACAATTTACTATGCAACCACACTTCGTTCATCCTTCGACAGTGTCGTTCCTTTTCTTCCTGGGTATACGTTCTTCCTTTTGCAGACCTCTTTCTTCCCTGATACCCTGCCTTTTGTGTTGCTTCTCTGCAAAGTATTCTATTGCCTATTATGTCCATTCGAATTCTTGTGTTTGTCATATCTTCTTCAATTTCGGTGATACATGTGACTTTGGATTTGTAGAAGGTCAGTAACTTGAAGATCTGTATGGATAGTCTGTTACTATCGGTTCTTTAAGTGTGTTCATAAAACTGTAGTCTTCTTTTCCTTATTACATCAATTTTCTATTTTAAAATACAGCTCTCTACTTGATCTTAATTTCCATTCATCATTACTACGACTTCAAGGTCTCAGTATCTTCCTTGAATTCGTCTTTAAACTTTTTGAAGGTCGTTAAATCTTTTAAGTTTCAGTGTTTCTGCTTCATGCAGTGTTCCAAGCCTTATCATTGATAATGTCTTAGTTCTGCGTTCCACGACAAAGTTTCTTTTGTTATATGGGACTATATTTCATGCACTCCATTTTCTATGGCTATTCTTTCTTTTTTGTTGCTTATTGTCCATTCTCCTATGTACTTAAAACAATTTGTTTTAGATGTTGCGTTGTTATGAATTTTATGATTTTGAGGGGTGTCAGAGATAATTGCCATGAAATAGGTTTTTTCAAAACGTATTTTTACTCCTATTCTGTCGCTTGCTCCTGTAGCTCTATGATTTGTTCATTGTCAGTAATTAACGCCAAGTCATCTGCAAAAGCTAGACAATGTGTGGTAATTTTATTCAGGTTTCTTCCTAGTTGAACACCCTTAGTGGTGATGGATTTTCTCCATTTTTCGCTATCTTCCCTAATGCGCAGTTAAAAAGTAGGACTGAGAAACCATTCCTTTGTCTTATTCCTGATTTTATTTCAGAAGGTTTTGACAGATGCCTCATAAATTTTACTTTTGATTTGTTTCTGAAAGTTCATTTAATTATTTCTGTTGATTTATTTCCAAGCTGAATTATTTTCTAATGTTGACTAGTACATTATCAATTGCATCATGTGCCTTTTTTTTAAATCTACGTAAGTTATAACATATTTCAAGTTTCTGTTTTTCATCATTTCTATTATGTCCTTTACATTCAGTATTTTCTCTGTACAAGAACTTCCCTTGCTGAAATCTGCTTGACATCCTCTTAGCTGTGAGCCGAGTATTCCTTCAGTTCGTTTTAAAAATGACATGTACAAGCTCTAATATGTCACTGGCAAGAAGAAGAGCCCTCTATAACACTTAGGATCAGTTATTTTTTTAGATAGTGACCTATTAGGGCTGTTTGTTGTCCTAATTTCATTACAGGTTTCTGTTATACATAGAATAATGCAATTGCCAATGTCAATAAATTTCACCAACAGCTGTGTAACTTAAGATGTTATTTTATTTCATTTTGAAGGCTAACAGTTTCAGCATTTTACTGTGCCATGTCCAGGCCCCATATGCATGTCTCCAAAATATATTTTTTGTCATTTGGAATATTTGGAGAGATGCATTCGGGACTGAAGATGGCATAGTGAAATAAAGAACCTGGTAGCCTTCGAAATAAAATAAAATAAAATAACAACTTACTGAGCTGTTGGTGAATTTCATTGACTTTGTCAGTTACTTAATCAGCCGATGCCCTCTGTCCGTCATGGACCAACGGAGATAGAATAATATTGTCTCTAGGTTATTTCCACAGTTCAGCAGCTGTACTGTCTTCTCTTGGTGCTTTGTTATTTTTAAGTTATTTTATGATTTCTGTAATTTCTCCTTTGTTGGTGGCTTTCAGTCTGGTTGTACTTGAATTACATTATAAAAATTAAATTCTACTTTTGGTTCATAGCGGTTGTGTAGTTCTTTGAAGTTGTCCACAAATACTCTGTAGTCCTCAGTGTCATTATGCGCAGTCTTCTGCGTTTTAGGCTCTATAAACGGTGTACTTGGTAGTGTGTACTCCTTTAAACAATTTGTGAGTGTTTTATATAAGTTTCTTGTGTTGTCCTGCATTAGTGTGACTCAATTGAAGTTACATGACCTTTTACATGTTGTACTATGATCTTTTTGAGACCTTTTGATGCATCTTTACTTACTTCTATAAAATTTCTCGTGTTTTTGCCATTTTTTTTGTGTTCCACATATTCCAAAATTGTTTCCTCATGACAGTCATCATCGCACGAAACACGTTTCCAGTTGTTTTTGAGAGGGATAGTTTCTTATGTAAATTAAAAAATACCTTTTTGAAGTTGTTCCCAACATTTAGGTATTCTTTTGGCAACTACTTTTGTAGTAATTTTCTCTGTATTACACTACTGGCAATTAAAATTGCTACACCAAGAAGAAATGCAGATGATAAACGGGCATTCATTGGACAAATATATTATACAAGAATGACATGTGATTACATTTTGATGCAATTTGGGTGCATAGATCCTGAGAAATCAGTACCCAGAACAACCACCCCTGGCCGTAATAACGGTCTTGATACGCCTGGGCATTGAGTCAAACAGAGCTTGGATGGCGTGTACAGGTACAGCTGCCCATGCAGCTTCAACACGATACCACAGTTCATCAAGTGTAGTGACTGGCGTATTGTGACGAGCCAGTTGCTCGGCCACCATTGACCAGACGTTTTCAATCGGTGAGATATCTGGAGAATGTGCTGGCCAGGGCAGAAGTCGAACATTTTCTGTATCCCGAAAGGCAACATGCGGTCGTGCATTACGCTGCTGAAAAGTAGGGTTTCGCAGGAATCGAATCAAGGGTAGAGCCACGGGTCGTAACACATCTGAAATGTAACGTCAACCGCTCAAAGTGCCGTCAATGTGAACAAGAGGTGACCGAGACGTGTAACCAATGGCACCCCATACAATCACTCCGGGTGATAGGCCAGTATGGCGATGACCAACACACGCTTCCAATGTGCGTTCACAGCGATGTCGCCAAACATGGATGCGACCATCATGATGATGTAAACACAACCTGGATTCATCCGAAAAAATGGTGTTTTGCCATTGTGCACCCAGGTTCGTCGTTGAGTACACCATCGCTGGCGCTCCTGTCTGTGATTCAGTGGCAAGTGTATCCGCAGCCATGGTTTCCGAGCTGATAGTGCATGCTGCTGCAAACGTCGTCGAACTGTTCGTGCAGAGGGTTGTTATCTTGCAAACGTCCCCACCTGTTGAATCAGGGATCGAGACGTGGCTGCTCGATCCGTTACCGCCATGCGGATACGATGCCTGTCATCTCGACTGCTAGTGATACGAGGCTGTTGGGATCCAGTACGGCGTTCCGTATTACCCTCCTGAACTCACCGATTCCGTATTCTGCTAACAGTCATTGGATCTCGACCAACGTGAGCAGCAATGTCGCGATACGATAAACAGCAATCACGATAGGCTACAATCCGACCTTTATCAAAGTCCGAAACGTGATAGTATGCATTTCTCCTCCTTACACGAGGCATTCAAACAACGTTTCACCAGGCAATGCCGGTCAACTGCTGTTCCTGTATGAGAAATCGGTTGGAAACTTTCCTCATGTCAGCACGTTGTAGGTGTCGCCACCGGCGCCAAACTTGTGTAAATGCTCTGAAAAGATAATTATTTGCATATCACAGCATCTTCTTCCTGTTGGTTAAATTTCGCGTCCGTAGCACGTCATCTTCGTGGTTTAGCAATTTCAATGGCCAGTAGTGTATTTCTGCATGTCCAACTTTCTGGGTTGGTATTGGTTCTTTTTTCTAAAAATTGATATAAATTTTTTAATTTAATGATACACAAGTAGTGGTCTGAATCGATACCAGTGCCCATTTACTAGATATTATTATCTGAAAAAAGTCGAATATTTTATACTCCTGAAATAACTAAAAAGAAAATTTTACTCATCTGTACTGCTAATTGTTGGCGGCTAAAACACTCACACAGTCATCCAATTGCAAATAGACTGTCTAAATACATCTAAGGCAACAAAAGTCTGATTTTCGGAATTTCATATACCTGTTCGCCGACGTAAGGTAATTAAAATTCTGTTATCATCGTTAAAATTTCTGCCCTTTTATAGTATTACTATATTCGGTTGAGAGCCACCATGCACAGCATAACAAATAGAGTGCCTGTTTCAAACCTTTTCTGTTTAGTAACGTTGCTGTTACCTAAATAGCAAATGTGTGTTTGCCGCACGTCTTTACATACAGATAGCTGCTGTTAAAACGAGGCGCGGGAAGCTGAGCCGTGCTGCAATATCCGGGCTGTGGGAGAGCCGTCGACACGAACAGGAAGAGTGGCGGGACCGCAGCTGTGGGGAGAGTTGGCGGCAGGTGGGCAAGTGCTGGCGACCATTAGGCGCTGCTCCGCCGGGCAGGTATCCATTACCGGCCGCTCCCTGAACTGCCACTGTACCGCGGGGGGCCAAGAGGTAATGAGGCGCAGCCGATGGTCGCGTTCTGCTGCTCTGGAGGGCGACACGAAACTCGATAGTGCTCTGCAATCTGTGTCACACGCGACTTTCGGCAGTGAACGAGGTTAAAAAGTTGTCTGTAAGGTATTATTTGTTGATACAATCACTTTTTTATGAAACAATCACACGCGGGTTCAGCCACATTCGTCATCTTCAGGTGCAACAAGAAATAAAGAAGGTCTTATATTAAGGCATTAAAGCAAGTAAAATTCCCTGAGTTGTTCGGGGATAGATAATGGTGAGCCACATACGTTAAAGTACTCTTGTGACAGCTGATAGAACACATTTTTACTATTCCAGATAGTAAAAAAAAACAGCAATCACTACAAGAAATGCATATAACTTAAAGACCTGTCACCCAACATTTGACTTTGCTGATGACATTTCACGTTTCTCTCTGCGTAATTTAAGATACAGCTTTCAACTAAATCCGGGTTATCAACCAGCTCTTTTGGTTCGTACTGACTGATGGATAAATTATATTGATTAAGCAGTGCAGGTAAATTGGAAGGTAGGCCTAAGACGTCAGTCAGTTTCTTGTGCTGTAGAGGAATAGGATGACAATACCGTTTGGTGTTAAGGTCGTAACCCATGATGTCTGTGTAACACAGTCACAGATCTTGCCATTAATTTCGTGACATTCTCCGTGAGCAGCGTGTTTCTGGAAAACTGAATAGGATTTGATGCCAACAATTTGAAAACAGAATCTTCTGAAAAGTTATCATGATGTCCATCCATTGCTACATTTCTTTTTCTTATGCTACGGGTTAGATCTTCGTTCTTACAGAAGGGAAAAATGCAAAATTTAGTAATAGCATGAACCTACGAAACTAGGCTGAAGAAGACAACATTTTGGCAGCTATACAGTATAACGAATAAAATGTCCCTTAACAGTTTATTCACGGAATAATGTAGGCAGAGAGAGGTAAAAATCGATACGCATTGAAACCAAATATCAGTGCAAAACTTGCACAACAGATGGTACTGGACAGCAACATGTCAGTGAACCCGCTATAAAATGACTTTTAGTGTGTGTGTGTGTGTGTGTGTGTGTGTGTGTGTGGTGTGTGTGTGTGTTGTGTGTGTGTGTGAGAGAGAGAGAGAGAGCCTATCTGACAAATATCTGCTGAAATGTACGACAATCATGCAAGATGGTGCTCCTTACCATATAGCTAGGCTTGTGGAAAAATCTTTTGCGTATAACATTTGGTGAGGATCACATACTGAGCCACCACGTCCGTCATGCATGACCTCACAAATCCCCAATCCTCAAGCCGAAGTGATTGTCGATTTCGAGGTTACCTGAAGTCGCAAGTTTACCGCGATGGTGCGACCTCTTTAGAGACGCTAAAAGACATCATCAGAGGCAATTTATTACCACCCCTACTGGTACGATGTACAGTGCTGTTCACAACATTGTTCCTCCACTATAGACGTAGTTGATGAATGACGGCCGACATATTGTGTATCTGTTACTAAAGAAGCTAAAAATCAGTTGTTATGATAATTATTGCCGTTGTATCATACTAAGCGCCGCCTGTTACTCATTCCAAGCATATTTTTGGTTGTATGCTTTTCAGGCGTGTGTGTCAAATTTACTTCTCTATGTTCATTATTCCGTGAAGTATTGGTTTTTAAAAGGTTAACGAACTTTTCAGTCACTTTGTGTAGTGCAAGACACAATAGCCCCTACGCAGATAAAATTTTCCTACTAGTGAACTAAATAAAGTGTTATAAAAATGCATGTGGATCGCACCTACGAGCGTTGTTTTGTGAACAAATACTCATGCCTTATCAAACTGAACATGTACCGAAGAAATTGATGAACGATCAAAACCTTAAAGTAAAGATGAAAGAAGTAGACGGTTAGACTTTTTAGGAAAACGGGAGATTCATATTACATTATTACATAACAGAGGGAACCAAAAAACTCATCAATGGGCAGGCTGAGTTTGCAATATACAGGGTGAGTCACCTAACATTACAGCTGGATATATTTCGTAAACCACATCAAATACTGACGAATCAATTCCACAGACCGAACGTGAGGAGAGGGGCTAGTGTAATTGGTTAATACAAACCATAAAAAAATGCACGGAAGTATGTTTTTTAACACAAACCTACGTTTTTTAAAATGGAACCCCGTTAGTTTTGTTAGCACATCTGAACATATAAACAAATAAGTAATCAGTGCCGTTTGGTGCATTGTAAAATGTTAATTACATGCGGAGATATTGTAACCTACAGTTGACGCTTGAGTACCACTCCTCCGCTGTTCGATCGTGTGTATCGGAGAGCACCGAATTACGTAGGGAACCAAAGGGAACGGTGATGGACCTTAGGTACAGAAGAGACTGGAACAGCACATTACGTCCACATGCTAACACAATTTTATTGGTCTTTTTCACTGACGCACATGTACATTACCATGAGGGGTGAGGTACACGTACACACGTGGTTTCCGTTTTCAATTACGGAGCGGAATAGAGTGTATCCCGACATGTCAGGCCAATAGATGTTCAATGTGGTGGCCATCATTTGCTGCACACAATTGCAATCTCTGGCGTAATGAATGTCGTACACGCCGCAGTACATCTGGTATAATGTCGCCGCAGGCTGCCACAATACGTTGTTTCATATTCTCTGGGGTTGTAGGCACATCACGGTACGCATTCTCCTTTAACGTACCGCACAGAAAGAAGTCCAGAGGTGTAAGATCAGGAGAAAGGGCTGGCCAATTTCTGCGTCCTCACGTCCTATGAAACGCCCGTCGAACATCCTGTCAAGGGTCAGCCTAGTGTTAATTGCGGAATGAGCAGGTGCACCATCATGCTGATACCGTATACGTCGACGCGTTTCCAGTGGGACATTTTCGAGCAACGTTGGCAGATCATTCTGTAGAAACGCGATGTATGTTGCAGCTGTTTGGGCCCCTACAATGAAGTGAGGACCAATGAGGTGGTCGCCAATGATTCCGCACCATACATTTACAGTCCACGGTCGTTGTCGCTCTACCTTTCTGAACCAGCGAGGATTGTCCACGGACCAGTAACGCACGTTCCGTAGATTGACTGCCCCGTGGTTTGTGAAACCCGCTTCATCGGTTAACAGGTACAACTGTAACGCATTCTCTATTAATGCCCATTGATAGATTTGCACTCGATGATTAAAGTCATCACCATGTAATTGCTGATGTAGTGACGCATGAAACGGGTGAAAGCGGTGACGATGCAGTATACGCGTGACACTACTTTGACTCAGTCCACCGGTTCTCGCAATGTCCCGTGTACTCATGTGTGGGTTTATGGCAACAGCAGCTAACACACCAACTGCACCCGCTTCTCCTGTGACGGGCCTGTTACGGACCCGTTTGCGTGCTACGACCATACCTGTTGCATACAGTTGAAGATAGATGTTTTCCAATGTGCGGCACGTTGGATGCTCTCTGTCCGGGTACCGTTCTGCATACACCCTGCAGGCTTCAGCTGCATTTCGTTGACACTCGCCATAGATGAGTATCATCTCCGCCTTTTCAGAGTTCGAATAGACCATGGCCACAGTTCCTACAACACTACACTATCACAGACGTCTGGTAACACGGTGTACTACAGTTGGTCTGCGTGCGGAGACGAATGCAGAATAACAATAGCAGCAAGCGCTACATGCGGACACTCCAACAGCTAGACCAAACCACAATAGTGCACTACAGCCACACTCGTAAACACGTTCGTCATCGTAAACATGTCCCTGCTCGCCGACCGTGGGGTCTTTTTCGGCGCTGTCAATTCTAACCTGTGATTGTGCTTTTTGCGGGATGTTACTGGCCCAGGTTAGTCTCTGTATCTACAGAGGGCAAGATCTGTAGTGCTGACAATGATGGTAGGCGGCACTTCTCATTAATGTATCCTGTTTGGTTATTATTCTAATATTCACACATTTACGCGACCTTTTACAACACTGGACATAGCTTTCTTATATGTAGCCCAAAGGTGTCCGAAGCACTTCTATTGTTCCACAGAACCAGTGAAATTTAATAAACAAGAACGATAGACTCGTAGGGTAACAATGAGAGATTGTTATACTAAAAACTAGGTTAAATACAATGAAAAGTATATAAATAATGAATAAGAGAGGTTAGTCGTTTTGGTGTCTAGCACACGAACGTGTCGACAAATCAGAAGCTAGTTCAGTACAAATGGCGGACTCTCCCACGGGACTGGTACGTACTGTACCATCTGTCGCTTGTACCTCACTCCACTTTTGTACCATATGCTACTTCACGTGTATCAAGCTGCATCAAGGCGACCTTCTAGCAAAATAAAATACTGGCGGCCACAGCCAGGAATATCAAAACCTGGCAGTCGGAAGAGAAGCGTCAGCGTCTAGCATCGGTAGCTGCATGTCGGCGTTTTTACTGACTTAACAACCAGTAGTCTATTTTTATATCTTACTTGTAACTGACTGAATTACTTTTGTAATAATTGTCATGTTTTATGATTTTCAAAAGTCAACACTGCCTTATATATGATGCGCGTGTAAAAATAGGAAGGAAAGAGAGGTATCCGTTGTTGTATTTATATAATTCACTAATCTTTTGTACTACGTTCGGTTCACAACAGAAGAACATTTCTTCAGTAAATGCCACATTACTTAGCTCTCAAGTAGACGTATATTAGCAGCATCTTTTAGCTCACAAGTAGACCTAGTATAAATGTTTTAATTTCCTTTAAGGCTTACTATAACTTTGTTATTATTTCTTGTAGAATCCGAAAAAGGGCTGCACGGCTGAAACCGATTATGACTCATGAAACCGTGATTTTGTCAAAAAAACAAGAACTGTGAGAAGTTTAACGTCATCTTCTTAAACTAAATGTCGATATTCAGATAAAACATCAGAATTCCAGATTTAATCTCCGCTTAGTTGCAATATAAATTAACCCTAATGAGAATAACAAGCTATTGCCAAATGAGACGTAATTACGCTAATGCCCGTAAAAGCGCCGGTTATAATTATAAACTGTGTTTTTACTATGTCATTTCAAAAAGTATTTTAACAAAGGGTTGCGAATTTTAGAAACATTTGTGTTCATTTTTTTTAAAAGCTGCTATTGTTTTCCATGTTAATGCAGTTGTCAGAGCCATCATGAATGGTCTTACTATCTACGTCTTGCAGATATATGGAAGTTTTATGCAGTCTTAAATGTATTAAGTTCGGGAATGATTGAATATATACTTCAATTGAAACATAGTCGTTCTAACAAATGTCATTATCTTCTTCTTCTTCACACCATGGAGTAGATTACTTAGCTTGTGGGCTTGTAGCTCATAGCGATTCAGTACACACGATCTTTCTGCAGTCTTTATAATTAGGTTTATTGGTTGACTCTATATGTTATAATTTTGCTCTTCAAATCGAATACTGTCCCTCTGCTCTTATCTGAGTGTACCGTATTTGGCCAATCAGAATGCAGTCTTTCACTGCCTTGAGAAATTTCGTCTCATCTGACATAATTTTCCTTGTGCCTTTGTTAGACAGTAACATTTCACCTACATATAATATTACTCGAATCTCCAGAGTTGGATAAAGCTTTAGTTTGATTACAGTTTTGGTTTTATATTTCAGGGTGCTGCGACTTGTTCGGAAGATACGTTGAGATTTGCAAAGTTATGTTTTTATTAAACGTTGCTGCAAACAGGGGAAGCGGCATCACAGTGACTGCTTTCAAACCAAACGTACAGCGCTAACACAAGGTCTCATTGTGTGGGGTGCTGTTGGGAACCACCACAATACACAGTCGGTGCGTGTCAAGGGAACTGTCACCAATGTGACCTCCGTGAAAGACATACTGCGACCCGTATCCGTATTCTTGCTGCACAATACCCCCGACGCCATTTTTCAGCAAGACAATGTACTATCACATGTTGCCGAACTAATTCGTGCCTTCTTTGCTTCACAGGAAGTCAGCCTCTTGCCCTGCCCCCCCCCCCCCCTCAGATCATCACACTTGTCGCCAGTCGAGAATATGTTGCATGTGGTTAGAAAGAACGACGGGTGCAGGGCTGTAATCAAATGCAACCACGACAGATGAACTTTGGGAACGGGTGAACGCAGCATGAATGGCTATACCACAGGACGCCATTCGCGCCTTATACGAGTCGAAGCCATCACGCATGGAATAAGTTACAAGGGCCTTTGGCGGACCCTATGCCTGCTAGGCCAAAGGATACATGATGAACCGAGGTGTCTGAAATGCTTATCATTCCCGCAGAACATACTAATGTAAATTTCCTTTGAATATGAACGTACTATCTCTAGTCATTCAAGGTGTTAAGGTGTTGTGTGCTTTCTGAACATAAGAGTACACTCATGGAGACGTTGAGTTATTTGCACTCTTGTGTAAGGTCCGAGCCTAAAGTTGTTACAATGACATTCCCTAACTGTTTCATACTTTAATAGCTTCACTCCTTGACAGTAATAAGCAGACTATCAGAAAAGGGCATACTCTAAAAGAAGGTGACGTGTCTGACGAAATTCTTGTAAGACAGAGTGTAGGAATTGTTCGCCGTCGTGACTTGTATTACAACATAGTTTTTTAAATTAGCGTCATTTCTGTAGCTGACACAGACTCTAGATCTCAGATTTCTGTAAGTCAACGCCAAAAGTCGGTAACTTTTAAACAGAATTTAACCTTCATTTTTGCATATTAAGTTTGTAAAATGTAAATCGCGAACAGACTTAATTCTGATTCTTCGTCGAAGGCATAATTTTCATTCGGTTCACTGGAACGGTCACTCTAGCACTCGTATTCGCAAATGTGTGTAACACAAAGCGGTTAGAAACGTGCAGTCGCAGGCAGCGTGCTCTCTGGAGAGTGTAACCTCTTTCCGGTGAATACATCATCCCTAAATGTCAGACAATGACAGTTAATTGTCCTTCAGCTGTGAGCAGTGTGAATGTCACGTCACGGACGGACAGCAGCAGAATGAACTAACACAGTTACACAATGCAAGCTTTCACGGGCCGTATTTGCGTCATTGCTGACATTAGTTATATGTGCATAAGGCCGTGGCCAAAGTATATTCTTCGGTGTAACGTTTCTTCTTCAATTGTTGAAGATATCATCAGAGAGACACTTTTTAGTACATGTTATTTCCTTGTCCACGCTCACTTTCCGACACTATCTTACGTAATCTCATGATGAAGAAAAGTATACCATATTGTATAGAAGGTTGTAAATCGTACGGCTAAGATTTTGCCGTTTGATGACGCAAACGGATGTTAAATTCAACGTTTTCTCTGAGTCACGCGCAATTTTTAATCGATCGGAGCAGCAAAATTCAGATAGGGAAGATGCGGCTATGTTCGACGGAAGGTAACGCAGAATAGTTGCTGGAGACGCAAGGCCACTGAAAGATGTCGGAAGCTGGGTCCCGGAGATTAGGTTAGATTAAATTTACTTTCATTCCAATTGATCCGTAGTGAGGAGGTCCTCCAGGACGTAGAACATGTCAGAAAAACAATAATACATGACAAATATTTACAACTCAAACAAATACGCTAAAGTACCATTCCACAGGTCCCAAGTGGATTGATCTTCACTGTTTTAATGAACACTATATGAAAGAATCATTTCGCAAGTACTAATGCACTGAATTTAAAATAAAGAAGTTTTTTTATTTATTTGTAATGTAAGAAACGTGTAACACAACTACTACAATACTTATTTAAAATGATCACATTAGTGCACTGAAATGGTGCAGAAGTTAGATTGTACTTACACACACATACACCACACACACACACACACACACACACACACACACACACACACACTTATTTACAATGAACACATTACTGCACTGAAATTGTGCAGAAGTTATATTGTGCTTATACATACCGGGTGATCAAAATGTCAGTATAAATTTGAAAACTTAATAAACCACGGAATAATGTACATAGAGGGGTAAAAATTGACACACATGCTTGGAATGACATGGGGTTTTATTAGAACAAAGAAAAAGTATTGCTAGACACTTGAAAGATCTCTTGCGCACGTCGTTTGGTGATGATCGCGTGCTCATCCGGCAGTTTCGTTATGCTTGCCCTACCAGGTCCCCAGACCTCAGTCCGTCCAATTATTGGCTTTTGGGTTACCTGAAGTCGCAAGTGTATCATGATCGACCGACATCTCTAGGGATGCTGAAAGACAACTTCCGACGCCAATGTCTCACCATAACTCCGAACATGCTTTACAATGCTGTTCACAACATTATTCCTCGACTACAGCTATTTTTGAGGAATGATGGTGGAAATATTGAGCATTTCCTGTAAAGAACATCATCTTTGCTTTGTCTTACTTTGTTATGCTAATTATTGCTATTGTGATCAGATGAAGCGCCATCTGTCGGACATTTTTTGAACTTTTGTATTTTTTTGGTGTTAATAAAACCCCATGTGATTCCAAGCATGTGTGTCAATTTGTACCTCTCTATCTACATTATTCCGTGATTTATTCAGATTTCAAACTTCTACTGACTTTTTGATCACCCGGTATATACACACAAATCAGTTGGTCCTACTGAGAAATTCATCAATGGAGTAGAAGGAGTTGGCCACCAATAAATCCTTTAGGCTCCTCTTAAACAGAATTTCATTGGTTGTTAAGCATTTCATGGCTGCTGGCAAGTTATTGAAAATATGTGTTACTGAATAATACACACCTCTTTGTATAAGACAAGTGACTTTAAATCCTTGTGAAGTTTATTCTTATTTCTAGTATTGATTCCACGAATTCAGCAGTTGGTTTGAAAAAGTGATATATTTTTAATGACAAATTTCATTAAGGACAAATACATTTGGGAGAGGGCCGAGGGAGTCATCTCAAATGTTCTAGGACCTCGGCGTAGGAATACTTCCCCAGTTACAGGTTGTGCTTCATCTCTGCTGACATTTTTGGCAACAGGAAGGTACTCGCTGATCTTTTCATTCAGTTTTTTGTAGCAGGAAGTCCGTAAAATATGAATCACTACTTACCTTAACTTTTGTAAGGATAAGGAACAAAGTAAACCGACGTTGGTGGAATGTATAGTCATCGTGATGTAAGCTATAACCACAGAGAACTTGGGTGCAGTCTTGACAGTGTCTCAGTGGAATTTCATTAAAGGCAGCGTAACCCAGTGGTGCTCAACTGTCACTGCTCTGACGGGGTGCCTCAGGCTCGTTGCCCCTTCCTCACCCTCCATGCAGCTCCCCCCTCAACCTCCCCCCCTGCTTCACCACACTTTCAGGGTAATTACACCGGGTAACGACCGGCACAGGTTATTGCCCGTCACGTCGGGACCCAGTAATTTATTGGATTACTTGAAGGGGATAGCGGGTGGAAAGAAGGGAATAAGAAGACAGAGAAAACGAGAGTTTGTAAATGTAATAGAGGTTTTTTTTCAGTTAAAAGGATTTACAGTGTACCAATTTTTAAAATATATGTGTGAAAATGTGAGTGGTTGATTAAGATAAATGTGTAACATGTAATATTCGGTTATTTCATCACAATCGTCCTGATACTAAGGTAGGTAGGAAGGAAGGAAGGAAGGAAGATAACTTTTAATGTCCCGTCGACGTCATTAGAGATGGAGCACAAGGTCGGACTGTTCCAACGATGGGGAAGAAAATCGATCGTATCGTTTCAAAGAAGCCATCCCGCCTTGAGCGATTCAGGGAAATCACGGAAAACCGAAATTTGGGCGGCCAGGCGCGGATTGTAACCGTCTAATTCGAATGCAGTGTGCTAACCTTACCGCCACCTCACTAGGTACTAATGTAGATTAGACGCGTTGGGGAAAGGAAGCTAAATGTCTCCTTCAGATAACGAATTTCTTTGGAGTCTTGCACACTGTTCACTTACCAAACCAATAATCACACCATTCGCAATAATTTTCAGTTTCGGGCCATATATTTTTATATTAATACATAGAACATAACATGGGGTCTCACCGAAAAAGGAAGATGAACGGCCTACTAATTAGGAACAGTTCTTGTGCATTTTCGTAATTCCTGTGTTTATGTTACGCTGGAGAACTGTGCGGTTAAGAATGAGGTGAATTGAAGAGACAGCTGCCAACACATTTATCAGAAGTTGCGTACCTCAATGGGTTTACATTCACTTTTAGACTATAGGGACATAAGCCGCCAGAAGTCCTTCAAAGTTTGTTTGATTTATTTCTGATACGCGTTGAAATGTGCTTCCGTGAGTAATGCAGATATTCAGTCAACGAATGAGACACCTAATGTGGGCTACGTTTGTTCATAAGAACAACTTCAGAGTTGTACTATATTTGGTCATATGGTCGGCAGCCAGGCGAATCTTAATGTGCTCCTCCACCAGCACTATCCTGTGGCCTTTATTTTCAATTTATGAAAAAGAAATCTTAGTCGCTGGTGATTTTTCAGGGTGGAAGGGTCATATTCCATTAAAATTTTTGTTCGTAATGGCTCTTTCAGAGATGTTTTAGACGTGTTCGGAATAATTCCTAGTTCGGTTTAGTTTTACCAAATGACGGACAGACGTGTGAGGGCGACATAAATACCACGAAAAACAGGTGTGATTGGCAGATATACCCCTTATCAATGATGCAAGTTAGTTGCTGAACTGCCATCTGTCAAAAATAGAATTGTCCATGATTTATATGTGTATACTGACGACGAACGAAAATTTGTTCCAAGGCCAGGATTCGAACCCAAGTTTCCTGTTCACTAGGCAGATGTGCTAACCACTGTGCCCCCCTGTCTTAGTGGCTTTGCAGAACTGGACGGACTACACTATCACGCCTCCCTTCTCAGTCCAAGTAGCCACACGCGCCTCATTCACCTGGTATTCCCCCTGAACTTAAACAGCAATGCAGATTCTCTCCAACTGTGTTAGAACGAGACCTCACTACTGCGTGAAATAAAGGCATAGATACTTAAATAAAATGAAACTGTATGGTATCAGAGACCTTCTCGAACATACCTGCTGCATGCATGCAGATTGAAGTGACGAATGAAAATTGTACCAAAGTCGGGATTCGAATCTTTGTCTATTGCTCCCTAGGCTGATGCACTAACCATTCCTCGAGTTCAGGGGTAATACCAAGTGGGCTGAGGCATGAATGTAGATCTGGATTCAGGAGGGAGGAATGCTAGGGTAGCCCGTAGTTACCGCATCTGGTTAGTGAACAGGAGACTTGATTTCTAATCCCAGACTTACTACAAGTTTTCGCTCTTAACTTTCGTGAGCATATACAGGATCTTCGAAAATTCCGGATTCAGACTTCACAAACTTTTCGATGGGAGTGAGTAGATAATATTTTGAGTAGAAACCCATTTTCAGAAACGTACAGTTTCTATTCTACGACAGTTTCGATTCAGATGTGTAAAGTGTCCACGTCTGCTGACAGAAAGAGAAAAGTCTCACAGTTGCTGAACTGAAACAGTCGTAGAAAGGAATCGGCACTTTTCCGGACATTGCTTTCTATTCAGAGTGTTATGTACTCATTCCTCTCTACAAGTCCCAGAATTTTCTAGCGGTAATGTTTGAACACCCTGTATACATCACAGATATGTGAGACTTGGAAAAAGGAACCATGTAGATTCACTCGGTAAAGCTATCCGTCAATTCTGTTCCGCTATAGTCCGTACATCGTCCAATTTAATTATTTCTTCTTCTCTCTTAAATCTGTCCGCATCTTCATCAATTTTGATGGATTCTCAACGTAGCTGTGGATAATAATTCGTCACTATAGATCAAATTAGGTTAGCACGGTTTGATGACCGAGGACCTGCTTTTCCACAGCTGATTTTCCCTAGTCGACAACTTGTTTTGTGTTCTTACAGATGTGTATTATGCTTCTATTCCAGTGTAGAGCTCACCACACATTGAATCGAGTATAACACACATGCCAGTAGAACATTTGAGTGCTTGACTTTTTTTTGTATGATATTCTCTTGCTTAGGGATATGATCGCTAACGTTTTTAATGAAAGGGAGAGAAATTGTTTTCTTCCATCGGTTTTTTTGACAATTGTTTATTGGCCTACTGTTATTTTGTATCCATTTACTTCTTTTCTCGAGAAACCATTTTCCTGGAAAGACTTCATCAGAGATTTTAAATCTACGCGCATGTGTTCCTATGTGCAACTTCTTTTGGCTTTGTCGACGATGGACCACGACCACAGAACCTCGAAGATTCTCCAGCAGCTAAAGCTTCATTGCAAGATCAAATGAGGGAGGCATTGAAGTTGTGGAAATGCAGTCGTCATACAAGCATTAGTCAGTGAGTCTACGTAATTTATAATTTCAATGTTACTTTTGATAACGTCGCCTTCTATCGTTTTAAATAATAAAGTTTTCTCACAGCTCAATAATCAAAATGTTACATTTCTCTGAAATATACGTAGCCGAACACTTAATACAGCTGCTCGACACGAACTGCGAAAAGATTCTAGCTTTTAAAGCAGACGTCTCCAGTTTCTAATATGCTCCAAATAATGTAGGTTTATGGAGCGAGTGTAATATCGTGAAAGCGGGTGTGGTTTTGGCAACAGGCATTTCAAAAATGGAAGAACAGATGTGCAGCAAGAGCGTAGGTCAGGATAGACAAGCACGTCAACCACAGATGACAACGTGTGCCAAATAAAATGTTCAAAATGTTCAAATGTGTGTGAAATCTTATGGGACTTAACTGCTAAGGTCATCAGTCCCTAAGCTTACACACTACTTAACCTAAACTATCCTAAGGACAAACACACACACCCATACCCGAGGGAGGACTCGAACCTCCGCCGGGAGCACCCGCACAGTCCATGACCCAAATCAAATGGTTGATTCAATCCGATGGTCGCATTCTTGGGATGCGGATTGCACAGGAACGCAATATCGCCGTTGGCAGCGTAGCAGTTATTGTGTGCAACACATTGGACTACCGGAGGAGGTAGTCGTGCTGGGTACCGCGGCAACTCTAAGACGAGAATGAAGCCAAGCGATTGGCACCGTGTCTCCATCACTTAAATGGGGAATATGCTCCATACCGATACCATATCGGCGCAGAGGATGAAACTTGCTCGAATCATATGCCACCTGAAATAAAGAACTATCAGTACTATAGCTATCACCCCTTGAACACCTCCCTCCACCCTCTAAATTGGAAGTTAAGGAAACGACGACATCTGAAAATAAATCTTGACGACAGTGTGTGCCTATGGTTGATTCACTCACTTTCTGACGCGTGATGAAACTGTGCACGCTGTCAGTTAGTGCGTCGCGATGAAACGGATGAGGAAGCTGATTTGCAGGAAACGACGGTAATTGTTTCCGGAAGGTATCCGGTTGATGCACACATACAGCGTCTATTGCACGTGGTTCACTTCGGCGTTCCAAATGGACCGTATTGGGGCACCTTACTTACAACACATACATCTCTTCGGATCGTTAGAGAAGCACCTGGCGGGTTGTCTCTTCGAACCCAATGGTGACATTCAGAGACTTTCCATTGCAAATGGTTCGACAAATTGATTTATCGATTGAACAAATGCAAAGACTTTTTCGGAGACGGACATAATGTCGCTTTTGAGCGCGCGACCATGGTGGCACTTTTACTAGAATTGCTTTTCAACCATTTATCACACGTGCATTCCATTATGAATAGCGGTTTTGGCGTTAGA
This sequence comes from Schistocerca cancellata, assembly GCF_023864275.1. Taxonomy (NCBI): domain Eukaryota; kingdom Metazoa; phylum Arthropoda; class Insecta; order Orthoptera; family Acrididae; genus Schistocerca; species Schistocerca cancellata. The sequence goes on from NC_064632.1 coordinate 336,684,727, forward strand.
TACGGCCTGATCTGTTATAGCAAATATAAACGAAAAATTTAGATTAACATTAATTACATTCCAACCAACATACTAAACTACAATTGACATTTTATAGCCTCCACGAGTAATGTAGGTAACGATGTAAAACTATCCAGGTTCTCGATGCTAAACACTAAACGTATCGTGTAAGATTTTCTGTGCACCAGGTACACGTCACAATGCCGCGAAGAAAACTTGTAATGAGATACCTTTTGTGTTGATCTGGTGAAAATTAGAATGTTTTTAACATTGTACCTACTCTTAGGCGCTACGTAGATATGACGTAATAAATGTCTAACAACTTTCTGGATTGTACTTGACAAAGGCGTAAAAGCCGAAATCTGGACATTATAAAGACAGTAATACAGTCTCATGACGGTTTACTCCATAAAAATAAGATTTCATTATGTTTGTTGTAATATGCTTGTTAACTTTATTTTTTAATGTTTTCTGCATTCAGAGTGCCAGAATTGCACCTGGTGGGCAAAACTGACACTAATTTTTTTACAGCGTAAACTGGTTCTCCATTAACGCATTAGAATATCTATGAAGTATCGCTGCCATACGGTAACTACAGCCAATTCTGGACCTCTGTGAGTAGCTGCACTTTAATTGCAACTATCCTGTACCAATGTGTTAGGAAAGTTGTACATCTGTGATTCCCTGAACAAATCTAATCAAGCGAGGACTTGTTACCAAGTCTTGTCCCTTTGGACCCCAAAGGTACAATTTTTCGAGGCCCGACGGTGTCTTTCGTTTCCATTTAGTATCTCCAATGGTGAATGTTTGCCACGATGTCTGAGAGTCCGTTCAGAATCAGAAGTATGAGGAACGTCCACTGAAATTCGATAAATGAATATGACCTTGAAGAACTCAAAGCAGCCCCCCCCCCCAAAAAAAAACAAATCCAGAAAGACACGAGTCGCATGACCCCTGCATAATATACGGTGTAACGTGGCAGAACGTTATGCACTCAACAGGGGAGGGAGAAAGGCAAAATTTACGGAGCCTTTAAATAACAAAAACATGTGGGCTAAGGAAATAATCCCTGGCCCACCTAGAAGTTGTGTTGAAGCAATGGCTAGTAACCAACTCTCGGAAGACATTCACTACTCCTAGCACCCCAAGGGGCCTAGGAAACGGCATGGTAACCAAGTTAGATGACAAAGCTATGGAAAAGGACAAACGAAAATGGCTCAACTGATATATCAAAATAGCAATCTAAAATGTCAGAGGAATTTTCAAAAAGTGATAGAACAGGCAATTATAGTAAAAGACGTAAGTGTCGATGCTGTAGCAGTCACAGAAAAGTAAGCAAAAGTGAGAGGTAATAAATATGTAAGTGACTATATTATGTTCTATAGTGCAGTAGAAAAAAAGGACGAAAGAGCAGGTAAAAATGTGGTTTTACTTCTGTATAAGAGATGGGAAAGAAAGAGATAAAGGATTGCACCTACTTACACATACATGAGAATACCCTCAGTCAGACTGAAACGGAGAAGAAGCAACGCCACCTTTTACGCATGTATGCGCCAGTAGAAGGAAGGAAGAATGACTCTACAACTTCCTATGAAGAAATACAGAAAACTCTGAAAAATACAATGCTACTGATCAGACTATTATAGTGGGTGACTTCAGTGATAGAACTGGAAATATCCCAGTAACGAATACTGTAAATGGAAAAAGCAGTAAAAGCTCTTGCCACTTACAATAATGAAAACTGTGAAATTAATTTTTTTAAGAAAAGAGATATGGACGAGTATACTTGGGCCAATGGAACTCTAAGATCAATAACTGACTAAAATTTATTAAATGGTAACCTAGTGGGTGAAGTAAGAAATACAGATGTTCATAGCCGGCCTCTGTGGCCGAGCGGTTCTAGGCGCTTCAGTCTGTCACCGAGCTGCTGCTACGGTCGCAGGTTCGATTCCTGCATCGGGCATGGATGTGTGAGATGTCCTTAGTTAGTTAGGTTTAAGTTGTTCTAAGTCCAGGGGACTGATGACCTCTGATGTTAAGTCCCGTAGTGCTTAGAGCCATTTGAGCAGATGTTCATATAGGACAAGATACAGGATCAAATTATTTTCTAGTTATTTTCAGAAAAGATCTTTTTGCGAAATGGAAGAAAATAACAAAAGAAGAAAGTAACCAACAAGACAGAGGTTTTTATAAAGTAAACTAGCTTGAGGTGGACAACTTCAGTCACTTTTAGCAGAGAAGATTAACTAAAGACTTGCAAATTAAAGATAATTTAGAAGAAGAATGGCTAAATCCAAACAATGTGATATACTGAGGAGCTGGAGAAGCATCTGATGAAAGGAAAAAAATTAGGAATTGGAAGGGCCCAAAATTTAAATAAGGATATAATGAAAGCTGTTAAAGACAAATAGGCTGCATATATAAAATACTTAAGCAACCCCACAGTTAGACAAATAGAATGCATATATAAAATACTTAAGCAACCCCACAGCTAGAACAGCGTGGCCGAGCGGTTCTAGGCGCTTCAGTCCGGAAGTGCGCGACCGCTGCGGTCGCAGGTTCGAATCCTGCCTCGGGCATGGATGTGTGTGATGTCCTGAGGTTAGTTAGGTTTAATTAGTTCTAAGTTCTAGGGGACTGTCCCATAGTGCTCAGTGCCATTGTCTTTTATCTCACTTATTCATTTTCCTTCCCATGTGATGTTTACAATCGGCACCTCTAGATCGTCTATCAGTCGGCAACAGTGATCATTTCTCGCAGTGCCTACACCTACATTTAGAATATAACTGGATTTGTACGGTTACAAGTATTTGCATGAACTATCCATGTTTATCACCGACGTTAATGTGCAGCATAAAAGTTTGACTCATGCAACGTTTCGTGCGCTATTTCAGGTGAGCAGTGTCGAGGTCTTATATCGTCTTCATTAACTTTTCCAAGATGAAGGGTACCTATTCTTAGTGGAAAACCCCTTTATTATGTTCAGTTTTTTTATACTTTCACTGACTGTCCCAGAATTGGTCTATCTCAATGATTTTGATTAACTTCCAACTAGCATGTGGTAAATATTATCCGTAGATTATTTTATCTCCACAAATCAGTTTTAAAGAATTGGTCAGTCCGATATTTTTGTACTGTTAACTTCTAATGCTAACACTTTTGATTCGTTTGTACCAAGGTTGTAAGAAAAGATAAACATCACTATACTGTAACAGGTCATAAAATCTGTTATTTAAACTGTACGATTCGGTTAAAACTCCAGCATATGGTCCCGGGCGGTCAAACTTCCAGGATCTGATAGATGTACATCTGTTAATGACGCATCTCTATGTTGGATGTAGAGCTTTGGGTAACCTGTAGCAGTGGATTTCAGTGGTCACAGGCCCTTTTTCCTAAACTCAGTGCATACGATTTGCATGCAATGCATAAAATACAGGACCACTAAAAGCCATTGCCAAATGTTATCCGAAAGTACTGCACACAATACACAGAACCCTTATTAACTGATTTAGATGCAGGTTTAATCTTTCGAAACGAATACAGAAACGAAAATAATCTGCGACTGGGCACAGTAACTAGTAGTTTCAATTTAAGTTCATGACGGAAGCTATTATGACCAGTGCCCATCGCAAGACTGACGAAATTACGTCGTAACTGACGAAGGGCTATACCTCTCAGTATCGAATCTCAATTTTGCGTTCACAGGTCGACACTTCAATACCTGACCTGCAGCTCAGGGTAAAATTAACATTAATAGCTTGCTTCTGCCACAGGTACTTGAAGGTACTAGATAACATAAAAATATGGTAGTCGTAATAGATTATTAGTCTGCAAATTAAGTGAATACTGATGTAAGTCATCAGTACAAATATATGAATTTGTATCGCTAAAACCCTCTTTAAGAGGAGCAGAGTCGATTGTTTAATCATCCTAGTGACCACATGAGCTGCAGATGGGGAAAACCACTGATTTAAGGAACTATGATGAAAGACAGATTGTTGTGGTTCAGGCAAATGGTAAGCAGCGACGCTAGTCAAATGGTTCAAATGGCTCTGAGCACTATGGGACTCTACATCTGAGGTCATCAGTCCCCTAGAACTTAGAACTACTTAAACCTAACTAACCTAAAGACATCACACACATCCATGCCCGAGGCTGGATTCGAACTTGCGACCGTAGCGGTCGCGCGGTTGCAAACTAAAGCGCCTAGAACCGCTTGGCCACACCGGCAAGCCGACGTTAGTCGTATGATCGCCTTCTACTGTCGCGAGCACGTATGGAATTTGCTGTCGGACGGTAAAAGCTGTGGCAACTGCAGACAGAAAACAATGCCGGTGTTTCGGAGCACACAGTACCCTGCACATTCTTGAACACGCGACGATCTTTCCCAAGATGACCCAACGACATCGTCAACTGCGTTTCCAGTGGGAAAAAGTCATCTAGATTCGATCACAGATCAATGGCAACGCAAAACTTCCTGGCAGATGAACACTGTGTGTACTGGCAGAGACTTGAACTCGGTACCTTCATCTTTTACGGGCAAGCGCTCAACTAACGCAGCGCCCAAGCACGAACTACGACGCGACTTCATAGTTTACTTCCGCCTGTACATCTGCTATCCTGCACGCCCGGTTAGCCGAACGGTCTAACGCACGGCTTCCCGGAGTGGGAAGGAGCGCCTGGTCCTCCGCACGAATCCGCCCGGCGGACTTGTGTCGAGGTCCGGTGAGCCGGCCAGTCTGTGGATGGTTTTTAGGCGGTTTTCCATCAGCCTTGGCGAATGCGGGCTTGTTCCCTTATTCCGTCTCAGCTACACTAAGTGGGTCATTGCAGCGCAAACACCGGCCGGAGTGGCCGAGCGGTTCTAGGCGCTGCAGTCTGGAAACGCGCGACCGCTACGGTCGCAGGTTCGAATCCTGCCTCGGGCATGGATGTGTGTGATATCCTTAGGTTAGTTAGGCTTAAGTAGCTCTAAGTTCTAGAGGACTGATGACCTCAGAAGTTAAGTCCCATAGTGCTCAGAGCCATTTGAACCAATTTTTTGCTGCGCAAACAAGTTCTCCGCGTACACGTACACCACCAAAACTCTACCATGCCAACATAGGGGCTACAGTCTTCTGGTGTCAGACGTTCCCTGTGGGGGTCCACTGGGGCCGAATCGCACAATAACCCTGGATTCGGTATTGGGCGGTGGAGGGGTGATTTGGACTGTGGCAGTCGTCATGGAGTTTTAGATCACTGCGGCTGCGGCAGGGACGGAGCCTCTCCGTCGTTTCTAGGTCCCTGGTTAACATACAATACAATAAAATACATCTGCTACCTTAAAATCTTTAGAAGTTCTCCAGCGAAGTAAAGTTAGAAGGTAGGAGATGCACTCGCGGAAGTACAGCTGTTAGAACTGGTCGAGCGTAGTGCTTGTTGGATAGCTTAGTTGGTAGAGCACTTGCCAGCTAAAGGCAAAGGTCCCGCTTTCGAATCTCTGACCGATACACAGTTTTGCTTTGTCAGGAAGTTTCGCATCAGCGAACATTCCGCTGCAGAGTGAAAAGTTCATAATGAAAACACGACATGTGCTTGGAAGATTGTGTTTCTTGCTCCCCCACGTCGATTGTTGTGTCAGGGCATGCCGTCGTCCGACCATTCACCGTATCACAGACGAATGCTGGACATCGTGACAGCTGCGGACCATCTGAATGTTACTGCAGACCTCCGGCGTCCTTTCATGGTCGATGCCTTCCGCAACGCTATTGGCATCTTCCAGAAAGGTAACTATCCATGTCACAAGTAAAGAACTGTTACACAGTTGCTATAGTGGCCTCACGTTCGGCTACCATATTCACCTGACCATTACCCGATGGGACACATCTGGGACGTTACCGGGTGCCAGATGAGCATTGAACAACAGCCAGTTCCCAATCTATGATAATTGCTTGACCTGTGCGCACATATTTCGTGGCACGTACCTCCAGAAATCTACCACAGATTCGTCAAATGTGGACCAACAATAACATAAGTTATGACGGTTTACAGTAACTTGAAGTTTCCCTTCACTTTTCGTAAGAACCACAGAAAAAACAACAAAAACTGTTCGCACTAAAAGTTAACAATACAGAAGTATCGGATAGACGAGTTCCGTAAAACTGATTTATGGTAGTAGTGTAGTCTACGAAGTAAAGTCTACGAAGTTAAGTTAATGAAAAAGACAAATGCTGGGACCGTCAGTGAAATCGTAAAACAATTGAACATGATAGGGGGACATCATATTCTGGATTTTGAGGCAGCGAACTTTCATGATGGAAAACTAAATGAAGACAATATAAGATCTCGACGCCACTCCTCGTCAGCCAAATTTCTGTCCTGCAAATTAACGTGAATGATAAACATAGGCAATTCGTGGAAACAGTTGTAAACGTATTAATTCTGTTAATACTCTATATGACGGTGTTAAAACTATGACTAATGATCAGCCGCTTTGACTTATGGACGACCCTGAAGTGTGGATTACAAACATCACATAAGAGCGAAAGAGAATTAAGATTCATACAAGACTATTCGGAACAAATTACTGAGCTAAAGCAACATTTCGTGGTCTGCTTCACGACAGTGATGTCGAATGCACTGTTATATCAAATGAATTTAATCCATCTACAATATTAATGTAAATTGAAGAGGGTTATAAAAAAGCTGCTCAGGTACCATTAGCTGTCGCACTCCGAGGGTTCTGTGCAAACTTAATTATGCACTTAGACAGTTTATCTGACCCTGGAACCGAGAATCTAGACGAGTTTTGCCGTTATTGAAATTCATACTGACGAGATATCGGTCCCAGGAATTCCAATCCTTTCCAGAAGTTTTAATTTTGAGTCAGATAAAAATGACAAAAGAAATATTTCTTCTTGTGACGTAATAAAAAATTGATAACTTTCTGATTTTTTCTATAACTGTACCGAGAAACCTTGCATCTTGGCATGTCTCAGAAATATAGGTTAACGTGATGTACCCTATCACTTTTGCTGAGTGATTTGTGAGTTGAGCAGATGGTCGTAATATTACGGCTCGTCGGTATATACACTCATGGAAATTGAAATAACAACACCCTGAATTCATTGTCCCAGGAAGGGGAAACTTTATTGACACATTCCTGGGGTCAGATACATCACATGATCACACTGACAGAACCACAGGCACATAGACACAGGCAACAGAGCATGCACAATGTCGGCACTAGTACAGTGTATATCCACCTTTCGCAGCAATGCAGGCTGCTATTCTCCCATGGAGACGATCGTAGAGATGCTGGATGTAGTCCTGTGGAACGGCTTGCCATGCCATTTCCACCTGGCGCCTCAGTTGGACCAGCGTTCGTGCTGGACGTGCAGACCGCGTGAGACGACGCTTCATCCAGTCCCAAACATGCTCAATGGGGGACAGATCCGGAGATCTTGCTGGCCAGGGTAGTTGACTTACACCTTCTAGAGCACGTTGGGTGGCACGGGATACATGCGGACGTGCATTGTCCTGTTGGAACAGCAAGCTCTCTTGCCGGTCTAGGAATGGTACAACGATGGGTTCGATGACGGTTTGGATGTACCGTGCACTATTCAGTGTCCCCTCGACGATCACCAGTGGTGTACGGCCAGTGTAGGAGATCGCTCCCCACACCATGATGCCGGGTGTTGGCCCTGTGTGCCTCGGTCGTATGCAGTCCTGATTGTGGCGCTCACCTGCACGGCGCCAAACACGCATACGACCATCATTGGCACCAAGGCAGAAGCGACTCTCATCGCTGAAGATGACACGTCTCCATTCGTCCCTCCATTCACGCCTGTCGCGACACCACTGGAGGCGGGCTGCACGATGTTGGGGCGTGAGCGGAAGACGGTCTAACGGTGTGCGGGACCGTAGCCCAGCTTCATGGAGACGGTTGCGAATGGTCCTCGCCGATACACCAGGAGCAACAGTGTCCTTAATTTGCTGGGAAGTGGCGGTGCGGTCCCCTACGGCACTGCGTAGGATCCTACGGTCTTGGCGTGCATCCGTGCGTCGCTGCGGTCCGGTCCCAGGTCGACGTGCACGTGCACCTTCCGCCGACCACTGGCGACAACATCGATGTACTGTGGAGACCTCACGCCCCACGTGTTGAGCAATTCGGCGGTACGTCCACCCGGCCTCCCGCATGCCCACTATACGCCCTCGCTCAAAGTCCGTCAACTGCACATACGGGTCACGTCCACGCTGTCGCGGCATTAAAGACTGCGATGGAGCTCCGTATGCCACGGCAAACTGGCTGACACTGACGGCGGCGGTGCACAAATGCTGCGCAGCTAGCGCCATTCGACGGCCAACACCGCGGTTCCTGGTGTGTCCGCTGTGCCGTGCGTGTGATCATTGCTTGTACAGCCCTCTCGCAGTGTCCGGAGCAAGTATGGTGGGTCTGACACACCGGTGTCAATGTGTTCTTTTTTCCATTTCCAGGAGTGTATTTTTGGATGAAGATTTGATGCGCCAGGATAATGAACTCCGTGAAACTTTCATTTTACACTTAACGATGAACCACCGACTGACTGAAACTTCAGAATCAAAACTGGAAATTCTCGTCATTTTCCGAAAAGAAAAACATTGGGTCCCGCTCTTTCATTTTGAGACCAGAGGACGCTTGATTTCCCTCTACTAGTATATGATATCTTGATGTATATTAATTAAGTACATTAATAAAATTAAGTACATTAATAATTAAGTACATTGATTAAGTACAATAATTAAGTACATTAATAAAACTGGGGAGCTGCATCTTGCAGAAAATTACTTTATTACACGTATATATACCCTCCTTGTGCACCCACTCCAGCCTATTGTCAACGGCGTACAGCAGCTCTTCGGTCCGATGGATGACAAAATCTGTTGTTTGAACCATGATCACAGGTCTTCACAAGATTGCATGCAGCGTTGGACCTGTGTGTTTATACAGTTTCACATACGAACAAATGTAGATGCTGCAAGTCTTGCAGCATATGCTACGAATAGTTTGATCATTCATCAAAAGAGATTGTCACTAGAATGAAATTTTCAGTCTACAGTGGAGTGTGCGCTGATATGAAACTTCCTGGCAGATTAAGACTGTGTGCCGGACCGAGACTCGAACTCGGGACCTTTGCCTTTGGCGGGCAAGTGCTATTTCTGGAGTAGGATTCACAGTTATGCCACTTTGATTTACATGATCCATAGGAGTCGCAATGAGTGAAGTGTCCTGGACTTGGAACACTTCCGCAAGAAACACACTAGCATGAAGTTTATCCTCAATCTATAAGAATACAATAGGATCAACACAAATGGTCTTTGTTGACCTTCGCAAACATGTAACAAATTTTATAATTAGAATTACACTAATACCTTCAGATGCTGACGAGCGTTGATAGATATCAACAGGGACAGGTGAAAACGTGTGCCCCGACTGGTACTCGAACCTGGGATCTCCTGCTTACATGGCAGACGCTCTATCCATCTGAGCCACCGAGGGCACAGAGAGTATTGCGACTGCAGGGATTGTCTCGCGCACGCCTCAAGCGAGACCCACATTCTCACCTTGTATGTCCACACATTACATTCGTTGTCTCCCACCCCAATACACTCATTACTCGTGGTAGACATTCTTACCAAGTCCCGTAAGAGTTCACCTGCCCCTGTTGATATATATCAACGCTTGTCAGCAGCTGAAGGTATTAATATGATTCTAATTTCGTTCTAGACGGCTGCAGGTCATCAATGATGTCTGTTCTTAGGACATGTCTGAAAGAACAGACACAATATTCATTTAAGTATAACTTTGTAATCGGTTCGTAAGAAGTAAATAAGTTCACAACTATGCGCAAGTTCCTGGAATACAAGTCTGGATTGAGGAAACAACTCCATTAAAGCTTCTATAGTCAGAGGTCGTTCTCCAGTAGTCTGATTACGAAACATTTAAGTCCTCACTCTTCTTGAGCGGAGCGCATTGGAACAAACTAACACGTGAGGTTCGAACTGTACGAGTTCACAGTTGCTACAGTCTTGCCAAATGAGTCTGACAGAATAAGAACATGACTGCGAGCACTTTCACTAGGGCCTTGGCTGTGAAAGCGGTGTGCGGTCGAGGCGGCACTGGATCCGGAGCATACTTCTCTTGGCTGGCTGCGTTGTAACTGCCGTGATGGGCGCGGGCGCGGTCCATAATACTAGCACGGCCGAGGTACACTTATTCGCAATTGGACGCACGTCACATTGGAGGATGCAGCAAAAGGTTCGTGGCAGGAGTGACATCTCCCTTGCTGATTTACACACTCTCTGTGCGTTGGTCTATTGTACGCGATGGCGTTTTGCAGGGCAAGTGTCGGAGCCGGAACGACGTGTAGTGGCAGGGGCTGTTCAGGCAACCAACGCGGCGGCGGTGAGATGCGGTGTGGCGTCGTCGCCTGACAGCTTTTGCGACACGCCAAGGAAGAATTTGGCCTGTCAATTCTCGGATCAGAAGAGCTGTTCGCCGTTCTGCTTTGCTAAAAGCACTTCTCCCTGGGGTATTACTTACTAAGAATACGGCATCTAAGTCTTCTTCTTCGAAGTGATTTACAATGAGTGCAATCACTTCAGAGTAGCACAGATTTTCATCAGGCCCATGTTCGCATGAAATAATAATACTTTGCCTTGACTGTCCTTCACTGTTAGTTGAAACGCCTCAAAAGACTAAAGCCGTTTGAAATGAGCAGCCTGAGACGTTGCCGTAGACGGTGAGTGTTTGGCACTTCTCATAATGATTGATCTATGTCGCCCCACTGTAACAGCTTCACGGCGCTTCATCGTATCAGGTTTAATTTCACAGATTAATCTACGTTAAGAATTAACCTATATTAAGAAGCAAACACGAATACGTTATCTGACAGAAAAACTTTGTGTTTTACTTGCGTGAGGAATGTGCCTGTTTGTTTACTATTGTCGATTCAGTGGGAACACGTGCTTTATCATTCTGAGGCAAATAAATAACTTTATCTGCACCGAGAACTGAAGTGCCTGTGACGTAAGACTTTATTGAAGTCACAGAGAAATGCTGGCGTGCGTGAGCAATATGATGATATTTTTGTGATCGAATGGCAATGTTCGCAACGTACCTCTTTATCTCGGAGTTGTCACTTTCCTGTAGAGCAAGCGAATGTGTATGTGAACCTCTTAGAAATATTGAATCCGAGTTGTAGGAGATTTCCGTGTAGATGAGATGTGGTATGAGAGGGGCGAACAAATTTACACCGTTAGCGTCCTTCGGCAGAAGCACCAAACTTAGCTGTGTCTACACTGATCTTAAGATGGTCTGACCTATGCTCCTCAAGTCAGTGATTTAGCTGCTTCCTGTAGTTGTATGACGTTCCCCGTTGTTTTTCGACAAAACCATGTAATTTTGTTCCTTTTAAGCATTTTTGAAAGTGATCAGTTTCCCGTCGGACCTCTACTATTATTTAACTTTTAGTGGCAACCCCAGTTAAAAACATTTTCCGACTTTCTGTAAGCTCATGATTCGTTCGAGGCTGTGAAATTTTCTCCTTGGCTGCGCCTTGCGCCAGAGTACGAGGTTTGGGGAGATCTGACTATTTTATTTTCGTCATAGCTTATTTGAATAGTTTTCATTTCCGTTCTTTAGAACCTGATACTTTAAAATTTTATTTTAAAATGTAAAATAAAGACCCTGATGTACTTGAGATGACAAAATATTTCGTTGGCACCACAAATGATTAACGTTATACTTTAATATATAACTGAGTGAATAAACTTAATTCCCTTACATGAACGGCCATCCCCATTATCAGGGTCTACGTGGATATCAGGTGGCGCGGATGTTAGCTTTTTTGCAGCTAAATACGTGTTCCCTGCATTCCCTTATGAGGCGGTTTTTGTGATGCCTGTACATTCGCCAAATTCTGATGCCTGCGCTGCGAGACAGCATTCCGGCCGATATTAAATATCTATCATCCTATTTTTCGAAAAGTATTAGATAAGAAAGAATTGATTTTAGCACATAATACTCTGACATCGTCAATCGTTAAAGAACTGAGTTTCTTTCCGTCATTCGTCACACTTACTGTGCTAATTCAAATTAAACTTTGCACGAAATTTTACAGGCTTCTCGGATATAAGAACCCACTGCACGAATATTCCGTACGGTTAATTTTGATTCATACATTTCAGTGAATAAAATGTAGATATTATAGAATTTTTTTTTAAATCTGAGAGAATATCTCATTTCGTTCACGAGTTGTTGGATTTTATATCGGAATGTCGGGCAAGACGCGCCCAGTTTCGTCCATGTGGACTTGCAGACTGCTGTGAAATACTTATCATGAGTTTTTAAAAAACTTTTAGGGGAAAAAAACTTGATTGTAGCACATCTTATTGTCTTATATACTCGCCTGACTGAAGTACTATTCGTTATATGCCCTACATATTGCGCTGCATCAAATTAAGTAAAACATTGGGCGAAAAGATTTTACTGAGGTAAAAACCCATTGGGTAAATTTTACGTATGTTTGGCTTTAGTAAATACATTGCAGTGAATTAAGTGTATTTAAGATATGGAAATTTTGTTTTAAATTCAGAGTGGAAGAATAACTCATATTTTCGTTCTCCAGTTTTTGGTTCTACGTCCAAAGTATGGTCTAGTGCGACGCGCCTATCCACGTCCTTACGCATCGCGGATCACCTTGTCATAAAAAGTGTTACATCTCATACACGATTCAAGATACTGTCCCGAAACCACATTTTTGTTCGTTGAGATATGAAAGTAGCTCGTCCGCACCAGTGAGAGGTCGGCAACTCAGGATGCATTCAGACGTCCATAGCACTGTAGGAAGCGGCGTGCGTATAGACAGACGACCACAGCACCTGGGGAACGCCATAGCAGGACGTGTATACATGCCCGCAGCAGCGAAAGGGTTTCAGAATGTAAAAACGTCATAAAATAAACTCCTGTTAATATATATCTGCATAAGAATTTACGTTTAACACCTATTTCTTTGAACATTTAATATATACCTGTACAAAAACGTGCCTTTCTTTGCCGACAGCTTGTATCTAATCAATCGTCCATGGGATGTCGATTGATGCTTGAAGAACGTCGTTCAATTGTGCCGTCTGTATTTCGACTGATGAAAACGATCTCTAAATAAATTTCCCAGCAAACTATCTGCCCATCTGTATACCTTCATTTGATGAAAACCTCTTCTTGGTATAATGAATAATTTCTGAAGTATGAAGGCTGCTTCGAATTACAAAGGCATGTTAAATAGTGATGCCCCAAAATTTTTCAGGTGAAAATGCTTAAAGCTTTTTAAATAAAACAAAATCTATTAAAATTCGACATATTTATTCATATCTAAATATTTTCAGCCATCTGCAGCTACTGAACTCCGAACTGTTGCGTGTAGCATGGTGGTGTGTAACGTAACTATGTCGGTGTGTGAGAAACAGCCGGCTGTAATCGAGTTTCCAGAATTCATTGAGTTCGTGCACACACTCATCATTCTCTGCTTCAATTCAGCATCCTCTGCTTCAACACGACAACGCCAGAACAAATACGAACCCTGCGACATCTGCAATAATCCGATGGCTAAGACTGAAAAAGATATTTATTTGATTTAACCACGAAACAAACATTTCAGTAAAAACTTATTTGGAAACTGTATTATACAGAGTTTTCAACACGAGATTAAAACATTTTATTTTAAGCACGCCTGGGTAGTATCCGGACTGGCAGACAGATACGGACGGTTAAAAATGTTCCGTGAAAACAGTATTAACAGTTTTGATGGATCTCTAAAAAAACTGATCTTTTATTGGTATATTATACACGAATTGTATTATTTAGATAAGTACCGTATTGAAATAGAAATAGAATTAGACTTATCTAACACTTTTATTTTTACATGAAAGCTTGTACCATTTTCTAGTTTTCTGCATAATTCCCACCAACATTGAGGCACTTACCGTATCGTACAACCAGCTTTGAATACCATCCCAAAGAAAATTCGATATTTTCAAAATTCTGTAACAATTACATAAAGCACAATTCTTGAAACTTACGAGCGATGGGATGGTACGGAAATGAGTGAAAGCTTTCAAAGGCGGCAGTAAGAATGTGCACGATGAAGAACGAAGTGGACGATCTTCAGTCATTGTTGACGATTTGGTGCAGAAAATTGATGGAAAAGTGACAGAACAGACGCTTCATGATGTCTATGCTAGGTGATGAGTTTCCTCAAGCGTCAAGAAGAGTGCTTTATGCAATTGTTACAGACCGTTCGAATTATCGAAAGGTATCAGATGGCAAATTTCTACGAGGATGGTATTTACAGCTGGGTATAGAATACAATAAGCGCCTTAGTATTGGTTGGAAACAAATTGAAAAGTAGATCAAAGGGCAGGACTTCATGCGCAAATAAAATTGGTAAGTGATGTCTAGTTGTTTTATTTTATTTCCAAACGGCACTTAAAAAGCATGGCTGGTACATTAAATGTCTTTGGATCTTTTCTTACTTTACAGATGACAGACAACTTTGTCTTTACCTCTCTCTAAATCGCATGATTACGTAGTAAAGGTTTTCATGCAAGTTCTGCGGAGTAAAACAACATCGGCTTTATATGCATTGCAGAATATCACGACTGACTCACTGAGACGCAGTGATTTCGACCGGCGCAGCTACCGATGGAATCTGACATATGTGCAATACTTCTTTCAAATAGGGGAATCCCACTCATGCGGGTCCGCAGCTCGTGGTCGTGCGTTCTCGCTTCCCGCGCCCGGGTTCCCGGGTTCGATTCCCGGCGGGGTCAGGGATTTTCTCTGCCTTCTGATGACTGGGTGTTGTGTGATGTCCTTAGGTTAGTTAGGTTTAAGTAGTTCTAAGTTCTAGGGGACTGATGACCATCGATGTTAAGTCCCATAGTGCTCAGAGCCATTTGAACCATTTGAACCACTCACGCGCAGGTGCAAAGCATTCAGTTCAGTTCAGGAAGGCAATCTAATATCGTCTACGCTCAGCCTTAGTCTTACAAAACAAAATGTTATCCGTTAGAGTAATATATATTGTCTGAATTAAAATGATAACGTGAGATTTTCCATTGCACCCCAACTCTTTAATTGAAATTTGGTGAGATTTTGTCGAACCGATGCCACCCATGTCGAGCTCACATGATTAACTGATGCACCATAACTAATTTGGAATACTTAAAACATGTGATGGTCAGCACTAAAAACTTGGTTTTCTTGTTTGGATAGGTGTTATTGTTTTCACTGCTCTTCATATTTATATTTTTAGACACACACAAACATTAAGTGCTAGTTAGTTTCGAAAACCGCAAAAAGTAAGCACAATAATTACAATTGGTTCAGAAGTGAGCTTTGTAATACATGGTATATAAAATAAACAAAAATGTTTTAAATATCCTTTCAACAAGTCATAATTAATTTTTAAGGTAATTCTTAAGTAAGTTTTAGGTTATAAATGCCTGTATCTTTCGTTGATTCTAGGTCATTAAAACCTGGGAAAAACGCATCATCCATCATCATCATCACCATCATCATCATCCAACATCATCATTATCATCCATCATCATCATCCATCATCTTCATCATCATCACCATCATCACCATCATCTTCATCATCACCACCATCACAATCACCATCATCATCTGCAATCTTTTCTTGACATAGATGTCACTAGGCTTCTCCATACATCACAATCTTAAAACTCCTGTGCATTCATGTTAGCCCTGCTTGTTTCTTTATTTCGTCATTTCTGTTTGCTCGTCTTACATGTCTCTTCTTACCGCGAATAATCCAATATAGATCCTCCTTAATCCATCTGTCACAATTTCGTCTCTCTACATGGGCAGCCCATTCGAGTATATTATTTCACACTGTTCCAAAAAAATCTGAAAATAGAACGACTGCTTCAGTTACATTTCCAAATAAGTTAGTGTCACAACAAATTATCATATTAACCTGCTGAAGGCGTTAATTTTCCGCTATGTGATTTACCAAGAATTCTTCAGTATCCAGGGGAATTTGGTTTTCGAAATAAACGTAGTAATTCGACAGCGTGCTACATAATTTCGTTAGAGATACTAGTCCAGCTTCACATAGCCACCCGTTCCTCTGTTAAACATCGATTAGTACAAGAGTCCGCAAGGACATCAATTATAGGTCGCACACACATACAGAGGAGTAGCTTACACGCCCGGCATCCACTCACACTAATCGATTTATTGCGGCGTGGCAGAAGAAGGAACAAGGAAGTGATAGGGGATCCATTACTAGAATCAGATTTCAAAAGTGCTTTGGAAAACTTAAGATCCATTAAGGGGGAAGCAATAGATGACATTAGATTAGAATTTCTAAACTAATTGGGCGTAGTGGCAACTAAACGACTATTCACATTGATATGTAGAATGTATGAGGGTGGTGATATACCATCAGACTTTCGGAAAAAGATCATCCACACAATATCGAAGATAGCGTAAGACGGCAAGAACGAGAACTACTGCGCGATCAGCTTAACAGCCCATGCAACTAACTTGCTGACAAAAATAATATACAGAAAAATGCAGACGAAAACTGACGATCTGTTAGATGACAATCAGTTATGCTTTAAGAAAGGTAAAGGCACAAAGAGGCAGTTTTCACGTCGCGTTTGAAAACGAAAGGAAGGGTAAAGAATAATCATACACGTACATCGGGTATGTCAATCTATATATCGTTTTAGATAACGTAAAATGATGTAAGATGTCGGAAAAAGACGGTTACAGAACAATAAATACGACGTACAAGAGGGGAGAAAAAGATTTAAAGACCGTAAATGATGTGTGGAGATCGATCGTATAAAGCACATAGGCATTCTTTCTCCGGTACTCTCCATTCTATACCTCGAAGAAGCAATGACGGTTATAAAAGAAATGTTCAAGAGTGGGATAAAAATTCAGGAGGAGAGGATACCACTGATAAGATTCGCTAATTACTTTACTATTCTGTCAGGATCTGTTGAACATACGAAAGAATCGAATGAGTGTAAATTATGGACTGAGAGTGAATCGAAGAAAGATTAAAGTGCTGAGAAGCAGCACAAATTTGAATGCTGAGAACCTCAACAGCAAACTACGAGATCACGATGAAGTTCAGGAATTATCCTACCTTGTATGCAAAATAAACCATGACGGACGAAGCAAGGAGGACATAAAAAGAAGTCTAGCACAGGATAAGAGGGCATTCCTTACTGTCAGAAGTGTACTGGTATCAAACATAGACGTTAATTTGAGAAAGAAATTTCTAAGGATGTACATTTTGAGCCCATCACTGTATAGTGGTGAATCGTGAACAGAGGGAAAACCGAAACAGAAGACAATCTAAGCGAAATGTAGTGAGCCAGAGGAATGTTGAAAATTTGGTGGACAGCTAAGAAATACGGAGATTCTCCGCAGAATCGGTGAGGGATGTGTGTAGAGACATGAGGGAATAACTTGCTTGGAACTGGAACTCTCGAAGGTAAACAGTGTAGGGGCAAACGAGCACTGCAATACATCCAACAAATAATTGAAGATTTGGGTGTAACTGCTACTCTGAGATGGATAATTTAGCGTACAAGAGGAATCCATGGTGAGCAGCATCAGGTCAAGAGACTATGTGTGTGTGTGTGTGTGTGTGTGTGTGTGTGTGTGTGTGTGTGTACAGTGACGAGGAACCCAAAGAAGACAGCGATGGAGAGATGTATGCTGACCCAGATATTAATGTCACTTTGAATGGTTGGTTGGTTGGTTTGGGGTTAAGGGACTAAACTGTTTTGTCACAAGCCCCACTGTCAAGAGATGTGTCATCTGCTGTTGGTATCGTCAACCAGAAATTTCATGGCATCATGAAAGTATGTAGGAATGGTAAACTCGAGGCAATGAGAGCAATCTTAATGCCATACTAGACAAAAAGTTTAGTGAAAGGTTAAAGTGAGTCAGACAGATATGCAGGTCGGAGAGCAAATGAGGAGATTACCAGCGTTCATCTGAGGCGAGAGAAAGCTCACCAGCATCTGACCAGTTGCCAATACAATCATGGCCTAAAATAATTATGGACGAAGAAGGTGCCTTCTGACCGGAAGAATAGTAAAAGTAAAATGGCTAAGAACCTAAAGAAGAAAAGTTGGATCGACAATAATAAAATAAGGAGAGGGAAATAATGGTATCAGGAAGGGCTGGTGGTCGGAAATTTGGAGGGAGAAGGTGGCAGGCAGTTACCCCCAGAATCTGGATGAGACGGAGGCCTTTCCTCCCACAGATGCCATCTACCCACCCCCATACCAGTTATGGTGAAACTGATAAAGATGGAATCAGGGGAGTCTTGGAGAAAGCATCAAAGCCTGTTCCGCTGCTCTGATCCCTTTCAGATACTCTGACTACAATTGTGTACACCAAATTCTACCGTCTCTTAGTTGCAGCAGAAATATTTTTCAGCATGTGTGAATGTTCTACCCTTTCACCACGTAAGGATGCTGCCAACTGTTGGGCTTAACTATCAAAATATTATCAAGTTAATGTAAGTGCGTAGCAGCTTATGACCGCCGTAATACGTGGAAATGATTTGTTAGTAATATGCAACTGTACAAATGAATATTATTGTTATTTTGCTGGGCAATTACTAAATCATCAATTTATTTATCACAACACTGAGCTTTTAAAATTAGTTATTTTAGTCCATATAAAAAGCCAAATGTAAAAATTATAATACGAAAACGGGTATATATTTTTGTGTAAGCATTACATCTAAAACTATTACAAAATCTCCTAAGAACATTACAGCATAAAGAAAAATTTTCCTTCTCTCAGAAAAAAATTGAGTTCTGAAGAGGGTAAGGTCTTGCCTTCATCGGAGTGCTACAGCTTAGGGGTAAAATAGGGAGTGAGAGAAAAAAGGTCAAACTATACCTAAGAAGAATTGAAACAGATTAAACGATGACCAAGGCAACTGGCAGAGGAGTTGAAGGTCCCTCAGACGCAGCATACACTGCTTGAAGCCCAAACCACCTCGTCCCACCGCAAAAGTAGCTTTAAACTTTATACCTCAGAAACAAAATACTCTCTTGGGGAAATGAAGAACCTGTACAGCTGTCTCCACATAGTTTGTCTGTATTAGAGACAAAGAATTTGGGAGACCATGCTTTTTGTATGAAGAGCCACCATGAGCAGACGTTCCACGAGAACGTAAGCTACTTGGCAACACGACCACAACATGGGGTTGATTCGTTACAGAAGACTTGCATAAATTGGTATGACCGGTACTTAGGTGACATCGGCTGGTGGGCAGCTTCCGCGAAGAATGTAAGGTTCAAATGGCTCTAAGCACTATGGGACTTAACATGTGAGGTCATCAGTTCCCTAGACGTAGAACTACTTAAACCTAACTAACTTAAGGACATCATACACATCCATGGCAGAGGCAGATCTGATACCGTAGCAGCAGCGTGGTTACGGACCGAAGCGCCTAGAACCGCTCGGCTACAGCGGCCGGCAGAATGTAAGGACGAGGTCCATTCAGCAGCAGTCACCGTCACAGTGCGAAAGCTGTAACCCACCAGATATCTCAACTGAGGAGAGGTCGTTGTGCAAGTAATCGCTTCTCTAGACAAAATTTCGGCCAACTTAGATGACTTGGGATCCAGAGAAAGGCAACTGGGTACACAGTACGATTGAAGTCGGGAAAATGATTATGAATAGCATGTATCACGAGGTGGCCAAAACATGTTACTAGACTGTAGACAGCTAATTGAACCAATGAAAATTAAATCGCGGGTAGGAAGATCTATTTAAGGCAACGTGGGGCTCTATTAATGGTACCAGCAGCTAGTCTTATTCCTTGATGATGGACTGGTTTCAATAATTTCAAATCTAAAGGTGCTGCTGAGCCATGAAACTGGCAACCATAGTCCAGTCGAGATGTGACCGCCGTCCAACAAGTATGGAGTGAAATAGCGTGATGGTACTCCTGGAGACGTGGGCAAGGAAGCAAAGATCTTTTCCATGCAGAAAATGAATATGGGAAAACCATATCAGCTTTTTATGAAAGACGAATCCCAAAAATAGGGTCCGTGAAAATACGTCGAAGCGATGGGTAGGCAAGCAGGTCTGAGAGGACCATGGCACAGCGACAGAAACCCAAGACACGCGTCCTATTTTTTTTCCTGTTTTATGGTTGGTTTGACATGAACCACACTGGATTTCTTCCTCTGCCAACCTTTTCATCTCATACTAGCAACTGCACCCGACGACCTCAATTATTTGTTAGGTGTATACCAATCTCTGGCTTCTCTACGGTTTTCACCCTCTACAGCTTTCCCCAGTACCATGTAAGTCATCCCGTGTCCCTTATTCTTGCCATTGTTTCTCATATACTTCTTTCCCAACCAATTCCGCGGAGAACCGCCACGTTCCTCACCTTACAACACCGACTGCACAGCTTCCACGTCTCCCCCCCCCCCCCTTTCCAAGCATTCCACACTTCATATACCTAAAAGTGCTGGTGCTGCCACCTGCCATCTGTTAGCGGTTATTGTATCTTAACTTCGAACATAGGTGGTTGTGACATTAATGTGACTGGACCGTGTACACAGGCTTCTGTAAGCATTTGCAAACATATTACCTGAAAACAGAGATCAGTACAGCTATTCTAAAATTAGTTCTACATCTGGTAAAAACCATCACACAGTATGTACGATCCTATTACAAGCAAAGACAAAGAGTAGGAATTCAGTGGCTGCTTGGTACACTGAGAATGGAGAAAACATGGTCTTACATACTAAAGGAGGCACTCACTGGAATGTCTGCTGTGAATAATGTTGCTGGCACGGTTTCCTGCAGGAAGCTATGAGTCTTGGAAGGTTGCCCAAAGTGATTTCGCTTGATACCTTTATATATGGACGGCAGTAAGTCCTGCTCACGTCAAATAAAATTGTCTCCTAAGGTATCAACATCGCACCACAACGTTCAGAAAAAAAACACGTATGTCGCCAATGAGGTATTAGTTTTGCTTCTTTTATGACAATGGTGATACTGTTCCCATTATTTGCTTATCAGCTTTGTTCCGGCGTCTCAGCGACAGAATAAAGAGGCGTTCCATTTGATTAGATACTCGAAATAATCGTCATAATCAGCAGAATTTTTTTTGTCCCTTCCTTTCGAGGAGGATGTAGCTCAGCCGTAAATAAGTGTGAAATCCACCTAGTGTTGACCTTTCGACATATTCAAAACCTGTCGAATTTTCTTTACACCTTGGTCATACCTAACGTACACGTTCTCCAATACTCTCGGATATGAAGCAACAGGACCTGATAAACCTAAGCAATCGTCTAATCATATAGAGCTTTACTAAGACTGCGCAGTAAACTTCAAGGTCTATAACCTACAGTGTGACTGCTTAATAATGAAGAGCATGAAGTTGCTCGTCATGTTTGAACTGTGGATTATTTTCAAAAAAATGTTGTTAAGAATTTTTTCTACTTACTAGCAATTCATCTAGAACATTAACACATTTAATCATACTATGTGAGCGTGGAAGTAGTTGCCAGGGAGTAACTAATAACAACAGAAGCAAATTCCTTTTTAACAAATGGTAATTTATTCACTTTAATGGTGCTAAATCATTTTTTAAAAGAAACAGATTTAAAATTATAATCAGAACGTACCCTCTAAATATCAAGTTACAATTTATTCAGAGGCAGAAAGAAACTAATATTTGACTGTATGAGCTTTCGGGCTGAGAACCTTGCCGCTCCCTTTTGACACGCCCGTAGTTATGACCGCTCACAACAACGTCTGTAGAATACACTGGTGCAAATCTGCAACACTCCAGATTACTTTAAACTAAAAGTTTTAACAATTCACACAAGCATACAATCTATGCATCCTGTAGGAAGGACGGAAATGGTACAAAGCACTAAAAATAAAATATTAACTTTGACACCGAAGGTGAAACTTGCTCTAACCTGCCCCTACTCCACAAGGGAAAAGCGGACCCCCCAATTCAAAAATAACCACTTTCCCACGGGTGGGCAAACGGAGAAGAATGGTGGGACGACCCCAAAACAAAGCGGCTGGTGACCTCACCAAGAAAACAAGTAGAATTTAACAAGTAAATGAAACAACATAATACCAGTCACGTAATTTCTAATAAACTGCGATATCTCGAGAAGACCTGGCGCAGCACCCACAAATCGCTCTCCAGAACCGTCCGCTGCCAACCGCTTCAAAGGACGCAGGAAGGCGCGCTGATCTCGCGTCTCAAGGCGTCACAGCTCGCACCGGCCAGACAGATGTCGTGGATTGACTCCTGTTGCTCTTGTGTCGACCGCGAAGCCACTACCCCTCGCTATACGCCGCGGCCCACTGGACCCACGTGGCGACCTCACATGCGCCGACGCTCAAGGTGGATAAGTCATCTTGTGTCTCAGTGCGCGACCGACCAACCGATCGATTCAACCGCCAATGACCATTGCCTGAGGAACTCCAGCAGACTGGCGGCCTAACGCGCAGACTCAGGTGCAGGAACTAAGCCCCGACCGGGCGACCACTCACTGAGTTCTCTTTCTGGCGGAGTGGAAAGACTCTCATTTATCCGGCTTTAAAGATTGATCCGAACAAAAGACATACTAGCACTCATGACGACAGTCAGCCACTAACTGCCTCACATATGCGGACGAGACTGACTAACAAGCTGGGGACGAGAGACTGACCCAGACTCACCCCAGACTGACAGACTGGCGAGCTCATAGCGCCCCTTAAATGCACCTGAACAGGCAACCTTTCCCCTTTCTCACCAGAGGGAGACACCGCCAGAAACGGAGGGCGACTGCTTCACACTACGCGCTGCGGCGCGCTCTTCAAAACAGCAATTTTTACCACGGCCCAGTTTTAATCACCAGTACTACGAAATATGTGACCCTAATCGGTTGTCGTCTATAAACGCTCTGAAGCTAACGTGAGCAGTGGGTAATACGAGAGATTTGCATAAATTGCGTCTCGTGAGACGACCAAAAATTAAAAGGGAAATATATGAGGGAATTGCCTACCCACAGGCACTAGCACAGCTGAAGAGCGCGACTCATCTGCACGCATGCCGATGTCTCTGACATGTACACTTTTAACAAGCTTAACAAAAATGTGTGGGTGGCAGCAAGGGTGTAGGCGAAGTGGGAGCTTTAGAGCTTACCATTGCCATTTCATTCACGCAGACGTCAATGTTACACCCCTCTCCGTTATGACGCATCAGGATGACGCGAAATGGGAGGGCTAAAAGGCATAAACACCCTTTGCTGCTGCGATCATGTTCAGATGTTGTCGACTGGCTTTAGACTGTACCTAGTGGTTCCACCCTGCATACCAGAGCAGACGTTGCGGTCGCACCACACTTTGAAGGGTCTGAGTATGTTCGCTGAGGTCGAAGCCCCACAATTTCCTTATAAGAGGGTCGAATCGTCATGATGGTGGTGGGGAAATGGGGGGGGGGGGGGGGCAGCTCGATAGTGTCGAATGTCATGATTTTCATCCTGTTTCTCATCGCACTGTGAACTGTCGTAGTCGACAACGAAGCTTGTGGTAGTCGCTGCCCCAAGAAAAGGGGTGGTTTGGAGCTTCACATATCACTTCCTGAGGGCTTTTCGTGTCGGTGGTGCTGTGTAGCTGGAACGTTTTGCTCGGCCCCTTATAAGAAATCCGTGCAATTTCTGTTCTGGATGTCGCGGTTCTTACCTCCATGCACAGGTGGACAAGAGGAGTTGCGTCCACCTTCTCATCGTGTGGCAGATCTACTACGGCCTTGGGCGGAATTTTTATGGTATTTCGAGCCAATCTGATATAACTAACATACTTTACAGCTCACATGAACTTCTGAGCTGTGGCCTTTTTTCGTACGTGTCGACACCTTGATGCTTGAAGCGTCGACGGGCCTTAGGGTGACTTCGCAGGGCGTCACGCTTTCGCACCATTAGATCGAAAGATGTAGGTAACTTTGAGCCAAACTTCAAACTTACGTGTATAATTGGAGAGAATTGTGGAACATTTAGAAAGAGTGAAACTTTTCCTTAAAAGGCCCACTATTTCATGTTTCACAGGAATATTAATGGTCTTAGCCTACTTACAGCAGAACGCAACGACATTGATACTCCCGTATTTCCATGCCTGTGGTGTATGAGGATTAAAATGAGAGATTATTTTAACTACTTCCCGTACAACGATAAATCCATTCCGTCACGTAAGGAATGGTGGGAGAATATGATGGTTATTGTGTTTGTAACTTTATTGGATATTTCCAGGTACATATCGCAACCCAGTATCCCCAGAGGACGTCCAAGTCCATCTTACCGCTATCTTTCGGACTATGAGAAAAATCGAATAGTTGGCAAGAGGGAGATGGGAAAATTATATCGACAGAGTCTGGAAACTGAGTTTAGATATCGCATTGCCACGCGCTGTTTACCACTGACACTATAGAACAGACAACAGTGAACTGTATGGTGCAGAGAGAAAGTGTTAACTGAGACGGTGAGTGACATTCTGTGACATTCGGCGATGATTCTTGCTCCAATTTGCGGCTGCCATATCGACGCGTACGTGTCCTTAGGCGACCTGGTGGAAGGTCACAAGAAGACGTGCTTCTGGAGACCCGTACCTTCCAAGATCTGGAATCGTGATGCGAGGAAGGTATTAAATACAACAACACTACTGATTTTGTAGTAGTTGAAAGGATGCTGAAAGCTTGTCTGTATGTGTCAAGAATGGTTAACCCTCGTTGTTATATCCTTCATGACCAGGACAGAAAATGGACTATTTCCCCACAATATCGATAGACAATACAAAAAAGCCCTGCGGAACGTATCGACCATGGGTGGCCTACCTGGTCCGTTTTTGTCACCGCTAGAGCATGTCTAGGATGAAACTGGAAGACGCTTGCTTTCAGCTGCCAGCCTTCAATATTCATGAAATGACACAGATGACATTTGGAGGCGATTTGTTTTGACGCCGCAAGTAATACAAAAGTGGATTCGTGCCTTGCGGTACACACCACATACTATAGTCGATGATGAAAATCAATTCTGAATAGATAAAAGTTAAATAATTTGTTACTCATTCGGTAATGAACATCTCCACAAAGTTTGATAAATATGAGAGTGTTTGTTCGTGGTGTTACACGTTCCATTTCCATCAACGTATTTAAAAACAGTGAGTACGTATTATAGCCAGTTACGTATTCGATATGTTTAGAAACTTCCTTTCACAAAAATCTCTCTCACCAGTAATCTTCCAGCTAAAGAAATTTCACGTTATTTCGTGAAACCTACCATTGCCCTCGTATTGGAATGCGACGTAATCAACAGATTTTTAATATATTGTGCAGAAGTTAACTTCATGCAGTGTGCCCTCGAAAACGGTTATGCAAGGTGGTCGGAAACGGTCAGGAAAGCTGATAGAACGTTGCATCGGGGGTTGTTCTGAAAAATAATTGTTAAAGAATTTCGATACGTTGCGCCGTTTCTGCACTGAAGTTTGCCAATCAGCCCATTGCTCACGCAAATTCAAGCTGCTCTCCAGAGAAAGTGTCATAAAACGTGTTCTTCGTTTGGTTTTGAGCTGCTCGAGCTAGTTCAGAATGTGAAGTACATCTTCTGTTCACTTCTGGTTTTGATGGGATGCGCAACATAGAAGTCTAGAATCTCCTCTTCGGCTCCCCTGGAAGCACTGACAATGTAGGTGGCCAGTGTTGTGAGGCGGAAGGCACGTGCAGTACCGGGACATCCAAAGGATCTAAATGGACCACCGCAGCTACCAAGCTGTAACTACGATAATAACATGACGCAGGAGAACTAGAACGGCCAGGAAGTAATCAGATGGAGTGTGCGTGCAGCAAGTGGTCGAATGCATATCAGCTGTTAGTTCATGCTGCCGCCGTAGTTACTGCTCTGGTGTCGTTTATACTTCAGGAGTAAAAGCAGTGTCGGAGGTTTTGGTCGGACGGTATATGTAGAGGAGAACTAACGTCATCAATAAGTCTTTTAAGTGAAGCTTGTCTTTTTCCGAGGTGGTAATTAAAAGTTTATTACCACCCATCGCATAATAATAGCAGACGAAGAGAAACTGAATTTTATTTTTATCTTGCTACTGACACAGCAAAATTTTTAAAATATCGTTACAATAATGTCTAAGGCAATTTTTCTGCATAGGAACAATTCATAGGCTACAGGAACATGGTATGTGAGACGTGAAAGAAATAAATGTTGAAAAGGTAGCAAGAAATCTAGGAAAAGCTGTTACCGGAGAATGCGACTGGGACCTTACACTTAAAGTAAGAAGATGAAAATATAAAATAGTGAGCAAAAACCACTCCTAGTGACTGTGGAAGTAATGAAGATTTGAATTCTTAGCAGGTAATGATGGGATAAGTGGGTGTAAAGAAATTACTACAACAATGTCATCACAATGAAGGCAGGCTCAATGAAGAGAACAGATGTCTAAAGCAAAGTAGGTAAATGAGGAATACAGAAAGAAGACGTATATTCTTTGTTTTGCGACGTCTTTTTCCAGACGAGATAGGTCATGTAATATTCGTATTTTGAATGCTTTGAAAAGCACCGTTGTCCAATATTTGGTTTCTAGAGGCATAAAGAAATCGTCGTTGTCGAAAGCGATCTGCATATTTGCTGCGCGGTCTTGTGGAAAACGTTTGAGAGGGCAGGAGACATAACTCGCAGAGCGCAGCAGATATCGACACCTTCTCTGGCGGCCCTGGGTGTGGTCGCCAAGTCCTTACGCTGCGTTCTCTACATCGCAAGGTTTTGCTGCTGTGTCAGCCCATACTCTACGATATTGCGGTTCCACCACCTCCACCAGTTTGTTGTGTAATGAATTTAAGTGACCCACTTTCACTGATGTTACAATCTTCTTGGCTATGAGAAACGATAAGGTGCACATCTTGTTTTCGCAGAGTAGCCAAGTAACGTATTTGATGTGCCACAACGGCGATTCGGTTTTTCCAACATTCGCGTCATTAACTCGCTTTTCATTCACAATGGCTTCGAAAATGAATTTCAAAAGGTGATACAGAATAATTGTGAGTCCTAGAGCTTTGTGTTTGAAAAGAGTTGAATTTAAGCCTAACGTTCAGAGGTAGTAGCAGTCATTTATTTACGTTGTCATGATATCTGTATTTTCCTGGTAATGGTCTTCCAATAACGTGAAATCAAGTCAGTACAGCTTCAGTGACTGCAGTTGCCGGGTATCAGATAAAAATTAGTTAATTTAGCGAGATGCTAAGAAATTGTTTCATTTATAACCAATATGTGATGCTTAAGTTCATTTTATACTTGGTTTTATGTCTGTTAATGAACGTTTATGGTGGGGGCAGCATTGTATCTACACCAGCTACTAAGCTGTTGGTCTGCAAAGCGCTATGAATGGAGATGATGGATAGGTGGTAACAACCAGGAACGAATTTCAGTATAGTACACAATTACTGATGTTTCCACTACCAAGCTATGTGAAAAAATAGTTCACATAGCTCTAAGTACTAAGGGACTTAACATCGGAGGTCATCAGTCCCCTAGATCTAGAACTACTTAAACCTAACTGAAC
Source organism: Schistocerca cancellata (assembly GCF_023864275.1). Lineage (NCBI taxonomy): Eukaryota > Metazoa > Arthropoda > Insecta > Orthoptera > Acrididae > Schistocerca > Schistocerca cancellata. The sequence goes on from NC_064632.1 coordinate 336,712,400, forward strand.
TAAGGACACCACACACATCCATGCCCGAGGAAGGATTGGAACCCGCGACCGTACCAGCAGCTCGGTTCCGAACTGAAGCGCCTAGAACCGCTCGGCCAGATCGGCCGGCGCTATGTGAAAGATGCTATACGTATTCACTCCGTAACTCTTTCTGAACATTAAAAATATAAACATATTTCCAATACCTGTGTCGCTTGACATGAATCTTCGTCTCGTTCGAGCAATGAACACTAGTCCGTAACCTTCACATACGTGGTACTGCGGTTATGCTGTCATCTAGCGCTCGTGTGCTCACCTCACTCCGTGCTTACACGTTCATTCAAGACTATGTACAGCGCAGTCGCAATAAGAGATACAAATATTTCAAATGACCCCAGTCTCGTCACTCATCCGTGGTATAACATACGTTACATTTGCTGCGCCTGTCGAGATGTTGATGTTGCATTTCATTTTGTATGACAACGATTTTGGGTGCACGGCGTTTCATGTGAATCCACTGTTTTTTTTTATAATTACCAGTTTTCACATATTCAGCTTCGCTTCGTACACCTGTCCCTTCGGTGATATGCAAAGATAACGCCCTTGCTAATCCTATCTACGAATTGACTTGGCGAGCCAGTTTTAGTACGCCCTACAGTTGATTGTTGTCTCTGGATCACCGTTCAACGTTTCCATTATCTGTCACTGCTTATCAGTTTCACCCACAGGTCTATACTAAATGTATCGTGTAACTGCTGTATTAAAAGAATTCCGAATTACGCTAAATGACAAGTTAGCTACATGCAAATGCCTATTACAGACTTGTATTTGTGGTATTGTTCCAGTTTACTCGTTTTATAATGTTCATGTCGCTACACTTAATATATTTTATTGAAATTTTTCTATAAAATTATTTTCGTTAAGAAATTGCACCATGGGAAACAAAGGGGTGAAGTACCGGAGGACATCTTCAGATGTCAGCCTAACTTAGCAAACGTACACACCACAGGCGGTTCTATAAATGATTAGAACTACAGTTCTCTGTGACATGTAGGATATTCGACGCAGCCCATTAATGTTTTTCGTATTTAGTGTTGTTACCAGGCCTGGTAAAGTATATACGTAAAAGGGGCATGAACAGCGTACGATGTGATCACTGTGAAGAAACTAGAGATGTCACATAGTGTTGTCAGCACCTGCCACAAACATAATGGGGCCTCATTGTGGGTCTACATTTGGTGGGATGGTCGGATTGTGTAACATTCAAATTAGTGGTGCATCCGGATGGTACAGTGGTTCAGTGTTGAATGGGAACCTGAACGAAGGAATAGTTCACAATAAGGCTGAGGTTGAACATGTTTGACCACCACAAGGAAGGTTCGGCTTACCGTGCACCAAACACGTGAGAATCTCTTCACATCTGTGCCTTCCATTTGAGAACAACTAATAGACTTCACTTAAAACTTATGGGCTGAAAGGCCGTGGTCGATGTATAAAACTCTCCACTGACGTTTCGTCTCCGACTGCGGAAGACATCCTCCGAGGTAAAATGACGAACTGCAAGGAGAACTCGAGGTAGCGCTGATGATACAGGCAGAGCACAGAGCGCCACTGTCCATCATGTGGCATCGGCTATGAGACTGTCTCTGGTAATGCCAACATTCTCGATTGAAAGTAGTCGATCCCTACGCTTCCTGTGCAACGCTGACATCCAAATTTTATCCAGTTTAGCACCTTCCCCTTTCCTGTTAAAATTATTTAGGTGTTTGTGGTATGAAGGAGAACATGACAAATTTTCTTTCGGTGTTTATCAATCTCGATAGCCTTCCGAGAACGGGAGATTTTATGAACAGAGCCGTCTGAGTGGCGCAAGTGTACAACAAGGCTGGGAGGAAGAGAGAGAGAGGGGGGAGGGGAGGGGAGGAGAAATGAGGGTGGAAGGAAAAGGATGAAAGTTTTCTGAACTATCATTTACAAGGCTCAAAAAAGGGCTCTGAGCACTGTGGGACTTAACATCTATGGGCATCAGTCCCCTAGAACTTAGAACTACTTAAACCTAACTAACCTAAGGACAGCACACAACACCCAGCCATCACGAGGCAGAGAAAATCCCTGACCCCGCCGGGAATCGAACCCGGGAACCCGGGCGTGGGAAGCGAGAACGCTACCGCACGACCACGAGATGCGGGCTACCATTTACAAGGAAATTGCTTCCAGTTGCAGAGTAACAGCGAGTACTATAAAGAGATTTTAGAATTTTAGATTCGTAGACTCGTCGCTAAATACAACCGTGTGTTAAAAAGACTCCCACTAGCCTCAAGAGCTCTGCTGAAATGCGACACATGTAACGCATACGCAAAGAGCATCGTCTTTCACGTTTTTACCAAAACAAAGAAGGCAACACATTTTTTGATACAAATGATTTTACAGTTTCTCAACATATTCGTCTTTAAAATTTGTACGCTTTTTAAAAGTTATAAATACTTGCGGAAATTTTGCTTTCAACTCTGATGGTAGTACCTCATGAAGGTTATTTCGGAAGGACTCACTAGCTTCACGAAGGGATGAAATCCTCTGTTGTATATATATATATATATATATATATATATATATATATATATATTATTTGAAATAAGGGAATAAAGAGAAGTCTCCAGGTGATAAATCACGTAACTACGGAGGTGGGAAATTATGAGTGGGAAATAATGGACCAAGGTGATAAATAAAGATTAGAGAGAAACGCCTCTTCGACATTTCTCTCATTAGAGGCGGACTAGGTGATAAACCCCTTTCTTCCGAACTTGAATTGTAATTGACGTAATTGAATAAAAATGAGTCACTAGATGATAAACCACATGGATCCGAAAGTGATTTAAATCATGATTTTTAAATTTAAAATATGGGAACAAAAAGAAGTCACTACATGGTAACTCTTTGAATACGAATGTGACGAGACTCACTGTCCACGTACTTTTTATTTAAAATAAGGGAACAAAAAGAAGTGACTATGTGATGAATCACGTGAATACGACCAATAATACATTAATTCCCTATCTCGTAACCAATTGTTTTACATGCTGAGTGACAGCAGGCATTGTCATGGTGAAGAATAGCTACGCGTTTCCGGTACTTTCTTCTAGTTGTGGAAAACAAATTGTTCTTCTATCCGCCTAATTAGCTCTCGTAATTAATTATTTTACATGCTGAGTGGCAGCAGTCATTGTCATGATGAAGAATAGCTACGCGTTTCCGATACTTGCTTCTAGTTGTGGAAAACAAATTGTTCTTCTATCCGCCTAATTAGCTGTTTAAATGCTGCCCCATAGAGCGAGGTCACTGCCGGGCGGCCACAAGCCGCCTGTACGACAGCTCATTGCCCTCTGCAATAAAATACTGAGTGAATGGGTCATCGATGAAATTGAACGCGTGCCATGGGACGCCCGCCCCGAAAAAATGGAACCACAATATCGAACAAAATGAGATCGTTTTTTTAAAAAAAAACAACAGGTCACCCGCGGGCAGGTACGAAGATGGGTAGATTAGCCACTTCCGACACAATTGCATGGATCTGCGCAAAAGCTAGCCGCTTGGCACCTGTGTTCACGGTTTCCCGGCCGGTGCAGTATAACTCCATTTGACACATTCCGACCGTCAAACTGCCCGCACGTTAGTTATTTGCCCACCTGTACCCGGGGCTGCCAGTTTACCCGCTGGTGTAGCGCGCAGGCTGCTGCAGCTTACTCTTAAGCAGAGATCGTGACATGACCAACATTAAAGATAAGTAACAAGTGATCATTTTCATTGAAGTGCATCGTGTCATCTTCAAACAACCCAACAGTTTGTTGATACTTCGATTCTGGCTTGTGTTCATACATCCAATTTTAGTCTCCTACCACAACTTTGTGGACTTCTTTTGGATTCTCGGTTACATACTTTTTGAACATTTTTTGCACCAATGGACATGAAAATGTTTTTGAGCTGCATCAAATTGTTCACAAATTTTTTAAGAATAACAAAACAGAAATTATCTGAGCGTTTAAGGAACCAAAGGCGTGGTAATCGGATGGGGAGAGATCATGAAACTTGTGATATGGGAATGGAAGTTACCCTGAAGCAACGGCATCACTTTCTGTACCATTCCACAACAATGGTCTTCGCCAGACATTCTACCCCGCACACATATTTCATTCTCTTATGGATGTCTACCATAGTTTGCCCTTCGCCAGTGAAGGAAAAAATAGCAGTACGCTAGTCCTGTTTGGACGTATTTGGTAATAATGTCGCCATAGTTTACGTTTCCACATTTACCGTAAAGGTGTCGGAAAGACAGAAGTGCCACACTTATCCATTTATACTCGATATTTATATAGTAGCATCGACTTTGCGCTACATTGCATATACGCTGCAGTAACGCTCTCAAACGGAAACTTTTTGATTGCCCCTTTTGCTTGATATGTTACGGATCTCGTACACGATTCTCACCTGAGTTAAAAATTTTAACACCCACCGAATCACCTTCTTCACCGCCGGCAATTCTTTGTACAGGATGATCTTAATACCGATAAAATAACACGCTAACGGGTTTAGTTGTCGATAATTTAGCGGCCCATTGAACGTCCATCTCCACTAAGTGGTTTGATAAAGTTGACAGTAATTTGCAACAGTAGCCACCGTCGATGGTTTCCCAACAATTAACTCAGGAATTCCGTTTGACATAAACACCTATTTATTGTAATTTGTCATAAATTTATTCTAAGTGTGAACAACGGCACTTAAGTCTCATTGTTGTGTTAGTTTACGGTACTGTGATAACAGGAATGTGAAAGAAAAAATGTCAGTCTTGTAGAACATAAAATGTGGTGCGAAAAATAAAGTTACAAAGCAGTTCGAACATCCGTTTTCAAAAGACCACACTGTGTCGTAGTAAAATGCGTACATTGTGAAGAAATTAACTGTTGCTGGTTGTAAAGTTTATGGCTCACTATTTTCGTCCCCCGTTTCATGATGGAAAAAATACATTTTTGTTAAATTTCGTGTGCTCCAAATTCCTCTTTCCTTAAGTTCTTCGGTCCAGTTAACATCACCCATTTTGTATCCTGTATCCTGAAACATTAGTTGAGTGTATGTTGACAGCACTGTCCTGCCCTGTGTCTGCTGTGCTGTGTTAACGCACAGTGAAGCTTTGCATTTCAGGGTAATGGAAAGGCGAGAAGTTTCGCGAATTTTGTCATTGACCGTACAACGCTAGGGACATGCGTTGTATGCGGAACGTGCAAGAGACCGGTATGGCATTCTTTTTCATGGCAGATTACTTTTGATCCCCCAGTCAGTAAATTTGTCTAATATAAATGGAAGATAAAGTCATGCAGGTGTCCACTGTTATCGTAATCAGTAGTTCTGCATCCACGCCGACTGAGTCGCAATTCCAATTCGTCATTAACGTTTTTGGAAAGAAAAGTTCTCTTTCGCACCAAGTTGGTTCACATCCATCGCACACACAATATAATTAATGTACATTAGTTGATGTGCCTTGGCGCCATTATACACTTTCTGATACCGCCTGATAGTAATAATATCTTCTTCGTCAGCACGCTGCTGAAGTGTGTCTGTAGTCTGCAAATGGTTGTTTCACTTACAGTTTGCCATATATACGTGCAGCAATCGCTCCTGGGTAGCTGTAGTAGTTTCTGCCAGGTGATTTCAATCAAAGTGGAATGCTATATATACCCTTTTTTTACATTTAATAGAATGATTTTGTATCTTACATTTTTGTAGAAATCTGGCCATGGATCCATTACGAAACGAGTCATATGAGCAACAGCGTCATTCAATGCCGGATGTTTGACTTTACCATTGCCACCCAGTCGTCCCGAATGCAGAACTACTGATTATTATCAATTTATCTAAGTATTTGAAAATGAACTAGAAGCGAAATTGTACGATGGTACAGAGAATGATCCAATAGTTGACAGTTGCAGGTGATCAGATGACGTAAAATCATTCAAAACATTCTTAGCAGCTATGTAACAAGATTGAAAGGTAAGCCTGAAATATATTTATGGTAACTGCTCTGTTGATATTAGCACGGCGCGGCACCGGATAAACGGATGCAACGCTAGCGGACCTGGAACAATGCAATTGCCTTAGCGTCCACGTTTTGGCATTCCGATGAGGTCATCCATATCGATTTTCTATAAGTGAAAATACCATTACACCGCCTCAGTAATATAAACTAAACTATACTCCGTCTGAACAGGTCTCAGAACACCCAAATTTACAGACCGACCCTACAGGCGTCACTTTATGCTGGTACGGAGGGCGTGAGGTGAGCACAACGCTCTTCCGGCCGTTGTCAGTTTTCGTAACCAGAGCCGCTACTTCTCACAGTCAGTCATGCAGCTTCCCAATTTGCCTCACAAGGGCTGGGTGCACCTCTCTTGGCAACAGCGCTCGGCAGACCGGTCTGTCACACATCCAAGTGCTAGCGAACAGCGCTTAACTTCATTGCCCTACTGCGGCAAGGTCGCTGGCAATACCTCGTATGAAAAACACTCAAAAACCTGTAGAAAGAACGTCAGGAGAAATCTAAGTAAGAAGTAGGTGATGTTGCGACGAGACAACATTACACCGCTAATTTCATCTGGCATCATTCAGCACCCAGTACTTAATGTTTCTTTGATGTTGATCTGTTTGTTAAAATGTAGGAAGCCCGTCGAGGACATTATGGTTCCTATGACGAAATCCAAGTGGTGCAGAGGACCTGATTGCGGATATGGAAGATAGAACTTCCCCGTATCGGCTCATATAGCTTACTCATCGTTGACAAAAGTATATCTGATTGTCTGGCGACTATACTGAAATAATGAATGAGTCCCATTGAAGAGGAAATTCTAAAGAAACTTTTGTCATTCACGTACAGATCAAACAAGCACAGGTTGTCCATTATTTGATTTATATGACCGGTTTCGCTCATCGGTAGCGAGCAGATACAGATTGTCACGGCCATGACGCCAGCACGTGATACACTTAAAGCACGGAGCCGTACCATTGACGACGTCTAACGTGTTGCCACTAGAGCAATAAGTATCTGAAGTAGCTCGCACGTGAAGAACGAAACAGGTCGAAATAAATACGCGACCCGTTGCTGTTTTACCTGTACTCCAATTCCTACGATCACTCTATCCCAGCCCTTAGATGCCTGCGTTTATTATTTCTGTTATTACCGAAATATTCGTATCCAGTGACTTGTCACTCGTGACGGACCATTTCTTGGATAATAGTTTTCGTTTAACTTGCTGCGTTGAATTCTAATAAAATCGCAAGATTTTTATGACTGCCTCCACCATCGTCGTAAAGCTGGCGAGACTTCCACTTGTATGCCTAAACTGCATCTGATTGTCTTGTTGACGTCATTACGAGACACGTAGAGGGCGCATGTGGATAAGTCCAAGTAAAATCATGATGTGTCTCGAAGTGGTCTCCCTTTCTTATCTAGGTGTCTGTAGAAGACACATTTAAACTACTGGCCGCTCGTTTCTCCCCTGAATACTTTAAAATTGTTTGGACACGTCTTGATGATCACGTATTTTTTTATTGTGGGAATTATTAGGAAATGACTGATAGAAAAGTAATGGGTTCGCCTCTAAAACCACCCATGGCTAATTTTATCACGGGTGATTTCGAAGAACGAGTATTGTATAGTGCCTCCTCCATCCATCCTATTTTTGCAGAATAGTTGTCGATACATTATTTATCTGGTCTTAATGCAGTCCGGCGCAGCAGCTGTTCATAGACCATAACGGCAGTATGCATCCCAACATGAGACAGATACGGTAGAGAAAGACGGAAAGTTGTCTTTCATGGACGTGCTGGTCGAACGGAAGCAGGTGGAATATTGGACATTCTGCGTATAGAAAACCAATGCATACTGACTTATATCTAAAAAAAACGTAGTTTTTATCATACATCTCAAAAGAGAGCTGTGCTGAAAACCTCAATACAAAGATCCAGTGCTACTTTGGCAAAGTACCACTTTGGCTCCTAGAACTATAATCTGACGACGGTGTTCAGAAAGAACTGGTACTCGGTCAGTGACATTACAAGAACAGACACGATAACCATACAAGTATTATGTCAACTCTGTCGAGTATAAGCTTCGGTAGCTGCTGTGTCAGGGAGGCGGACTGCTATCTGAAGGAACCCGGGTTCCATTCCCGGTCGGGTCGAAGATTTCCTCCGCTGGGGAACTGGAAGCCGTGATGACCTTAGTTTGGTATCGTCAAAACTGACATAAAGGTCCCCTCGAAACTGACGGTTGTATCAGCTTTCCACTCGTGAATGGCCTGTATGGCCACGAACCGTAAGCCAATAGCATAAAACAGAATAAAATTAAATTAAAAACTCTCTGTAGGAAACAAGCTGCGATGATGTTCAACCAAACCAAGAGGACAAAAACACAGGGTGGCTGCCACAACGAGTATGATCAGGACGATTACTATACAGGTAAGGAATAGGATGGGTTGTCTGGCTACCCAAAATAATTAATGTTGCGACCTGTTGAAGAAATGTCCACATAAACGTACCCAGTATTTATAACATTCTTTGCAATTGTGGCAGCAGTGGGACGGGGCAGTCAATACGAACTGTTGCTACTGCTGCGTTGTACATCAACTTCACCTGAAGTGCAGGAATTTTAAATAACCAACTGAAACCGAGCAGAATCAAATAAGCAAACACAAGATTAAGTCTTACAACCACATCTACATTCCACTGGAACTCACAATTAAGCACCTGTCAAAAGGCTCATCGAAGTATTCCTCTACCAATCCACTCTCTAACAGTGCACAGGAAAAGTCAATAATTACATATCTCCCTGACAGCTCCGATTACCCATATTTTATTATGATCATTATTCCTCTCCACGTAGGTGGTCGTCTAGAAAATATTTTCGCATTAGGAGCAAAAACTTAGTGGTAGGAATTCCACGAGAAGATTCTACTGCAACGAAAAACGCCATTGTATTAATGATTGCCATGTCAGTTCACATATAATATCGATGTCACAGTACCCACATTTTCTCAATAATGCAAAACTAGCTGCCGTGCTTTGGACTTCTTCAGTGTCCTCGGACAGTAATATGTGATGTGGATCCCATACCGCGCAATAATACTCCATAAGAGGAAGGGCAAGCGTAGTACATGCAGATTTTTAGTAGACTTGTTGCAACTTACAAGTGTTCTGCCAATAAATTAAAGTCTTTGAGGCGCCTTCCCCACAAACTTAAGTATGAGATCGATCCTAATAGCTATCCGTTACTGTAATCAATAACTATTTAGTTGAATTCACCACTTTTAGATTTGCATGCTTTATAGTGTAACAGGAATTTAGTGGATTACGTTCAGCAATTATGTGGATAACTTCAAACTTTTCACTATTTAGAATCAATTGGCACTTTTCACACCATACAGGTATCTTGTCTGCATCATTTTGCAATGGGTTTCGATCATCTGATGACTTTAAAAGACGGTAAATTACCTCTTTATCTACCAGCAATCTAAGAGAACTCCTCAGATTGTTTCTAAATCTTTTATCTACACCAGGAACATCAGAGGGCCTGTAAGACCTCCTTAGGGAACACCACATATTATCTCTGTTTTACTCGATAAGTTTCGTCAATTACTACGAACCGTGATATTTCTGACAGGAAATCAAGAATCCAGTTTTCTTTGAGGTAATTCATAATGTTCAAAGACATATACGTTGCAAAATCTTACAGCAAATCGACGCTAGTGTTATATATCTGTAATTCATCAAATTACTCTTACATCCTTTCTTGAGTACTGGCTTGTCCCGCTCCACATTCAAGTCTTTACGTATCTTTCGAAGACCGAGCGGTGATATATGGTTGCAAACTATGCATGAATCGCATCACCATACTCTGAAACGATCTTCTCTGGCATACAGTCTGACATGGATGCCTCTCTTTTATTTAGTGATTTCAGCTGCATTGCTACTACGGGTATATCCGTTTCTAATTTACTCATGTTGGCAGTTGTTCTTGATTCGAGTTCTGGTATATTCACTTCGTCTTCTTTGGTGAAGGAGTTTCGGTAAACCGTGTTTGGTAACGGTGCTTTGGGGGCAGTGTCATCAATAGCACTGCAATGCAGTGAAGACATGAGGGTTTATTTCTGGAGTACCTTATATAAGACCACTATCTCGTATTTTCTGTGAGATTTCGAGGCAGAGTTTTGTAGTAGAATCTATTAGAAGCATCTGGCAACGCCAACGTATTTGCTCTCCAACAACAGACAACAGTTACCACGGGACCCTTCCAGTTTTAGTGAAAGTGGAGTGCTCCTTCTTAAGATAAGCGTTCTCTACCTGTTTGTTTAAGTGTGTTCTTATTGTTTACCATTTCACCTTTTTACTATTGACATTTAAGTTATCAACGTAATAGGTGAATTTTCTCAAAGATCTCACCATTAAGTAAGTGTTTATATGCACATGAGGTGACACTACCCTGATTAAGCACCTACCATAAATTAAGAGGCAGAGGAATTTCAGACACTGCGAGTGGGCATTAATTGAAATCAGTGGTGTAAGATATAAATTTGTGCTGAATCAGGGTTCGAACCGGTGTATCCTGATCGCTAGGTACATGCGCTGACTACTGCACCATAGAGATACAATGCTCATCGCAAAGGCACGGAATACCCTGGCACACATCCTGTCAGACTCAAATTCTCAACTTATCCACACCCTACGAATTTAGTGCCCATAGCCCGTTACCATCGTTAATTGCGGCATTCCGCCAGTTCCGGTAAGAGTTACAGACTGGTGTTCATCTTCACTATAGAGAAGATCATTGACCCATTCAATGCAGATACACACTAGACTGGAGCTATTATGGGAATCGGCGAAATTCTGCGTAATAAGGATAAAGGACAGGGGTGCGGAGAATTTGAACCTGACGGAAGGAGTGCCACGGTATTTCGTGCGGTTGTGATGACCACTTTATTAGATGGTGGCCAATGCCAATGTCTAGAGAACATGACTGGGGTTCTAATCCCTATCAGGCACAAATATTCAGCTTTCCCCAGTGATTTAAATCAATGCCCATTCGCAGACAATGTTTAAAACCCCGTTGTATCATAAGTAAGTATTCTCTCGTCTTAGTTCTGAAGAGCGGGTTGAATGTGCCACTGAAAGCCAAAGCCCAGCTCATATGTGGGGAGGGGGATGCAATAACACGAAAGGAAAAAAAAGGTCTTGCAAAAATCAGATTTAGCCCTGACGACGATGCTGAAGACATTCGTCGGAGGGCTGGAATTTTGCTTGAATTTTACGCACTGAGTAAACCAAGAATTTTTATTCAGTGGAGAAGTTACTCATCACTCCACTCTCATATAACTGCTGACGCTAAAATCCTAAATCCTAACAACAAAGTGTAGCCAGAGTTGTAGGAACTTTGATTACCTTCCTCCGGGTTCCCACTTATACGTTCTGGCAGATATTGGGGCCATTTCTAATAAAGCGAGCCGGAGAGCCATCCGTCACGAAAATGAAAGTTGCAGAGCAGGTCTGAAAGCAAACACGCGTTGGCCGGCGGCTGCAGCTGATCGATGTCAACCACGCCGCGCGCTCCACAAATAGCACGCCGCCTATCACAAAATAAAAAGCCTCTCTCCGGCTCTCGCTGCTACGAATGCTACTTGCTGGTGTTACTGACTGCCGCTGAGCAATGTTAAGACGTTCCGGCCATAGGGGATGGAAAGCCGGTAATATCGAAAGGAAACAATGTCCTGATGTTCTGTTTATGACTTGCTTGATCATGAACAGTGTTCCACCCCCTGCGTGGAATGGGGAGAAGTTAAGGCTTTCTGGCCAGATAAATATAGGGTACTGTCACTAGGAGCGTGAGTAGGATTCGTTATGTGTAGGAAGGCAAGGCAGAGACGGAGGTAGTGCGAACATTTCAGTTATAGGTTTAGTCATGCAATGTAGGCTTTCACGACCGGTACTAACTTCAATTGAAACTTCCGTGGTCGATTAACAAAACTTCCCCTTGATGCTTCATCTCCGACTGCAAGAGACATCCTCACAGGTAAAGAGGCGAACTGTGGAAGAAAGTTTCATGCATCGTGACGCTCTATCAGCCCGGAAGTTTTAAACGAATCGATAGGTTTGTTCTCATCAGATTCGACGGAAAACCAACGCCGACAATGACGGTTTAGTTATACCTGCCAACACAACAATTAGCAGATGAAGAGAAATATAAAGCATGTAAGGATACTGAAAGAGTAGTTCAGTATGTAAAGGGAGATGAAAATCTAATAGCCAATGGGAACTGAAACGAGGTTGTCGTCGAAAGAATGAAAGAAATGATTAGGGATGAATGTGTGCTTGGCAGTAGAAATGAGAGAGGGGGAAGACTAATTGAGTTCTGCAGTTAATTTCAGATGTTAATAGCGAATACTCTGTTCCAGAATCATATGAGTAGGAGGTAGACTAGGAAAAGGCCCGGAGACGCGGGAGCTACCCATCTGCATTACACCATGGTTAGACGGAGATTTGGAAATCAGATATTGGATAGTAAGACGTTCTCACGTCCAGATATAGACTGAGATCACAATTTATTAATGATGAAGACTTAACTTCATCAGAATCGTCCGATAAAATAGAAGCTGAAGGAAGTGGAATGCCGAAGTACGCAGGAGTGCCGACACTTACTTAAAATTGCCTTAAGTTCGAACGTAGGGATGTGGATACTGCGATAAGGATCATCCTAGTAAGCAGTTCAGTTAAAGAAGGGTGGACACCTATAAAAAGGGCGGTCACAGATGTTGGACTGAGGAACATAAGTATAACGCATGTAACTGCGAAGGAACTTAAACTGTGATCGACGAAACAGGGAAGTACAAAAACCTTCACGTAAAGACAGGAGAACAGCAACGTAAATTCCTCAGGAATAAAATAAACAGCAATTGTAGAGCAGCAAAAACGAAATGGCTGCAGGAAAGATGTGAAGAACTCAGGATATTGAAACTGAAATCAAGGGGGTGACATTAATACTACAGTGGCAGTTTCACTGTTAGCAACAAAAGAGAGAGCTGGAAACTGGAAAGAGGACATGGAAGGCGTCTAGAGGGGGAGGACTTCTCGAAAAAACTATTGCACAATCAGCGTAACAGTTCATGCATCCAAGCTCGTGACAAGGACAAAATACAAAAGAATGAAAAAAATGAGGATTAGTTAGATGACGATCAGTTTGGCTTTAAGATAGGTAAAGGTACCAGAGAGTTTTGACGTTGCGATTCATAACGGATGCAAGGCATATAAAAATGAAGACAGGCTTGTAGGATTCATCGACCCAGAAAAAGCGCTCGCCTAATGAAATGTGGTGTAAGAAGCTCGAAATTCCGAGAAAAATATTGATAAGCTATAGTGAAAGAGGAATAATGTAATATCTGTACAAGAATAGGATTGTAATTCGCGGTTCACAGGCTAGTGCACAGTCAATTCCCCACTGCTCACTGCCATTTATTTGTTTCTGTGGAGAAGCGTTTATACTAAGGGGAACGGAAGAGAACACGAGATAATAAACATAACCTGTCAACGGTGTTGTATAACTTTTGTCGGTAATAATCGGCACAACACTACAGACTTAGTGCCACGACGCCAAACTGTGAGGATTATTTTACAATTGCGGATGAACTAGTTTTGATGATGTGAGCAGAATGTCAGAGGAATGGAGGAATTTAGGTTTCTGAATTTGTTCGTAGAAGTTAAGTTCGTGGAGGTGCTGTATTACACACTGAATTACAGCTGCAGCTACCCTTAATATGAAACTATAATTTTCCACACATGTCGCCCGAAACCTTTTTCCGGCTTCTCATTACAACTAAGGCGTAAATTTGGAAGCAAAGCAAAGTCTAACGTTATAACAAATCATTGTGTTTGTTATATCAGCTGATCATTTGGAGTTAATAAAATGTTCAAATGTGTGTGAAATCTTATGGGACTGGACTACTAAGGTCATCAGTCCCTAAGCTTACACACTATTTAACCTAAATTATCCTAAGGACAAACACACACACACACACACACACACACACACACACACACACACACACACACACACACCCATGCCAGAGGGAGGACTCGAACCTCCGCCGGGACCAGCCGCACAGTCCATGATTGCGGCGCCTTAGACCGCTCGCCTTGAGTTAATAGCAGAACTCATATCATTAATGTAATATACTACACATCTTTAATTTCGCTTATCTTGTGTTTTGAAAAGAAATGAGACACGGCAAATGTCCATCCTGTTACCTTAGTCTCCAGATTGCCATGACGTAAGGACGTGTAACTTTGTTGTAAGTAATTTGGTTGCAAATAATAATATTTTTGAACATGCGACGTTTTTATTTATTGAGGAAGTTATTTATAACACTTACTAACAATGAATAAAACATGTATCAGTTTTTCAGCTAAAGAGGACGTCGATTCTGATACGACGAAGGGATAGGTCATATCGCGTAACTTTTTGAAAAAGAGACTAAAATAACAAACCCTGTTGAATTTGGAATGAAATGTTTTATTAAAAATCTCTTTTATGTTCGTTGAAAGCCACGGTTAAATTTTCTCAGGGCGCTATTACCAGAAATATACGTATTCCAACGTGAAGACACCCGTCTTACGATGGATAAATATATATCTTTCTTTAATGTTATGCGATAAGCAAATTGAATATAATAGTTAATTTATCTATTTTTCTCTGTGAGACTTGATGATACAGTATAGTTGCCTACACGCAATGGCTATGTATACAACTGAAATAATTGTTTTTAGTAAAACTGTACCTCTGGCCTACAAAAAGAAACGAAAAATATTACAAGACGCCGTTCTGCATTTACTTAGGTTATTGTCTTTAATACTTTTTGCAATTAAATGAGTGCCTCAGCGATACAGATAGCCGTACCGTAGGTCCAACTACAACGGAGGGGTATCTGTTGAGAGGCCAGACAAACGCGTGGTTCCTGAAGAGGGGCAGCAGCCTTTTCAGTAGTTGCAGGGGCAACAGTCTGGATGATTGACTGATCTGGCCTTGTAACACTAACCAAAACGGCCATGCTGTGCTGGTACTGCGAACGGTTGAAAGCAAGGGGAAACTACGGCCGTAATTTTTCCCGAGGGCATGCAGCTTTAGTGTCTTGAAAGGAAGATATAAGATGAATATCAACAAAGGAAAACAAGGATAATGGAATGTAGTCGAATTAAGTCGGTTGATGTTGAGGGTATTAGATTAGGAAATGAGACATTTAAAGTAGTAAAGGAGTTTTTCTATTTGGGGAGCAAAATAACTGATGATGGTCGAAGTAGAGAGGATATAAAATGTAGACTGGCAATGGGAAGGAAAGCGTTTCTGAAGAAGAGAAATTTGTTAACATCGAGTATAAATTTAAGTGTCAGGAAGTCGTTTCTGAAAGTATTTGTATGGAGTGTAGCCATGTATGGAAGTGAAACATGGACGATAAATAGTTTGGACAAGAAGAGAATAGAAGCTTTCGAAATGTGGTGCTACAGAAGAATGCTGAAGGTTAGATGGGTAGATCACATAACTAATGAGGAGGTGTTGAATATGATTGGAGAGAAGAGAAGCTTGTGGCACAACTTGACTAGAAGAAGGGATCGGTTGGTAGGACATGTTCTGAGGCATCATGGGATCACCAATTTAGTATTGGAGGGCAGCGTGGAGGGTAAAAATCGTAGAGGGAGACCAAGAGATGAATACACCAAGCAGATTCAGAAGGATGTAGGATGCAGTAGGTACTGGGAGATGAAGAAGCTTGCACAGGATAGGGTAGCATGGAGAGCTGCATCAAACCAGTCTCGGGACTGAAGACCACAACAACAACAAAATAGTTTTATCATTTTAACACCAATGGCGTTGCTGCAACAACGGACTTACACAAAATCGCCAGGGCAACATTTAATTATTACGTAAATAATAACTGTGGGTCAGAAAAAGACATACTACCAAGCTATTTGCATACATATTTTACAAAAATTATCATGACACTTCATATAATAGAAATCATTATTTACAGACGTGTGATCTATATGCGACCGTCACAGAGGACATCAGAATCAACCAGACATAGAAGACAAAGAAAAAGACAACAACGTGGAACAGAGAAATCTTTTTCTTATGTACTACGATGCAGAGATAGAAGTAATTACAATTATGTGAGCATGTATAGAGGTTCCATTGTAGTTACATATCGATAAGTTCATTTACATTATTTTTTTCAAGAAGAAAGCTATAGTCACCTGGGAAATTGTAGATATACCCATAACGTTTTCAACGTCGACCGCCAACAGTTAGCGTCGTGGCCTAGCTACCGGTGCGCCATCTGTATCTACCCTTTAATAGGAAATGCAATCAGAAGACTCAGTGTGGTGCAAACGAGTGAAGCAAACAGGTAACCATGCCACAGAGACGTACCAGAGATTCCTACAGCCAACTGAGCAAGTTTAAAAGGAGTCAATTTGTGGCCTTCCGAGTGACGAAATGGTTGTCTCGGAGAACTGCCATACAAGTTGGACGTGCTGCGTCAGTCGTGCGGGTACCAGTCGTTACGTGAACATTTTCACACCCGCAGACGAGTTTCTGGACGTCCACGCTGCACACACGCCAGCCAGAAACCTGGTGTTCTAAGGGTAGTAATGACAGGTGGTACAGCTACCAAAGCACAGATAAGAGCGCTTGTGGGCCGAGACTTGTCAACACGAACTGTTGCGAACCGATTACAACAGTGAGACTACTGGCACGCACAATTCTTGCCCATCTTCCACTCACGCCACAGCATCGTCTCGCATGTATCGACTGGTGCCAACACAGAATCACTCTAAAGATGGAATGGCACGCCGTGGTCTGCAGCAATAAAAGCGGATTCGGCGTGCAGGCCAGTGATGGTAGCTTCTACGAACGACGTAGATGTCGTGAGCGTTGTCTCGTTGAGTGCGTTCCTCTGAGACTCACATCCCCCCCCCCACCCCCCCCCCAGGGCTTATAGTCTGGAGTGTGGTAAGCTACGACTCTCGGTCCCATTTGATGTTTCTGGACTGGACTGTAACAAACGCTAGTTACATACTGAATTGTGTCAGACCCATTGTTTTGCCATCCTTGCTACAAGAAGGTGATATGTCTTTCCAACAGGATTATGCTCGCCCACACACTGGCGGTGAAACCGAACGTGCTCTGCAAGACGTGCTGCAATTTCCCTGGCTACCACGTTCTACATTCTTGTCACTAATCGAGCATGTGTGGGATATGGTGGGACGTGAAGTGACTCGTTCGACTCGTCAACCAATAAATCTTGCAGAAGTAAGTCAACATATCGATCAGGTATGGCATAACGTATTCCTGGACAGGTGACTTGGTGATCGCGCATCTACATTCTCATGCCGTCCAAATTTCTTTCTTGAAATACAATTACTATTGATATTGTACTGCTGATCATTTATTACGTTGAATTTCATATTATCGCCGTCTGTTGCTCTCAAAGGACGACTTTTGTGCCTGTAATTACAAGAACTTAAATATCCAGGTAATAAAGTTGTTTCCGACTGTAGGAGTTTTTAATTTAATTTTACTTCAAAACTTCTATTCGCCTATGTAATTAATGTGCTCCTGCTGTCGTTAGTCTAACGCTTCCCACCTGCGAACAACTGACATTCAAAATTTCATTTTATTAATTGATTTTTGATTTAGTAGGAGGCATTACATTATTTGCTCTCTGGTTGTTAACAAGTGGAGGGTGTGACGTTTGGGAATGTTTTGTATTTAGTAGTTGCATAAACTAGATCTTTTATTATGACTGCTGTGATATATACGAAGCACTTCAAGGATTTTAACAGAAGCACGTATAACGGTGATGATTTCAGTAAGATTTGGTTAATGAAATCGAAGTAAGTTATATGTAAATATTGTCACATGGGCCACCTTGTCAAATAACCTATATGCGTTGTTACAGGGCATATGACATCACCCATATAATTCTCTTTTAACGCCAAATATTACTGATATGACAATGAGACGAAGACCACGTAATTACATACACCGTGAACGCAAGCAACAACAATGATCAGGTTCTTCTTATATTTTTAACTATCATCAGCATATTCACACTTTTGGCTCTGAGCACTATGGGACTTAACATCTGACGTCATCAGCCCCCGAGAACTTAGAACTACTTAAACCTAACTAACCTAAGGACATCACACACATCCATGCCCGAGGCAGGATCCGAACCTGCGACCGTAGCGGTTGCGCAGTTCCAGACTGTAGCGCCTTGAACCCCTCGGCCACCCATGCCGGCGGGGCTTAACATCTGAGGTAATCAGTCCCCTAGCTATCTATTACCAATAATATTATTTTCCATCCGGCATTTCTGCTGTGGATCTTTTGAATCTTTGGTATCTACATTCCACTACCGTTAACATTAAATTTCTTTCGGAGCACCCCATTGTTCATAACACTCATGTTGATAACAACAAAACTACACAATGGAACGCACGTAAGCTTTCTGTTCCGCTACCGCCGAAGCGGGAGAACGTGTACTTCCATTGTTGATTCGCTGAAGGACGGACAACCAGCGGAACACCAGCCAACACCGAATGCGAAGCGAATGCGACCGATCGCCGTTTCCTCAAGCGCCCCTAGCGTTTACACCAGAGAGGATTATGGTTCGCTACTGCAGGTTCGCTTGTCTTCACTTCGATTAGAAGTGCACCTTATGCCATCCAAGAAGCATTGACGCCATCGTTAAGTGACAAGTGAATGTTGCAGTTAGGGCTAAAGCCATGTGCGATGTACATACATGTTACTAATACAGATACAGAATATTCGTAAAATAATTAAGCAGAGAGAGTCTACAAAGGAAAGTGCTGTACCTGTACGATGTATGGAAATCGTTAAATTAAAAAAAAAAGACATGAATATTAAATTTCTTTTTACTATTGTAATCTAACAGTTCCATAGCAAGCTTAATTTTACGAAGTGGAAAACTGAAAATATTTTTTTTTCACATAAAACTAGCGTGGAATTCCTTCTAAGACGTTTGTGGATTTCAGGTACATCCAATAATGTCATATCTCTTTGTTTACTACCTGCAGTCTGACCTCATCGCCATAATTCTACGAGGAAAGAAAAATGTGCAAAAATACACTGCTAATGATCGCTGGCCAACAGGAACATCTTCTAAATCCGTTTCGCTATACCATATGTTGGCAAACTTCGTATAATGTTGCAAAAAAATGAAGCGTCGCCAACTATTGACATGCAGTGCTAAATCATTATTCAATATCGCAGAGAAAATTAAACTTTCGGCACAGAGAGGAGCATATACAACCACTTACAAGTCTTGCAGAAAAGTGTATGCTTCTCAGTCAGAAGAGCAGTGACAGTTAGGTTGCTGGAACACAAGAGGTACTGGTCCCTGCTAGGGAGAGAACGAACCTTTTCAGAACATCTCTTACACTACTCATATAAAGTACACTGTGCCACATTTGCTATAGTGTTAACAGAAATGGAAAGATTGTAGTACTTGTAATCAGTGCGCGTAGGACACCGAAATCCAGCTCAGTTTACAATGACTACACACAAGTACCATTCCCTACTCCTTTATACATATTAAGTTTAACTTTTATTAAATATTTGTTAACTGTTATTATTCCCATATAAAAAAAACGTGATATTTTATTTTGTAAACACTTCATACCTCATCATTTTATGTCTCTTCTATACCTTCATCAGTAACTTTCGTGCAAGGTGAACTTCATATTGTATGCATAATGCTGGCGTTCAGTTTCCGGCTGACTATGGCGTAAGAAGCAAGTTCGTGAGAAAATAAGCAATACTCAAAACATGAGAAAAGAAAACTTCTTGTCGGCACACGGTATGAATTGCTTAAAACGCGCCGTTTGCCTTTTACGAGGAACAAATTTTTTTCTGCTGTATCAGTTGGGGTTGTGAACAATAAACTCATGAATCTGCTGAGGACGTACTCACATATATTCGCTCTACTATGACGCCATTAGAGCTCACATGCAGTAGTTTGTATCTGTGGAAGAGAAGAGTCATGCAGTATCGTCCAGCATACAGTACCGGCCCCTATCGTGACTTCCCGTTCCGCCTCCAAATGGTAGGAATGTACAGTGGTACCGTTTGTACCGTATTTTTAGTACTCCATGAGAATGATGTGCGATCTCCTTTCATTCGATGAGTTATACTCCATTCTTTGTACGTTCTTCTTGGATATTTCTCAGAGACAGGTCTTTAATAGTCGATTGTAACTTTAAAGAGATTATGAACACAAACAACGATATCTGGTTGTCAGTAATATTGTCGCTCCCATTGTAGCATCGCAGAGTATTAAATGAAAGAATCGATATGTTACGCCATAGAGGTTCTGAGTGCAAGCAGTGAGAGCTTTGGTTGTCAGTAGTATTGTAGTTGCCGTTATAGCGTATACAGTGTTAAATTAGAGAATCTGGTGTTAGTGATAATGCTGAGAGATCTGTGAATAACTAGCAAGACACCAAGATGCAAACGCGGAGGATGTATTTTGGGAACATGGCTTTGTTTTAATTGTCGAGGCGAGACGAAATAAATTGATACGCTTACATGGCTAGTACTCAGAGTTATAGATTCACCACTCCTTTACTATTCCATCAACGAATTCCATGGCAGAGTAATATTTTTTGATATAAAGTGAAATTTGTTAATTTTTTTTTTTGTAATATATACAACTGGGTTTCACAATATAGATTTTACATACTAGTTTCTGATGCATCATTGACTAAGTTCAGTTTCTTTCACTTCTCATTACTAAAGATTTATTTTGTAATCACGTGTCACCGTATTGCATTCGTGGAGCATAGTTGGTCAAAGCATAATGATGTGGTTAGCATAGTTGCTTTTCCTTGGATTGTACTTGGGAAAAATTTTCTTTCCTGCTATGCTGCTGCGCTGTATTTTAGCATTCACCGCCTTCGAACACTACGGTTCCCGTTGCCATATCGTGTCACGAAAGTTTATTACGGCCACTCTAACATCAACGATGTGAGACAGTAAGATTATTTACACTCAGGCACTGCATTTCAAATCATTATCACAGTCAGTTTAGTTCTAATCTAATATATTTTGGAAGTGCAGTGTTAGAAGTTCACGTGTGTGTTATTTAATGTTCGGCTTGTTACTTAGTTTTGGTTCTTAAATTTGCAGATCATTTTAATAGAAGAATTTAGAGCATTTATTCTTTCCGTTCAGTTTATAACTTTACTCAGCATTTTTACGCTGTTAGTTTTGTGTGACGGAACTGTAAGACACGCACTTCGGCGTCACACACACAGTCCAACTGCTCACTGCACTGCACAGTACAGTGTTTCACATAAAGGCAGATTTGCGGCGCATCATTTGCATTCATCTCCACTTAGCTCTGTGCCGTTCTGCCCTGGTCGTGCGTCCTGGTTTTCTCCGATCATTGACAGCACCTGCATCCTCTAGAATGGCAGCCATTGAGGCACCCTTCTGGACCTTCAGTTAACTGGCGCTCCTCTTCTCTGGCGTGCTTCTCCTGGATGACTCCCGCATGTCCTCCACACCTTTGGCCGCCGTGCTCACCAAAGCCACCGTATATACTGCGAGATGAAGAAGACGCCTCCTCCGACGGGAAGAGCAATGTTGCAAATGGGTGAGGCCTCATGATCCAGCCACATGGCACACAACAGAGTGTTGAGGGTTGCCGCCCTCTTTAGACGTCTGCCAGACGGCGCAACTCGTCTTGCCTCTAACAACAATTGCAGCTCTGAGGGCTCCACAGCCACTGGATATAGCCGGTACTAGCTCGCCTCCATAAGTCACGTGACCATTATAAGACATCGTCCAGCAGCTCGACAGCGACTGTGAGTGCTACACTCAACGTCGACGTTCTACATCTGGAGAGCCCTACGTATATTCCTACAAGTGCAACGTATGAAACTGTTGGACATCGCCAGTGCAGCGTACGACAGTGCTCTTTAATCGTGACTGAGGGCTCAAATTCGCCCCTTCAAGGGCTGTATAGTATTATATAGTTCAAATGGCTCTAAGCACTACGGGACTTAACATCTGAGGTCATCAGTCCCCTAGAACTTAGAACTACTTAAACCTAACTAACCTAAAGACATCACGCACATCTATGCCCAAGGCAGGATTAAAATCTGTGACCGTAGCAGCAGCGCGGTTCCGGACTGAAGCACCTAGAACCGCTTGGTCACAACGGCCGGCGCCGTCATCGACAATGGTATAGTACATTACTTAATAGTATTCCTCGAATGAACATCTCGCTTTATCCAAGGATTTCCATTTGAGTCCCCGAATCATCTCTTCAATGCTTGTTGGACGAACCTACCGGTAACAAATCTGCCTCTCAATGTCTTTGACGTCTTCCTTTAACCTGACTAGATGGGGTCTCAAACAATCAAGCTGTACTCAGGATTCACTCACACTACCATTCTATAAGCGGTATGGCGAATGAAACTCCCACTTGCTAAACCCGATCCGGAATCAGATACAGTATGTAAACAGAACAGAATCTACACCATATTAATTGTAACTTAAAACACCACTCTCCTTTTCATTATGCGTCCGTGTTTCACTATCGCAAAATGCATCGTCAACATGTAGGTCAGAAAAATGTTACCATGTGTTCCAGAATAAACGCATGGAGCAAAGCTGTACACAATTCTGACCATAATTTCACCAACACAGACCCATAGCTGCTTTGATACGTAACTTTCTTAGGATGCTTACATACAGCTACTCTCATTAGATTATCACATCTCACAACGGCTAAAGCGCACTTCAATTTAAAAACAACTTCGAGCAGAATAGACATGAAGAACTAGGCTGTGTCCTTGTTCAAATTATTGTGGCATGTGGACCAAATGAGGACCATCGCTTTTCATTGACCGAGGTCGCTCTCGCCACAAAGACCTTACACAGAAGAATTAGCATACTTCACGGAGCAGTTAATATACGGAAGTCGATCAATGGACACAGATATGAGAGCACAGGTTGCGAGGGAGTACGAGACACACATAATTAACATAATATAAGGAATTCGGCAAATGTAGCAGACAACTTACATGTAGCTGATGCTTCAGCATGGCAATATCAAGGGATAGCAGGTTTAAAGGTATGTCACTTAGGAAGTATGCGCCCATTTTTACGTAAGTTGAAGGTTATATTATTGCTGCAATGGACGCTATAAAAATTCACGAAACTCACAGGTTGTGAGATGACTACTTTCTGTAATGACGCATTTCCTTTTACACGTCATAAGATCAATCCGAAAAATCTGTGAAGAGTCATAAATAACACTCCATGCACAATAGCAGGTAACTGACCACTAAGGACCAACAGTATATAAATCAAAGTACAATCATCAAAACATAACAAGGTTAAGGAAAGTACGCCATACACAGGTATCGAGCCAAATATCTTATGTATCAGACCATGCGAAACTGAAATATAACGCGTTGTGGAAGACAAATACAATACCGGGTAGCAGTGCTGTAGAGCATTATATGTACACTCCTGGAAATGGAAAAAAGAACACATTCACACCGGTGTGCCAGACCCACCATACTTGCTCCGGACACTGCGAGAGGGCTGTACAAGCAATGATCACACGCACGGCACAGCGGACACACCAGGAACCGCGGTGTTGGCCGTCGAATGGCGCTAGCTGCGCAGCATTTGTGCACCGCCGCCGTCAGTGTCAGCCAGTTTGCCGTGGCATACGGAGCTCCATCGCAGTCTTTAACACTGGTAGCATGCCGCGACAGCGTGGACGTGAACCGTATGTGCAGCTGACGGACTTTGAGCGAGGGCGTATAGTGGGCATGCGGGAGGCCGGGTGGACGTACCGCCGAATTGCTCAACACGTGGGGCATGAGGTCTCCACAGTACATCGATGTTGTCGCCAGTGGTCGGCGGAAGGTGCACGTGCCCGTCGACCTGGGACCGGACCGCAGCGACGCACGGATGCACGCCAAGACCGTAGGATCCTACGCAGTGCCGTAGGGGACCGCGCCGCCACTTCCCAGCAAATTAGGGACACTGTTGCTCCTGGGGTATCGGCGAGGACCATTCGCAACCGTCTCCATGAAGCTGGGCTACGGTCCCGCACACCGTTAGGCCGTCTTCCGCTCACGCCCCAACATCGTGCAGCCCGCCTCCACTGGTGTCGCGACAGGCGTGAATGAAGGGACGAATGGAGACGTGTCGTCTTCAGCGATGAGAGTCGCTTCTGCCTTGGTGCCAATGATGGTCGTATGCTTGTTTGGCGCCGTGCAGGTGAGCGCCACAATCAGGACTGCATACGACCGAGGCACACAGGGCCAACACCCGGCATCATGGTGTGGGGAGCGATCTCCTACACTGGCCGTACACCACTGGTGATCGTCGAGGGGACACTGAATAGTGCACGGTACATCCAAACCGTCATCGAACCCATCGTTCTACCATTCCTAGACCGGCAAGGGAACTTGCTGTTCCAACAGGACAATGCACGTCCGCATGTATCCCGTGCCACCCAACGTGCTCTAGAACGTGTAAGTCAACTACCCTGGCCAGCAAGATCTCCGGATCTGTCCCCCATTGAGCATGTTTGGGACTGGATGAAGCGTCGTCTCACGCGGTCTGCACGTCCAGCACGAACGCTGGTCCAACTGAGGCGCCAGGTGGAAATGGCATGGCAAGCCGTTCCACAGGACTACATCCAGCATCTCTACGATCGTCTCCATGGGAGAATAGCAGCCTGCATTGCTGCGAAAGGTGGATATACACTGTACTAGTGCCGACATTGTGCATGCTCTGTTGCCTGTGTCTATGTGCCTGTGGTTCTGTCAGTGTGATCATGTGATGTATCTGACCCCAGGAATGTGTCAATAAAGTTTCCCCTTCCTGGGACAATGAATTCACGGTGTTCTTATTTCAATTTCCAGGAGTGTATATCCAATCAAAGCCAATTAAATAACAAGTCTTATACACAACAACAAATGTAATGTTGCAGGGTAGGGGAGCATATAGGAGATGGGAAGTTAAAGGTGGGAGTAATCAATCTATAGGCCGGTACGATGAATTAGGTTTTTATTACAAGACACTGAAGAATAAAATGTATAAACATACATTGATCGCCTGTACATAAATGACGTGTAGGAAATGTATTTACATATTTTTCCTATACTTTTACTATGTAGGCTTCATAATCAACACTGGTCGTTAGTGTAAATCGACATCTTTCGATTATGAAAATTACAGCTTATAACAGCAATGAGGAATAGTGAACATACAATCGCACATAAGCCAAGATATCCTGGTGTATGAAGCGGAGGCTGTGGAGTGGACAAGAGGGGGGGGGGGGGATAACGCGATCTGTAGGAATGGAATTTGACAAATGACAGGTATAAATGAAACAAACATAGTAACAAATGTAGATAGAATTGAAGAAACATTACCAGAGTTTCGTGTACAGAAAGTAACCGCATGAAATGAAGACCATTGTGTTACTCGTAATTGCACAAGTTTCATAAGCAAAACTAGTCATTAACCTAACAACATTAAAGTGGAAGGAATTACTGCATACAATAACTGGAGCATAAAATACTCACACAGAGACAGTGCAATGTGGGTTGCTACATTGGTCGATAATAAATATCTGTTCGTGGGTGTCTAAACACGTAACAAGCAGAACAGTTTTATCCATTCAATACCATAGCAAAAGTTTTTAGCATTTTAAAGAAGAAGTACTCAGTTGAGACAGTCCAATAGTTACGTATTCATCACATCATCGAAGATATTATAGAACCACTGTCGTGTTAAGCCAGACCGTTCATTTAATAATTTTGTGGGCTTCGTAGATCGGCGCACACGAATTTCCCCCCAAATTACGGCCCTTAGGTTCTACCTTAAACTTTTTTAGATCTTTTGAGAGTTCATAAATTCCATGGTTCTCATTTTTAAGCCGCAATAGGAACGGACAGAGGCGTAACTGCCACTTCCTTGTTCAAGGCTCCATGTGATGATGGCAAAACCATAACCATAACCATCCAAATACATACGTCATTTACAAACTGCAAAAAAAATAAACTGCAGTAAAATAAATAGTCGATCGATTTGAATTATGTTTAAACTTTTGTATATTACACCCCTGTGACCGTCCTATAATCGTCGGACTCCAGAATTTAGACTGAGTTATTCTGTTCAGTTTTAGACATTCGATTCCTGATGGTAATTCATGCAACTGCGAGACAGACGTCATTTCGCAATTTATAGACCCGTGAATAATGCTTGCTTCTGTGGGTCAGGTTATTTGATTTGTTAGCTTTGATGCTGGGAATTCAATTTAGAAATTACGCCCGAATACTTTAATTAATTCAGCCTGGAGGGGATTAAACCAAACAGACTGGTGCACGAGAAAACTTCACTATACCAACATTCAGGGGTACAATGTTTTGGGAGGAAGAAATTACAGTATTTAAGGTTTTCTGTATCACGTCATGCAAATTGATGGCTCCATTCTCATTAATATTTTTTGTATCTTTGCTTCACCTTCATGTCTTCCCCACTCTATTGCTATTATTAAACGTAAGAAGACACAATTTGAAATCAGATTACTTACATTTTACTGATATGAAGTCATATCGTGGTGTCTCGGGAGTCAAACGGAGTGAGATGACGCAGTGGTTGGAACAGTGCACTCGCATTCCGGAGGACATTGGTTCAAATTCGCGTCTGACCATTCAGTAGGTTTCCGTGTTTTCCGTCAATCGCTCCACTGCCGATTTCTTCCCATATTCTTGAAATCTGCCTAATGACCTCCTTCACTCTTTTTTATGAATTTAGCACACTGACTTTCTCCGTGGTAAACAACCCGTAATTTAAACAGGAAATTTTTGCTGTCATTTGGTGATATAATTATGTTCGAAACTAGTTATGGATCAGTAAATTGTTCATCAGATGTAATTATGTCAGACAACAACTCTCCTGATACTCATATAACTGTAGGATTCGCCAAAGTTAATGAATAACGGAAGTTAAGGCCATGGCACATTGTCACAATACTCAATAATAATTTTGTAAGGAGAAATAGATGTTGAGTATTTGCTATCGTGTCGTCAGTTCTGTTTAGATCCACAATCTCATGTATACGGTTCACTCATGTCAGAATATATGCATGATATACTTTCTAATACGTCAGAAGAATTTCGTAGGGAACACACTGTAAATTTTCAGATAAAAGACTGAATCTGGTAATTACGTAGAAACACAACGAAAAATTTAAAAATAGGCAATTAAATTACACCCAGTGTTTCGTTACTATAGTTTATGCAACTAAAGAGAGTTAATCACATCGAAGTAGTTGTCAAAAAGAGTTCGTGACAAAGTATCCACAAACAACATTACTTTAAATGGGTGTAGTTAAGGCAAACATCATGTTTCTGTAATTAGGCTAAAATAATTACCACGACGCCCATCTCTCTCGGTGTCACGCACACCCACCCTAGCGTTCTCCCTCACTTCTAAGTAGTAACCAAAAAAAAAAAACTAAGCTCATAAAAGCTTATATCCTTTCACGGAAATTAACTTCTTGCCCTTCAAACAGGTAACAGAACAGACCCACTTTTTAAAAATGAAATTTATGCGTCACAGTTATCCACTGTTCACTTCTACAATTATTTGTTATATTTTATTTCAAGTCGCCATACATAGACAACTGTTTTTTATACAAACCGAAACATGTAAACTTGTTACAGCACTTGTGCGCCATCTTTAGTCGGCAGTCTTTACTCTGGTCTGTTAAATACAAACAAACAAACAAACAAATTCTGACGAAATTAGGCCTATAATACTTTTTGTCTGTTAGTGTCAATACATTAATTTTTGTATATTTTTCGATTTTGTAAGAGCCTCTGTTTATCACTGTATAATGGTAGCTTTTCATCGGCAACTAAAAGATATTACTGTAAATTTGGTTGGCGAGTCAGAAAACAACTTCATAAAAAAACTTTATTTCGTTCTGTCAACATATTTCATGATCGTGTTTTGCAATTACTTGAAGTTAGGTTCGAAATATCCGTTCTCACCTGCATTCTCTCCTGTTGTGGAAATCCTCACACAAAGACAATAAACATTTTGTGCAACTTCACTCGCAAATGACACTGATCCACTTAGCAAAATACAGTATTTATGCTGCTGCTGTGTGTCGAGTACCTGTTTATGTTCACTTAGTCTCAGAGTGGTGCCAGATTTGAACTATGTTCACCCTTCCTCACTTTCCAAGGGAGCACGCGAGCGCATGTGTCTGTGTTCATGTGTTAGTGTCGACTGTTTCGTACAGCTCTTTTAATATGTTAAATAGTGTGCCACTACACAGTGTAATGTAATTATCTATAAACCGCACAATATATAGGAAACCTCCATCCACAAACACTACCATTCACAATCAAATTACCCACCGACGCACTTAATCAAGCTTCATATCCATGCCACACAGATTAAGCAGAACTACAAACGGGAGTTAAACACAATAAATGGAGAATGGTTATGACACCAATACGGTAGAGAAATTATACCAAAAACACGTGACAATTGCCAGGGAATGAACTTGCCACATGTGCACAAGAACTTTGACAACAACACAGAGGAACTCAACTCACAGGCCATGACCACACACAGAAGACAATGCAGTAAGAACCCACACATTAAAGACAATGGTTTATACTCACCTACAACAATAAAGTAGTTAACTGAATACTTAGTATTTTAAAGGTAGACAGAAAATAAGATAGAAAAGCTGCGAACACAGGAAACTGTCACAGATAAATTCAGTAGACCTAGCATATCCGAACTTACATGCAACTCTTGTCAGTCATTGTGCGTAGGCCAAGCATACAGATACCTTGAAACAAAATTTTCAGAACGATTCAGAGGTCCAAAAAGGAACGCCTTACATAGCCAGTTTGCTGACGAGTTAACAGCCCACAAACAGGATTTAATTTAAACAGAAAATGCCGAAGACCAACCACAGCCGATACTATAAAATTACATTATAAGAAAGCTCCAACACACAGAAGGCGTGATCGGAAGGGAAACATATACGACTACACTTACACAAATTCATACATTAAAAGAGATATACAGATAAGACTCCCCCCCCCCCACACACACACACACACACACACACACAGAGAGAGAGAGAGAGAGAGGGGGGGGGGGAAATAGGGGAGAGAGAGAGAGAGAGAGAGAGGGAGGGAGGGAGGGAGGGAGGAGAGGAGGAGTGAGAGATTAAAAATAAATAACGTTAATATGCGGCCCTAAGCCGCTATGAGAACAGATATTTTCAAACAACATTAAATTAATCTCAGAACATAGTCGCGAAATATTTTAGCAAAATGAAATTTCGTTTATACATAGAGTGAGTTGATAAATCACGAGACGTACTCACAGTAACTATATTTAATTGCAGGTACCAAGTTACCAATATACGGAAATGTACAGGGGTAGTACAAAACCCAACAATGTCCAAAAGGTACTGACAAAACGGTTCTGTGTCTAATCTGGTTACAATAGCTACTACTTAAAATATGTGTACATCTTACAGAACTGAATACAGAGTGATCAGAGACGACGGCGCTAAAGATCTGAAACACGTTTATATGTTGTTGTTTGGGTAAAAAAACCGTTGTTTTCTTAACAATCTGATATGAAATACGTAATTTTATCCGTAAGCACGGCTACGGCAAGAGGTTCAACACCAAATGATAGATAATTTTTCTTCGTGCTGATTGGTAATTATTTCTAAGCTTTTTAATTATCTAGTTTAACATCAATATCTACGTATTACATGTCTATATTTCTGTAGAGGTTTTAATAAAGGGAGGCAACTACGACTGTTATTCATATTTTGAGGTGATCTCCGTAATATGAACTTTTCTACGCATAGAAAGAAGACGGAAAATTTCAGAGAAAACATATGAAGCAACCTTATTATTGACAGCCACCACCTACTAATTCAAGCATTATTCCTTTCTAAGTGGTGCGAGCCTCAGATTTCATTTACTGTCTTACCTTCCAAATGTTTATGGCCTTCCCCACTACGTACACATAAGATCGTCAATTTAATCAAGCCATGAGATTAACTTTTACGACGAGGCTATAATTGGTATATGTCTTCGTTTCACGTCTTCTTTCCATCTCTCTCTCTCTCTCTCTCTCTCTCTCTCTCTCTCTCTCTCTCTGTGTCCTCGTTAGATTTTTAAGTGATCCATTTCGACCATCTCTGTCCATAATAGGTGAACATCGCTCTTGACGGTACATGTTTTACATCATCAATAGTAACTGGTAATGGCGCCTTGCTACGTCGTAACAAATGACGTAGCTGAAGGCTATGCTAACTATCGTCTCGGCAAATGAGAGCGTAATTTCTCAGTGAACCATCGCTAGCAAAGTCGGCTGTACAACTGGGGCGAGTGCTAGGAAGTCTCTCTAGACCTGCCGGGTGGCGGCGCTCGGTCTGCAATCACTAATAGACGTATACTAACGGACCGCGGCCGATTTAAAGGCTACCACCAAGCAAGTGTGGTGTCTGGCGGTGACACCACACATGCCTTTGTCGGAAGAATGATTGATACACTTTTTGTCTTTCGGCCTTTTTTCGGTGCATGTGCTTTTCATCGGCCCCTCTTCTGTTCCTGAACTCGTTTCTGAAATACTTTCCAAACTATCTTTCATCTTGATAGAAAGTGTTTGCTCCTTTTTTTTTATCTTGTATTGGTTTTGTTAACACATATCGAAGTCGTTTTAAAAAGAGCCGGATTCTGTTAAATCTACCTTGATTGTAGTCTGGATTGATGTGTACATACAACACAGTCATTTATTGCAGCAATATCTGACACATTATAGAACAAACAAACAGGCCATTGTTTGGTACACCTTTTTCAGGAATAAGTGCTGGCGAATTTATCTGTTGTGTCAGCTCCTCCATTCGTTTTGTTGTGATTTATATTTAGTTCAGCCTACTTCGTTGCTCTTTTGAAGACAGGCTACAGTCACGGAGCATTATACAAAGTAATATAACTGTTTTATTTATTTATGCTTTTATTTATTTTTCTTTTTGCATGTACTCAACCAAGGTTGTGTCCCTCTAAACCAAAAGACGGTTGAACGTACTGGTCTACGATTGTTTGGCTGTATTTCCTTCGCACTCTCAGCTTTGGTCTTTCTGTGAGGTCCTATTAATGTCATATTTTTCTAGAGAAGTTCTTTGGCCAGTGTATAGTCCGTAAAGAAATTATCGGTGGTAATGTTTCGTCAAATTTTCTCAATAGTTTAAACTAGACTCAAAATATTATTTCTGCTGTCATTTGTTTCTCGTGGCTCACTTTCCAGCTTTCCTGTACACAGTTCTACTGCACAAACCTATGCTGCTTTTAAGTCAGATAACAACCATAGTTTTATTCAGTATTTCCCTCTGGGTTTTGAAGGGACATCATCTTCGAATGGAACCAACGGCTCATCCGCTGTGATATCTTCGTAAGGTACGAACATTTTTTGGAACTATTCCAGAAACATTTCAAAGAGAGCCATGATGGCAGACATTTAATCATAACGTAGCATAGCTAGTCAATCTTCTTAGTTGCCAAATCTGAAAAATCTGCCGATTGTATGGAAACGCTGAAGCGACATCGTTGCACAAAAAACTGTCTGACCATTCATCTTGTCCCATAACTCTTCTAGAGATTCTCCAGGAGATCTGTAGACACCAGGTAACATAAGCAGTCCCAAATAAATCTTCAGTTTTTGACTTGTAATAGGAGTGAAAGTCGCATCTTTGACTTGTGATACCCGTGTCATTTCTCTGTTGGTTTCACTCAAAATCACTATCAACAGTTCTTCAGCTATGAACAGTGAAATTGACGATACTCTCGTTTCGTCAATCCGTTGAAGAGCAAACGGCGTAGGTCCTGGGGCAAGACGCAGAATGTTTACAGCCCTAAAACGAAAGTGTAAAATAAAAAAAAACTAAACTAGAATTAAATACAAGGTTATTTAGCTCAAAAGACGAAAGTTTAAAATCGAGGAATGATCCTGTCTCTTTGTTTACTTGGATATTTATAATCAAAACCCTACACACTTAAGAATGATCACGAAAGCCATGTCATGTTACACACAGTAAATCTTCATAATTATGATCTAAGATGGCTCTACTAAATTGAAATAAATCTCCTCCATATCTGTAGCTTGAATCTATTACTTGTTCTTTTGTTTACATGTGTATCGAAAGAAAATTAGTTAGTTTTCCTTTCTGTCCTTGCCAGTCCACCAATTAAAGGCATTTTAAATGATTCATGGCTAATTATGGATGGAATATTTCCTTTACACATACTTTAACAATTTCGCAAGGTTTTCCAAGATTATGCATGTTTCTGATGATTTCTCTATTTTACCAGATGTCACAATCGTTTTCAGAGCTCTGCCAAAGATTTTAACATTACTATTAAGTATTCTATATCTTGTCCTTTCCTTGGTCACTTACGAAGTTACCATAACATATTCAGCACTACCCGTGTGGAAATCACAATATTCTCAAAGAAAATTTTCTCAGTGATCATTGGCGACGTTGATTTGTACCAAACGTTACAATTTCTTTTTTTCTGCTTTTTTTCTCTTCGTTCCAAATAGGCTATGATCACTGTTGTCACAATTTTTATATGTGTAAGCTCTACTTCACATAACAGAAGCAAAGAATAACTGACGTAATTAATACAGTTCAACTTCGCCATTTATGTCGCAGTTCTCCTCATTAAGAATGGTGTACATACTGGTAACAGTCTTATTCCATTAACTTGTAAGAAACGTATCTTTCCATTGTAAACGAATAAAATAAACTTAATAAGTAGAATACAAACCAGAAATGTTACTCTTAAAACGAGCTGTACTTACACAATAGAATATCGTCATTTTCCTGTTTTGCGTCTTTCCCTTAGTTGCTTTAAATCTGTGGAGGTATGTACCGTCTGTACAACTCATTCAAGGCAGTTTTTTTTAATTGCCATACGCATTTCGTATCAGAGAAAGCTATCACAGAAGTCTCAGAAACAACATCAGTACAAAAATAGATGACCACGACATAGAAAACCCGATTGTAGAAACAGAAAACATCCTGACGGAGGATGACCAAAAAATAATAATAGCATAAATACTGATCTAACACGAGAACTAGTGAAGAAACAAATAAATAAAATAATCACCATATCAAAGCAACAGCTGAACAGTAATCAGTGTGTAAAACACACCACTAACAATAAAAAGCAGAACTACAAGGTAACATCATCATACAACTGTTGGGGTGATGTGTTACAATGCAGCATCACCGGTCTATGAAGGCTATAGTATCACTTCATAACCTGTATTCTTGCTTTCGCCTGCGAGAGCGCAGCATTGTAAATAATATCTTTGGCTTGTTAGCATTCCGTGATTTTTAACACACTTGCGTATTCAGTGACTTTACTAATTTATTTTTCTGAGAGTATACTTGACTAGAGAGGGAAGTATTCCAAAAGCAGGTGTACTTCTATTGTTAAAAAGGAAACGACAGTCGCCATTGTTGCGAGATATAAAAAAATATTAATTTTTGTCAGTATACGCTCTTGTAAGAAGTATTTCGTAATAGTTGAGCATTGAGAACAACGTTTCATGAAAGAATTACTGTTATCTTAAAAGTTAAAAATTTTTTTCCCATTTTTGAAGTGGATATTTTGCTCATCTCTCCTCGCCTAGTAAGTACAAAGTGGAGGCTAGCAGAAGACAGGGTTTTGAATGCTAGGTAGTACTTTGCGATCCCGGTTTTATATCACGGTCTTTTGGAATGAACAGATTCTCTTTTGTGAAAAGCGAAAATCTGTGGAACTTACCCTACCGACACAGACTATCATAGTTGTTAAGAATTGTATCCGTCTGACTTTCTCTTCAATAACAGCCTCAAGAATTTTTCAGGTCTCCATTAAGACGCAGATCTTGAAAAAATCGTTCTTACGCTGACTGCTAAGAAGAACTTCAACTTTGAGTTCCCTCGATTGCACGCCGGAGACATCAGGCATTACTGCAAAATTTATAATTTACTCTTTTTCAGGCAAGAAGACAGTAATTAAGATCCATAGCATTAAATATTTTATTTTTGATGAAAAGGTCAATATCCAGTTTGAAATTCGAAAGTAACACCAAAGGACAGATTTTTTAAATCATTTAATACTAGGAAGGAAAGAGGACCTGGTAAGAGTAGGGAATAGTAATTACAATTAATTTTGCAACGGGAAGTTTCGAGGCTGCCTAGCTGTTTGTTCTTTTTGCTATTATCAGAAGTACTAAATAATTTTTCTAGATGCCAAGGGAATGACATTAGAAAGATTGGCTACCAACTTATCAGGACCTCTTTGATAGGCCGAGAAAGATAAAATGAATGTATCTAAATGTATTTATGTGATCTGTAGCTAACATTTTGTCTATTTCTTCTGTTGTATGTACATCTATGGACGAGTTGTTCGACCAAATGTATGCAGAGAGGCCAATCTATGTGCTGACTGATCGCATTAATGAGAACTGAAGTCAACTCTACAGAATACAGGCAAGCAACTGCAAGCATTTCGGCTCTGTGACACTCAATATTCTTACTGTAGTCTCTTCCTTACACCATTAGTAATAGATGTGTTTTTAGCATGTTTGTACTCTTGTCTATGGCCTAGTATTAAGTGTGATATGATATGTTCTTGTACTGTGAATATTTTAATGGTTATTACACGTGGTATGGTTCAAATGACTCTGAGCATATGGGACTTAACATCTATGGTCATCAGTCCCCTAGAACTTAGAACTACTTAAACTTAACTAACCTAAGGACAGCACACAACACCCAGCCATCACGAGGCAGAGAAAATCCCTGACCCCGCCGGGAATCGAACCCGGGAACCCGGGCGTGGGAAGCGAGAACGCTACCGCACGACCTCGAGATGCGGGCACGTAGTATGTTTAAGATGGAATCTGATAGAGTAACCACCGACAGTGTCCAAACAATAGAGGAAGTGGTATCAGATGAAGTATTAGCTACAGTTCCCACCATTTCTGCTAATTCTGTGGGAGTAAGTTTACAAGAATTAATGGTTAGCACATCCCAAAGGATCCAACAGTCAAGTTTAACCCTACGAAAACCCCGCCATCAAACGTATATGCTCAAATGCGGACGGAGGTGGAGTTGCTTATAACCAGGCAATTTCAGATATTTGTGCCAGAGAAGAAAACAGTAAACCCAATTGTCTTTATTCGTGCATTCCGTGGTGTACTTCCAAGAGCGTGGTCGGATTCACAAAAGATAAGTTTCGTGGCAAGGGCACGTACAAGGAGAAGCAAGCCTGTTGTGTACCGATGTCATGGAAACGTGCAAAACTTACGAAGAATTTGAAAACACATTCCTCAACAGATATTGGTCGAAAGGTATCCAAAAACGCTTAAAGAAAGAAGTATACAATCCGGAGCCTTTCTACATCAAAAATGGAAATCTGAGATAGTATTTTTAGTAGTACCTCAATAAATCCAATTACTGGGATGAATTTTTGAATGAAAAGGGCATTCTGGGAATCATAAAAGCGAACTTACCCGTAGAGATCAGGGAGAAACTGATGTATGCACCCGACGACAGCGTGCGCGAAATTCAAAGAGTGCAACGTCGCATGGCAGTAATAGGAATTTCCATTATTTGAACGGGCAAAATGGCTACCACAACAAACATAATAACATCGCAGGTGGGCAGGCGCACAGCATTAACATGCAACAACTGAATCACGTTCAGCGATGCAATCCCAAGTCGCCCAATTTCTAGCCACGTTGGAATAGAAATCGTTGCAACGATAGAAGATTTAACACGATCTCTAACAATAGTAACCCAAACCATGATCCAACTCAAGCATCATGGAATCACAATAAACCGTCCAAACCACAAAACCAGTAAAATCATTCAAGTAATGACTGGTGTAATAATCTACCAGTAATTACAGAAATCGTCGATGAAACACCGGAAACATCGCCTAAGTTAATCTAATCCCGACCGGATCGTGGGTGTTGAGAGGGGCTCTGGAAGCAATTTCAACATGTTTCGCTGTAATGGTAGAGAAAACTTGCTTCAGGAATTAACTGTGGATATATACATCTGGCCATTAAAATTGTACACCAAGAAGAAATGCAGGTGATAAACGAGTATTCATTGGACAAATGTATTCTACTAGAACTGACATGTGATTACATTTTCACGCAATTTGGGTCCATAGATCCTGAGAAACCAGTACCCAGAACAACCACCTCTGGCCGTAATAACGGCCTTCATAGGCCTGGGCACTGAGGCAAACAGAGCTTGGATGGCGTGCCCACGTAGCTTTAATACGATACCACAGTTCATCAGGAGTAGTGACTGGCGTATTGTGACGAGCCACCAGTGACCGGATGTTTTCAGTTGGTGAGAGGTCTGGAGAATGTGCTGGCCACGGCAGCAGTCTAACGCTTTCTGTATCCAGAAAGGCCCATACAGGACTTGCAAAATGCGGTCGTGCCTTATCCTGCTGAAATGTATGGTTTCGCAGGGATCGAATGAAGGGTAGAGCCACGGGTCGTAACACATCTGAAATGTAACGTCCATTGTTCAAAGTGCCATCAATGCGAACAAGAGGTGACCGAGACGTGTAACCAATGGCACCCCATACTATCACGCCGGGTTATACGCCAGTATGACGATGACGAATACACGCTTCCCATGTCGCCAAACACGGATGCGACCATCATGATGCTGTAAACAGAGCATCCAAAAAAATGACGTTTTGCCATTCGTGTACCCAGGTTCGTCGTTGAGTACACCATCGCAGGCGTTCCTGTCTGTGATGCAGCGTCAAGGGTAACCGCAGCCATGGTCTCCGAGTTGATAATCCAAGCTGCTGCAAACGTCGTCGAACTGTTTGTGCAGATGGTTGTTGTCTTGCAAACGTCCCCATCTGTTGACTCAGGGATCGAGACGTGGTTGCACGATCCGTTACAGCCATGCGGTTAAGAGGCCTGTCATCTCGACTGCTAATGATACGAGGCAGTTGGGATCCAGCACGACGTTTCGTATTACCCTCCTGAACCCGCCGATTCTGTATTCTGCTAACAGTCATTGGATCTAGACAAACGCGAGAAGCAATGTCGCGATACGATAAACCGCAATCGTGATAGGGTACATTCCGGCGTTTATCAAAGTCGCAAACGTGATGATACGCATTTCTCCTCCTTACACGAGGCATCACAACAACGTTTCACCATGAAACGCCGGCCAACTGCTGTTTTTGTATGAGAAATCGGTTGGAAACTTTCTTCATATCTGCACGTTGTAGGTGTCTCCACCGGCGCCAACCTTGTGCGGATGCTCTGAAAAGCTAATCATTTGCATATTACAGCATCTTCTTGCTATCGGTTAAATTTAGCGGCTGTAGCACGTCATCTTCGTGGTGTAGCAATTTTAATGGCCAGTAGTGTAAGTACATGGGTTTCGCACGATTTAACAGTTCCGATTCCGGCAATTTTAGCAGAAGATCATGGCAAGGTCATCAAGGTAATTCATGACACTGGAGAATATGAAAACGCAATATCTGGTACGCTCTATGATGAGATCTCGGGATACCAGAAGCTGCATACATTCCCGATCACTAATTGTCAAGTTGTGGGTGCGTTAGGCACCAAGGGACTTAATATTAAGATATAGGCTCTCACTGAGTTAAGGATAGGAAATGCAGCCATACAGTGGGCGTTCCTAGTTCCAAATCGGTTGATTGAGGACTATATTCTTGGATCCGATGTAATCCGGGAGTGTGACACAAATTTGACTTCACCGTGGGATGTGCCTCATTTGTGAGTAATGGAGGTATAGTAGTTGTAGATTTGGTCAGGGAGCAATGCAGCCACGGCAGATACTTTAGCGGGTCTACCATAAAACTTATATGTTACTTTAAGAACCACAGAAGAGTTTCAGATGATCATTGTCGTAAAATTTTTACCTTGACCAATGAAATAGTAAGGAAAACTGCCGAATCAACATGCTTAGATAAATGTCAAAGGAATCAACGATAGGATTTGTTATCCAAGAAGGTGCAAGTTTTTTATGAGCAGGCTGGTGTAGTCAGTGGCTACGAATACAAGCTTGAGGTGTATCTACACACTATACAGGGTGTTACAAAAAGGTACGGCCAAACTTTCAGGAAACATTCCTCACACACAAAAAAAGAAAATATGTTATGTGGACATGTGTCCGGAAACGCTTACTTTCCATGTTAGGGCTCATTTTATTACTTCTCTTCAAATCACATTAATCATGGAATGGAAACACACAACAATAGAATGTACCAGCGTGACTTCAAACACTTTGTTACAGGAAATGTTCAAAATGTCCTCCGTTAGCGAGGATACATGCATCCACCCTCCGTCGCATGGAATCCCTGATGCGCTGATGCAGCCCTGGAGAATGGCGTATTGCATCACAGCCGTCCGCAATACGAGCACGAAGAGTCTCTACATTTGGTACCGGGGTTGCGTAGACAAGAGCTTTCAAATGCCGCCATAAATATCCACATAATTTCTTTTCTTTATTTGTGTGTGAGGAATGTTTCCTGAAAGTTTGGGCATACCTTTTTGTAACACCATGTATATTGTTACAGTTTTTATCCTGTACCACGGAAGTTTAAATAGCCTATAGACAAAGAAGTTCAACGGATGCTAAAATGGAATCTTATAGAACCATCTACTAGTCCGTACTGCAGTCCTCTATTTTTCGTTCCTAAACCTGGTGGCAACGTACGCCTTGTACTAGATGCATGACAAGTCAACAAAATCCGGTTAGGATCCATCGGGGAAACACTGACGAACTCATTGAGAAGTTTAAGGGGAAAAAATTCTTCACCACGCTAAATCCCCGAATGTCTTATTGGCAGATCAAACTAAATCCGGATTCCAGACGATATATAGCATTCGTGTATGCTGGACGAAGCTACCAATTCAAAGTTATACGCTTGGGACTGAATGTCGGCTCCGGATTATTTATTCAAGCATTAGGTAATTTATTAGGCTCTGGACTGAGAAGTCAGCTGAAATTGTTTGTTGATGATATTTAAATTGCTACATAGTCATGGGAAGACCATGTTATTCAGAGTCCTTACAACTTTTGAAAGCTAAGGAATCACTGCTAAACTAAAAAATCTCACTTCTCACTCGACCTGATGAAGTTTCTTGGACACAAGATAGACGATAAAGGAATATTACCCGTCGCAGCTAAGATTAGTGCAACAAAGAATTATCCTGCTCCATGCGATAAGAAACAGTTTTAATCTGATCTCGGCCCGACGTCATTCTTTCGCCGTTTCATTGATGAACAGTCCATGAATCCCGAGGTGTTGCATCACTTATTGAAGAAGAATGTACAGGGGTGGTGGACGCGAGAACGTCAAACTGCTTTTCAGAATATCAAGAATGCTATTGTAAATGCAAGACTACTGCATCACCCTGATATGGACCTTGAATTTCGATTGATGTCTGACTCGTCAACCATTGGACTGGGAGCGTGCTTGTTACAGATCAAGAACATTGATGGACAACCAACCTTTTGTCCCATAGCGTTTGCAAGTAGAGTTTTATCGTGTTGCGAAGATCGTACACTACAACGGAATTAGAAGCACTAGCGGTGGTGTGGGCATTCCGTAAATTCCATTACTATCTGTACGGAGCGGGAACGACTGTTTACCGCGACCACCAAGCGTTGTCTATTCCTCAACAATGCAAGTTACTTCATGCAAGATTCTCTCGATGGACCTTAGCTCCTTAAGAATATAACTTCAAGGTAGTATACGTTCATGAAAAGCACAACCAAATTGCGGATGCTTTGTCACGTCCTACTGATGGCATGAAATCCGATACTGGAACTGCGAATGAAGAACTGGAGCATAAGATACTACTGATGTTGGATGTTGAGAACAGGAGATACTATCCAGACCTCTGCAAGAATGTGTCTACATTACAGCAGAAGTACGCACGCTGTTCGTAGAGTCGAAAGAAGTTAAGTCAGACACAGCAGTGCAGTCTGAAAAAAATTTATCAAGTTGTTAACAATATTTTGTTTTTCCGTGGAAATGCAACCTATGATTGTCGGTGCGTATGCATCCCTGAAGAATATATTGGCAGATTAATTCTCTACTTGCATTCAACATGGAGACATTTCAAGAGTTTCAAAATGTGTTAAGAAGTTACGAAAGTATTGTTACTTTCCCAATGTACAACGAAAAGTCCAAGGAGTTTTAAGGAAATGTAAAGTTTGCCAACTAGCCAAACCAACCAATAGAAGAAGCGACTGTGTGATGTATTCCATTGTACCGGAGGAGCCTTTGGCTTTAACATAACTTGATATCAGTGGACGTGTACCATGATCAAGAAGTGGTTGGAGGTACATCATTGTATTTCTTGATACATTCATGAAATATGTAAAGTTATAACCAGGGGAATATGAGCAGCTATGAAGACTATCATCAAGAAACTATTTCAGACGTATGTTCCACTCGTCGGAAAAACCTAAGGCTATTTAATCAGATAATTCTATTGTGTTTACGAGTCATGTATGGAGGAATGCTCTGAGGGAAGCGAACATTAAGCATATCACAACACTGTGTTACCATCCTCAGGCCTGCCCCATAGAAAGAGTGTTTCGAGGACGAACAGGTTCATGCGTAAATATTGTGACATAAAACAAACGAAGTCGACAAACTTCTTCGGGGATTTTGAAGAAATCGTGAACAGCCTACAGCACAAAACCACAGGTTACACGCCAGAGGAGCTAATGTTTAAAGAAACAAAAGGTAATGAATCGATCAAGACTTTACCAAGATAAACCTCGAAAGGAAGTTGCGTAGGAAAGAAAGATAAGATCAACCTACCTGAATATGAAGCAGAAAGCCATAAGGAGGAAGACTGATCATGACTGAAAGCTGAAGAAGAGACAACCATATGCTGAAGGTGAGTTGGTATTGCTGAAATTACATGTTCAACCTTCAGTCTGGGCGAAAAAGAACAGCAAATTGCAAATTATGTCTTAAGGCTTATATATGACTGTAAATATACCACATAAAGGGCGTATGTGTTAGCATGTCATGCTGCGATTAAAAGAGGTTTACCCACATCAGAATGTGAAACCATTACACAAATGACTGTTATAGACAGTGAAAATGTTGTGTTTATTATGTACAGTCGTACTCAAATATATACGAACGACCTGAATTGCATTTCGCCTGATTCGCATGCAACCGGCATAACGCGGCTATCTAGCAGGTCCTCTAATCGCTCGTTGGTACAGTCGTTTGACTATTGAAAATGGTTCCAAAAAGTCACCACTAGAAAACACTGCTCTGTATCACAGTAACTCAAGATGTAAAGTAATACCACGATGCTACAAATATCAGGGAACACCTCATCACAGATAAGACTGTCCTTAAGGTTTGTAAGCTCACATTTATTACAATAAATGACATACCTGAAATGTTACCACTCTCATTATTACGTCAGATAGGTAATGCACGTAGTACGTTCGTCGTATTCATGGTTTC
Source organism: Schistocerca cancellata (assembly GCF_023864275.1). Lineage (NCBI taxonomy): Eukaryota > Metazoa > Arthropoda > Insecta > Orthoptera > Acrididae > Schistocerca > Schistocerca cancellata. Next base: position 336,754,148 of record NC_064632.1, read on the forward strand.
CTCTTCAAAGTAACATACAGTACTTATTATTAAACACAAAATGACATTAAAAATTTAAGTTATCCACGAGCAGCTAATATGACGAAGAGTTCAGTGCTCACAGGGAATAGAGCCCCACACATATCGTTGTTGACTACACACAAAGAGACGTCAGCTACCGAAGTTTTCTCCACCAGCAGCTCGGAATAACATCTTGAACTTACAGTGATCTCGCAAATAGTTCTGTGTCCCAATGGGAGTCAAAAACGTCAGATATCGTTAGCGTTGACAGCGAATGAAAATACATTAAACTTCAAAATTATTATCCACCAGCAGATAGGTGTTCTCATGCTAGAGCTTGATAAAACATAATGAAATCTTTAGTGCCGGGCCAGGATTCGAACACATTCACACGTAATATGTGGCGATGTTGAGGAATCTGCGGTTTTGAACAAACAACAAATTGTAGCCGAGCTGTATTGTCACGAAGGGATCAAATTCCGCATTAAGGGCGGTCTGAGTTGCTTTCTCAGTTCAGAACCAATTTTATCGACATACAGAAGCTCAGATAAAAGATGGAATAAGTGTCCTGTGACCCTACATAGCGTTTGTTTCGTCACTAGAAATAAATAACTAGTATAAGAAAGGTTACTGGTGATAGAGTTTCTACATGTCGCCACTCCAGACTTTATTGTGGTTCAACCTAACGTCTACTTGGCAGCGAAGGAATATCATCTTTAATGTGAATTTCAGACAACACTGCCATTATATCTTCTTCATTTGGTGTAGCCAGAAGAGAATGGAAACTTTCTCTCCCTATCGACAATCATTAACAGAAATGGGAATCGAACCCAGACCAGAGGCATAAGAACCTATCATCGGTCCAACAGACCACCAAATCCTCATTTACGTGATTCATTTTTCTACCATAACACCGTCGCGCCACACTGGATGAAAATTCTGACACATAGGCGCCCTGTAGTAAATTGCAGCATGCTCAGTAAATTCATTTACTTGGTTGACCGAATCACCATGAACTAGCTGCCTCGGCTACCCAGTGCATACATTCGACTCTATTTTGTAATCACCGAAATAAAATCACGTAACTGCCACCTACACAGAACTGCCAACAGTGTAGGATGTAGAAATTTAAATAGAAAGTGTTCCTTTCCACTTGAGCTATTCTATTGCGCTATCTGTTTGTAGAAAACGTCGTGCAGCGCAAAAGAAAAGCTGTAACTGTTTCCCTCAAAAGTCTAGACCCGGCCATTTTCATTATCTCGCAGCGCTGTGGTATGCAGAAGTTCTGGAGGAATTGCTGTTCAGCTCTAGAGCTCTTGTAGGTATCTGTCAGCTAGTAGCGTAATGGTAAGTGTCGTGCACCATAGATAAGATGTCGCCACTTCGATCACATTTACTGCTAATTTTTTTTAAAACGCAATTTTGCTGTCTGCTGAAGTTACCAGTCTAATGGAACTTTGAACATAATTATCTTCACTTCTCAACCCAAAATAGTCGCATGTGGAGAAAGGGATAACTTCTGTGAGATTTGGTTCTTTTCAGGTTTAATAGCCAGCCAGGCAGCAGATACATCTCGAAGCTTTTGTTTTATGTATGGGGAGAGCGCATCGTACCCAAATACGTCACAAAACTATTTTCTACATTAGCTGTCGTGTGGTAGTGGCATTTTATTCTTCTTTAAATATTGTTTGACAGATTTAACTCTGAACAAGTTTTCAACATGCATGTAAACAATAAACTGCATGTGCATTGTCAGACTGTTATAGATAACATCAGAGAATTCGCATATATCGTTGATCATTAATTTCGCTCTCATGTTTACTGTTGTTTCAACAACACTAAAGGAAAACTTACGAAAATTGTGCACTGTGTTATAAGAAATGAAATAAAACTACCCACGATAACCTTATGACGAAACTCTGTTTTAATAAAACTGAGTATCTGTACACAAGCGTGCCTCTATCGACACGAATTAGTAAAATACTACTCACTTACATTTTGATTGGGTCTGTGTTTAATCGGTGTGCTGTGTCATACACAAGAGATATGCAAATGTGGCATTTCATAAATACAGTTATGTATTTCTAGAAACTCAAAATTTGCTTGTCTGCAGCGGAAAGAGGCGTTACCTGATGTGCAGCATTGTAAGTTTTTCACCATTGCACTATGAGCCGAAAGTATTTTCTTGCAATCTCCATATTGATGTTTGATATGACTGCCTGTAGCTCTTTCACAGAAGGGATAAAAACGTTGCAGTCAGCGCGACTGGAACTGCGAACCATAAAAGGAGCTTTTTCACGTTACCACAGAGCTGGCGAAGAGGTGTGTGTCTTAGCTTCCTTTTACGAGGCCAATAGAGGCTAGAACTCATAAACCGATATATAAAGGACGAGATTAGTTGCGATTTCCACCTGCAACGATTTTCCTGGGGTAAAAATCGTAATTTTACAATCTTTTGTTACACCTCATGCGATAATAAGTCAGATTATTCAATGGAAATTACAAGTAAAATTAAGTCAACTTTGAGGCTTAATTCCGTGCACACCAGGAAGTAACTCGTCGATCACAGAGTTGCCAAACATACGTTGCCTTGTTGCCAAATCTCAGTTACAGTACCAGCAGGAAGAAGACGAACCGATGTGATCCTACAGCGGGCTGGGAAGTGAACATAGCTGGTGTCTCCAAGTCGCAGCTGCTACGGCTGGAATACGTAATGCGTCTGATTCGCATTTCTGTAACTAGGTTTAGGGACTGGAGCGTGGTTACTAATAATACTCAGAATTGACTGCAAACAAAGCATCATAAATCAGTAACTCTCATAGTTGTTTTTATATTTCTTTCGTTAGTGTACTCAAAACTAAGGAACTCATTCACAGGCGTTTTCGTGCCTCGCCGATAGTCGAGCACAACAAACAAATAAAAAAAAGAATGTGTGTGTGTGTGTGGGGTTTTTTTTTTTTTTGTTATAGGGCGCAAAACTGGTATGGTCATTAGCGCTCGGTCAGTGATTTAGGAAACATTAAAAACCGAAAATGGAAACCAGCAGCAATGGGAACGAAACTCAAAAAATTGGAGAACAAAAAGCAGATGGAAAGCTTAAGAAAACCACTACAGAAAGGGCTTAGTTGTCCCCAAAAAGAGCTTCAAATGACTGACGTCATCTCACTGGCACTAATAGACACAAGAACACGATCGGCTGAACGCGTGTTATCTGCTAAAATGGACGATATTTCAGGCGACAGCTGTAGACGGGTGCGTAACGGAGTAAAATATGGGCACACAATTAAAAGGTGTCTTACCGTCCACAGCTGAGAGCAGTGGGGACAGAGTGGGGGAGGATCGGCGCTTAAAAGATGTCGATGGCTAAAAAGACAGTGCCCTATCCGGAGTCTAGTTAAAATTACCTCCTCCCGACGATGCGTTCGGGAGGAAGAGGTCCAAGCACAAGGAAGAGCTTTCACGTCCCGCAATTTATTATGGGGAAGTGTCGACCAATGTGCGTGCCATAAGAGAACGACACGACGACATAAAACACTCGGTAGATCGGCGAAGGGAATCGTGCGAATAGCTGGCCGAAGAAGAGAGACTGCAGCCTTGGCCGCAATATCAGCCGCCTCATTCCTACAGATACCAACGTGTCCCGGGAGCCAGAGGAACGCCACCTAGACGCCCCCCAGGTGGAGCAAGCGAAGACAGTCCTGAATCCGGTGGACCAGAGGGTGCTCAGGGTAAAGAGCTTGGAGACTGAGGAGAGAGCTGAGAGAATCTGAGCAGATAACATACTGTATCCGCTGATGGCGGCGGATGTAGTGGACAGCCGGGAGAACAGCGTAAAGCTCCGCAGTATAAACCGAACACTGGGCGGGAAGCCGAAATTGATTGGGGGTGTCGCCAACAATATAGGCACTCCCTACACCTAACGATGTTTTCGAGCCATCAGTGTAAATAAATGTGGCTTCCTTCATTTGTGCACATAGAGCAGCAAATGCCCGACGATAAGCAAGTGAAGGGGTAACATCCTTGGGAAATTGACGAAGCTCACGGAGCAGGCAGATCCGGGGACGGAGCCAAGGCGGTGCTGTACCCCAAGTTGTCAAGAAGGTTTTAGGAAAGCGGAAGGAAAGAGAATGGAGCAGTTGACGGAAGCGGACTCCCGGTGGTAGTAGGGAGGAGGGGCGGCCTGCATACCTTACATCAAAGGAGGCGTCGAAAAAAATCTCATGGCCTGGATTAGCAGGAATGGAAGACAGATGGCTAGCATAACGACTCAGAAGGATTGCTCGCCGATTGGACAGCGGAGGTTCAGCAGTCTCAGCATAAAGGCTTTCCACAGGGCTGGTGTAAAAAGCTCCAGACACTAAACGTAATCCACGGTGGTGGATAGAGTCGAGACGACGAAGAATAGACGGCCGAGCAGAGGAGTAAACTATGCTTCCATAGTCCAATTTCGAGCGCACTAAGGCACGATAGAGGCGGAGAAGGACCACTCGGTCCGCTCCCCAGGAGGTACCATTCAGGACACGGAGGGTGTTGAGCGATCGCAGACAGTGAGCCGAAAGATAGGAAACGTGGGAGGACCAGCACAGTTTTCTGTCAAACATAAGACCCAAGAATTTAGCGACGTCCGAAAACGGAAGGTTGACAGGTCCTAGATGTAAGGAGGGTGGAAGAAACTCCTTACGTCGCCAAAAATTAACACAAACGGTCTTACTGGGAGAAAAACGGAAGCCGGTTTCGATGCTCCAAGAGTGGAGGCGATCAAGACATCCTTGAAGACGTCGTTCAAGAAGGCTGGTCCGTTGAGAGCTTTAATAGATCGCAAAATCGTCCACAAAGAGAGAGCCCGAGACATCAGGAAGGAGACAATCCATAATTGGATTTATGGCAATGGCAAACAGTACAACACTTAGCACGGAGCCCCGGGGTACCCCGTTTTCTTGGGAGAAAGTGCGGGAGCGAGTAGTGTTCACCCGCACTCTAAATGTGCGCTCTGCCATAAATTCGCGAAGAAAAAGGGGCAGCCGACCTCGAAAGCCCCAAGAGAACAGTGTGCGGAGGATGCCTGTCCTGCAACAGGTGTCGTATGCCCTCTCCAGATCAAAAAATATTGCTACTGTTTGGCGTTTCCGGAGAAAATTGTTCATGATATAATTGGAGAGAGCAACAAGATGGTCAACTGCAGAACGATGCTTTCGGGATCCGCATTGGGCAGGTGTTAAAAGACTGCGGGACTCCAGCCACCAAGGTAAACGGCAATTCACCATACGCTCCAAAACCTTACATACACTACTCGTGAGAGAAATGGGGCGATAGCTAGAGGGGAGATGTTTGTCCTTTCCAGGTTTCGGAACAGGAACGACGATAGCTTCCCGCCATCGTCTGGGAAAAGTACTGTCGATCCAAAGTCGATTATAAAGGCGAAGGAGGTAACGCAGACTATGGGTTGATAAATGCAGCAACATTTGGACGTGGATACCATCCGGTCCTGGGGCGGAGGAGCGAGAAGAAGAGAGTGAATGTTGGAGTTCCCGCATGGAGAAAACAGTATTGTAGCTTTCGCGATTTGGAGAGGAGAAAGCAAGAGGTCGCACTTCCGCTGCACGTTTCTCCGGGAGAAACGCTGGCGGGTAATTTGAAGAGCTCGAAATCTCAGCAAAGTGCTGACCCAATGAGTTAGAAATTCCGACGGGGTCCACTAATGTATCATGCACGACAGTGAGCCCAGAGACCGGGGAGAAACTAGGCGCGCCTGATAACCGTCGAAGCTGACTCCAAACTTCCGAGGAGGGAGTAAAGGTGTTAAATGAGCTAGTAAAGAATTTCCAGCTTGCCTTCTAGCTATCGCGGATGACGCGACGGCATCGCGCACGGAACTGCTTATAGCGGATACAGTTGGCCAAAGTAGGATGGTGGCGGAAAACGCGAAGAGCACGTCGCCGCTCACGTATTGCGTCACAGCACGCCTAGTTCCACCAAGGAACTGAGGGGCGCAGGGGCAATTCGGAGGTGCGTGGTATTGAACGTTCCGCAGCTGTAAGAATAACGTCGGTAATATGTGTGACCTCATCGTCGACGCTGGGAAAGTGACGGTCATCGAATGTCGCTAGAGACGAAAAAAGTGTCCAATCGGCTTGGGCAAACTTTCAGCATCGCGAGCGCAGATATGGCAGTTGAGGCTGCAGTCTAAGGACACATGGAAAGTGGTCACTCGAGTGTGTATCATCAAGGGCGAACCATTCGAAGCGCCGAACTAGCGGAACAGTACCGACCGCAAGGTCCAAATAAGAGAAATTTGTCGTGGAGGCAGACAAAAATGTAGGGATCCCAGTGTTGAGGCAAACTAGATCCGCTTGGTGGAAGACGTCTAGCAATAGTGAGCCACGTGGACGAGGATGTGGAGATCCCCAAAGCGGGTGGTGGGCATTGAAGTCCCCAACCAGCAAATAGGGGGGTGGAAGCTGACCAAGATCAGCTCGTGCCATTGGTGTGGACGATGGAATCTATACAGTACAAAGAGAAAAGGTATATCCAGAAAGGGAAAGACGGACAGCGACAGCTTGGAAGGAAGTGTTTAAGTGGATTGGGTGATAATGGAGAGTATCATGGAGAAGAATCATGAGTCCTCCATGGGCTGGAGTGCTTTCAACAGGAGATCAAATCGGACGGACTGAAAATGGGGGAGAACAAAGTGGTCATGGGATCGCAGCTTTGTTTCCTGAAGACAGAAGGTGACCGGCGAGTAGGATCGTAAGAGGATCGACAATTAATCCCGATTGGCTCGAATGCCCCGGATATTCCAGTGGATAATGGACATAGGGTGAACAGAAAATGGAGGAATGTGAACAAGGTTGCCGTCAACTTAATGACTGCTCAGAGCTTGCGACCGACAGCATGGAATAGCATTCAGCCGAAGGCAGAAGATCCTGATCCATAGGTTGTTCAGGAGCAGCTCCTGCCACCAGCGATCGGCCGGTTGATCGGCCGCCAGCAGTGCGCCTCGGCGACACAGAAGATGGCCGAGGGCGATTTCCGCCAGGTGGTGCTGTAGATGGCACACGCCTTGGCGGAGAAGGAGATGAAATGGGTTTCTTAGTAGCCTTCTTGGAAATATGATGTTTAGATGAAGGAGGAACCGATGGTTGTGAAGTTGGGGTACATAAAAAATCTTCACGAGTATGCTCTTTTTTCGAAGTCTTGGTGTCTGACTTTTGGGCTCGAGATTTAGCAGAACCTGATGAAGGGTGAGCCATAGAGTGGGCAGGCGAAGGTGGTGAGGTAGAACGGGCGATCTTTGCGCTGGCCGATCTGACGACCGTGGCACTAAAGGTGAGGTCGCACGTCTGTGTGGCCGCCTCCTTTGTTGGCCGAGGAGAAGCAAGGACAGTGCTGTATTTTCCTGTCTGAGGCACGGTGGGCTGTCGACTGGCGAATAATTTTCGAGCAGCAAAGGTCGACACCTTTTCCTTCTCTCTGATTTCCTGGATGAGCTTTTCGTCTTTAAAAACGGGACAATCTCGAGAGGAAGCAGCGTGGTCACCCATACAGTTGATGCAGCGAGGGTATGGAGGTGGACAAGCACCCTCATGGGCATCCTTGCCACACGTAACATATTTGGCCGGATTGGAACAGGACTGGCTGGTGTGATTGAACCACTGACACCAATAGTAACGCGTAGGGTTTGGGACGTAAGGGCGAACGGAAATTATCTCATAGCCTGCTTTGATTTTCGATGGGAGTTGAATTTTGTGAAGAGTCAAGAAGACAGTGCGGGTTGGAATGATGTTCGTGTCAACCCTTTTCATAACTCTATGAACAGCCGTTACGCCCTGGACAGACAGGTAGTGCTGAATTTCTTCATCAGACAATCCACCGAGGGAGCGTGTATAAACGACGCCACGTGAGGAATTTAAAGTGTGGTGCGCTCAACCCAGACAGGGAAGGTGTGGAGCAGTGAAGTACGCAGCAATTTTTGTGCCTGGAGGTCACTGACTGTTTCTAACAACAAGGTGCCATTCCGTAATCTGGAACAAGACTTTACAGGACCTGCAATTGCATCGACACCTTTCTGAATAATGAAAGGGTTGACCGTGGAGAAGTCGTGACCTTCGTCAGACCGAGAAACAACAAGGAACTGTGGCAGCGATGGAAGAACTGTCTGTGGCTGAGACTCAGTGTACTTACGCTTGTGAGCAGATATAGTGGAAGGTGAGGAAACCATTGTGGAAGAATCCCCCATGATTACCGGCGTCTCCGATGGCGCGTTCCTCCCTTGTGGTGGCCCTCTCTGAGGGCACTCCCGCCTTAGGTGATTGTTCACACCTCAGGTCACACCTCCAGACAAACGGACGGAGGGACCAATCGGCACTTTCGGAAGGTATCAGCTCGGGTAATCACCCCTCCCAGGGCCTGGGCGTTACCAGGGGGTATGTACATGTCCTACCTGTCTACCCGGGGCGGGGAATTACGCGTTACCCCGTCACCGACTACGCACAAAAATGCGTGGGTCGGCCTTCAGACACGCACAGGGAGGAAGAAAGAGAAAGGGAAAAACAAAGAAAGGGAAAGGAAAGAAGAGAGGTCTCAAACGCCGCAGCGGAGAAAAGGGTAAAGAGAAGAGGTAAGGAAAAGAGAAGGACAAAGGAAGGATGAAGACATACAAGCAGAGAAGGCGAAGAATGCGTTACATTTACGAGCGTCTGTCTCCGGACGTAGGCACAAACCATACTCCCAGAGGGGGAGAAAGGGACGGAAAGAGCCAGAGGTGAGGGGAGGAGGGGCGAAGCTGGGGGATAGGGAAGGATGCGGAAAGGGAAGGTATGCAGCCCGGAAAGGAAGGAAGGCCACATTAGCTCAGGGTCCCGTGCTCGCTACGCACGTATCCACAAAAGACTTGTGGACCCCCTGGGTGTGTGTGTGTGTGTGTGTGTGTGTGTGTGACAGAGAGGGGGAGAGAAAGAGAGATAAAATAGAATGAGGGACAGAGTGTGTGTAAAAAATTGTTGTAAAGAAATTAAATCATGGTATGTAAATAAATCTTTCATTTAAAATGACACGTTCCACATCATTATGAAATGTCGTATTCATAATCTATGGAACAATAATTAATCTAATGTAATGTAATCTAATCTATTCACACTATATTTATGACTAGCCATGATGAGTCATGAATTACCGAAATTTTTGCCAATACCAGTAACCAAATCTTAACTTGAAAATAAAAGACGACAATTTTTCTAATAATCCGGGACTCCTATCGAGACCCTTCGTCCCTGTTAACTAACCATGGAAGATGTCTGATATACCTCCATTCTGAAGTAACAAAGTGTGCATGAATTTAAAGATGAAGTAATCTGATTGTTAACTACGAAACATCAAATGATATGTACTGGTTTATCTTACGAGATGCTAGGTGCTTGAATCTAAAATAAGGATACAAAGCGACAATCGAACTGCACACCTACCGTGCACGTTTTAGAAAATCATTTTCCTTTGAAATAAACAGAAAGATTTTCATTCTAAGCTATCCAAGTACAAAATTTTCCATTATTAGTTCAAATTTAATATTCGCTTATATAATGTAGGAAAGTATTTCACAGTAGCAAAACTCGCATCAGACTCATTGACCTTACACTTAGTCGCTGACCATAAACTCTAGCTCAGAGTGACACCAGTTTAGGTTTTCAACCAATGATTCCCACAGCTGCAGAACACTACTTGTGATACCTCTTAGACAAAATACATACCCAGTGCTGTCAAACGAAAAGATCAACCTGACACAAACTGTGGGAAGTTTATTATACAACCTTCGTACCTGGGTAATGAGCTTTTTCCTATTTGAGATATCTGTGAACGTTGCTGCTTAAGACGATTTAAGACGGAACTAAATTGCTTCAGCTACGAAAATGTTTGGAGAAATTGTCTTAACGGCAATAAATCGTGGTTTGTGGATCGTTTACCGCCCGTACTCTGCCGCATTTCGCTGGTTGGCAGGCAGAAAGCTTACTGACAAATTTCACACGAGGAAAAGGGGAACGAAAAGACTCCCACTGGAGGGTCATGTTGTTTTATTTAAATGAGTACAAAATCTGGTAAAACGAACAGTCAGATTGTCAGTATAAGCACATTGCTGTTGTCAGTACGATGTTGCACTGCTCAGGTCCTGTAATTATAAAGGGCCCATTTAGGTCAGGCATATTGTATACAGAAGTGGAAAAGAGAGCACCACTAAATTTTACAATTCTTATGCACTGCATACACTCAGAAATTACTGTCACAGTGTACTAATGGAGCCACATGAGTGAATTGTGTGTTTTCGGGTGAGAAAAAGCACTGACAAACAGTCTTCGCTACATTACTTAAACTGGTGTCACCCTGAGATAGAATTTATGGTCAGCGACTAAGTGTAAGGTCAATGAGTCTGATGCAAGTTTTGCAACTGTGAAATACTTTCCTACATTATAGAAGCCGATATTAAATTTGAACTAATATTGTGATAATTTTGTAGTTGGATAGCTTAGAATGAAAATTTTTGTTTATTTCAAAGGAAAACAATTGATTTTCTGAAACATTGTCTGTCATACACAACTTGAAACAGGCCATGTCGACATAATCGTATTGAAGAAATGACAGCGACATATATCGGAAGGCAGTAAGATCTCTGGCCTTTTGGTTTGGCAGTACTCGATAGCCATTTCTAGGCGCAAGTAAATGAAGAAAGGTAGCGCGTTGTTGTTATCAAGTAACGTCTTCATCAATTATTTTAATTTTAATGTAACCTACGAGTAATTGCTGATGTTTGATATTAACATGAAAAGGATTCCGTAGACAGGGAAAGAACCTGTTCTAGGGAAACTACTTCTATAGTGACCAAAAGGCATTAAATGATCTTCAAGCTCATGTGTTCCAGCAGCGGTATGAATAAAATGATAGTAATAATGACGGTAATAATCGAATTATCCGGTATCGTCACACTTCAAAGCGGTTTTTTTCGATCTAAGAAATTTGTTCAAGTTGTGAAAATTCAAAATGACGTTTCTTCGAGCCTATGATGCCTAGAAGAGTCTTTACATCCTGCTGACATGAGAATAGCATAGTCTCATAGACTCGCATTTTTTCCACCGTGACTTATTTTGAAAGCTAAGCACATCATCCTTTTCAGCACACTATTGAGGCTGGGAAATGTGGCCACAATGGTCTGGTGGAACGAATTATCACAGGTGTAGTGCGTGGGTACAGGCATTTACTTTTAAGAGGCAGAAACAGATTTATTTTACCTCTGGTAACCTCAAGAGAGAGACGTTATAATGCATAATGCGCATTAAACATCACGATCCTTCATTACCAGCTGGGCAGAGCCGGTTTACGTTGAAATATGACAGCGGAAGTCATGGCAAACAGAAATATAGTTGCCAGTAAACTTACTTACATTAGAATATTTTATTTTATTTGATGAACCGATAGCCATTTAAAGGAACAGGGCCCTTATTTTACTTCCTGGTGTGCACGGAATTAAGCCTCAAAGTTGACTTGATTTTACCTGTAATTTCCATTGAATAATCTGAGTTATTATCGCATGAGGTGTAACAAAAGATTGTAAACTTACGATTTTTAGCCCAGGAAAGTCGTTGCAGGTGGAAATCGCAACTAATCTCGTCCTTTAAAAATCAGTTTATGAGTTCTAGCCTCTATTGGCCTCGTAAAAGGAAGCTCAGACACATACCTCTTCGCCAGCTCTGTGGTAACGTGCTGATATGTGAAAAAGCTCCTTTTATGGTTCGCAGTTCCAGTCGCGCTGACTGCAACGTTTTTATCCCTTCTGTGAAACTGCTACAAGCAGTCAGATCAAACATCAATATGTAAGTCGCAAGAAAATACTTTCGGCTCATAGTGCAATGGTGAAAAACTTACAATGCTGCACAACAGGTAACGCCTCTTTCCGCTGCAGACAAGCAAATTTTGGGTTTCTAGAAATACATAACTATATTTCTGAAATGCCACATTTGCGTACCTCTTGAGTATGACACAGCATACCGATTAAACACAGACCCAATCAAAATGTAAGTGAGTAGTATTTTACTAATTCGTGTCGATAGAGGCACCCTTCTGTACAGATACTCAGTTTTATTAAATCAGACTTTCGTCATAAAGTTATCGTGGGTAGTAATACTTCATTTCTTATAACACAGTGCACAATTTTCGTAAGTTTTCCTTTAGTGTTGTTGAAACAACAGTAAACATGAGAGCGAAATTAATGATCAACGATATATGCGAATTCTCTGATGTTATCTATAACAGTCTGACAATGCACATGCAGTTTATTGTTTACATGCATGTTGAAAACTTGTTCTGAGTTAAATCTGTCAAACAATATTTAAAGAAGAATAAAATGCCACTACCACACGACAGCTAATGTAGAAAATAGTTTTGTGACGTATTTGGGTACGATGCGCTCTCCCCATACATAAAACAAAAGCTTCGAGATGTATCTGCTGCCTGGCTGGCTATTAAACCTGAAAAGAACCAAATCTCACAGAAGTTATCCCTTTCTCCACATGCGACTATTTTGGGTTGAGAAGTGAAGATAATTATGTTCAAAGTTCTATTAGATTGGTAACTTCAGCAGACAGCAAAATTGCGTTTTAAAAAAAATTTGCAGTAAAGGTGATCGAAGTGGCGACATCTTATCTATGGTGCACGACACTTACCATTACGCTACTAGCTGACAGATACCTACAAGAGCTCTAGAGCTGAACAACAATTCCTCCAGAACTTCTGCATACCACAGCGCTGCGAGATAATGAAAATGGCCGGGTCTAGACTTTTGAGGGAAACAGTTACAGCTTTTCTTCTGCGCTGCACGACGTTTTCTACAAACAGATAGCGCAATAGAATAGCTCAAGTGGAAAGGAACACTTTCTATTTAAATTTCTACATCCTACACTGTTGGCAGTCCTGTGTAGGTGGCAGTTACGTGATTTTATTTCGTTGATTACAAAATAGAGTCGAATGTATGCACTGGGTAGCCGAGGCAGCTAGTTCATGGTGATTCGGTCAACCAAGAAAATGAATTTACTGAGCATGCTGCAATTTACTACAGGGAGCCTGTGTGTCAGAATTTTCATCCAGTGTGGCGCGGCGGTGTTATGGTAGAAAAATGAATTACGTAAATGAGGATTTGGTGGTCTGTTGGACCGATGATAGGTTCTTATGCCTCTGGTCTGGGTTCGATTCCCATTTCTGTTCATGATTTTCGATAGGGAGAGAAAGTTTCCATTCTCTTCTGGCTACACCAAATGAAGAAGATATAATGGCAGTGTTGTCTGAAATTCACATTAAAGATGATATTCCTTCGCTGCCAAGTAGACGTTAGGTTGAACCACAATAAAGTCTGGAGTGGCGACATGTAGAAACTCTATCACCAGTAACCTTTCTTATACTAGTTATTTATTTCTAGTGACGAAACAAACGCTATGTAGGGTCACAGGACACTTATTCCATCTTTTATCTGAGCTTCTGTAAGTCGATAAAATTGGTTCTGAACTGAGAAAGCAACTCAGACCGCCCTTAATGCGGAATTTGATCCCTTCGTGACAATACAGCTCGGCTACAATTTGTTGTTTGTTCAAAACCGCAGATTCCTCAACATCGCCACATATTACGTGTGAATGTGTTCGAATCCTGGCCCGGCACTAAAGATTTCATTATGTTTTATCAAGCTCTAGCATGAGAACACCTATCTGCTGGTGGATAATAATTTTGAAGTTTAATGTATTTTCATTCGCTGTCAACGCTAACGATATCTGACGTTTTTGACTCCCATTGGGACACAGAACTATTTGCGAGATCACTGTAAGTTCAAGATGTTATTCCGAGCTGCTGGTGGAGAAAACTTCGGTAGCTGACGTCTCTTTGTGTGTAGTCAACAACGATATGTGTGGGGCTCTATTCCCTGTGAGCACTGAACTCTTCATCATATTATTTATAGTTCAAACAGGATCACATTTCGCTTCTGGTGCCACAAACCCATATTTAACGTTCGTTTTTCTAGAATATAACAGCGAAAGGTGCCGGGTTGGAGTCCTGGGAAGGAAAAAATTAATATTTCGTCTCATCATTTCAAATAAATTATCTAGCTACTGCCGAGAAAATCCGATATGTCACAGTTGGTTGTGCTTCGATAACAGTCCGATTATTTTCTGGGTTCGAATCCCTGTCCAACAAGAAGCTTTACCTCACGGAATTTCAAGTAAGGTACGTGTGAAGAAGCAATATTTAACATCTCTCGTAGTTCGTTAACAGGGACAAGAGATGCTGGGTAGGAATTCGCGTTCGTTAAAAATGTTTGTGTTGTGTAATTTAAAGTTGATATTTGTTAACTGATACTGTCAAAAATAGAAGTATATCACTCTCTGTATGCCTAATCAGGAATGACTGTTAGTTTGCGTCAGTCACGAAATCTTTGCTTACTCTGCCTGACTTGGGTTTGAATCCATATGCAGAACGAGATGTTTCGTCGTGTCATTTGAAGTTCATACATATTCTCAACTAGCTGCTCGTGGATAACTTAAATTTTTAATGTCATTTTGTGTTTAATAGTAAGTACTGTATGTTACTTTGAAGAGGAAACCATGAATACGACGAACGTACTACATGCATTACCTATCTGACGTAATAATGAGAGTGGTAACATTTCAGGTATGTCATTTATTGTAATAAATGTGAGCTTACAAGCCTTAATGACAGTCTTATCTGTGATAAGGTGTTCCCTGATATTTGTAGCATCGTGGTATTACTTTACATCTTGAGTTACTGTAATACAGAGCAGTGTTTTCTAGTGGTGACTTTTTGGAACCATTTTCAATAGTCAAACGACTGTACCAACGAGCGATTAGAGGACCTGCTAGATAGCCGCGTTATGCCGGTTGCATGCGAATCAGGCGAAATGCAATTCACGTCGTTCTAATACTTTTGAGCATGACTGTACTTATAGTGTATATGACTTTGGTTGGACGTATGAGATATTTTATTATCTGTCTTCTTTATGATTAGGAAATCCATGAGTCAACTGTCATGATAAATGATTTAGAATTCTGATGATTTTCTCCATAGTATAATTTTAAGTCAACACGTAAGTCATTTTATTCCAGTAAGCAATGCTAGTATTCAAATCAGAATATCTGAAGTTACTTTTCTCTTCTGAATATGATGGAGAATATGTGTGACGAATTTAGAAGTTCATTCTTTGGTAACTAACTAATTAGCATAAGAGTCTATTACATTAGTTATTATAAAGTGTCGTTTCCGTCATCACAGTGTTCTGTCTTTGTTTTCTTTCATGCGCAGTCCTTCCCCTGTCTAGATTTCAGGTTCGACATTTTTTTATCCTTCAGATAAATAGGGAACTGTTGCTCATATTCAGAGCATACATGAGCCCGCAGACGGAATCTTGCTTTTGTTTTCCTGAAAAAGTCAAGAAGTAACATGTTTTGTAAACGTAATTGTAATGTAACTGTACATTTGTATTGTGTAACATGAACCCTCACTAATGTTTATTACGAACAGTATCCGGAAATATGTTGATCGCCTTCTGCGATATCTATGACCAGTGAATACCTATTCCTGTGATGCTGAATTATCTGTCATGCAACTATCTTAAACTTGAGTTTTGTGCCGTGGACAGTGATTTTGTTATGGTGACGCGAGTGACTTTTTCGCCAGATATGTGACAAAGTATAGACAGTGCTCTACAGCTCAATTGCTAGGAACGTGTACTGTGAATGCACCGAATCTTTTGAAGACTTTTGTGTTGTAGTATAGGTATCTGTGGATATTATAAGCAATGATTTTGTTGGAGTGATATCTACAGTTACATGGCTCGTTCGAATTAATTTTTTTGCGTTTTCTTTTAGTTTGTGGGCACGAAAAACTATACACAAACCAAAAACTACTAATTCCTACAACGACCAGTTAAAAATTGAACGCTAAACCGTTTCATTTCAGTTAGGCGCTGTAGGATTATTAGTACCTGGCTTTGCTTATTCTTATTGTTTTTTGTTTCATCCGTCGATCTTGGTGCTGTGAGGCCTCGGTCCAGACCATTCCTACCTTCGGTTTCACCGTTCCACCATCACCATCATCTCAACCAAACGCACATCATCTCGATGTCCGTCTGTGCAACCATCGTCATTCTTCGAGAGCATCTTGCGCTCGTATTAATTTCAGTTGTTTACAAAACGAACTAACCTTGAAACACACACGATACTATGCAATGTGTACACTAAAATCAGAAAGACTGTTTACCAACAAACTAAGAACCACAATTTCAATATATTTGTCCTGCAACATGTCTATTTGATGATGTAGGACAGTGAACTTTTTCCTTTTGTCAGATGGAAACTTTATTACTATGTAACCTAAATCACATATCCGCAGGTTTGCAGACTCACTGGCAGGTTTTACCCGCTGGCTTTCCTTGCCAACAGCTCTCGAATGGAGGAACCTGATCATTGTAAATGATTAACCCAGCGGATTGAATATTAATCAACCAACCGGAAACCAAAAACGGCAAGGAGCAACAAAATGTGTTATCGCTAAATATTGTGCCCGAGAGGGGCTACATATTATCCGTTCCTAACCTGAAATACCGCTTTCGCTGGCGAGAGCGCAGCATTGTTAATAATATCGTTTGCTTAGTAGAGTTCCCTGATTTTTAACACACTTGTATATTCCGTGACTTTACTAATTTTTTTTTTCTGAGAGTAGACTTGACTAGAGAAGGAAGTATTTTAAAAGCATGTGTACTTGTATTGTTAAAAAGGAAACGACAGCCACCATTGCTGCGATATATGAGAAAATATTAATTTTTGTCAGTATACGTTCTTGTAAGAAGATGAATCCCGTAATACTTGAGCAATGAGAAGAACGTTTCATGAAATAGTAACTGTTATCTTAAAAGGTAAATTTTTTCCCATTTTTGAAGTGGATATTATGCTCATCTCTCCTCGCCTAGTAATTACGATACAAAGTGGAAGCAATCAGGAGACTTAGGGTTTTGAATGCTAGGTAGGACCTTGCGATCCCTATTTTACATCACGGTCTTTTGGAATAAACAGATTCTCCTTTATATAAGGCGAAACTTTTGGCGAACTTGCCCTAACGGCTCAGACTATCGTAGTTGTTAAGAATCGTATCTATTTGACTTGCTCTTCAGTAACGGCGTCAAGAATTTTTCAGAGCTACATTAAGACGCAGATCACGAAAAGCTGGTTCTTAGGCAAACTGCTAAGAAGAACTTTAACCTTGAGTGCGCTCGACTGCATTCCGGAGACGCCACGCATTACTGCAAATTTAATAATTTACTCTTTTTTAGCCAAGAAGAAAGTAACTAAGATCCACAGCACTAAATATTTAATTTTTCATGAGAAGGTCCATTTCCATGTTCAAATTCAAAAGTAATACCAAAGGGCAAATTTATTTAAATCATTTAATGCTAGGAAAGAAAGAGGACCTGGTAAGTGTAGTGAACTATAGTTACAATTAATTTTGTAACGGAAGGTTTCGAGGCTGCCTATCTGTTTGTTCTTTCTGTTCTTATCAGGAGCACTTAATTATTTTGGTAGCACCCAAGGCAGGCTCATTTGAAGAGAACGGCACAGCATTGATCAATAAAGAACAGTTTATAGAAAAAAGTAAAGATTTAATCCCCTCTAAAAATATCAGAAAGCTAAAATATGATCCAACAACACGCTTCTAGACATACATATAAAACAACCTCAAAGACATCAGACACCTACTCACAGATAAACAAAAACAACAGATCACACAGAAGAACGCAAAAGCAACAGTACTCAGAAGCCAACACAAGGTCCACAAACTCCCCTCCCCACTTCATTCATGCCTCTTATTAACACACGTGTAGAGCTCTGGAGATGTATTCGTTAGTTTTCCTACTCCAGCTGGCGGATTTCTTTCGTTCTTTCATCCACATTGGTCACATAACATACATCACTTGCGCTTTCCATTTTGTGATCAAGATATGTTGGGTGTTGGGTGTTCATCCGTCTTTTGTTTGTGCTGTGTTCTGGTCTGATATTTTTCTATTTTTCATTTGTTTTGTGGGTGTTTGTGTATTTTCTGTAATTGTATAATTATTTCTAGAGAGAAAATATATATGATTGTGTGTGTGTGTGTGTGTGTGTGTGTGTGTGTGTGTGTGTGTGTGTGTGGGAGGGGGGGTGGAGACAGAGACAGAGAGAGAGAGAAAGAGACAGAGAGTGACGAGGGAGGAGGGATATTCAATAATTATGTAACCTGGTTACATTTCGATTTATTATTGTTTTAGTGGCTAGCATGATCATAGTGTTATTGGTTATATGGATTTGGCCATTGAGTTCTTTCTTTTCCACTACAATGGCTCTTTGTATGTGAAAGTTTTCTTTAAATACCAGGAGCTTTTGGTTGTGATTATTCACTCTGATAACTGTCATGTCACATTCCATGTGGGATGGTTCATTTCCATGTTTTTCGAGGTGTTCGACTAAGGTAGAATCGCTATTTTCCTATTTCCAACTTCTTAAAAGTTCGTTATATTTCGTTTTGAAGTTCCTGCTTGTCATCCCCAAATATACTGATTCACGTTATTGTCACTCTAGCTGGTATATACCTGAAACCTACTGGCAAATTAATGCCGTGTGCCGGACTGAGACTCAAACTCAGGACTTTTGCCTTTTTCGAGCAAGTGCTCTACCATCTGAGCTATCCATGCACGACTCACGATCCGTCTTCACAGCTTCAATTCTGCCTGTGGCTCGCCTCCTCGGTTCGTGAGTCGTGCTTGGGTAGCTCAGATGGTAGAGCACTTGCCCACTAAAGGCAAGGTCCAGAGTTTGAGTCACGGTCTGGCCCACAGTTTTAATCTACCAGGAAGTTTCATATCAGAGCACACTCCGCTGCAGGGCGAAAATCTCTTTCTAGTATTTATCTATACCTTGATATTTATCTCGTTTGTCTGTTGTTTGTAAATGTGATTGGAGTGTGTTTCTTGTTCTCCTTTTCTGGAAGACATAATTCACCAGTATTATATGCAATCACTTTCACCTATGTTTCACGTGTAATCGAAACCGAGTAAGCTTAGTTCTGTATATTTTCTTGCAGTGTTCAGGCAGTACACTCATGTACGCTTGCACTTCAGGCTATGCCATACAAATATCCTCATCTCTAAATAAATCCTACAACTTACATCAAGCAGAACCTGCCGACTGCAATCAAGCATTGATGTTACACTATCCCCCACCCCGTCGCCACATCCCGCTATTCCAAATGAAGCATTCCTTGACCCCTCTGGTTGTGCCCTATCGGCTATACTATTCGGTACTCATCTCAAGTTCTATTCAGATCTCCTTCGTAAGTTCCAACACAATAAGAATAGCAAATAACGAAATGTTACCTGTTGAAAATATACAGACTAGTAAGAGGAATACATTATGAAATTTGTAGGTGGTTTGTGGATCTGCAGTGTTTGAGACAGTACACGTAGTGCAGCTCATAGAACTGTAGTATGACTAAGTAAACTGGTTGCATGTGTTTGAAAGTAGTGTACTAGATGAGCAGTTTGCGAGAGTCCATCAGTGTAGAGGCTAGCGAGTGATGGTATTCCAGTCTCTCAGCAACCTACGATATTTTCAGTGGGCCAGAGATCTGTAGAAAGTGCTGGACAGTCCAACACTGAAGAACACTCTGTTCCGAGGTAGTCTGGGACGATATAGATAGTATTAGATCTTGCGTTATGTATTTCTAAAATACCGTTATGGAGAGCTCGAAAATTCTGCGAAGCCACTGGTATTAAAAAGTCAGGATTATAATGGCTCGTGTGTATATTACGGTTTATCACAACAAGAGGAGATGAGGTTGTATATGTAGTGGCACGCCATACCATCATGCATGGTGCAGGGCACTTCAGATATTGATGAGTTAAATTTATTATAGCTCATTCTCCTCATTTCATCCACACGGATACGTCCATTGCGATGCTGTGCACAGAACTATGAGTCGCCTGAAAACACGGCGTCGTCCCACTCCTTTGTCCAACGTTGTAATTGGTTGCACCACTGTCTCGCTGCCATGTCAATAGAGGGTACTTACCCCATTTCGTGAATCAAGGAAAGTTACATTGCTGTACAGTCCAGCTCGACCTACAGAAGAACACATCTGGCTTCTCGAGCACTAGTCGCGTAGTTTCATGCCATCTCTTAGTGCTGCAATTTCTGATGGCCATAGTGTCGATCTGTCCATCTTATATTTAGCAGTCCTCTGTAGCCCACGTTACAAAATCTATTAACTTCATGTCTGAACTTGTCGTCCACATTTCGCTTCCGTGCAATCGGGGCAACACTTTCAGAACGTACACTCCTGGAAATGGAAAAAAGAACACATTGACACCGGTGTGTCAGACCCACCATACTTGCTCCGGACACTGCGAGAGGGCTGTACAAGCAATGATCACACGCACGGCACAGCGGACACACCAGGAACCGCGGTGTTGGCCGTCGAATGGCGCTAGCTGCGCAGCATTTGTGCACCGCCGCCGTCAGTGTCAGCCAGTTTGCCGTGGCATACGGAGCTCCATCGCAGTCTGTAACACTGGTAGCATGCCGCGACAGCGTGGACGTGAACCGTATGTGCAGTTGACGGACTTTGAGCGAGGGCGTATAGTGGGCATGCGGGAGGCCGGGTGGACGTACCGCCGAATTGCTCAACACGTGGGGCGTGAGGTCTCCACAGTACATCGATGTTGTCGCCAGTGGTCGGCGGAAGGTGCACGTACCCGTCGACCTGGGACCGGACCGCAGCGACGCACGGATGCATGCCAAGACCGTAGGATCCTACGCAGTGCCGTAGGGGACCGCACCGCCACTTCCCAGCAAATTAGGGACACTGTTGCTCCTGGGGGTATCGGCGAGGACCATTCGCAACCGTCTCCATGAAGCTGGGCTACGGTCCCGCACACCGTTAGGCCGTCTTCCGCTCACGCCCCAACATCGTGCAGCCCGCCTCCAGTGGTGTCGCGACAGGCGTGAATGGAGGGACGAATGGAGACGTGTCGTCTTCAGCGATGAGAGTCGCTTCTGCCTTGGTGCCAATGATGGTCGTATGCGTATTTGGCGCCGTGCAGGTGAGCGCCACAATCAGGACTGCATACGACCGAGGCACACAGGGCCAACACCCGGCATCATGGTGTGGGGAGCGATCTCCTACACTGGCCGTACACCACTGGTGATCGTCGTGGGGACACTGAATAGTGCACGGTACATCCAAACCGTCATCGAACCCATCGTTCTACGATTCCTAGACCGGAAAGGGATCTTGCTGTTCCAACAGGACAATGCACGTCCGCATGTATCCCGTGCCACCCAACGTGCTCTAGAAGGTGTAAGTCAACTACCCTGGCCAGCAAGATCTCCGGATCTGTCCCCCATTGAGCATGTTTGGGACTGGATGAAGCGTCGTCTCACGCGGTCTGCACGTCCAGCACGAACGCTGGTCCAACTGAGGCGCCAGGTGGCAATGGCATGGCAAGCCGTTCCACAGGACTACATCCAGCATCTCTACGATCGTCTCCATGGGAGAATAGTAGCCTGCATTGCTGCGAAAGGTGGATATACACTGTACTAGTGTCGACATTGTGCATGCTCTGTTGCCTGTGTCTATGTGCCTGTGGTTCTGTCAGTGTGATCATGTGATGTATCTGACCCCAGGAATGTGTCAATAAAGTTTCCCCTTCCTGGGACAATGAATTCACGGTGTTCTTATTTCAATTTCCAGGAGTTTTTTTTATACCATATGAATATGCATATAATATTAAAATATTTCTGTTACTCAGAAAAAATTTTATTGGATTTGACTACTTGTGTTTTATATCCGCTTTACTCAATCTATCGTCGATAGTTCCTCTGCTCAACAGTAGAACTATTTTATTACGTTTAGTATACCTGCCCGGATAGGTGTAAACAGGCCTCATTCGGGATTCGGCCAACTGTATTGTTTCTGTGGTAACATCGGTTGCCGTCACATCACCGGGCTTCGCTAAAACTTGGAGGGGTGACGTCCCGAGGATGCCGAAAGCTGTCGGCAAGCGGGGTGTACTCAACCCCTGTGAGGCTAATTGAGGAGCTATTTAACTTAGAAAAAAACCGGCTCCGCTCATGAAAACTGATCAAGGCTGGGAGAGCGTTGTGCTGACCACATGCCCCTCCATATCCGCATACTGTGACCCCTGTCGGCTGTAGACAAGGCGGTGGGTGGTTACCGTTCGGTACTTAGATGCCTGTTCGGACGGAGTTTAAGTTTTTTAGTACCCAGGATTCGGGCAGACGCGCCGGTCCTGGTCGAATTCTCCCAGCGAATTAACTGCTAGAGATGGTGTGTCATCCAGCCCAGATGAGATTTTTAGGCGGTTTCCCACATCCGACTAGCTGAATACGGGACTGATCCCCACATAAGCTTCAGTTACACGACTGGTGACCATTTAGGAATCATTCATACACTTTCACTTAAACAACACCATAAGCGAACGGTTTGGATACACAGTTGCAGCCCAGGGTGATTATCGGGTGGCGACATGGAGGGCTTCAGATCACCCTCTAACATTAACACTGCCAAATCTAGTAATCAGCAAACAGACCCCGTACAGGTATGAAACGAAGGCTGAAGAAGAAGGGGAAGAAGAAGAAGAAGAAGGAGAGTGCCTCAGTTCATAATCTGAGTCTCACCACTACACGTCTGTAAATTAAATAACAGGGCTTGTGTTAATCACAGATTACTGTTCAAAGTTCACCTTAAAAACACTCTCCAAGACGCTCCGTGCAAGGCTCCATATGAATTTTCCATTATTCGAAGCAGTGCTGGAGGTCCGCTTCTGTCAACTTGTTAAGAAACTGTCTCACTTTAGCTATCACCACTTCCACACTTTCAAATATTGTCCCCTTAAGTACCGATTAAACCCTACAAAAAAAAAAAAGAGTTACGGGGGGGGGGGGGCAGGGCGGGCAAATACGGTGGGAAGTCCGTCACGGTGATGCCGTTTTTCACAAAAAACACCGTTACAGACAAGGTGGAACGTGATGACGCATTATCTTGGTGAATTGTTTTGGTGAACCCTCCAAGACTGGCAACTCCACAAACCAGGTTTTCGAGCTATCACTCGTACACGAACGGCAGTCACGACGTCGACGGACACTCAGGGGACAAATTTCACGCATCAGTTTACCAATTTTGTCGACGTTGCTCGTCCGTTTTTTATGTCTGAGGGCGAGCAGGGTGAGGATCGCCTTCGGACCTTTCCAACCACTCATAAACGTATGATCGCCTAAAACATTTACTGTCGTACACTTCGTTTAACATGCCATGAGGTTCTGTACCAGTTTCCCCAGTTCCACAAGAAAATTGAGGTTAACTCGTTGCTACATGTGAACGCTTTACATTTCCCTCCGAGACTCTACCACAAGGATTTCAACCGATAATCGCACACGGGAGACTGAGAGTAATATAATCATTCCCGATGAGCCCATGATGACGGAAGCATCAACTACCGCAAAGATGTTCAACGAACCGCGCCTGCTGTTTGCCGGTAGAAACACCACCCGCGTATTTAATTGTTACTATTCGCATACAGATCAGTAAATGCCGTAAACGGAGGTCTCTATTTCTTCAGTTTGTTTACTAGGACTATCCTTCAGCCGGCCGCTGTGGCCAAGCGGTTCTAGGCGCTTCAGTCCTGAACCACGCTGCTGCTACAGTCACACGTTCGAATCCTGCCTGGGGCATGGATGTGAGTGATGTCCTTAGGTTAGTTAGGTTTAAGTAGTTCTAAGCCTAGGGGACTAATGACCTCAGATGTTAAGTACCATAGTGTATTTTTGACTATCCCTCACACAACACGCTTGATTTGAATTACCTTGCACCTCACACTGGGGTCCACTGGACCCCAGTAAAATGTTATAACATATCATGTGTTCAAAGCTCATTAATATAGACATTGCATTGTCTTACGTATATGGGACGTTGTAAATAACTATGTAGTTACCTGTTAAGATTATTTATTATTAAAACAATGAGTAACACGTGGTATAAATAAAATGTGCGTACTATGATTCATAAATAATGTTTTGTATTTCTTTATGTTTAGCTTTCTCATATCTGAATGTGTACAATGCAACAGAATGTCTTACTTGGTTTATTTAGTTACTGCAATGAGTAAAATACGGTATTTACAAATTCGTACATGTTACACTTTAACATTATACTGAAAATGAGTTTTTAAATATACATTTCTTATTAATGTATAAAATCAACTTGAGTTTGAACTTGAATGTATAAAGTAATATAATCTAATACAATATAATGGATTATTTGATTTCTACACGATACTTCCGCATAGGTTGTTTATAAAATTACTCATATAGCATAATATTGCAAAAAGGCATCAGAAAGATGGAAAAGTGTATATTAGAATCAAGTAGAAACTCTAATATATCAATCACCATTTAAATTGTCAATGATCACACTCGGTACAAATTAGGGCTCTATGTTCATCACAGATCGCCAGCTTACAATCATGGCAAAATATTTTTGTTTTTCTGTCCTTTTTCCTTGAACAAAGTGAACATCTTACTTTGTTGGTTAGAAGTTGCGGTCTGTCTGCTGCTACAATATCTATTTCCAGTATCCCTTAGAGACTTCTCTTCACATTCATTCGTAGTGTAGGTACATTCAACCTATCCATCAGGTGAGGTGCTATTAAAAGTTGCATGCCAGTTCATGCAGAAATTTTCTTCATGGTTTCTTTACTTTAGTGTTGGAAAGGGTAAAGAGAACCATGGTGTTTATCCCACTTTCATCCAAAATGTCCCAGAAAACCCTCATAGGCCGTGTTCTTGTTCCACGTGTAGTTATATAAGTCTAGCACACCTGATCAAAAGTATCAGTACTACCTTTTGTTTTCGTGTATGAAATTATCACCTCAGGTTTTCTTGTTGTTTTGTCGATGTCGCTTGTGTAGTGCATGGTAGACAGCAAGAATACAACTTTATTCTTCTTTGGGACATATGACAGTAGCGTGTTATTCACATGAAAGGCAAATTATGTTTTTCAGAAATTCGAAGAACGTAAAGATGATTGTGGCACTTAAGGTTTATTTTTTCTTACAGTTCCCAACATTGTCCAATCAAAGTTTTCAATCATTGTCTGACAAATGGAACTGACGAAAACCAGTTGTCAACAGTCAGGTTCCTGTTAGTGCCATGAATGGGTTCTGATAACTTTCTCACATAATAAGATGAGGGAGCTTCATTTTCTTCTGTTACTACCTTGGCAATGTATGGAATAGCGTTTAGCATATAATACGTATTGGAATCATTCAACAGCAAAATCTTAATTCTATAAGTGTCCGGAGCATCATCCGCAGAAACCCATTACTTGCTCGTCTATTGCACAGTATTAGAAAGTGGTTTATAGGGATTTGCACCTACTAATAAATTTAGTCCAGATGTTCTAAATGGGTGCAAATTTGTCTTCTTGCTTTCTTTGCATGCCGGTTGCTTTCTAATGAAATCTTAGACAAATAGTCAGGAACTGTAATCGCCTTTCTGACATTATAGCGCGGAACAGTGCATTGCCAAATTTAGTGGACCAAAGTTCTTCTAAATTTGTGTGAGCAGCCTTGTTTACCCCGCAGAGATACAAGAGTCCAACGACAGCTCTTAGCTCTTCAATATTTGTAGTGTTATGGTAACTTTCCGAGTTTCCGATTAAAGAACGTTTTCGAGTAATTTCGTCGTTCGTGTAAGTGAAAAATCACGTCCAGCATTTCATCTGTGACTAATAATTGCCATGTTTCAATTGGACTGGAAGTAGACCTTGTTTGACCCTAAGGTCCTGAGACGTGAGTAACTGAATTTCTGGATTTAGTTCTTCCACTCTACTTATAGCCATTTCTACCTGGAAGAATGTTTGAGTTGGAGGAACTGCCATGACTTTCATCATCGTCTCGTCTTTCATACATGATGGTACCTGTATTTCGACAAAATCAGGATCTTAATCAGAATCTAGGCCTCCAAATGAATCGTCTTCATGGCACTACTCGACCGTAAGTGCATGCATGATATATATCGTCATCTGATATGAGTCGTTTACTGATTGTCGCTGAAAAATAAAATGGTATAGGGCTACCATTGAAATGAAAAAGTTATAAGTTACACACAATATATATTTCAATACTGTGTACTCTCTAAGTTATTATTTTCAATCTGGATAAATGAGCTACACGGAACGCACACTGTAGTAATCAAGACCCCACGGACGTTCAACAATCTTTACAGCTTGACACTATCGCAACAACAATGCAAATGTTTGAGTTAATGTCGCATGTATTTAGGCAGTGCTACCAACGTAATGTACACTATTTTGAATAAATTGTAGTTAACATACTCTTTGTAATACACAGTAAAAAGTACGCTGAGGTCCCTATGAACCCGCGTGCGACGCGAGGGCTAGTCGTATGATACCAAATGTTTCGCGTGATCCAAATTTTATTGGAACCACATTAGAGCATTAATTCAGTTGTAACATTTTAATTTTCTCGGGTGAGCATGAGAAATAAGCTAACCAACTATGGAAATTTTCCATTTTTTTATGGAAATTTTGTTAAAAATACCTCTGAGGCTGCGTACTGTAGCAGACCAACAATTGTTGAACCGATCCAAGTCTCTCCTAGCTGACTGTCTGGAAGACAAACGCATCTCGTGCTACGCTTTCAGATCAGGTGATATATTAAAACTTTCGTGTCTATTAAAGTCGTCTAAGGCACCCCAGTAAAATTTCCATTGAGTCGTGAACTACATTAGGGAAATCCGACCAGAATCGAATAAAAAGCATTGGAAACTAATGTCCCTTCATTTGGCTTCAGGTACAGAAGGAATGTGTTTTCGTGAGTTATGCATAAGGGTACATGTGGTCTTTCAAAAATCGCTACAAGGACTACGATAGTGAATGAAAGAAAATCGCCGTTCGCTAACTCTCCGCTATGACGAAGTAGTTCGTAGTTTCGTGCGCTGATTTAAGAACATCAAAGAACTGATTTCAGAACATCAAAGAACTGCTTCATGGAGTGAGATATTACAAGGCCCATATGCAGCACGTTGGCAGGCTGGCTCGGAAATGAGCGCCAGCTTCTGAGAGGCTAATTAAACATCTTTGATGGATTAAAAACGCTCCGCCCTCAAGAGAGGTTTCACATGTAGATTAACGACGGCGACACGAGGAGGTAGGGACGAACAACTCGGATTACCCATCTACTGCATAGAGGATGGCGCAATCATACAGGCCAGACCCCACAGGCCTTAGTTAGGCGTCGCAGCTGAGGATTAAAAGAAAGAAGGGACGAATACATTCAACTCGTAGACAAATTATTTGTACAGTCAAATGTTATCTATCAATTCACGACTCACGTCTTTATTGCATCCGGGCAACCATTTCTCCTAATTTAGTCGTTTGATACTTTCAGTAATAAGGAATGTTTGACATGAATTTTAAAAAAGGAAGGACCATTTGGGTTAAGTTCTCAGTCTAAAACACACGTAAGATAATCTCGCGTTTGGGGAGGACATGGAAGAAAATCAGCTTTGTCCTTGGAGGGAAACCGTCCCGACATTCGCCTTAATCAATTTCGGGCAACCACGAAAATCTAAACGTGAACTACCGGACGTGGATTTGAACATCCTTCCCTCCGAAGCGCCTTCAAACTGCACCACCTCTACTGCATTATATAAATAAAGTACTCTGTGACATCACCGTGCCCATTTTAGCTCTGATAAAAACTTTAACGAGCCGCTAGCGTCGTTGGAGACGGGATTGATGGGTGGAGGCGGAGTGGGCTGTAATGTGGGAGATCATACAGTAAAAGTTACTACCACACAGCATAAACTGAAGTGTGGCTATCTTTTCAATGTCTTCTAAGTTCCATGTCGTGTAGCTACCAAATTTTATATGAAGAAATCCAGCGTAGCTCATTTTATTTTCACTTCAAAGTAGACGAACTGACTGAGAATTTTTGTTCCTTTCAACTGCAACTACTACAGAAGAAAAATTTGGATCATACTATTGTTATATTGGACCTTTTATACAGTCATCAGTAACGGCCCCCCTCTAACACCACGTCTTAAATCCAACTTCCATGTATGAAACATCGGTTTCATAAATCTCATTATTTACGACGTTATATCTCCTGAAGTACGTGTCGTAAAATTACATAATCTGGCAGGTGCACGCAACGGTACATGCGAAAATTATCTTGCGAATAGAGGTAGCAGTAGAGAAGCAGCGAATTAAAACGTGACATCTACCGCTGAAAGTTTACTGCATTAACAGTGAACATGTGAACAGCAATAAAACTATTCGTGTCGTTATTTTATTTGGGGTGCCAGCGAGAAAAACTTTCGAACAGATTTGAAGTTACGTGAAAAGTTATTGGGACTTCTCTGAGAACTCTCATTCTGTGATGTTGGATTAATTATTCTGGTTAATTAGCGCAGTGCGTCAAGGTATTTCAAGACGATACACAGTACGTAACCGTATTGCTTGATTTAAGGTATTAAACCCTTAACTCAGTCCACAGACTATGAAAACATTTTTAATTTTTAAATGCGGTGAAGAATAATATGAAATACTGAAAACCAAATCATTGTTTTTCGGGAAGCCATTACAAACACAACCCATAACGGAGTATTGGTACCGGATTAACGTATTAGCCTTTTAGTAATTTTCGACGTACAATCGACATAAATGTGTCCACGCGACAGTAGAGTCACCTGCAGAGGAATGACTGCTAATCAGACACACACACGGTGCCTGTCATATCAGCGAGAGGTGTGTCGGTGTGTGGAATGAGGAAGGCGTGCGTTATACAGGGGATAGGCAAAATAATGTCAACAGTGGTAGTAACGGGACGGTAGTGTTTGGCGATCAAAAACACAGTAAAGCCACGTGTAGCGCTGGACTGTGTGTGTTCAGCACGGATTAAACATGAGTGCAAGTTGTTTACGAGTAGTGTACACTTGGTACTTGCGTTCAGAGACCGATGTCGACGTGCAATGAAACACCTAACAGAGTTCCAAAGAGGGCAGATTGTGTGGGTTCGAATAGCTGGAGCATCGGTAACCAAGACAGCCAACTTATTGAATGTTTCACGAGCAGCTGTTTCAATAGTCACGATAGCCTACGCAAATCGTAGAAAGACATCATCGTGTAAACGTAGTAGTGGACGCAAATCAAAACTAAATCACAGAGATCCTCGTACGCTAATACGAATTGTGTCGAACAACACAACTACGGCGGCTAAAGTGACTGCAGAACTCAATAACCATATTTAAGACCTCGCATGTATCCAAACTGTCCGCAGAAAACTAGATAAAGCGAATATTCATGGACGAGGTGCTATACTGAAACCATTAGAGACGACAACCAACGTAAAGAAGCATAAACGACGATGTCAGGAGCATAAATCCTCGACGGCTTATCAGTGGGAACACGTCATATGGTCCGACGAGTCAATATTTTCATTATTTCCAACATCGGTCAGGATTTACGTCTGGCGAACGTCAAGAGAAGTCTGCAATCGTAATCTCTTGATTCCAACGGTTAAGCATGGAGGTGGAAGTATGATGGTGGGGACAATCATATCATGGTATTCTGCTAGACCCATATGTGAACATTTTAGGTGATGAGGTGCACCCCATGATTCATATGTTGTTCCCCAACAATGATGCCGGATTTCAGGGCGATAATGCACCCATTCACACAGTCAGCACAGTACAATCGTGGTATGAAGAACATACAACTGAACTGCAGGGTCTTCCCTCTCCAGCATAGACGCCGGGCTTTAACATTGTCGAACCCGAGTGGGTGGTATTGGAGCGCAGACTCCGGAGCAGATTTCCGCCTCCCTCGTCAGTATAGGAGGTAGATTCAGGACAATGAGTGGCAGAACATTCGACAGGAGACTATAAAATCATTATATGCCAGTATTCCGAGAAGAATGGCAACTGTACTACGGGAAAATGGGGATCGAGCCCCTTATTAATTAAACTTTTCAAATTAAATACAGGTTTTTCACACTAGTTTTCCTAGCCTCTGTACCTCCCAAGGAGAGGCCATGACGATGGTATCAGCTTTAATAGGCCATTAAAACAACATAACTTTAAAGTAGTTATGTGCACTATTATGAGAATTCCGAGAAAATTGCAAGACAAGTTTTACAAGTATGTTATGTAACTGAAGTATCTGTGCATAGGTGTTGGACGTTAGAGTTCATGGTGGTCAAATAATTACCGTTCGAGCTACGTAACACGACCGTGTATGAGAAAACGTTTTGACTCCTGTTCAAACCTTAATTTTTGTAGTACATGTGTAAATTGTGGAATATTCCACAAATTTGCACCTACAATATTCGTTCCTGCTTCATTAGCAACGTTTACTGCTACACTGGGTAACTGCCAAATGGGGCCTGCCTCTACGTCTGAAGCTCGCAGCGCCGAGGTGCAAAGTAGTTACCGGTACCTTATCAGATTGCATGTCTAAGAAGTTTCGCAAAACACGACAGGCACACATATTAAGGAAAACACCATGCGTTTCTTCATTTCCCTATTTACAATTATTAGTACGTTTGTTCTAAGAATTAAATTTAATTATAAATAGTAAGTACTCAAATAATATGAAATTCACTAAAAGTTCATGCAAAACACTTGCTTCTTAAATTGTATTACCTCTGAAGCGTCATGTAAATTGAATAATATGACAGATGATGAAAAATTATACGAGCAGATTAAAAAGTAAGCTTGAGCGGGAGCCAAACCGTCGCCGCATACACGTGCGTCTTATGAAGCTCGAACGCTAACTTCTTGACCAAAATGAACTTAACATCCGAGCACCTGCGGACGGAGAGTTCCGTTACATAACACATGCGTGAAATTTCTCTTGCAATTTTATCGGAACTGTCAGAGTAATTCACCTTACTACTTGCGCATTATGTTGTTTTAATAGCCTACTAAAGGCGTGCAAAGTTTGAAGAAAATAGTTGATCCCAACGTCTTGCCCTCCCATCGTGAGCTTCACCGCAGCCAGATTGTGATGGCCTGGAGACTCTGAACGAGCATTTCGGAAACTGCACGACTTTCCGGGTGTTCGAGGAGTGCTGTGGTGAGTGTATTTGAACCGCTGTCCCTCCAAAGTGCTATGAAACTGCATAACCTTTATTCCATGTCCTTAATAATTGCGTAACGCTCACAGCGGTTCGCGAACGTACATGTGTTTAATGACTTGAGCAACACGGAAAACAAATGGTATGAAATGATGCAAGGCGCCCAGTGCACCGGTGGCTCATTTCGTTGTTTAACCATTTCCGAATCCCCTATTTTTGAGTGAAAGACATTAATTTGCTGTTATTTTAATTGATATCGTCGCCAGATTTCACCACTTGAAAAAATAAAGCTTTTTACGTCATTTCATTTCTCAACACGGGGAGAAGTGAGACCCAGAGGAAAGTAAGTCAGAAACCGAGCGAATACGAGACTACTGTTGACGGTTGCACACGTTAGAAATCGAGGCACCACTATTAATGCTGTACCGGCCTCCTTCCTTCCCGCATCAGTTCCTCAAGTATGACGAGTCTGGGAAAGGTGCCTCTGCAGTCACTTCCAGCTCATTGATTCGTTCTCTTTTAGCGAAACATGCAAGAGAATGAGGCAAGTCGTGAATTGGTACAGAAGCTGAGTGCAAGATCTTGCTGGAGTAGGGTAGCAATGACATGACGAAAGATGGATTCTAGGGAACAGGAGCCTCTAACCAAAGTGTGTTTACTGAGACTGTGGAGAGTGTAAGACGAAAATTACGTGCATCAAAATATACAATTGCAAATGTACTCCACTGAAGAAAAAGTGACGTCTAGAATATTTTCGATGATATAGTCCATGCTTCAAACAAAAAACAAACAAATTATGACCAATGCAAACAAAGATTATTCCATCTCCACCATCAGAAAACATTTGTACTTTATCAAAAGAAAAGCAGACACCGAGCAACGTCACTGTTACGTACCTGCAACCCCAAAACCGTGTATACTATTGATCATGGCTACTTGCTTTTATGGCTTACGGCAAGCTGTGTAACTGTATCATGCTTCTCTGTAACTTTTTTGAAAACTGCACTAAAGTTATTATCACCGTTTACAGGACACTCTTAATCCTCAAGTTCAGTTCTCTTATAGTGTCGTCACAAACAAGGTAACATGTTGGAAGCCTGTATATGTCAACGTAAGTAGCGATTAAATACTAAAACAAATTTAAACACATCAAAAAAAGTTTTAAAAAGTTTCGCATCATCAGGACAGACGTTGGCTGTGGATATTGTACCACAGACACAGTACATCCGACTGTTCAGAGATGTCACTAAACCTGCCAAAAGATATAAACAACAATGCATTAGCAGCACCTATTAGACGGCACTGCTTCAACAGCCGATCCGTTCCAATCTTTCCACCAGGAAAGAGGTTCACGGTTCGTGTTGCCTGTAGTTCAACCATGCCTTGACGGTCAATACCGCCGTTCGATCGCGTCCGTATTGTTACTTTGTGCCAGGAAGAGCTCTCAACAACGGAAGTGTCCAGCCATCTCGAAGTGAAGAGAAGCGATGTAGTTCGGACATGGAGGAGATATAGAGAGACAGGAACTGTCGATAAAATGCCTCGCTCAGGGTGCCCAAGGTCTACTACTGCAGTGTATTGTAACCTCCCCCTCACTTACCGACCTTAATGACAGTGAAAAATGAAACCGCGTGTACCTAATGGGAGTTTTGGAAAAGCAATCGTCACCGAAGTTAACCTGTCGGTAAAGAGGGAGGAAAGGGTTACATCTAAATGAAAGGAAATGTGCTAATGAAACTGGTGGAAATTAATTTTGAAAAGGGGTAAAGTTAATAAAGAAAGTAAATGTGCAGCCGTTACGTTAACAATTAACTAGCGGTAATTAGGTATTTGAGATTTGGGGGAAATCACGGTCGCCAGTCCTAAGGACAATTACTATAGTAACTGAAAAAGAAAGGTTATTACACATATAATTAGCACTAGAAGCGTGGCAACTGAAGGTTGACACGTGTAGTGTGAAAACTGAAAGTTTGTCAGAAGTAATAAATTTCGCTACACCCTGACTTAATTTAGCAAAAGAATTAATAAAACCGGAAAATCGAAAGTTAATTTAGTGACTGAAGTTAATAGTGAGCTTTCTTTCTGAAGCACATCGAAATTCAGTAAAATACGATTAGTCTTGGACTACCTCAACAATCATTTCAAAAGCTACTTGAATCTACGCAATTTAGAAAGAAGAGATTTAACTTTGAACTTGAATTAAATGATTCTGAACAATTAACAATAGTAAAATTTAGTATGTACCAAGCTGAGCTGCAGTCACAGGTAAGCTAAAATATGGTAACAAAACTCGCACTCTTAATTTGTGCTTGTGTAATCTGAATATTGTATCCAGCTAACTGAACTTTGAAATTAAAGCAGTGAAATGATGTTACTTTAATGCTGGCGTCTGAATTTCAACGACACTCGGGTTCATTCCGGAAAAGGAAGGGACCCTGCTTGGCAATGCAATTGGGACAATGAGCAACAAAGGTTCATGCTAAGTTGCTGTAATTATAGTTACGAAAATGGTACAGTTTGAAAAGCTGAGGTCTGCCATACAGTTCTAAAACTTTACTTGCGTCCAGTCTTCCTTGTCGGTTGATTGAAGGTTTGAAGCCGTCGGTCGAGGAGGTGGCGACGGTCACTCATTGTCGGCCGTCGCTGTTGCAGAAGCTGGATGTTGGCGCGCCTTCTTCTCGACACGGTCACCAGACGAAACGGGCTCTTGATGTGCGCTAGTTAATGTTTCCCGTCCGCGACATCATGTCAGAAACTATCATCGCAAGTCGAGCGCAATTACATGCTGCCAAACCCCGAAAGCGCGGCAACTCGCGGGAGCGTCACACAACACACCTGCTCCACTCGCTACTCCCGCCACACTCTTTCTCTCAGCCCGCGCTCCACGCGGCAGAGTTAACACTACCAAAGATCCTACACACTTTGATTCTTCACACGACCTATCGACGTAATCGTTCGATAGCAGTTTTCCCTAGGCAAGACCCAGCGTAAAAATACAAATAATATTTACGAAACAAACCAATTATACATCGACATAAATGCATAAATATACAAATAGTAAAACAATTACAATAAATAAAGAGACAGAAATATCATATCTTGAGGTAACAAAGCAAGGAAAAAAATTAGTACAATAGATGGAAATAGGAGGCTATGCATTTCCGGCGTTACACGTGCCCCACATTGTCTGAGGATGTTCGTGTAACGTAAACAGACTCAGAAAATGTCCCAAAAAAGAAACAGCGGAAATGCATACGCTCAAAACATCAAAAAAATTTAGCATTCGTCTAATTAATCATAAACCAATTTCTATAGAATAATAATTGAGTGGAGATACTCCTAATCTTATTCCACTCTGTCATCTTGCACAAAGTAAAACAGGTTGACAACATATCAAAATTCATAAAAAACATAGAAAATGGTTTAGCTATTCCAAAATCATTAAAATTCGTAACACTATAAGAAATGGTATACTATTTGCAAAATTAATCAGAGTACATGGTCATAAAAACAGGTATATCAAAATACGCAAACTAATGATTAATTACATAGAATACACATTTTTATGTAACCTTTTCATAATTAATTTTCTCGTCATGTCCAATTAACGCTAAACAAGAAAATAATATACAGCAGATCGAAGAAAACATAAATATTGACAGCAGAATTCTTTCACATCAGCTGCCCGGGTAAGAAAAGCAACTCCACATTCCGTACTCGCGAGTACAAAGAATGCCGACAGCGGTACAAATGCCGACAGCGACACAAGAGCCGATAGCGGCTTCGCCTCGCAAGTATTGTTGCGCCCGCCTGTGCGGCACGCTTGATCTCACTCGCCTGCGTAACGGCATTTCCAGAACGTCCGTTTCACTGAATTCTTTCGGAAAAACTCACTCCCGAGTAATCTCAAGGAGTCCATAAACACTATCACAGTGGATAACTCAACACTGTCCATCATCACACGCATGTACTAGCCTGAAACTTAAAACAGCGTCTAAGTACATCGGCAATGACTAATAAAAACACACTTTCATGAAATATTACAGCAAGTTACAAAATCATATTTACATTGCTGAATCTACTGTGACTCAGCTGAAAACTTAAACTAGCAGCTTGGATTTTTCAGATGATTACTAATCAGTTACTCTTAAATCATTTAGTCAAAATTAATTACTTACTAATTACAACTTCTTTAATGACCTCTAGGTCAGGCAAAAGCATCGTAACATGGCACATCCTTAAATCTTACACTCTATATTTACATACTGTACAAATTACCCATTGTGTGGTATTAATCGATCCTAGGTTGGTACAATTTCAAGTCTACAATATTCCGTATACCTAATCGTTTCCAGAGCTTGGATACTCTAAGCAATAAGCATTTGTGTGAGGTATACCAATGACTTTATATGGTCCATTATAAACAAACTTAAATTTAGAGATTTCATTGTCTATCTCGCTCGATTTCTCATGAGCTTTTACAAGTACTAAGTCTCCGATTGCAAACTTAGCAAAACGCGTTTTAGCGTCATGACGACGTATGCGAGCATCGGCTTTTAGCTTCATTACTTCTCGCAAACGATCTTTTTTTCACACCAATACTAATGTCAATCCGTGGAGGGAATTTGATTATCTCTTCCACTAAACTTTTACTTCTGTCACCCAACAGGATTTCCTCTGGAGAAAATCCCGTCGATTCATGTCTCAAGGTGTTCATAATTCTCTCAAATTCTGCTTCATATTTGCCCCATGCCCTATGGTTGTGATGGCAATAGGTACGGGAAAGTCGGCCTCGTCTTTGTTCGTGTGTTACGTTTGACACCCCGTCTACAATACTTTCCAATTCACTTTCTATATTATTGTCAATGCCGAGATTCTTCACGTTACGGCAGTTCAAATTCATACCTACGTCAATAGCATCCGGCCAGTTAACAATGTGTATAGGCTGGTATTGCCTATGCACACCGTATCCTGCATCGTCAAAACTAACTACTATTGTTTTATCTTGTGACGTACATGTCAAAGTTTTGCTTTCGCAACTAATCACTGCACGGTACTTTAATAGCCAATCTAACCCGATAATTACTTCCGTAGTCAAGTCTGGTACGACGACAAACTCTTGTTCAAATCGTGCCCCACATATCTCGAAGTTGACAAAAATCTGTTTTGTGACCGGTTTACTGTCCTTCCCAGTAGCACCGATAATTTTCACTCCTGTTACTGGCATAACTACGATGCCAGGTCTGTCTTTCAGTAACTCAAATATTTTCCCAGATACAGCACTCAATTCTGCACCGGTGTCAATCAACACGTTTAGTTGTAGGTCGTGCATATCAACAGACACTACTATCTGTCTACACTTGTCCTCGACTGTTTCTTTATTTTCCCACAGTAAATCCTCGTCTATATCCAGTTCATTCCAGAAATAACCATCCGGCTTTGACCCTAAATCCGGCTTATCTGGCGGCTTTTTCAGCCTCTGTTCACATACAGTTTTAATTTCAACACGTTTGTCCTGAGGCTTAGCCTGTAGCTTCGCCTCTAATACCGAAACCTTTTCCTGTAACTCGTCAACTAGTGAGTGTTGGTTTGCTATCAATTCACTAATTGTCACCTTCGTTGATTCCACTTTGGTCAGATTGATCTCATCTGCCAACCTACCTGGAGAAATGTGCCCAGTAGTATCTGCAATTACTTCCTCTGGATCTGCGCAACCCACACTGCTACCGTCTGACCGTATAACGTCAGCTCTAACCTCATACACGCTGTAATCTACGTGCTTTTCTACCAATCGTGTCCGGCTATCACTGAAATTTTCGTAATCTTTCTCCTTAATACTTTCGCAATGTTTAAACTGGAGGTTTGCGTCGGATGGGTCGGTTACTTCTACCACTGAAACTTTCGGTAAGGTCTGTCGGTTAGGGCCTGAACTTTCCGTTACTACTTCAACATCTAACTCCTGCGGGACGAAACACGACGAATCTTGCTCGTGCTCCCCCTTAACATCAACTATTTCTAGTAAAGTCTGCCGATTAGGGCCAGAACTTTCTATCATTTCACAAACACTATCTTCCTGCGGGACGAGACGCGGAAAATCCTGCACGCGCTCCCCATAAACGCTTCTCCCATACAGACCCCTATAATCTCTTAGTTCGTCGTATAAGCGACCGAACTGCCTTAACCAGACCTCATCCCTCTCTGCATCCCCTCGATCGATGACGGACGTTTTATCCGACATCTGATCTTCTCTCAACACTTGTGAATCATTATTAAACTCAATCTCCAGTTCCGCTGTGGGTATTACAGCTGCCACTTTATGATCGATTTCCGGAACACTACTTAAATTGTTCTCACTGACAGCGAATGTATTTTCTACTGCCGTGTATACAGCTGATCCACTCTTTTCTCTTAACACTGGCACACTCTCCCGCCGTTG
This sequence comes from Schistocerca cancellata, assembly GCF_023864275.1. Lineage (NCBI taxonomy): Eukaryota > Metazoa > Arthropoda > Insecta > Orthoptera > Acrididae > Schistocerca > Schistocerca cancellata. Next base: position 336,791,830 of record NC_064632.1, read on the forward strand.
ATTATTCCATACGGAATTTTCATAACGGCGACACCTGGGTTTTCTCTTGTTATTGGGCCTCCAAAATTTCTCCACGCCCTGTCGGCCCCTCACCGGCGCGGCTAATGGTTTCCCTGTCTCGTCCCAGCAGATACGGTCCCCGGATGCTGCTGAGGCGGCTCATCACACCCTCTGGCGTTATTACTATTCTGTGAAGCCCGTATCACGTTGGTACGATACTGGTTTCCGTCATTCCTGTTATTATTTGCGTTGTACCGATTGTTATTACGGTCCGAACCATTATTGTTATTCCTGCCATGGTTGCGGTATGCATTATTTCCATGGTTATCGTTGTTGTGGTTGCTGTGGTACCCGTTGTTGTTACCACGGCCTCTACCACTGTCGCGACTATTGCGCCAATTGTCCTCGTCCTCCACTCTTTCCAGTAAATCATTTATTGTCCTGTAATTGCTTCCTACGTAGCGTTTTGTGTCGTCTGGAAGCTTCCTGTAGAGTTCCCAGACTATTTCGGATTCCGTGCGGCGATCACGCAAATATTCCAACTTGCGGATCCAGCCCTCACAAAACTCCCTCATCGAACCGCGCGAATTCGCATCGAAAGGCCTCGATACGACAAATTCGCGCCAGACACTTTGCTGTTTTTGCTCTGACCAGTATTCAGCCAGAAACAAATTTTTAAACTCGTCAAAAGTCAGGTTCGTAATGTTGAGGTTTAAGCCCCAACGCTTGGCATCACCAGCCAGCACATCAATAACCGCATTAATTTTTCTCTCATTAGTCCATGATCTGGGTAAAACTCTTTCACAATTTTTAATGAAATCCGTCGCGCGTATACCGCCTGTTTTCAAGGGGTCGAACCGCTCCTCTTTCGTCAACAATTCCGAACTATGTGCACAGATTGGCACATAGCTCTGTTTTTCGTCAAGTTTCTTTTCTAATTCCAACACTCTCGTAATTACTTGGCAAGTGGTTGTCGCAAGCGTTTCCACGTCCCTCTTTTTCTCTTCGCAGGTATTAGCCTGCTCCCTCACTTTAGTGTCTACTTCGGACACTAAAGCCTTTAAAGTTTCCACCTTCTGTTGATCCTCTTTTTTCACTAATTGAATTTGTTCCGTCACCTTATTCTCGATGATCGGAGCAACTGCTTCTCCTACACTTTTCTCGATTCTGCTAATTTCGGAATCAAAACGAGTATTTATGCTCGCAATTTCCGCCTGAACGCCTATCATTTCCTGTTTAAGATTACCGATTTTGGTATTAATTACAACGTTAATAGCTTTGTTCTGATTGTCTAGCATCCGTTCAATTTTTTCAGACTGAGCTTCTTGCTTGGCAGCCTGAGCTTCTTGCTTGGCAGCCCGAGCCTCTTGGTTGACAGCCTGAGCTTCTTGCTTGGCAGCCTGAGCTTCTTGCTTGGCAGCCTGATCTTCTTGCTTGGCAGACAGAGCTTTAATTTCTGCCGATTGACTCTTGATTTCGTTAATCAAAACATTCAATAAATCAGTTAAATTCCCGGAAACTACCGGTTTTACTTCCGTAGCGGCTTCCTCTTTAATTGTCCCCCCGTATTCGTCATCAAGGGATTCACATCTGATTTTCACTTCCGATTCCGAAACATTTTCTAAAGTGTGGAATTCCATTTCTGCTCTTTGTTGCGTTTCGGCGGTCGCGTCTTTCATGCTAGCCACCTGCCCCTCAACAATGGGTACCGCGGTGCGCGTTTCCCACTGTTCGACCGATTGTTCCGTATCCAAGTCTACCAAATTTTGGCAATTGTTGCCTTCACTCATTTTAATAATTTTCAATATAAATGCCAAACCTCAAATATAATTAGGATTACTCCCACTACTTATTCTCGCTGACGTAACGGCCTGTACGTAACCAGTACTTTGTTACGAGATTTGCACAATGCAAAATTCGTGTCCAGAACAACCTCAAATCCGAAGATTGTCCTGTCACCAGGTCGCCACGTGTAACCTACCCCTCACTTACCGACCTTAATGACAGTGAAAAATGAAACCGCGTGTACCTAATGGGAGTTTTGGAAAAGCAATCGTCACCGAAGTTAACCTGTCGGTAAAGAGGGAGGAAAGGGTTACATCTAAATGAAAGGAAATGTGCTAATGAAACTGGTGGAAATTAATTTTGAAAAGGGGTAAAGTTAATAAAGAAAGTAAATGTGCAGCCGTTACGTTAACAATTAACTAGCGGTAATTAGGTATTTGAGATTTGGGGGAAATCACGGTCGCCAGTCCTAAGGACAATTACTATAGTAACTGAAAAAGAAAGGTTATTACACATATAATTAGCACTAGAAGCGTGGCAACTGAAGGTTGACACGTGTAGTGTGAAAACTGAAAGTTTGTCAGAAGTAATAAATTTCGCTACACCCTGACTTAATTTAGCAAAAGAATTAATAAAACCGGAAAATCGAAAGTTAATTTAGTGACTGAAGTTAATAGTGAGCTTTCTTTCTGAAGCACATCGAAATTCAGTAAAATACGATTAGTCTTGGACTACCTCAACAATCATTTCAAAAGCTACTTGAATCTACGCAATTTAGAAAGAAGAGATTTAACTTTGAACTTGAATTAAATGATTCTGAACAATTAACAATAGTAAAATTTAGTATGTACCAAGCTGAGCTGCAGTCACAGGTAAGCTAAAATATGGTAACAAAACTCGCACTCTTAATTTGTGCTTGTGTAATCTGAATATTGTATCCAGCTAACTGAACTTTGAAATTAAAGCAGTGAAATGATGTTACTTTAATGCTGGCGTCTGAATTTCAACGACACTCGGGTTCATTCCGGAAAAGGAAGGGACCCTGCTTGGCAATGCAATTGGGACAATGAGCAACAAAGGTTCATGCTAAGTTGCTGTAATTATAGTTACGAAAATGGTACAGTTTGAAAAGCTGAGGTCTGCCATACAGTTCTAAAACTTTACTTGCGTCCAGTCTTCCTTGTCGGTTGATTGAAGGTTTGAAGCCGTCGGTCGAGGAGGTGGCGACGGTCACTCATTGTCGGCCGTCGCTGTTGCAGAAGCTGGATGTTGGCGCGCCTTCTTCTCGACACGGTCACCAGACGAAACGGGCTCTTGATGTGCGCTAGTTAATGTTTCCCGTCCGCGACATCATGTCAGAAACTATCATCGCAAGTCGAGCGCAATTACATGCTGCCAAACCCCGAAAGCGCGGCAACTCGCGGGAGCGTCACACAACACACCTGCTCCACTCGCTACTCCCGCCACACTCTTTCTCTCAGCCCGCGCTCCACGCGGCAGAGTTAACACTACCAAAGATCCTACACACTTTGATTCTTCACACGACCTATCGACGTAATCGTTCGATAGCAGTTTTCCCTAGGCAAGACTCAGCGTAAAAATACAAATAATATTTACGAAACAAACCAATTATACATCGACATAAATGCATAAATATACAAATAGTAAAACAATTACAATAAATAAAGAGACAGAAATGTCATATCTTGAGGTAACAAAGCAAGGAAAAAAAATAGTACAATAGATGGAAATAGGAGGCTATGCATTTCCGGCGTTACAGTATGACCGCTGCCTAAGGATTATGGCTCGGAGGAACCCTGACAGCAACGCCACCATGTTGAATGATACATTTCGTGCAACCACAGGACGTCTTGTTACCACTCAAACTGTGCGCAGTAGGCTTCATGATGCGCAACTTCACTCCCGACGTCACTGGCGAGGTCCATTTTTGCAACAACGACACCAGTATATATATTCATGTATATACTGAAATATTACTGCATGAAGTGCAGAAATAAATTTGGACATGAGGGGCTTCTGTCTTGACTGGCATGAAAAGCCAAATAAAGATAAATAAAGATGATTAATATCATAAAAACACAGCTTAAGCTTCTCTACAAATATCAGTTTTCTTTAGCAACAGTAATAAATAAGTTGTTTCTGAGACTTGATACTTAGGGAAAGGCAGGATTCGGTGTAGACGGGGCCATAATCAGTTACCGCTGCTTGCTCGTTTTTTTTTTTTAATCACGTACACTTTATTTGGAAACAATTGCAAATAAAGTTGACAATAAGGAACAATTATCAAATTTGACTGTTATGACAAATGTATAATTAAAAATATTCTTAAGCAAGTTGCACTGACGGCTGAAGGCCTTATTGATAAGATATTCAAATTTGTCGGCTGAAGGCCCCATTAGTAATAACTCAAACAAACAGTTGGACGGCTGAAGGCCGGGATAGCAAATTTTTGAGAAGATATTGAAAGAACAATCATCAACATTTCAGTGTTAAGGTATTTTATCCAATTAAAATTTCTTAAGACAAGTTACACTCACAGCTGAAGGTCTTATGAACAAGAAATTCAAACTCTTTGTCGGCTGAAGGCCCGAACAGTAACAATTCAAAATTAACACATTTGAAAAAACAATCATAACAATCTGACCAAATCAAGAGAGAAGTGGACCTCAGCCAGTGCTCCAAGGATCGCCCTGGGAATGTCGCTTAGCTTAGTAAACGATGAGACAGGCAGCTAAGAGTTGTATTCACTTAACCGGATGGCAACTCAAACTAGTGACAGTTTAAACGCAGACCAACACTCTTGCAATATCTACCTAACGTCTGATAATCAATACAACGATGAAGTAACCCAGGCAAGGTGGAATCCGCTGACAGCACTGCGTCTTCAGAATACGGTGTTTACAACATCCAGAAGCTGAAGGAACCACTACGACCAAAGCAGTCCAAAAGAAACCTAAATATCCGAATCACCATCAAGGACGCTGTCGAACTACACCCCTTACCGGACTGCAGCGGCAAGGCGAGGAAAGGTACACTGCCGCGAAAAAAAGGCTAACCTCCAGGGAAGGTAACAGGGGCGTTAGCAGCCACTAGACAGAAAAATACCGCTGGTTGATCTTCACCAATAATAACACAAGGAATTCAATAATAATAATAATAATAATAATAATAATAAGTGGAGGACGGCTAATTAATTTCGCCATTCCCAAACACTCCACTTATTGCTCTTCATCTCAGCGACCCTGCGAGCAGCAACGCGCGGACAAACGGCGTGATCTCAAAATAGTGGAGTTTTCACTACAGGGTAAATGTTCACTCAACTCAAACGTCCTGGGTCGGGTGGACAATGAGGTTGTGGCCCTCGCAGCTACAGCCCCTTGGTCCTGCAGTGCCTGCATACCTCTAGCGGTCTCGGGAAATCCTGGCGCTGCCAGACCTCACTGCTGCTCCTACTCAACCGAACTCACTGACACACTGACCCGGAACAACCTTGAAGTCCCTCAGAAGATAGTACCACGTTACTAGATATCGATATCTGCTGGAGCTTCTACTCATGGACATAAAACGCTAGCAAATGTAGTGGTGCAAGTAAGCACAAGAAGAAAACGAGACGCCACTATCCCTATTACACGATGATAAACTACCAATGGCACCAACGCTAGCCGCAACACGGCTGTTTCCAAATTGTTAGAGAATATGCTGGGGATCCAGTGTAGTACAGTTTCACTAGTCAACGCTATTTGATTATTACAGTAGTAAGGACTAATTCGAAAAGCACCACTTCGAGTAGTTCATAAATTACTTTCCAAGACAATAAAAAACAACACTGGGTTTCATTAACATCAAAACAGGAAACTTTCGTGACAGAAACAAAACTACACTGTTTTCGACAACGAGCATCACTTCACTTCTGACATTACTATCATATATCTGTTCATTAAAGATTTGTATGTATTGGCCTTCTAATCACCTGTGAAGCAGGTATTCTAGACAATAATGTTTACACAATCTTGCACTGTAACCCTACGAAACTATATTCCATAATAAACTAAGAATACTTCAGCAAAAGCCTATCCTACTTCACTTTCATGGTCTTAGCTTTTACTTTTACTACTACTTTTACTCTAGACAAAAAATTACTTTTAAACACACGAATGCAGGAATTGTTCATTCAAATCAGGATACTCGGTTTTAGTAGCACTTTGGTGAGGACCCTGCGTAGGTTCGTGATCAGGATTAAAAATGTGGTTCCGGACACGAATTTAGGTTTTATATGGTTGTTATTGAGACAACACACAAATTAACTGGTCCACGCCTACATACGAGTACATTACTTAACTGAATGTATGAAGTTTGTGAAGCACTGGCGAAGGTTGGTGGCTGGCGACATGGCGGCTATCGGTACTCACAGTTCTTAATGTACAAATGCTCTATAAAACTATTTCTTGGCGACGGATTTTCAACGTATTAGAGCCATTCCAATACACTGTGAATACCAAATAATAGCCAGATCCACATCCGAGGCAAATCCTTTATAATGCAGCTTACAGTTTCGAGTCTTGGCACCGTCGAAGTGTACTGTGCTAAGGCTAGCCACATACTGCGCGCCGTTCACACAAAGAAGCCTCTCAGTTTTACATTGCACCATACCACTTCCGTTGTGGAGGGACTTCCCTACAGCGTTTTACATGTTGCAAATACAATTGCCCAAAGCATGAACAAATTTATAAAAAAAAATTCCTTTTGTGAACATACTCATAATAATTTATCATTTCAACATATTCTTTTGCTTTTTTCATCTATACATTATAGAAGTCTAAACTGCTAGCCATCGACTAAGGAGTTTCAATAACACAGAATACACGCCTCATGAATTGCAGATTCACAGTTACATAATGTAAACCCACTTGTAATCGATGTAAGTGCTACACAAGTCCCATGTTTCACTGCGGTTTCCCAACAGGGATACATCAATGAAACTTTAATAACACTTCAAAACAGTGCTGGGCGATAAGAGAATTATCAAATATATTAAACAACAAACACTTGGCATAACTGCTTATATTAAATACTGTTTCATCAACTACTAAAACTTGAATTTTTGTTACATTCAAAAAATATATACTAGTCTATACAAGTGTCCCTGTTGTGACAAATATGTTGTTGTTGTGGTCTTCAGTCCTGAGACTGGTTTGATGCAGCTCTCCATGCTACTCTATCCTGTGCAAGCTTCTTCATCTCCCAGTACCTACTGCAACCTACATCCTTCTGAATCTGCTTAGTGTATTGATCTCTTGGTCTCCCTCTACGATTTTTACCCTCCACGCTGCCCTCCAATGCTAAATTTGTGATCCCTCGATGCCTCAGAACATGTCCTACCAACCGATCCCTTCTTCTAGTCAAGTTGTGCCACAAACTTCTCTTCTCCCCAATCCTATTCAATACCTCCTCATTAGTTACGTGATCTACCCACCTTATCTTCAGCATTCTTCTGTAGCACCACATTTCGAAAGCTTCTATTCTCTTCTTGTCCAAACTAGTTATCGTCCATGTCTCACTTCCATACATGGCTACACTCCATACAAATACTTTCAGAAACGACTTCCTGACACGTAAATCTATATTCGATGTTAACAAATTTCTCTTCTTGAGAAACACTTTCCTTGCCATTGCCAGTCTACATTTTATATCCTCTCTACTTCGACCATCATCGGTTATTTTACTCCCTAAGTAGCAAAACTCCTTTACTACTTTAAGTGTCTCATTTCCTAATCTAATTCCCTCAGCATCACCCGACTTAATTTGACTACATTCCATTATCCTCGTTTTGCTTTTGTTGATGTTCATCTTATATCCTCCTTTCAAGACACTGTCCATTCCGTTCAACTGCTCTTCCAAGTCCTTTGCTGTCTCTGACAGAATTACAATGTCATCGGCGAACCTCAAAGTTTTTACTTCTTCTCCATGAATTTTAATACCTACTCCGAATTTTTCTTTTGTTTCCTTTACTGCTTGCTCAATATACAGATTGAATAACATCGGGGAGAGGCTACAACCCTGTCTCACTCCTTTCCCAACCACTGCTTCCCTTTCATGTCCCTCGACTCTTCTAACTGCCATCTGGTTTCTGTACAAATTGTAAATAGCCTTTCTCTCCCTGTATTTTACCCCTGCCACCTTCAGAATTTGAAAGAGAGTATTCCAGTCAACATTGTCAAAAGCTTTCTCTAAGTCTACAAATGCTAGAAACGTAGGTTTGCCTTTTCTTAATCTTTCTTCCAAGATAAGTCGTAAGGTCAGTATTGCCTCACGTGTTCCAACATTTCTACGGAATCCAAACTGATCTTCCCCGAGGTCGGCTTCTACCAGTTTTTCCATTCGTCTGTAAAGAATTCGCGTTAGTATTTTGCAGCTGTGACTTATTTAACTGATAGTTCGGTAACTTTCACATCTGTCAACACCTGCTTTCTTTGGGATTGGAATTATTATATTCTTCTTAAAGTCTGAGGGTATTTCGCCTGTCTCATACATCGTGCTCACCAGATGGTAGAGTTTTGTCAGGACTAGCTCTCCCGAGGCCATCAGTAGTTCTAATGGAATGTTGTCTACTCCCGGGGCCTTGTTTCGACTCAGGTCTTTCAGTGCTCTGTCAAATTCTTCACGCAGTATCATATCTACCATTTCATCTTCATCTACACCCTCTTCCATTTCCATAATATTGTCCTCAAGTACATCGCCCTTGTATAGACCCTCTATATACTCCTTCCACCTTTCTGCTTTCCCTTTTTTGCTTAGAACTGGGTATCCATCTGAGCTCTTGATATTAATACACGTGGTTCTCTTTTCTCCAATCTTTAATTTTCCTGTAGGCAGTATCTATCTTACCCCTAGTGAGATACGCCTCTGCATCCTTACATTTGTCCTCTAGCCATCCCGGCTTAGCCATTTTGCACATCCTGTCGATTTTTGAGACGTTTGTATTCCTTTTAGCCTCCATCATTTACTGCATTTTTATATTTTCTCCTTTCATCAATTAAATTCAATATTTCTTCCGTTACCCAAGGATTTCTATTAGCCCGCGTCTTTTTACCTACTTGATCGTCACTTCATCCCTCAGAGCTACCCATTCTTCTTCTACTGTATTTCTTTCCCCCATTCCTGTCAATTGTTCCCTAATGCTCTCCCTGAAACTCTCTACAACCTCTGGTTCTTTCAATTTATCCAGGTCCCATCTCCTTAAATTCCCACCTTTTTGCAGTTTCTTCAGTTTCAATCTGCAGTTCATAACCAACAGATTGTGGTCAGAATCTACATCTGCCCCAGGAAATGTCTTACAATTTAAAACCTGGTTCCTAAATCTCTGTCTTACCATTATATAATCTATCTGAAACCTGTCAGTATCTCCAGGCTTCTTCCATGTATACAGCCTCCTTTCATGATTCTTGAACCAAGTGTTAGCTATGATTAAATTATGCTCTGTGCAAAATTCTACAAGGCGGCTTCCTCTTTCATTCCTTCCCCCCCATCCATATACAACAATTTACATATTGCTTACATACACAGCTTACATTAAACAGTGTACGTTACACGTGGTTAGTCCTTACCTATTTTGATACTGTGTGATCATTAAGAAACTATGTTTTGTCTGCTTTAAATATTCATCTAGTTCATCAAGAAAAACATAACAGTCAGTCCACTATAAACTTTTCATCTCTGACCATCTCTGCCGTTTTACAAATTTGGCACTCCTCCTGATTATGCTGCAGTATTCAATCAATGCAGTCCTTATGTATGCCATAGCCTAGAGTTTACACGTAATTTGTATATCTAATTACATTACACAGAATCGCAATCTTAGAGACACATATCAGTAGCCTCATAATAGAAAAGTTTTTTCAACATAACAACACTTTACAACACAACATCATGAACAAGAACATATAGAGTAAAATATTATTTGATTTCATATACACTTCCTTATGTTGCCTCTTATTATTCATTTCTGTAGACATACGGTTTTAATCTCCAATGTTACAAACACCTAATGGCTTCTTTGACTTCTAGTAAAAAAGATAATTAGCGTTAGTGTGCGGAGTTCTTTGCACTTCAAAGGAACCATTATAATTATATTTGAATTTAGAAATTTATTAGTTTATTTCACTAGATTTTTCGTGAGTTTTTATGACAACAAAGTCCCCAATTTAGAATTTGGTCACTTTGATGCCTTTTTCGTGTCTTTTGGATCTGGCTTCCACTTTTTCTTTCCTTCTTTTTCTTACTAAGTCTTTTTTCCCCTCAGATCTAGTTCTACATAGGGTGGAAGTTGTAAGCTTTCTTCAATTATTCTTTTGCTCTTCTGATTAAGTAGAATTTCCTTGGGGGTAAATCCTGTAGATTCATGGTGCAGGGTATTCATTACAATTTCAAAGTCTGCAATAAACCAGTCCCATGCCTTGACATATGTCTGGGGCCTTCTTCTGTTTTCTGATTTTGAAGTCTTTCATGACTCTAATCAAATCTTGCCCCCATATTGTATCGTTTGGAGGCCCTTTCGTTTTCGGTTCGGTATTTACTGCCTGATTTTGTTTGTATAAGACTTCACTTCAGATACATCTTCAGTTACTCTTTGTTTCCTTTCCTCCATTTCTACATTGTATTCAACTGAATTATCATTTATTTCAGATTCACTGTCTGATTCAAACGTGAACGCTACTCTTAGACAACAAGCAAGCTCCTCTTTTGTACTTTCGTTAGTTTCCTTATTATTAAAATTTGGACTGTTTCTTAAAATTTTTTATTTCATTTTCAATCACAGGCGTTTCTTCAATATCACTTTTGATGTCTAACTTCACAATTAGTATGATCGTCTTTGAGTTCAGTGGTTTGCATATACTCATCTGAACCTATGTTCTCTTGACCATCAATAACAGCCAACTGTATGAGTCTTTCATCAGCCAGGATCGCCTCATCCGCAATATCGAGGATTTCATCTTTTCCAGATTCCTATGTATACCGACCATTTTTCTGTTGCTAGCAGCAATTTCTTTAACCTCGGCAGCCTGCATGCTTTGCACAGCACTTTTATCTTTCTTACCAACCACTCCATCTGAAACCCCTACTCGTGCACCTTGCACGACCCTAACTGCTTCCATCTCCTTTCATTTTCGGAGAACGTCCTCTTCTTAACGTTTCCACTTTCGTTGCTCCCTTTTATTAATTCCCTGGCCTTATAATCCATTTTAAAATCTTCCCACTCACATTGCTTTACACTGTAAAACACATAATCGCCCTATTCCACCATCCCTGAAGAATCGTTTTCGCAGAAATTATCTTTGCTTAATTGTCGATGCTTTTCTTTTTACTTAACAACGTGTCCGATTCCTTTTTCATTTCTGTGATATTTCCCACTGAAACAAGTCCTCTGAATTTCCTTGTGATGGTATCTCTTTCTACTTCCGCTACTGCATCCGCATTGTGGACAGCTGATTGCTGTGCCGAGTTCAGTGAACATGGTTGCTTAGTTTGCATGCTACCCCCTGTAGCATAGCCTGTCGCCAGTGACTCACTCATGCCCACATCAGTTGTTCTGTGTGCGCCATCCTGTGGTGAAGCTCTGCTGCTTACTTGTATCTTAAATTCACTTCGTTTTTGCCGGTATGACTTCTTCAGTTTGCGCCAGTAAAATTCGTTCACACCAATGTGGCCCATTAAACATATGGGCCTCAGTTTTCCATGTCATATGGGTTTTGACAGTTTGGCGGTGCAAATCCTCTACCGTGAAACATGTTACCGCGACCTCTGCCTATATCTCTTTGCATCGTATTTACACATTAATGTTTTTTCTCATTCTGTTCGGTATTCTCGTGATTATCCCGGTTCTGGTTGTTATTGTTATTTTGTGGATAATCACGATTGCCTCTCCAGTGGTCCTCGTCGTCGACCCTTTACAAAAATAGCAACAAGCTTTTGTGATTACTTCCCACATAACGATTTGAATCCTCTGGGACCTTTTTCCATAGTTCCCACACTATTTCGGATTCCGTTTGTCTGTTTTTCAAGTGTGTCAGTTTCTGATACCACATTTCGCAAAACTCTTTCACTGAGTTTCTACCTCTGCTGTCATATAACCTTACCATCATAAACTCCCTCCACAGGCAGTCTTGTTTTTGCTCTGACCTGTATTCCCCTATAAATTTCTGTTTGAATTCTCCAAATAACATTTGTTCCACATCCAAATTTAGGCCCCATTCTTTCACATCGCCAGCTAATGTGATAATAACCACACTGATATTTTCCTGGCCCATTACGTAATCAGGAATATTACTTTCACAGTTTTCCAAGAAATGATGCCTTTTTGCTGGATCGAATCGTTCTTCACCCTCTAGCAATTTGCTACACATTATTCTGTCAGTGACATAAATCGGTTTATCTTTGATTTTCCGTTAAAGGTCGCTCACTTCACCTTCAATTTGGGAAGTGTTCCTTCCACACTTCTTTTCAGATGTTGCCACTTGTTTACTCATTTCCTTTGCGGAATCGTTTCCCGTCTATCTCATTTGAGAAATTTCGGTTTTGTATTAGTTCACTATTTCGACTTTGAGGCCGAAAACCTTTTCATCAACATTTCGTTACAACCAGATGTTCTACAGTGTCTTGAATCTTCATTATTTCGGAATCAAACCTATCACTGATGTCATTAATTTGTCCCTGCAGAATGGTGACATTGTTACTGATAGTGTCTATCTCATTTTTAAGTGCTTTATTGCATTACTCACAACACCTACTTTTGAGTCTACTTTTTCGATCTGTTTACTGATTTCAGCACCTTGTGTTTTAATTTGATGACCTTGTGCTGAATTTGTGCAGACAACATATTTAACAAATCGTCCATACTCAGTGGTTTCTCAGTATCTTGTACTAAGGTGTCTCCATGTTCAGATTCTATTTGTCGTGTTTCGCTCGGCTGACATTCGACTTTCGATGGATTGAACATGCATGCATATATTCGCTAACATAATCACTGTCTTAATTCGTGTCATCCTTCATACGTTGTTATATTTGTGACGTATCGCATTCAACATAAACCATTCAACATAAACGCCATCCTGGGGCGGCATCTGTGCTCTCGTTTAGTGAAGTACTGCCACCTAGCACACATTCTGACCTACTGTCGTCTTTGTATCCATCTTAATTTCATTAAAACTTTATATTTCATCTTTTAAGGACCTGTTAAGTTTTCTGTTAATTATTTTGCCCGATCTATTGTATGTTCGCGTCGCTAGACATTCAGCGCACGTTTCACAGTTGTTATACGCCCCATATTTATGTTAGAATGTGTATTTTAATGAGTAAAACTGACGAACGTCCTGTCACGCGACGCCACATATGACACTGATGTGTATCACTCTTCCATAACAACTGAACCACCAGTCCCGTCACAGGAAAGGCACATATATAACTAACGTGCCGTGAAACATGCTAATGTTACCCTCTGAGAAGATTTAAAAGTTTGACCGCACGTGTGTCTAATGGACAGAGGTATCGGATTATAATTTTGAATTTGGTGAAATTAACAGAAAAACCAAACTGACTTTAGCCTTGGGAGTTAATGAAAGTGTTAAATTCACAAATGAATGAAAAAAATAACGGTCGCAGGCCCAATTAGGCACATTAATTGGGAAATATATGTTTGAGAAAATTTAATATCGGTTATCGAAGTTAATTTTTTTGAGATTTACCTTTGAATAGCAAACAGGATACAAACTGGCACAGTGCACTCTGTGACACACACACACACACACACACACACACACACACACACACACACACCAGTAAATTATGGGGAGTAAATTTGCACCAAGCTCAGCTTAATGACAACCACACTCAAAAGCATTACTTAATCAAATACTGAAGTGTCACTGCATGAAGTGCAGAACTACATTTGGACATGAGGGGCCTCTGTCTTGAATGACGTTAAAAGCACATATAAATATGAATAATATCATAAATACACTGTTTAAGCTCTTATACAAACACAAGTTTTCTTAGCAACAGTAATAAATAATTTTTTTCCTATTAGGTGGAGAATATGATGGGGACCAATAAACTACTATAGTTTCACTAGTCAACACTCTTTGATTATTATAATATTAAAGACATTCAAAAAGCTAATAATTTTTTTCACTTGGAGTAGTCCATGAATTACTTTGCAAGACAATACAACACAACACTGTGTTTAATTAACTTCAAAACAGAAAACTTTCATGAAACACTCCTGGAAATGGAAAAAAGAACACATTGACACCGTTGTGTCAGACCCACCATACTTGCTCCGGACACTGCGAGAGGGCTGTACAAGCAATGATCACACGCACGGCACAGCGGACACACCAGGAACCGCGGTGTTGGCCGTCGAATGGCGCTAGCTGCGCAGCATTTGTGCACCGCCGCCGTCAGTGTCAGCCAGTTTGCCGTGGCATACGGAGCTCCATCGCAGTCTTTAACACTGGTAGCATGCCGCGACAGCGTGGACGTGAACCGTATGTGCAGCTGACGGACTTTGAGCGAGGGCGTATAGTGGGCATGCGGGAGGCCGGGTGGACGTACCGCCGAATTGCTCAACACGTGGGGCGTGAGGTCTCCACAGTACATCGATGTTGTCGCCAGTGGTCGGCGGAAGGTGCACGTGCCCGTCGACCTGGGACCGGACCGCAGCGACGCACGGATGCACGCCAAGACCGTAGGATCCTACGCAGTGCCGTAGGGGACCGCACCGCCACTTCCCAGCAAATTAGGGACACTGTTGCTCCTGGGGTATCGGCGAGGACCATTCGCAACCGTCTCCATGAAGCTGGGCTACGGTCCCGCACACCGTTAGGCCGTCTTCCGCTCACGCCCCAACATCGTGCAGCCCGCCTCCAGTGGTGTCGCGACAGGCGTGAATGGAGGGACGAATGGAGACGTGTCGTCTTCAGCGATGAGAGTCGCTTCTGCCTTGGTGCCAATGATCGTCGTATGCGTGTTTGGCGCCGTGCAGGTGAGCGCCACAATCAGGACTGCATACGACCGAGGCACACAGGGCCAACACCCGGCGTCATGGTGTGGGGAGCGATCTCCTACACTGGACGTACACCACTGGTGATCGTCGAGGGGACACTGAATAGTGCACGGTACATCCAAACCGTCATCGAACCCATCGTTCTACCATTCCTAGACCGGCAAGGGAACTTGCTGTTCCAACAGGACAATGCACGTCCGCATGTATCCCGTGCCACCCAACGTGCTCTAGAAGGTGTAAGTCAACTACCCTGGCCAGCAAGATCTCCGGATCTGTCCCCCATTGAGCATGTTTGGGACTGGATGAAGCGTCGTCTCACGCGGTCTGCACGTCCAGCACGAACGCTGGTCCAACTGAGGCACCAGGTGGAAATGGCATGGCAAGCCGTTCCACAGGACTACATCCAGCATCTCTACGATCGTCTCCATGGGAGAATAGCAGCCTGCATTGCTGCGAAAGGTGGATATACACTGTACTAGTGCCGACATTGTGCATGCTCTGTTGCCTGTGTCTATGTGCCTGTGGTTCTGTCAGTGTGATCATGTGATGTATCTGACCCCAGGAATGTGTCAATAAAGTTTCCCCTTCCTGGGACAATGAATTGACGGTGTTCTTATTTCAATTTCCAGGAGTGTAGAAACCAAAAGTAAACTATTTTTTAAAATGAGCATAACTTCACCTCCTACATTAGTATCGTAAACCTGTTCATCAAATATTTGTACATATTTGCTTTTAATCACCTGTGGAGCAGGTATTCTAGACAATAATATTTACACAATCTTGCACTGTAGTCCTACAAAACTATACTTTATAATAACAAAGAAAACTTCAGCAAAAGCCTATCCTACTTCACATTTGTGTTTTTAGCTTTAACTTTTATACTCTGTTCATTTTAGACAAAAAAATCACTTTCGAACAAACGAATGCTACAGTTGTTCATTTAAATGAGGATACTCGGTTTTAGTAGCACTTAGGTGAGGTCCTTGCGTAGGTTCGTGATCAGGATTAAATATGTGGTTCCAGACACGAATTTAGGTTTTATATGGTTATTATTGAAACAAAACACAAATGAACTTGTCCACGCCCATATACTTTACTTAACTGAGTGTATGAAGTTTGTGAAGCAGTGGCGAAGATTGGTGGCTGGCGACAGGGCTGCTAACAGTTACTGACGCATCTTGATGTACGAATGCTCTATAAAACTATTTCTTGGCGTCGGATTTTCTACGTATGAGAGCCACTCCATTATGCTGTGAGTACCAAATAATAGCCAGATCTACATCCGAGGCAAATCCTTTATAATGCAGCTTCCAATTTCCCATCTTAGCACCGTCGAAGTGTACCTTGGTAAGGCTAGAGACTTCAAGCCGTTCACACAATGGAGCCGCTCAGTTTGACCGCCAAAACCACCTTTTACATTGCGCCATGCCACTTCCGTTGCAGAGGGACTTTTCATGAACATACTCGTAATAATTGGTCATTTCAACACATTCTCTTGCTTTTTTCATATATACATTAGAAAACTCTAAATTTCTTGACATAGATCAAGGAGTTTAAACAACACAAACACACTTCATAAATTTGCTGATACACAGCTACATAATATAAACCTACTTCTAAACGATGTAAGGTCTACAAGTTCTGTGACAGTCTGTTCAAACGGCTTTAGCACGATTATGGCCTCCTGACACGAATACTTACCCAGCTGGAAGATGCAATCTCCATCGAGAAACACTTCAATTAAAGAAGGGGTACAGGTGGTTCGCAATAATATTCAAGTAGACCACAGTCCCATGGAAGTTCAGGTGAATGTCCCACATAGCGTAATACTACAAGCACCGTACTGTGTTCGTGATGTAGTGCACGTTACGAGCACCCGTTCACATGAATGACGGCGTATTCCTACACAACCATCGATATGGTGTAAATAGATACTGAACTCATCCAGCAATACGACACGTTTCCACTAACCGACGGTCCGCATACCGGTGATACAACAGGTTTCTGCAGTGGTAATTCATGGTTCCATTCGAGCAAAATGGTACCGTCTGTTGTGAAACTCCAACAACGTGCACTGAACGATGTGCTCCGAAATAGTTCTGCATACAGCACCACTAAACCTTGACGGCTGATCTGCCACGGATTGCGTGGTTTACAAAGAGGACGTCATTTACCTTGTCGCTTATGCTTAGTTTAGAAGCCCTTCAACCAAATTCCACAAAAACTCACGATAGTAGCATACCAACAGCTATCCAGATTCTCTTTTCCCAAGATTGTGGTCCAAAGAGCCGGGCCATAACAAGCTTCCCTTGATAATGGTTGCTTATGTCAGGGATTTCGTCAATTGAGGCCCACATCTTCACTAAAATGGTTACCCAATCATCTCTTTTCCGTTATGCAGGATGAGTCACTAAATATTGCCACCGAGAATAGCTCCGAAAGTATGATAGTAGCTGAAAAGTTTGTGACAAATATTGCAGGTGACAATGGGGGCCATACTATAACGTTGGCTTTTTGTTGCTGGGTGGGGTCGCGACAGAGATATGAAGGTCAACTTTTAAAAAAATGGGATGCTATAGTTTGGTACTTATTTTCTGATAGCTGCTATCGAGACGAATCCAATGATGTATAACAGTAAGGTCTTCGAAGGTCAACGAAGGTTAAAAGGGTCGCATGAGCGTCCATTTACAGAAGGTCTCGAAGTGATGACCATTGGTTCTCGGGTAAGTGGATCAATCTTTATTGTCTGTAATAGAACATACAATCACGGAGATAGGTAAGGATGGTTCTCGGGTAAGTGGATCAATGGCGACGTCGCTTGCGACACAGCGTTCCTGTTTATCGTGCATTGAAGGCAATTGATATTGATTTGGCTGGACAGTTCAATAAACAACAACTGATTCGAGGTCCCAATGTGTTTCGTGGACTCCGCCTGAACTTTACATGTGATGTACAAGCTCTTTTTGGAGGCAGTACATGGCTTACACTAGCTGTAGTGTGGGGCAATCACTGTGACTGCGGTGGCCTTGAAGCATTTCCAGATGCTAATATTTTAGCCTGGAAAACATTGAGTATAGCAGAGACAACAGGACTTTTAGCTAAGGTTCCATATGGTACGCTTGTTCCCAGTATCCCATTTGTATTGACTGCCAGAAGAAAGAAGAACTTGAATGCTGACGAGTACCTGTTTATATGGGCTAAAGTTGGCAATGGAAATTGTAAAATAGAAATAAATGGTGATTGTATGTTGTATTATAGACAATAAAGATTGATCCACTTACCCGAGAACCATCCTTACCTATCTCCGTGAGATTTTTTTTTTAAAAGACCAAAAACACTATTCATTTGAAAGTAGGAGGTCGTGCCTCGATTGGTTGCTCGCTAGGCGGGTGACCTTGAAGCGGACTTAGTCTCTGTGCTGAGCGCTTGGTGGCTTCTGATTGATTGGCTAGCCTGTGGCGCGCAGTACGCATCGTGGCGGGCGTTCAAATCCGCGCAACACGCTCCCTAGTGCAGCGATCTTCTTATCATGGACTGAGTGGTACTCCTTATCACTTCGGCAGTTATCGACGTACACGCCCTAACAATTCTCTCTCGTATATCGTGCAAATAGTAAATATTCGCATAAAACGGCGTATCCATAGAACGTGCCATCGACATGTAAACACCACTCGACGGTTTTGCAGTACAACACTAATGGAAACCGTAAGACAAGTATCGTCGAATCAAGCGAATAAGAATGAAATTTTCCTTCGAAGAACAAGTCGATATGCTTCTTACGGAGAATGCCAATGAAATTGAATGGAGCTAGAGACTTATACGCTGAAACATATCCTCAACGTACTCACCCTACACGTCGTACCTTTAAATATGTGTATGAAAAATTGAGAACAACTGGATCTTTAACAAATCGCAAACATATCCGGCAAAGGAAAGTTACTAACGAGGAAACTTCAATTGGTACGCTTGCCACTGTGGTTCGAGATCCTTGTGTTAGTAGGGGTCAAATCGCAAGGGAATGCCATGAGCCAGAGAAGTGTTATTCGTGTTGTGCATCGCCATAAAAATCGTAATTACCATGTCAGTCTCCATCAAGAATTTACTGGTACGGATTGTATGTGTCGCATTGAATTCTGCCAATCGGCTTAGCTTCAGATTCAGAGGGATGACATATTTATTAATCTGATTTTATTTACTGACGAAGCTACATTCACGAACAATGAAAATGTTAATTTGCATAACACGCATTATTGGGTAACTGAAAATCCATGTCGGCTGAGGCATGTTGCACACCAAAAACCGTGGTCGGTGAATGAATGGTGTAGGGTTCTAGAGAACAGAATTATAGGCCCCTGTTTCATCGAAGGAAATCTGAATGGTAGGAAGTACACTCATTTCTTGCAGTAAGCGTTAGGTCTGTTATTGAAACAGAATGTGGTATCAACACGATTCCTCACTGATGGCTAGAAATAAGTTGAAGACACAATTCCCAAATCAGTGGATTGGACGTGGAGATGTGTCACCAGACTTGACACCTCTGGTTTTCTTCTCGACGGGATTCGTAAAAGACTTGGTTTATAAACACGTTTCAACAACATCTGAAGATATGCAAGAGAGAACTGTGAGAGCATGTGCTTCGATAAGCGCCAATGTGATAAGGAATACCACTCAGTCCGTAAGAAGAAAATTGCAGCACTGCACTTATACCAATGGTCATCACTTAGAACAACTTCTAAATCTACATCTACATCCATACTCCGCAAGCCACCTGACGGTGTGTGGCGGAGGGTACCTTGAGTACCTCCATCGGTCCTCCCTTCTATTCCAGTCTCGTATTGTTCGTGGAAAGAAGGATTGTCGGTATGCCTCTGTGTGGGCTCTAATCTCTCTGATTTTATCCTCATGGTCTCTTCGCGAGATATACGTAGGAGGGAGCAACATACTGCTTGACTCCTCGATGAAGGTATGTTCTCGAAACTTCAACAAAAGCCCGTACCGAGCTACGGAGCGTCTCTCCTGCAGAGTCTTCCACTGGAATTTATCTATCGTCTCCGTAACGCTTTCGCGATTACTAAATGATCCTGTAACGAAGCGCGCTGCTCTCCGATGGATCTTCTCTATCTCTTCTATCAACCCTATCTGGTTCAAAAATGGTTCAAATGGTTCTGAGCACTATGGGACTTAACATCTTAGGTCATCAGTCCCCTAGAACTTAGAACTACTTAAACCTAACTAACCTAAGGACATCACACACATCCATGCCCGAGGCAGGATTCGAACCTCCGACCGTAGCAGTCGCACGGTTCCTGACTGAGCGCCTAGAACCACGAGACCACCGCGGCCGGCCCCAAAGTGGTACGGATCCCACACTGCTGAGCAGTATTCAAGCTCCTTTGTTTTCGGATTGCATTTCCATAGGATTCTTCCAATGAATCTCCGTCTGTCATCTGCTATACCGACGATCAACTTTATATGATCATTACATTTTAAATCACTCCTAATGCATACTCCCAGATAATTTATGGGATTATCTGCTTCCAGTTGCTGACCTGCTATATTGTAGCTAAATCGTAAGGGATCTTTCTTTCTATGTATTCGCAGCACATTACACTTGTCTACATTGAGATTCAATTGCCATTCCCTGCACCATGCGTCAATTCGCGGCAGATCCTGCAGATTCTCCTGCATTTCGGTACAATTTTCCATTGTTACAACCTCTCGATATACCACAGAATCATCCGAAAAAAGCCTCAGTGAATTTCCGATGTCATCCACAAGGTCATTTATGTATATTGTGAATAGCAACACTCCTACGACACTCCCCTGCGGCACACCTGAAATCACTCTTACTTCGGAAGACCTCTCTCCATTGAGAATGACATGCTGCGTTCTGTTATCTAGGAACTCTTCGATACAATCACACAATAGTCCATATGCTCTTACTTTGTTCATTAAACGGCTGTGGGGAACTGTATCGAACGCCTTGAGGAAGTCAAGAAACACGGCATCTACATGGGAACCCATGTCTATGGCCCTCTGTAAATGAACGTTCATGCCACCTTTTTGCCTTCGTTGACCTTCGAAGACCTTACTGTTATACATCACTGGATTCGTCTTGATAGCCGATATCAGAAAATAAGTACCAAAATGTAGCATCCATTCAAAAAAATAAAAAAATTTACCTTCATATCTCTGAAACGATCCACCTATCAACAAAAAACAAACATCATATTATGGCCCCCGTTGTTCCAGGCATCTTTTGTCGCCTAAGTTTTCAGCTACTATCATACTTTGGGAGTTTTTCTTGGTGGCAATAGCCAGTGACTCACATTGTATACTTTGCTTACAACTTAAAGCTCCCGCTACACCCCCTGGTGGCACTGAATCTCGTGGTGGACAGAGGACATAATACACTCCTGGAAATTGAAATAAGAACACCGTGAATTCATTGTCCCAGGAAGGGGAAACTTTATTGACACATTCCTGGGGTCAGATACATCACATGATCACACTGACAGAACCACAGGCACATAGACACAGGCAACAGAGCATGCACAATGTCGGCACTAGTACAGTGTATATCCATCTTTCGCAGCAATGCAGGCTGCTATTCTCCCATGGAGACGATCGTAGAGATGCTGGATGTAGTCCTGTGGAATGGCTTGCCATGCCATTTCCACCAGGCGCCTCAGTTGGACCAGCGTTCGTGCTGGACGTGCAGACCGCGTGAGACGACGCTTCATCCAGTCCCAAACATGCTCAATGGGGGACAGATCCGGAGATCTTGCTGGCCAGGGTAGTTGACTTACACATTCTACAGCACCTTGGGTGGCACGGGATACATGCGGACGTGCATTGTCCTGTTGGAACAGCAAGTTCCCTTGCCGGTCTAGGAATGGTAGAACGATGGGTTCGATGACGGTTTGGATGTACCGTGCACTATTCAGTGTCCCCTCGACGATCACCAGTGGTGTACGGCCAGTGTAGGAGATCGCTCCCCACACCATGATGCCAGGGGGTTGGCCCTGTGTGCCTCGGTCGTATGCAGTCCTGATGAAGGCGCTCAACTGCACGGCGCCAAACACGCATACGACCATCATTGGTACCAAGGCAGAAGCGACTCTCATCGCTGAAGACGACACGTCTCCATTCGTCCCTCCATTCACGCCTGTCGCGACACCACTGGAGGCGGGCTGCACGATGTTGGGGCGTGAGCGGAAGACGGCCTAACGGTGTGCGGGACCGTAGCCCAGCTTCATGGAGACGGTTGCGAATGGTCCTCGCCGATACCCCAGGAGCAACAGTGTCCCTAATTTGCTGGGAAGTGGCGGTGCGGTCCCCTACGGCACTGCGTAGGATCCTACGGTCTTGGCGTGCATCCGTGCGTCGCTGCGGTCCGGTCCCAGGTCGACGGGCACGTGCACCTTCCGCCGACCACTGGCGACAACATCGATGTACTGTGGAGACCTCACGCCCCACGTGTTGAGCAATTCGGCGGTACGTCCACCCGGCCTCCCGCATGCCCACTATACGCCCTCGCTCAAAGTCCGTCAACTGCACATACGGTTCACGTCCACGCTGTCGCGGCATGCTACCAGTGTTAAAGACTGCGATGGAGCTCCGTATGCCACGGCAAACTGGCTGACACTGACGGCGGCGGTGCACAAATGCTGCGCAGCTAGCGCCATTCGACGGCCAACACCGCGGTTCCTGGTGTGTCCGCTGTGCCGTGCGTGTGATCATTGCTTGTACAGCCCTCTCGCAGTGTCCGGAGCAAGTATGGTGGGTCTGACACACCGGTGTCAATGTGTTCTTTTTTCCATTTCCAGGAGTGTATTTTACTTCACTAGTATGTTATTCAACAGATTTTCGTCAGCTCAAGCAGTAGATCTTTCGAACCAGAGAACCATTTTCGCTGTTGCTGATTTCAGAAGTAGGAGGGCACCATCTATATTAAAGTAGCGTAAGGCACAGTTAGCATCTTGAAAAATACTTTACATGCATTGAATATTTCTACGGATTTAAATCATGTTATCATAAACACATCTTTCATTTGTATTTTAGCGGAGGATTGCATATATAGCACAGAATCAGTGAAATTAAATCAACGGTCTCTTTCTCTGGATAGCAAGCCACAAATATTATCTTACAGATACAATATAAACCTTTTTAGTTTTCTCTGGAGTTGCAATTACACCGCACAAAAAAATTAAAAGAGTCACATTTTCGAAACGCAGAAACTGTCTCCCATTGCGATGCATAACTTTACTGCTAAAAAAATGTGCGTTTAATCTTCATTTGTAATTATGTCAAAGCGTTACGCCCTGCGACATCCACCTCGAGTTCGACGTAGCTTCGAACAGCAAGGGTTCGATACATAAGAGGGAAAAAAACGCTACAGCTCGGAAGTTCATTTGACGAATAATGTAGATTAATGACGTCACATTGCCACCAAATTTCACAACATTTTGCTCAATTCCGCCACTGACGTGTCGATTGATGGAAACTTCGTCATAGCCCCTCTTACCCACACCTCACCCAATACTTTGACACCTCTGCTATGGGGGTTACAACCACCACGCACAGCCCTAAAATCACGCAGTTTTCTTATAAGTGACCAAGAAAATATTTCAGACGCACTGCCACTCAGAATACACTCGAGAAGCTGTCAGGAAGTGGCGTAAAGCGCGTCAGCGAAACCACCCCTTTACATGGGGTGTTGATTTCCACATATTTCACGATCTAAAACCAGAGTTTGCGGTGCGATGAGCCACACTAGCACGTTCTTGACAACTTTTTATGCCTCTGACAACCTAGGACGTTACAACCCTTCTGTAAGGACATTGTGAGGCTGCATCGCGACTGAATGTGATCACACACTTTGGGAATAGTGTGGGGCCCCAGTTTTCGGTCTCATGTACAGGGTGGAACCGCTACCGACAGTTCAAATCCATTCGATGAAATCTGAACGAGATGCGAAGCAGCAAAAGATGTTTATGCCTCCTGTTTTGCGCCCTTCTGATGACTGACAATGATGAAAGTAAATCGACGATACTAAAACGGCAAAGGGTCACTTTATGGCCGCCCAAGATCAGGAACAACGTCGGTGCTGCCATGCACCTTTGTTGAGACGTTGTAAATGTACTTGTCAGAAACTTCCACATACAGTCAGTCTTTAACCTGCTCTAGCGCCTGAGTGCTATGCAACCTCTTCGACACCCATTAGGTCGAGTTTGCTTTGCTTCCGGCGCTTGAGCGATGCCTGAAAGGTACATTTGTAACGTGTTCAACGATGGTGCGTGCGGCACCAAGTGTATCGCCGGAGTATGGGAGGAGGAAGGGGGGTGATATGGGGGGGGGGCCTTCACCATTATATTCATGTACTGTTGCTCTTCACCTTGGTCTCGCTAGAGGAGGAATCACGTTCAAATCTCGTCGAAAGCTTCCGAACGGTCTCTACTGGTGGCACCCTGTATAGTGGAGCAAAAATTGCGGTCGCGTTCAGTGGGGATATAGCCTCACAATATCCTTAGAGAAGCGTTCAAACTTCCGAGATTCTCATCAATGTTTATAGCGGTCAAGAACTTTTTCCTGTTGCTCATCACTCCAGGAACTGTCGTTTTCGACGGCGAAATGCGTATCAACGACCCAATGAAAGGACTGGTTTCATCGACATCCTGACGCCTTTTCACGTTGATCCAGCGTGTTGGTGTGTCTGATGGGGTTTCTTCGGCAACTCATAAGAAAACCGCACAATTTCAAAGTTTGTTACCGCGATTCTGACCTCCTTCACAGACGCGTCAAAAGACAGAGTGGAATATGGACAACAGGGACTCTGGAGACCTTTGCGCTCGCGTGACAAGTATACGGTGGCATTGTGCAGAACTGTTGCGAATTTTGGTGCAACTGTGACGGTTGTAACCCGCCTTACATGCCTCATGAACTTACTATCTGTGGCCCTTTTTGTAAGTGTTGATATTTTTCTGTTTGAAGTTTCATCAACCCGAAGGGTGACGTCGTAGGGTGCAAAGCTTTCTCACCATTAGAGAGGATCGTTGTAGGCACCTTGGAGCCAAATTTCATAATTACGCATTGGAATTGGAGACAATTGCTGGTGTTCACAGAAGTGATCCTTTAACGGAATTGGGCACGATATTTCCCTAATTCTTATGAAACTTTCCTGAGTCTATCGACCCGTGTCCCTATAATTCCGGATGCCTTTAAAGCGCCTGTAAAATTAGCTTCGGTAGTTAAACAGGAAGAAATTCTGTTATAGCAAACTCAGAAAATTAAACTTTCACTCTATGAGATTATGGGAAAGCTATTGTTTTTACAATGCCTGGTACTAATGAGGTAATTTTCTAAACTACTGCTTTAGAAGTAATTTTTGGTTCAATGCTGTCAGAGATTTCGTAATGCAGTTCTCTTGAATTTAATCGACGCTCATGTGCCGTCGAATGATGGAGTTGGAATTAATTACTTCACTCAAATTAAGGTCACCAGGAAAAGAACGCACCATATTTCGCAATTACTTTTAGTTATACTGGTTTCAATATCTGCGAAGATAGTCACCGGAAGTATAATTCGAAACATCTGTATTTGTGCGCTTCCGATGTTCCGATGAGTTGCAAGGTTACAGTGGTCGCTGCTCGAAAAAAAAAAAAAAAAAAAAAAAAGCGACATTCTCCATCCAACGGTACCTCTGTTAATTAAACGTGCCACATAAACAAACTCACATTCATTCGACGTTAATCCCGAGTGTTTGAAGATGTATATATAGCGAGGATTTACTTACCGATATGTATTGGCAATATGGGACATAATACAGTTTATAAAGTGCCGATGCGCTGAAGTCAACCTATTGGGTTCATTCGGAATACATACACCATCTAGTACCGTATGTTATGCAGATGAACATCAGTGTAAATGATATTTTTAAAATTTTCTCCGAACGTGCTGCAGTTCTAAATAACGCCCGAAAATATTAAGGTAGAATAATTTTCCCAATATCCGACAAACACAAAATTGGACACTAAATATCGTACATTTCAGTGCCTTAGTTCCCTATCTTCTTTCCTTTATCAGACGGATTCTTATAACTTATAAGGAGGATATGGCACTGTTTCTCGCAAAAGCACGTGTCTTTATATGCGTCATTCGGACTTCGTGAGAACTTTGCTATCCAGCTCACATTCTCAACTTACGTCCTGTTCCCTGCAGCAAAATACGTATACGGTCGATGGCAGGATGTTTGTCATCTGACTTCCGGAAAGCGTTTGACTCGGTGCCCCACTGCAGGCTCCTAACTAAGGTACCAGACTTCTTAAGTAATAGAACCCAGTACATTGTCCTCGATGGTGAGTGTTCATCGGAGGTGAGGGTATCTTCTGGAGTGCCCCAGGGAAGTGTGGTAGGTCGGCTGTTGTTTTCTATCTACATAAATGATCTTTTAGATACGGTGGAAAGGAATGTGCGGCTGTTTGCTGATGATGCTGTGGTGTACGGGAAGGTGTCATCTTTGAGTGACTGTAGGAGGATACAAGATGACTTAGACAGGATTTTTGATTGGTGTAAATTTTGGCAGCTAACTCTAAATATAGATAAATGTAAATTAATGCAGATGAATAGGAAAAGGAATCCTGTAATGTTTGAATACTCCATTAGTAGCATAGCGCTTGACGCAGTCACGTCGATTAAATATTTGGGCGTAACATTGCAGAGCGATATGAAGTGGGACAAGCATATATTGGCAGTTGTGGGGAAGGCGGATAGTCGTCTTCGGTTCATTGGTAGAATTTTGGGAAGATGTGGTTCATCTGTAAAGGATACCGCTTATAGCCGGCCGCGGTGGCCGTGCGATTCTGGCGCTGCAGTCCAGAACCGCGGGACTGCTACGGTCGCAGTTTCGAATCCTGCCTCGGGCATGGGTGTGTGTGATGTCCTTAGGTTAGTTAGGTTTAAGTAGTTCTAAGTTCTAGGGGACTTATGACCTACGATGTTGAGTCCCATAGTGCTCAGAGCCATTTGAACCATTTGATACCGCTTATAAAACACTAATACGACCTATTCTTGAGTACTGCTCGAGCGTTTCGGATCCCTATCAGGTCGGATTGAGGGAGGACATAGAAGCAATTCAGAGGCGGGCTGCTAGATTTTTTTACTGGTAGGTTTGATCATCACGCGAGTGTTACGGAAATGCTTCAGGAACTCGGGTGGGAGTCTCTATAGGAAATGAGGGGCTCTTTTCGTGAATCGCTACTGAGGAAATTTAGAGAACCAGCGCTTGAGGCTGACTCCAGTACAATTTTACTGCCGCCAACTTACATTTCGTGGACAGACCACAAAGATAAGATAAGAGAGACTAGGGGTCGTACAGAGGCATAGAGGCAGTCATTTTTCCCTCGTTGTGTTTGGGAGTGGAACAGGGAGAGAAGATGCTAGTTGTGGTACGATGTACCCTCCGCCACGCACCGTATGGTGGATTGCGGAGTATGTATGTAGATGTAGATGAAGTACATTTTTAGTATATGCGAATTCGAAAACAATATCTATCCGTCTGCAGTACAAACTGAAAGGCTACTTAGTGAAAGTTGCAAACAACGTGATATTATAATAATTGACTGAAACGGCTGTTAACACGATATGGGCAAACCGTCTTAAAAACTATTCTCTTCAATCATTTTTTTTCCTCTCTTAATGTTTGAGTTACTACAGTAACCTGAGCGGAATACCTTACTAGTCCGCAGCTCGTGGTCGTGCGGTAGCGTTCTCGCTTCCCACGCCCGGGTTCCCGGGTTCGATTCCCGGCGGGGTCAGGGATTTTCTCTGCCTCGTGATGACTGGGCGTTGTGTGATGTCCTTAGGTTAGTTAGGTTTAATTAGTTCTAAGTTCTAGGGGACTGATGACCATAGATGGATGTTAAGTCCCATAGTGCTCAGAGCCATTTGAATACCTTACTATCTGAGAAAATCATATTAAGGAACGTTACCTGTGGTACTCCCTCATCCCTTTAACTTAGACATACGTATATTTGAACCAAATTTTCATTTCCCACTGAAAATATCCCGAGGACGTGACTTAACCGGTTTTATTAATATCACCTTACTGCCATCGAAAATTAACACTGGAAAGAATAATTAGAATTATAAGTTCAAAATATATCAAAACAGAGCTAAATCAGCACCCTCGTCACATTCTGATAAACAGATGAAGAAATTATAGCCATTAATATATGCTTTATATGAAGACCGTCGTCTTATAGTTTCTATAGCCCACTATCAGCAAATGTCAACATTATAGAATGGCCAATATAACTGTGATTATCAGCAAGGAAGCAAATTTGACAAGTAATTTTCACTGAGTGTTGTCATTATCTGTCATGGTTGCCGGCCTGAAAAGAATTTTATACAGTTTTAATCCTTGTCGAACCGAGTGAAAGCCTGGAAAGTTGGACAGCTGACAGCTCCATCGACATCAGGGGCAAAAGCTGCCGAGATCTGGGGCTTGCAGAATGTCCTATATTACTTCGTCCATAAGCGTAGGACATCCTACAGTCCTCTGCAATCAGTAACTTAATCTGTAATGACGTAAGCGGTGGCAGGTGACGAAACATCGAAAATTCAGCTCACCTTGGTTTGGTTTCAAAACCAAACGAATATCCTCGGACTACGATCTCGTATAACAGTAACGTCTCCACTGTAATTACTTAGCCGGCCGCAATGGTCGTGCGGTTCCGGCGCTGCAGTCCGGAACCGTGGGACTGCTACGGTCGCAGGTTCGAATCCTGCCTCGGGCATGGGTGTGTGTGATGTCCTTAGGTTAGTTAGGTTTAAG
Organism: Schistocerca cancellata; assembly: GCF_023864275.1. Classification (NCBI taxonomy): domain Eukaryota; kingdom Metazoa; phylum Arthropoda; class Insecta; order Orthoptera; family Acrididae; genus Schistocerca; species Schistocerca cancellata. The sequence continues at coordinate 336,820,527 of NC_064632.1, forward strand.
TAGTTCTAAGTTCTAGGGGACTTATGACCTAAGATGTTGAGTCCCATAGTGCTCAGAGCCATTTTTTTTTTTTTGTAATTACTTAAGTACAGCATCGATATGCAAAAACAATATTTTTGATTAACTTATTGTAACTGTGGCATGAAATATTTTAATGGCATCTTTGACACCTTCGTTTGTAAAATTATTTATTTATAAAACCACAATACTGTAATTTCGACTGTATGGTACGTATCTAGTGGGATACTGTAAACGTTTTAGCTCGATTCCCAGCTGCAGATATAACTTTGAATTTAACAGTCATATATTTTGGGTTTGCGTTATTGGCTACACATGATGTATTAAAATTTCCGCGCTCTATTGTCTTCAGGAAGTTTATAAACAAGTGACCATGAAGTCATTAAAAATAATATACCTCTTTACGATTAGTCATAGTGATGGTCTGCGTGCTCGCAACAAGTTCAATCATTTTTAAACTAACTTGCAAGAGCAATAAGCTATTTCCTGCAATATCTATTTGGCAAAGCGATTCTCCTGCACATCTTCGTAAAGTGTTTACCGGAACATGCCAATTGGCCGTAGAACAGTAGCAAATCTCTCTTATTGGAGAGTTGCTTCCAACGAACAAATCTCTTCAGTAGATATCGCAAAAGGTCTCGAAACAAGCCTTTGGTGGTTTCGTGTATCTGCCTTGACCGATCTATGCATCTGCCTCCAACGACGACGTTGTTCATAGAACGGTAGAGCCGAATCTACTTTCCTCCGTACGGCTGTGTATTTACGTTTCTCTTATGAGCTAGTTAATAAGGAGTGGCAACAGGTTAGTCACTATTTATCGGGTGAGAGAATAATTCTGTCGTCAGCTTGATGTTGTTCGAAATACGCGTTACTGTCATTGGCACACTTAGGATGCGAAAGGCATCCGACAAAGATTGAGTCTTACGCCTGTTTCGTGTAGGGTAAAAAGTAATGGTTGTGGGAGGGTAACACATAATAAGAACCAAAACACTGATAAACAATAAAACAATATAACAGGTAAATTTGTTTAAATATCTCGTCGCAGACACATCAGTACACAAACCCAATACACGTGTTGTTCACATTATACAGAAATAGGCGGCATTGCTGTAGAGTGCCGGCCGCGGTGGTCTAGCGGTTCTGGCGCTGCAGTCCGGAACCGCGGGACCGCTACGGTCGCAGGTTCGAATCCTGCCTCGGGCATGGATGTGTGTGATGTCCTTAGGTTAGTTAGGTTTAAGTTGTTCTAAGTTCTAGGGGACTTATGACCTAAGCTGTTAAGTCCCATAGTGCTCAGAGCCATTTGAACCATTTTCCAATGCAGTAGAGTAATGCCTCGGGATTTTTTATGGGAAAACACTTTAAGGATTTTAAGTAAAGCAAACGTTATTAATATTGTACATCTTTGTTCTATATGTCTTCATACCTGCAGCTCTCTGTTACTAGATGATTTCGAAAAGTAGCGTGGAACACACGTCGGTGCGTGAAAAACAGCGTGTCGTAATCGCTTTTCGAATTAACAGAGTTCGTCCACACGTGAGGTAATCTCTCCTTCCTTCAGCATTACCATGCCAGACCACACACAAGCGCTGCGTCATCTACAACAATTAGAATCCTTCTATTCATTATCCTTGGTCGTTCTCCGTGAGGCCCCGACTTGGTCACATCTGATTTCCGTCTGTTTTATTTAAAAAGCTATAGGAATTTACACATTAAAAATTCTGAGGCATTACTTTTCAGCACGCCCTCATATCGTGCTGTAAATGGTTTTATAAGGATATATCTCGTTAGAACTATGAGGAAAGAGACAACACTAACGCTGCACAAGATGTTGGCTTAGTATGCTCTTATGCATGGTGGTGAATACTGGATCCTAAGAAACTGAAATGAACGAAGAATTGAAGCAGCTGAGATTAGGTTTATGATGTTACTTCTTGGACAAAGAGAGAGAGTGGAGAGTGAAGGTAAAATGCAACTATTAGACGTAAAAACAACAATGACGGAGAGATCAGGCACTACAAGAAAGAGCTATCTCCACCAAAAGGGTGCATATGAGTGGTTGCCACGACAAGCATTATATTTGCAGCAGCCAGGAAAACGGAGTATAGGGAGCTAATGAAGAAATGGAGACAACAGTTTGATTAAATTTCTTTGGTTTCTTAATGGGTCATCAGTCATTCCATGAAACGAGGGAGGAAGACAAGGTAGAAGAAGAAGAAGAAGAAGAAGAAGAAGAAGAAGAAGAAAATCTAGTGACAAAAGCTAATGTAATGGAAGATGATAACTTCAGTTACAAGAAAGTAACAGCAACAGCAACGAGACAGCTGTGAGAGACATTAGTTGTGTGGAGGAGTTTCATTTGAAATATAAGGATTACACATTGTCAGCAGACATACATATCGTGCGCAATACAAGTATATTTCATTAGTCACAACAAATTTTTTATACCAGCTCCGCTGATATTTCAAGGCATCGCTTCTTCATTCACTGTATCTCCATTACAACTATTCATTTCTTCTTCTTCTTCTTCTTCTTCTTTCGTTTCATCCGACTTTTGGGTAACTTAAATTATCAGTTTTTAATATTCTGTGCCTTTCTATTGTTTCAGTCTTGCTGATCTTGACTTCCTTTCACTTCAGAAATTTGGATCGTTTGTTCGATTTTCATTTTGACCTGGAACCTCTGTTTCTTGTGATTGGTTTTTTTTTGCATTTTTACCTATGAGCATATTTTCTGTGATTTGGGTTAAGTCCTTCTCCTTTTCCTTAAACAAATTGCGCTCCCATTTTTTTTTTTTTTGGAAGAGGTCAAGAACTGTTTATAGTAATCTGTTTGGGTTCATTCTGAGAATGTGTCCATAAAAATCAATTCTTATTTTTCTCATTGTGTGAGAGTTTTTCGGTAGTTTGTTAGAACGTTTCATATGCGATGTGGGTTAGTTTCTTGTTGTGCAATCTGGGGCCCAAGGACTTTTTAATGTCATCCTTTCTTTGATATCCAGCCTTTGAACTGGACCATGGCTGATCATGGACAGTGTGATAGTGTTACGGCTGCATACAGGGCTTTCGGTTTCATTACTGTGTTGTTGTGTACTAGTCTTACATTTCATTAGAGGGATTTTTTGTTACATATGTTTGTGGTGAGTGGGGAGGCCAGTCCAGCTTTATATCTTTTAGACTTCATTAACATTCTAGAGGTCATTCCAACAGATCCATTCTCCAAGATATGCGATTTCTTTGACGACCTGTATGTTTTATCACCCATTTTAAAATACTTGTCATTATCTTTCCGAAGGATATTCTGAAACCGACTTTTTCTGTCAGTTCTTGTAGTTGGAATGTCAGTTCTTTGGCTTCTTCCCGGGTCTCGGCTACTAGGGCCATCCATCGACAAAGGCCAGACAATTGACACTGATGCCTTTGTTTTTTGTTTCACAATGGATCTTCGGGATAGCAGTGGTGGCAGTCTATCTCCTTACCGTACGACAGTTTTTATCTAAAAAGGGTCGGATAGCTGTCCCATGAATTTGACTTTGTGTTAGTAAGGGTTTCTCTGATTCATTTCATATTAGTAGTATTAATTTAACTGTCATATGGTGATGAGCAAAAGCATTATGGCCTCTTCCCAGCGTTAGTTTGAATGCTGTATGGTGACGCTGAGTGCACGTGACGATGGAAGCGAAGTACTCCTAAATACGCGGAGCAGAGACAAATAAGGCATAATTCTAGAGACGCTACGGGATATGATTGGGGTTACCTACTGATGTAAATGACTTTGACAAAGAGGACAATGCCGTCAAGTGGGGCAATCACTAGTGTTTCCATTGGGCCAGTGCTGTTACTCGAGGAGACTACGGCACCTACGGACTACGTTAACGTTATTGCGGACCACCTGCACCCGTTCGTATCTCATGTCTAACCCGACGGCGATGGGATCTTGCAGCAGTGTAATTGTTCGTATCGCAAGGGCAGAAGCTTGATACACTGGTTTGTAAAGTATGAGTTTGAACTCACGTTGATATCATGGTCACCAAATTCACCTCATCTGACACTGATGGGCGCTGTCTGGTGCCAACTCCGCGTCAACATACCACCGCTGCATGTTGTACGCGACTTGTGTGCTCCATTGTGTAGACATTTGGTCCCATATACCTCTGGAAACTTGTCAAGGACTTGTCGAATTCATTGCATTCCAAAGGTGGTTGTTAAGAAGGTACCATGATGGTTTGGCTCATCATTGTACACAGGGTGGACCGAAACACTCAGAAAAACTTGTAAGAGTGATGCAGGGTGGGTCGTGCTGAGATGTAATTGTTAAGGATAATGTTTAATACGACGTGCCGTTTCCGAGTAAATTAGCATTGAAGTTAGCCGTTGCGCCTGCAAATTCAAGCTGCCCAGCAGATACAATTAGTACCAATTGTTCTCATAGAGTAAACGAGAGCATACAAGACCGCTGAGCTCGGGTTAGATCGCAACTACCGTCCCGTGTCCAATTTTTGTAAACCTTTCTCTTCCGTTTTAGGAAACCAAACAGAGAATTCGTTTGGCAACACTCTCTATGGCGGGCTGCTTCAATTTTCGAGAGGCAGAGTGAATGGATAAATTCTGTGCTAATTAACTCGAAAACAGCGCAAAATAAGGCAAATTTTTCTTAATTATTTCTTACCACAAGCCACCCTGCAACATCCCTACAAACATTACACACTGTTTCTGACAAACCTGTACACACACATTTCGTAGCTTTTAAGCCACTTTGAGATTAACAAGTTTTAGCTCCCTAGTCTAGGTAGAGCATATTGAATGGATGAAAACTTACCAAACGAAGGCAAACGTTAGTGGAATGAAGTAGACTATAGAAGATATGGTAGATTTATGTAGAGATGAAAATGTTATAAGAAGGTAGAAAATGATGGAGATAAATGGGATGTAACTTAAAATAATGGAAGAAAGGAGATCTTTTTCTTTCCTTCAAACTTTGTCATGTTTCCATAGGCCTATGTGGAATCATATCGCATCCGCCGTCTTTTTGTCCAATGATAACGTTAGAATTCGGGCCCAAGAATTTAGCGTTTCTGATCTCAGTTAAAAAGAGGGAAGAGATTCATTTGTTCTCCAGAACCATGCTGACGAAGCTATCACAAAGTTTCTCGTGCGTGAGACTCATATGAGGCTTATTTATAACAACTGCATGTAAATTCATCAAATGATCAAAACAAATTACAAAATGACAGAGACAAGTTATCTTTATGATACTAATAGTAACAATTGATTCTAAATAATGAAAAGTGTGATGTCACACTCATGAGTACTGAAAGAAATTCGCCAAATTTCGGGTACACAATGGATCTCACAAACCTAAAGGCTATGAAGTCAACTAAATAATTACAGATTATCATTACGAATAACTTAAACTGAAACGATCAACAAATAATATTGTGGGAAATGCAAACCGAGGACTGCGATTTGTTCGCCGAACACTTAGATAATGCAATAGGTCTACTAAAGAGACTGCTTGCACTAAATTTGGCCGTCCTCTTCTGGAATGATGCTGCGCGGTACAGGGTCCGTGTCAGATAGGATTAATATAGTAAAAATGGATCTAAAAGGACTTGTTGATTGCCAAAATTATCTCGTAGCTGTTTATGGAGCTATTTTTATTTTCAGGTTCACGACATGTTTCGGGGCCAGCCTACCGTCTAGTGACCTGTCAGCAATTAAAATTTGGGATTACAAGCTCTTCTCATAATACAAATGCAAGTATATGCAATTGCCAGGTTCACAAACGGACAAAAATAATAAAAAATCAAAGATTTCAAAATAGGCAAAAGAATACATATCATATGCAATTATATAAACTCAAGGGGCAGTTGTAAATGCCGTACATCAAGGATTGCGAACGGTATATCAGGTGCAATAACTTTCCACTCGCACAGACAGAAATCAAATGTACGAGAGCCAGAGATGCGGATAACGCGTGCTATGGCCGATAACGGAAACCTTGGGCTAACACAATGCCAGGTGGCGGAGCCACCGGTATCGCACGGAAATTAATATAAGTTGTATATCCAGAATATCGACAATGACAAAACTAAAGCTCAAATGTATCAAAACATGTCAGCTACAGTTGCTAATGTTACATATGTGAAAGATACAGGATATAAAGCTAAACTAAAAATTGCGGCAAACATCACCGTACATTTGGTGTTACTTCCAATGACAATTGAAGGCATTATCAAAAATATGAAAAAACCTGTTCATTAAGTAATCGGTCATGGAGTCGCCGTCTATGTACGAAGATTTCTAGGTCTTCCAAGATATCCAAATAAACACCTTTACTCTCATAATGAAGGATATGTAATTTTTTTTCGATGTAACAAAGCTGGTGACTGCACTGACGTAAATGAGCACCTAGTGACTACCACAGCCAGGATAACAATGTTCCCTATAAGGCGTTCTGAACTCGCTCCCACTCTGTCCGCTGTAAACCTTGTCTCAATCTCCGTACTTAATTTTATAGATCCCCCACACCCCACCAATTGCAAAACTTATAAACAGGCCGTTCTATACTACGTCGGAGGAGCTTTCCCAATTTGTTAATAGCATTGAAACCTACCACCACGCTATGCTTTTTAAACTCATTACTAATATTCAGAGAATTTGGACCATATCTAACTTCCTCGAATTTACTCCGGTCCCTTCGTGAGTCTGTGACGGAATATTTTCACCCATTTCCCTAATATCGTTATCTCCAAATCCATTTGCAAAGCCTATCTGTACAATGGTGGCTTTTTCCCCGTCGGTGGCCTCCTGTGTGGTTGTGAGAAATGGAAATAATGCAAAGAGTGAGTGTTCAATAATGTACGTAAAATTATGTAGACATTATTTCAGTATAGACTGACACCTATGATAAACCATTTGACATCCAATCAGACTCAGCGGAAGCGTTCAGAAGCAATATAAATTTAGATAAGTGTAGCACAATTGTGAAGTTTTCTGAATTAATTTATATCCGCAATGTCCCTTCCGTGGTTTCTGACAGTGTTCAACAAGTCAGATGAGAATTTTGCAAGCAGCTGCAAAGTTTCAAACTTGCAGTGAAGTGTGAAGGCAAAATATAAGTGGAACGTATTGAAGTTGTTAATGGCATTAGGAAAATATTGATAGAAGTCAAACTGTCATTCAGAGACGCCTGGGTAAACACAGTGAGAGGAAGATAAGACAACTAATCATGTTCAGAGAGGAAGTTTGCTCAGAGTGTTTATTTGCTACTTTAACATACGAAGGTAAAGAGGCAGATTTATCGAATTATTGCAGTAAACCATGCTAAAACGTAATAATAATAATAATAATAATAATAACTATTATTATTATTATTAGCTACATGTACAAAAATAACTTTTTAGATTTAGGAAAATATAGGAAACGAAATCAGGAAGTCAGGAGAAGGTAATGAAACATGTATTGGTCGTACAAGAAAATTTATTTTCGTATTTGCTGATTCATTTCAGTCATATGTACTATGCAATACTTAATCGTACTGAAATTTGCTTTCATATGGTCGGTAGTTTCGCGCTTTTACATTTATTTACAATACCATAATATACTGAAAATGCATGAATTTTATGACCTTTCAGGAATCAAAGAAATCTACGTTGTCAGAATCAATTTTTATTCCATAAACGTCGATCTTGAGAAAACTATATCACTCTGCTCTTCCAAGAACTCCAACAAAGAAGTAAAAATCAACGCCTAGATTTATTTCGCACTCCATGATATGAGGAATGTCTACGACACTCCCCACCCGTCTCGCCTAGCAAAAGAAATGTGAGTGTACGGAATACAGAGCCAGCGTTGTGATAGTATTGAAGATTCCCTAGCCAACAGATCTTAGCTCGTATCCTCAGTTATCTGCTGGATGTATTCCAATCTCTGTCTTCCTCTACAGCTTTCACCCTCTGCAGCTCCCTCCAATATAATAGAAGTTTTTCCCTTGTCTTAAAAGAGGTCCTATGACCCTGATCTTCCTCCTTGCCACTGTTTTCCGTATATTCCTATCTCTCCCAATCTGTAGTGAAACTCCTCATTCCTTACCTTATCAGTCCACCTAATTTTCAACATTCTTGTGTAACCCGAAATTTCATATTCTTCCATTCTCTTCTGTTCAGGTTTCCCCTTACAACATGTTTTACTAACATACAATGCTGTGATCCAACGTAGATTTTCATAAATTTCTACCTCAAATTAGAACCTCTATTTGATATCAGTAGACCTCTCTTGGCGAGGAATCCTCTTTTTGTCACTGCTAGTCAGTTTTTGATGTCCTCCCTTTTCCATCCGTCATCAGTTATTTTGCTGACTGGGTAACAGAATTCCTTGACTTAATCTACTTCGCGAAGTTCGTCTTTCTTAGATTTACCCTAAGCCTATATTCTCCACTTATTTGAATGCTCATTCCATTCAACAAATCCTGCAATGCTTCTTTACTGAGTATAGCAATGTCATAAATGAAACTTATCCTTGATATCCTTTCACCTTGAATTCACTCTTGAATCTTTCTTTAATTTCCGTCATTGCTTCTTCGATACATGCATTGGACAGTAGGGGCGAAACAGTACGTGCATGTCTTACACACTTTTTATGCGAGCACATCCTAACTGGTCCTCTTATTATTCCCTCTTAGTTCTGGTACATGTCGTATATTACCAGTCTCTCCCTATAGCTTACCCACATCTTCCTCGGACTTTCGGTCACCTATCAAAATTTTACATGTGACTCTTCAAGCTTTCCCAGAGGATATGCAAATAGTCTTCACGGATTTGCCGCCGGATCACATTGTGCAAATTGCGCAATATTTCTTCTGAGCAAATGTCCGACTCTTCAGCCACCAGCAAGATTGAACCATCTGAAGATGTCGGACATTTGCTCCAAGGAAAGGAGGGAATAAATATAGTTGCAGCAATGTCTGATGCTAGACTCATTAATAAGAGGATGCCTGAGGAAAAGCAATTCACTGACGATGTAGTTTACTTTATCCTCGTTCAACAGTATTGCTTATTGACCATCAGTATGAGCTCCTTAACATAGGATTAATTGAGGTGACATTAAAAATCGAAGGAAGACAAACGCCTTTCGTCATCTACTCCCCTAGTACACATGAGACTATAACGAAAATTTTCCTCAAATTCCAGTGTCTGGCACTAGAAAAAGATGCGTAGTGCAGCACGGAAAAGGTTCCAAGTGAGTCAAATAACTGTTGCATCCTGAATATATATCTCACGAAATGGCCACAATGTTACACTAAGAGACCATGAAGCACAAACTAAGAGGCTGGCCGGTGTTGCCGAGCTCTTCTAGGTGCTTCAGTCTGGAACTGCGCGACCGCTACGGTCCCAGGTTCGAATTCGGCCTCGGGCATGGATGTGTGTGCTCTCCTTAGGTTAGTTAGATTGAAGTAGTTCTAAGTTATAGGGGACTGATGACCTCAGATGTTAAGTCCCATAGTGCTCAGAGCCATTTTTTTTAACATACTGGCGGGATTAACGCCCACCTAAATATACACAACTTGACATAAAAGAATAAAGCACCTTGAAGTCATGCTACTATTCTGTGAGACAGGAAGAAAGACTAGCAGAGTACATCAGTGACCGTCGTGTTTAGTGTTGCTACCAGGACCAGTACAATGTATAGGAAGTGTGAACAGCGTCAGAAGATGAGTGGTCAGTTTGAGGGAAACGGAGATGCTGCGTACTGGAAACACCGTTATCAGTTCCAGACAGCTCTAAAAGTGGTCAGACTGATAGTCTCCATTTGCCCAGTTCGTCGAATGGTGCAGTATCCAGATTTGTGGGACACTCACATGCGTCACAGCCTCAAGTTGGAGTGAGGGCAGACATACGCGTCGTCAACGCTACGTTCGACCACGTCTGATCACCAAAATGGAGGATCGCCGGATTGTGCACCAATCTCCCTGTTCAAACTGGTCCAAATGGCTCTAAACACAATGGGACTTAACATCTGAGGTCATCAATCCCCTAGACTTAGAACTACTTAAACCTAACTAATCTAAGGACATCACACACATCCATTCCCGAGGCAGGATTCGAACCTGCGACCGTAGCAGCAGCGCAGTTCCGGACTGATGCGCCTAGAAGCGCTCCGTCACAGCGGCCGGCAAATCTCAGTGTAACCATTTCACCTTTGCGTCTTCCGTCCGAGAACAGGCATCTCCCTGAACACTCCGTACCGTCTCACACCTTTGGTCAAAGGCTAGCAGCACGTGGGCTAGGGAATTACCTTTCTATGCTTCCTTTAACACGAACTACAGCTTCTGGGGTGGTGGCGTGATCGTGAAGCATGAATAGTGTTACAGTGTGTTCAGCGATGCCGGCTGCAGTGGCCGAGCGGTTCTAGGCGCTACAGTCTGGAACTGTGCGACCGCTACGGTCGCAGGTTCGAATCCTGCCTCGGGCATGGATGTGTGTGATGTCCTTAGGTTCGTTAGGTTTAAGTATTCCTAAGTTCTAGGGGGCTGAAGACCTCAGCAGTTAAGTCCCATAGTGCTCAGAGCGCTTTGAACCATTTTTCAGCCATGATCCTGGTTATCGGATGACCATCGTCGTCCAGTGTGGCGGCGACCTGGGGGAAATCCAATTATTCCAATGTTTTTCAGAGTGACAGCGGTGTTTTTCTTCTCACGTCATAGTGTGGGTAGTCATCGGGAGTGACTCCTAGTCACGGCTGGTAGTAAATGACGGTTCTATGACGGCACAACGCTACGTCACGGGCATGTATGAGTGGAGAAAAATTGTGTCACGAAATTTTAATCCTGGATAGCTGATTCCAGAAGGAACCAAAATTACTAATGTTATGTAGGTCGACAACGCATCATTTTTAATCTACGGAAACTCGGCGCCGAGCGTTCTGACTGGCCGTGGGATTGCCCTGTTGCCGTTCGTCGGTTGACGAGCAGAGCTATGGTTGTCGGTCCCTCGCCCCGTCACTCGCGGGTATTTAAATGAACTCCTCGACGTCCGGATAACTGGCAGAGGCCCTCGTAAGGAGTGGCCCCCCGCCATCACCAGACCTCACGCCACCGTGCTTTTTCCTGTGAGGATTATTCAAGGTTCTAGTTCACCCACTCAGACACGAACCAACCAGAAACGAAAGGAATTAATGGATCGCATTCAACATGCCAGGAACATTTGAAAGAGTTCGACGTTACCAAGCTTGTGTCGCGTCAGTGGGTCGCCAGTTCGAGCACCTGCTTTAAGTAAACAATGTCCTAGCTACAAAATGCCCTTTTCAGGGCCGACACAATTTGTAAAAGAGTTTCTGTACGCAAACTAACAGCTGTTGATGGTGTTGTTCCCGCTACGTCTTATCATGAAGCTACAATGGATGTGTCACGACTCCGGCGGATTCGTCCCCAGGCCCCCAGATTGGAAGGCTGGCGTGCTACCACCGAACGCGCGGGCTGCATTGGATACATCGCGATCTCTGGCAGGCCAAGCATTCGTGGTCATGCGCAGTCCAGAACATCCGGCAACAGGGCAGTCCTGAGGCCAACTGAATTGCGTGGCGCTAAGTTTCCGTAGTTCAAAAATTATGCGTTTTCGACCTACACAACATTAGTAATTTTGGTTCCTACTGGCATCAGCTATCTAGGGTTAAAATTTTGTGACACAGTTTTTCTCCACCGTATATACGAGTATCTATGTCTATATACAGGGTGAGTCACCTAACGTTACCGCTGGATATATTTCGTAAACCACATCAAATACTGACGAACCGATTCCACAGACCGAACGTGAGGACAGGGGCTAGTGTAATTGTTTAATACAAACCATACAAAAATGCACGGAAGTATGTTTTTTAACACAAACCTACGTTTTTTTAAATGGAACCACATTAGTTTTGTTAGCACATCTGAACTTATAAACAAATACGTAATCAGTGCCGTTTGTTGCATTGTAAAATGTTAATTACATCCGGAGATATTGTAACCTAAAGTTGACGCTTGAGTACCACTCCTCCGCTGTTCGATCGTGTGTATCGGAGAGCACCGAATTACATAGGGATCCAAAGGGAACGGTGATGGACCTTAGGTACAGAAGAGACTGGAACAACACACTACGTCCACATGCTAACACCTTTTTATAGGTCTTTTTCACTGCCGCAAATGTACATTACCATGACGTGGAGGACGCATAAATTGGCCAGTCCGTTCTCCTGATCTTACACCTCTGGACTTCTTTCTGTGGGGTACGTTAAAGGAGAATGTGCACCGTGATGTGCCTACAACCCCAGAGGATATGAAACAACGTATTGTGGTAGCCTGTGGCGACATTACACCAGATGTACTGCGGCGTGTACGACATTCATTACGCCAGAGATTGCAATTGTGTGCAGCAAATGATGGCCACCACATTGAACATCTATTGGCCTGACATGTCGGGACACACTCTATTCCACTCCGTAATTGAAAACGGAAACCACGTGTGTACGTGTACCTCACCCCTCATGGTAATGTACATGTGCGTCAGTGAAAAAGACCAATAAAAAGGTGTTAGCATGTGGACGTAATGTGCTGTTCCAGTCTCTTCTGTACCTAAGGTCCATCACCGTTCCCTTTGGATCCCTACGTAATTCGGTGCTCTCCGATACACACGATCGAACAGCGGAGGAGTGGTACTCAAGCGTCAACTTTAGGTTACAATATCTCCGGATGTAATTAACATTTTACAATGCAACAAACGGCACTGATTACGTATTTGCTTATATGTTCAGATGTGCTAACAAAACTAAGGGGTTCCATTTAAAAAACGTAGGTTTGTGTTAAAAAACATACTTCCGTGCATTTTTATATGGTTTGTATTAACCAATTACACTAGCCCCTCTCCGCACGTTCGGTCTGTGGAATAGATTCGTCAGTATTTGATGTGGTTTACGAAATATATCCAGCGGTAATGTTAGGTGACTCACCCTGTATATCTCACAGAAAAAAGCAGAGAATTTATCAGCACAAGGTGAGGATTCATTCGACACAAGGAACATAATACATTTAGAATAAATCAAGCAAATCACCAGAATATGGACAGCAGAAACCGGAGAACGAACGGACCGTTGCATATTAAATTATCGTATTTGCGCAGAAATGACACAGCCGTATTGTGCTACGTGGGTAAAGGAAGCATTCAAAAGAAACAAAGGCTCGTATAGGATTGGCTAACAACGTTCATTGATGTCTTCACGTTGCAGAACTGACATAGAAACTGAATCCAACTCAAATTCCACCCGTGAAAGTTCGGAAATGATACTATCACCGAAACGATGGGGAAGAGGAGGGGGGGGGGGGGGGGTGGGCAGTAGTACCCTCTACACATAGCGACACGGCGTTCGAAGACTGCCTAGAGCCCCATGTGCAGACCGCCGACGACAACTTGCTAAAAGAGGAGAAAGGACACACGCAGATGGTCGAAAATAATGTTGAACCGGTAATAAACCAACCTGAAATAGTTTCGGCAAGGAGAAGCGCGTTATGAACTTACCATATCCCGTAAGGAAGACTCCCGGATGCTACGTGCATGCATTCCAAAGAATCACTACGTTTGTCATGAAAATTAAACCCGTCACCTATCGAAAATGATAGACACTAATGATGCAAATTAAGCTAGGCAGTACATTGTGGAAGCGTTTCTAACGTCATGACCTACAAGGAAGACTGTCTGATCCCGCGAGCACTCAGTCATAAAGAAACAGTTGGCTTCATTCTGAAAATTATCGGTCACGACAGACAATCGCTATTAAAGCAGTTTACGCTGAGAAGAAGCACCGCGAAGAGCCATCTTAGACTATGGACCATATGAAAGGCTGTCTCCCAACACGTTGCCACATTCACAAAGATACACACATGTAATGAAGAAGATTAAAACCCTGAATTATCAACCAGAACATTCGGCATTATCGAAGGAAAAGGTAATTCAGTAACGGTGGAGAGCTGCTAATACATTATGGCTAACTTGAAGTTACTAACAGCCCTTGCCTGTCACGGTTAGCGTCAGCAGAACTCACCCGTACCGGTCTAGCACCGGCCACTACCAAAAATACCACGCCATTGTTTTCGCCAGCGTCGCTATCTCATCCTCCCAAGTTTCCTGACAAAAAACTAACGGTCCCCTCAGAACACATGACCTAGCACCAAACCTGTGACAAAAGCTGCTTGATATCACTGGCCAGTGACCTCAAGTTTCTTGCAGTGTTCCAGGGACATCATATTTTCGTCCTCTACGTAGTGCAATAGTCGCTGTTACAATTAGTAGCAGAAAAATGGCAGGAAAAAATACCTTTAACCTACGAAACTCAGTCATTTTTCTCATTATTTCTCACATAATGGCACAACGATACTGTCACATGAGGGGTAACACTGAGTCCACAAACATTGGACCACTCCCTGTTAAACAAGGGGAGTTTTAATATTTGTCGACTCGTGAAACGGGTCGCGTTTCAGTGGTCCCCTCACGCGGCAGTAGCCTTGTGGCATTTTTCAACAGCACAATGCTCGTCCACACATAAAATGTATGTGTGATGCTGAGACATCTCCAGAGCTGCCCAAAAAGAACTTACGTCCGATCACTTCGGACGTCAACTCCGTTCACTTTCCCACAATCAGGATATCAAGGACCGGCTACAACAGCTGTGGACCAGTTGGTCTCAGGAGAGAATACAACTGGCTGATGACAACCCTCTCCAAACGAATCAGGGCAAAATCCGCGGCAGAGGGGGTGCAACGCCATACTGATACATGCGCTCGTACCGCCAAGTTCTTTGTAAATCTCCGCTTTGTAATCGCTGACATAACATCATATAGCCTCTCAACTTGTGTTTTGAACTTTCACTAGGCGCTTCAGTGTGGAACCGCGCTGTTGCTACAGTCGCAGGTTCGAATCCTGCCTCGCGCATGGATGTGTATTATGTACTTAGGTTAGTTTGGATTAAGTAGTTCTAAGTTCTAGGGGACTGATGACATCAGATATTAAGTCCCATAGTTCTCAGAGCCATTTGAACAATTTTTAGGACTTTCATTTCATTCCCTCCTCTCCTTCTCGAAGGTTCATTTGTTTTTGTCGGGCAGGATATATTGCTGATGGTTGAACACTCTTCGAGCATTAGTCGAGTACGTTTTCTGTAAGTAAGGATCGTTGTCTTATTGTTTTATTTGGCTGTTTTATGGAAATTGTCTTAAATAATTACTTTTGTCATTTTATGTTCCTGCGACAAGTGGAACATCAGCGACGTTGGTGGGTTAATGTATGGTGGGGCATTATGGGACGAAGGATAATTGGCCCCCATTTTATCGAAGGCAATCTAAATGGTGCAATGTATGCTGATTTCCTACGTAATGTTCTACCAATGCTACTACAATATGTTTCACTGCATGACAAAATGGCGATGTACTTCCAACAAGATGGATGTCCGGCACATAGCTCGCGTGCGGTTGAAGCGGTATTGAATAGCATATTTCATGACAGGTGGATTGGCCGTCGAAGCACCATTCGTTGCATGTGCGAACATTACGGAAGGCGACCTACTCACTGCTGACAGGAATGTCGTTAGCCGTATTGCCAAATGCATTGAGCTTGACGGACATCATTTTGAGCATTTATTGCATTAATGTGGTATTTACAGGTAATCACGGTGTAACAGCATGAGTTCTCAAAAATGATAAGTTTGCAAAGGTATATGTATCACATTGGAACAACCGTAATAAAATGTTCAAATGTACCTACGTTCTGTATTTTAATTTAAAAAACCTATCGGTTACCAACTGTTCGTCTAAAATTGTGAGCTATATGTTGGTGACTATTAAACTGGTCCAACTAAAACATTCATATTTCTTTACGCTCTACACGAATATGCAATAAAAATGGACTAGACTAGTTTCGTTCTTTGTAGTTTTTTGTTTGACGCTTATTTCGTGAGATATTTCGCCCGGTGACGATCAGTGGACCACCCTGTATAATGCATCCCACAGTCGAAACAACTGCTGCAATAGTTCTTGCTAACGCTATTTTCGTATTTAATATAGAACTTTTAAAAATATATCACCCTTCCAGGATTAGAATATATGACATCTTCACCCATCCATTGCGCCCCCGAACACCTGTTGGTTGCAGTATCTCTGCTAAGTACCTTCTAGAGAGGAAATCAGCATTATGTTTTGCCAAGAATAATTTTATCGTGCTTTGGATCGTAGCTCATGACTGATGGTCGACAATCTAGTTATAATATACGGACCCATTTGCTAAAGGTCTGTAATTCCTTACCTATGGAGCGAATTTAATGATTTTGCAGGGAGCAGGGAAAATAACGTGCGTCGTTGCACATATCGCCGTTCTAAATGGGTGGAGCACAAACGCATTAACTTTCACGAGACTTCCACTACAGCGTTCACAAAATTACTCTCTATTGTTACTTAAAAGTAGTAACTGCATTTTCCGTCACTAAATAGCTAATCTGTTTGCATAAAAATCAAGTGAAAACCTCGTAACTTCGGCTATCGCTCGTATACCACACGTATGGCTTCGTCTTACTCCTAGTCTGTGACGTCACCGAGCATCAGCCAATACCAGAGCGTTTTGATCACGTGACCACATCCTGACAGTCAATTATTTTTAAACGTTACTTACATAAAAATAACAAATATTTTGTGAAAATGATATTTATATGTTGTAATCAGTCAGGAAAATAACAATCTGAACCATATTTTTACCATAGAAAAATAACCTATTCGGTGAGTAGATGTTCCTCTTCTTTTCAAACAATGTCAAGCTGTCAACAAAAAATCTCATATCATTAAGTGTAAGAACCACCAAGAATCGTAAGTATATAAAATAGAGTCCTGCTTAATTTTCTTAAACTAACATTCGTACCATTTCGATGATTCATTTTTCTGTGAAAAATATTCATCGCCTCTAAAATGAATTACTGCGTAATATTATTTCATATGACACTGTAAACAAGCACGAGAAGCAGGTACGTTTAAAAAATCGCTGACTCTACTCACGGAGCACCAACAATCAATTCAGCCAGGAAATCGTTAATATGAACTTTCGACGAGTCTTCCGCCTACCTTTAGCCACATAAATTATTTAATGTGACCGACATACACATAATTTTCAGCTAAAAAGCGTTTCCTGGAGCTTACTCATCGCGGCTATTTACCCGTGGCGATGACACGCAGGCTGCGCAGCTATTGGCGTGGAGTGCAGCAGCCCGGTCGCCATGGCAACCACTGTGGGGCCGCGCCCTGCACGCGACGGCCGCCTGTTGACACGAGGAGAGCTTGCGTCATCCGGTGACGTCACGCGTGCTGCACGCCGTGGCCACGCCCACGCCGCTCTGCACGGAAGCAGAACGACGCCGACGCCGGGTATCGATTACGGTCCCGTCTGCTAGCATCCCCGCGAGGAACTCTGTGGAGGAACTACCCTATTAGGAGGCAGCGACATTATCGCGATGTTGAAGATACGGCGGTATTTTGCTGCCACTGTTACACGGAGAACTCCTAAGAGTCATTAACCGCTTAAGCCAAAAGGTTGCAGAATCGTGAGGGTCTACCGTGACCTGCGCCTGGGCTATCTTGAAGTGAAGAAGAATTGCGTACCTTTTCAATGAAATGAATTCGCCAGTATCCCACACCTAGGCCCATATCACAAAAATAGCGAACCTTTTCAAAAATACAAATGTAACAGTTTCATTCTCAACTAATAATAAGCTAGGAAACTTACTCATCCACAACATAAAACCAAATACGCAAACATACAACAACAGTGGAGTGTACAAAGTATCATCCTCCAGTTGTCCTGTCTACTATGTAGGGAAAACAGGCAGAAACTTCAAAACCCCTTTTCAAGAACGTCTCAATGCCTTCACGCTCAACCACTTTGAAAAATCAGTTATTGCACAACATATGTTGGACACGAAACATGTCGTCAACAATCTATAAAACAATTTGGTAGTATTACATAATGAAGCCAATAATAAGACCCTTCATCTGTTAGAACAACTGGAGATATACCTCCACAATATCAAAAAAACCAGAATAGATGGCCGGCCGGAGTGGCCGAGCGGTTCTAGACGCTTCAGTCTGGAACTGCGCGACCGATACGGTCACATGTTGGAATCCTGCCTCGGGCATTGATGTGTGTGATGTCCTTAGGTTAGTTAGGTTTAAGTTGTTCTAAGTTCTAGGGGACTGATGACCTCAGCTGTTAAGCCCATAGTGTTCAGAGCCATTTGAACCATTTTGAACCAGAATCAATGTTAAATGAACAAACAGATTTCGCAAGCCACAGCTATTTCAGTAATTTTAAAGATCTGATTTATTATTTATTATTTTCTGCATATGCCAATTGTTTCTTGCATATGTAAATTGTTTAGTAATTATATCTTTAGCACTATGAAAAATTCGTCTTCGACCACACCATGTACAAAAACATCTGTGAAGTGTCTATAAACGTGTTCGCGAATGTGCCTGTTGAATGAAGTGACATGTTTGAAAACGATGGAGGAAAAAACTTATGCTGTTGCTAAAACGTTAGAAACGCTTATCTTGGATTATTCTGTAAGTTTACACTATTTATTTTTCCACTATCTCGCATATCTTTTCCGCGTCTGACTTACGAAATTCGTAACCTAACATCAAACCTTTTTGTGACAGGAATGTTCATTTCATCTCATTCAAGATAACCAATATAGCATGTATTAAGACGAACTACACAGGGCCCGAAATGCATCGTGTACTGAATAAAACACGAAATATTGTGACTGAAGGCGGTTTTTTTAATTCATACCTCGAGTGCATAGAAGTCTGTTCACACGGGCTCTCAAATGCGTACCACTGTCCAGTGACATTAACGTGACCACCTGCCAAAAAGCCTGAATAACCACATTTTCAGCGCGAACGGCTGCGAAAAGTGCACTAAGAGAGTGAGGTTCTGAAAGGCAGCGACATGGATATGGAGCCATGCTGACTTCAGTGCCGTAGTCAGATGCACTGGGTCTCTCAGGTGAGGATCCATGGCGAATAGCTCGGTCAAGGTGGTCACATAGATTCTACACTGAATATATGTCCGGCTAGTCCTGTACTCAGGAAAATTACGGTGAAATGATCTCAGTGTTGTTCAAACCACGCACATACACTGCGAGTTCAGTAAGACGTTGCATTGTCCTCTTGGTAGATGTCATCGAGCCGAGTACAAACAAATTGTACTTACGACTGTACATGGTCACCAAAAATAGATGCATACTTGTGGTAATCCGCTGTGCCTTCCAGAATGACTAGATCACCCAGGGAACGCCACGAATCCTTTCCGCTGACCGTAACAACCCATCCTTCGACCTGAAACCTTCAGACGATTGTTACAGGGTGTTTACTTTCAGACGCCCATGTACCACACGCAGCATAAAACGTGATCCATCTGAAAACGCCACCCATCGCCACTCAGTACAGGTCTGGTTGCTGTACTGAAGTCCAAAAATTCCAGTTTTGGTTTCCGATGAACAGCACTTAGCGTTGTTGCATAAACGAGGTGCCAGCTGCGGAAGTCCATACGCTGTAACGTTCTCTTAACGGAGACACTGTTGGTAGCCCCTTGGTTCATCTGGACGGTCAGTTGCTCAATTCGCCTGTACTCATCCCTGCAGCCGTCGTTCATCCTTGTGATCAATCAAATGTTTTTTATTCCAGTCTCTCATCATAACATCAATTCTTTAGACGATCGTCAGTAACACGTTGCGTTGTCCTCTTGGTAGATGTCATCGAGCCGAGTACTAACAAACTGGAATAGAAAGCATTTGACAGTATTGGATCACTGTTTGTATACGCGACCATGTCGCAGTTGGTAAAACTTGTGATCAATGGCGCTTGTGCACCCAAGTTTCCATGGCGCCGGTTTTACATAGCGCCACTTTTGCATATTCGGTATACTATAAACACGGTGACACGTGAACAGTTTACAAAATTAGGCGTTTCCACACTTGGCCCGAAATCCTATTTTCATGCCCTTTACGACATCAGATCAATCGCTCTGTTTCCACTCTTCGATAGCGACTGCACTGTTTCCCATGTCCTCTTATACAATTTATGTACCCATCTGCCATCTGTGATTCGTTGCTACACGCTGACTTCAAACATGGGCGGTGGTCACATTAATATAGCTGGACCGCATTTGAGAACGTCTTCATCACTCCGACTGTAAGGTTTTAGCTTTTCATATTTTGGGAGGAGGTAGTATGGATGGAAACAAGAAAAGTTATTTAGTAAAGGTGAACTCTTTCAGAGCAGGCTTTAAGAGGTATGAAGACAGAACTTGACCATACCTCCTGCGTCACCCAGCACTCAGTGTGTAACAGCACTGTAAGAGTGCCCGTGAAAAAATCTTTCACGCAGCAACAGCTAAAGAATTGTAACATTCATCCCTAAGCATAATCCAGGTCACTTCTGTGTCAGAGACAGAAAGCAAAACTCACGGCAAGAATCAAGCACTTCATTCTACATATTCCCACGCAGCTGTAAGTGTGGCCGTGTTAATTGATTGTTAATGAAAAGATACGTGCTTCAGGTGCGACGAGTTATTAACTCCGAGGGTAGTATAAACTGTCTGCGAGAATTGGACGTTCCGTTCTACCGATGGATCTCTCTGGAATAAGTAACCAAAGATGTATATTTGAGCAGTCTTGCGAAGCGATTACTGAGATCTGACGTGTTTTATGTTGGAGAGATTTTGCTATTGTTGTGCGACGCTATTAAGCTCCATTGTGAATGTTTAGTTAGTCGATGGCACAATAAACAAAGTCAAGAAAATAATACGCATTAACTGTGTGTATTAATAAATATATAAAAGATTTGACAAACATTCTTCACGTGACGTAGATCGATCGGTGGTGCAGTGTGGAATGATAGTGCGAGCTAGCATCTTTCTACGGTCAATATTCTTCGAGAGAATATATCAGAAGCAATAAACTTTTCGTTGATATACAATTTAGACACATCAATCCATACGCACCATACAACATAGCACCTAGTTGGGCCGAACGACCTTCGTAGCGAAATAAACATTTTAGAGATTTCAGGTGAAGCAGTTCCGAAGAGAAGTATCAGCGAGATTGACGCTGCGGGACATATATCTAGCTGTCGCGTTCATGACATCCAAATACTAGAGAAATACCATTAAATTATCTTTCTTGACTTCCGGAAGGCGTTCCATACAGTTCCGCACTGTCGCCTCATAAACAAAGTAAGAGCCTACGGAATATCAGACCAGCTGTGTTGCTGGATTGAAGAGTTTTTAGCAAACAGAACACAGCATGTTGTTATCAATGGAGAGACGTCTACAGACGTTAAAGTAACCTATGGCGTGCCACAGTGGATTGTTATGCGACCACTTCTTTTCACAATATATGTATAAATGACCTAGTAGATAGTGTCGGAAGTTCCATGCGGCTTTTCGCGGATGATGCTGTAGTATACAGAGAAGTTGCAGCATTAGAAAATTGTTGCGAAATGCAGGAAGATCTGCAGCGGATAGGCACTTGGTGCAGGGAGTGGCAACTGACACTTAACATAGATAAATGTAATGTATTGCGAATACATAGAAAGAAGGATCCTTTATTGTATGATTATATGATAGCGGAACAAACACTGGTAGCAGTTACTTCTGTAATATATCTGGGAGCATGCGTGCCGAACGATTTGAAGTGGAATGATCATATAAAATTAATTGTTGGTAAGGCGGGTACCAGGTTGAGATTCATTGGGAGAGTCCTTAGAAAATGTAGTCCATCAACAAAGGAGGTGGCTTACAAAACACTCGTTCGACCTATACTTGAGTATTGCTCATCAGTATGGGATCCGTACCAGATCGGGTTGACGGAGGAGATAGAGAAGATCCAAAGAAGAGCGGCGCGTTTCGTCACAGGGTTATTTGGTAACCGTGATAGCGTTACGGAGATGTTTAACAAACTCAAGTGGCAGACTCTGCAAGAGAGGCGCTCTGCATCGCGGTGTAGCTTGCTCGCCAGGTTTCGTGAGGGTGCGTTTCTGGATGAGGTATCGCATATATTGCTTCCCCCTACTTATACCTCCCGAGGAGATCACGAATGTAAAGTTAGAGAGATTCGTGCGCGCTCGGAGGCTTTCCGGCAGTCGTTCTTCCCGCGAAACCTACGCGACTGGAACAGGAAAGGGAGGTAATGACAGTGGCACGTAAAGTGCCCTCCGCCACACACCGTTGGGTGGCTTGTGGAGTATAAATGTAGATATAGATGTAGATGTACCGTATCAGCCATGATGTAGCAATTAATGACGTCAAAGTGTGTTAACAGGTACTGTGAACCATGTAGATTGCGATTATAAAGATGTTTCCATCGGGTTATTGCAGTAGAAGTACCAAAGTCTTGGACGCGATCCTCGTGTTCGAATCCAGAACGGTAGTAAACCTACCCTTATTCAGAGCTCAGCCTGCGAAACGAAATATGTCACAGACCTACGACACTGTATGCGTGTGATACTAAACCGTGTCATGCGAGTCTAGAGCTTCCCCCGGCTTATGAAACGTTCAAGTCTTCCAATTTTCAGTGCACGAATGAAACAAGAGATCGCTGTATATCTGAAATTTGTATACAGGCCAGATATAGGTGGCAACTACTGTCGTCGCTTCCCACGCCCGGGTTCCCGGGTTCGATTCCCGGCGGGGTCAGGGATTTTCTCTGCCTCGTGATGGCTGGGTGTTGTGTGCTGTCCTTAGGTTAGTTAGGTTTAAGTAGTTCTAAGTTCTAGGGGACTGATGACCATAGCTGTTAAGTCCCATAGTGCTCAGAGCCATTTGAACCATTTTGAACTACTGTCGACAACTTCCGTAATCAGACCACTGTTTAGATCCGATGGCTTTACATGTACCTCTCTTTCGTTCGGATCTTCCTCTGGTATTAACTCCTTTAGTCCCAGAAAAAGACCCCAACGAAAGAGAGGTACATGTAAAGCCATCGGATCTAAACAGTGGTCTGATTACGGACGTTGTCGACAGCAAAATGGACGACACTCTCAGTCAGGCTTAGATCCCAGCACTCTCGGTATAAAGAGGAGAGGGCGTCGCTGATCATCTCGTGATATCCAAGCGGCGATGACGGGAACGCGACGTGGGCCATTCCGCTCGTCCAAGGTTTATTACATTTTAATTAATTTTATTTCTTTATTTAAGACATTTGTTTAAGAAAATTCTCTGCTTCTTATTTATTGTTGGTAGTTTTAGTTATGATTCCCAGTGGCTTTATTTAGGTTGTAGCATCAGTCTTTTAAAAGCTAAAGAATGTAAGTCTTCGGTTTTAAATACCACAGGACAGCTAGGTGTATGTCCCGAAGTGTCGATCTCGTCGGAACTGCTCCACCTGAAGTCTCTAAAATGTTTATTTCGCTACGAAGGTCGTTCGGCACAACTAGGTGCTATGATGTATCCTGCGGTCGCAGTTATAAGCGCGCAGTGTCTTCAGAGATTCTGTGTCGTCTGGAGGCTTGCTTGGACAGTCTCTGCGTTACAATACGCGCGGGGATGATCTGCAGTGTTAATCGTGAAATGAGGAGATACAGTAGTCTGCAGCGGTCTGTCTTGAGTAGTAATTCGGCATAGGCCGAGTGTTACGGTTACAGTTACAAGCTGAGTAAGTGGCGCATGTTGATTTAATGCCTGATAATTTGAGATGAGGAAAGAGGCCTAAGAATTCTTAAAAGAATCTTTTATTATGATTATTTATATGAGTAACAGAAGAAGATTTAATTTAAAGTAATCGATTCCAGATTTTGTACATTATTGCGGCAGCATGTAGTTACGCATTCTTAGTTCAGACATCCAGCAACTTGACTACAGGGAACTATAAACAGCCATATATGGATTTTCAGTTTTAATTTGGGGGTATGAGTCACTGCTGAATATTTAATGTCGTTTTCACGAGTTGCCTTTTTATAAAGATCTAAAGATCTCATTTGATGTTACGGACTACTTACGTTTGTCCACTCAAGAACTGTAATTTTTTGTGGATTAATGTTTGCGAAGCAAAGAAAGAGATAATTTTTCAATGTAGAACTTTTCTCACCAGAAAACTAATTAATTTAATGCTTTACTTTATCCCAAGTCATTGTCCGCATCCCAAGTTTATGGCAGAATATGAGCTATCATTTTTACTTATTCAAATTTGTTATGAATCAAGTATGCCTTTCCTTTTCTTAAAAGCGAATGCACCACAGCAAGCGCATCTCAATAGTCAGTTGTAGCTCAGCAAATGCACCGCAGAGCAGTGTCACGGTGTTTCCATTGTGCAACTGGTAAGCCAAAATGAAATAATAAGAAAAAGCAAACTGTTTTTCAGGCCAGTTTAAAAGTTTAATAATTCACAGTTTGAATGCACTCAGTATTCTCGCCATTATGATGGAACAGACAGGAAACCACACAGGAACTTTATAGTTACTTTCTCGGAGACTGTGGAATTCATAGGTTCAAAGTTGAATTCCTACGTTGAATGTTTACGTAAGTATTCAGATAATTTACCGTGCCGACATTGGAAACTACTAATGAATAACAACAATAATATTTTTTACTAAGATAACTTTCATGGTCAAAGCCGTAATTAACAATTTGGTCGACATCAGATTCTCATTGAGTCTGCTTTCTTTAACTGAATTTCCTTTAAAAACACTAATTATCAGCAGCAGACATTAATCTTAGACTTTAGTGCGCATACAGTCATGTGTAGTCTTATCAGACGAGTGGAACACTTATAAAATCAGAACATGTAGGGGTACTACCATCCCTAGTGGTAAGGCGCAATCAGTCACAGTAGTTACGTGTTGCTCGTTCTCTGGAACATTCGGTGTTGAAAGCGCCTTTTCTGGCAGGTTCAAATCCACAACGCTGCCGTTCACGCTCCTGATTGCGAGATGAGATCAGTAGAGGTGGACCAAACGTGAATTCAGAATATCGATAGTCGCTGGCAACGTTTTTCACACCTGTCACTTTTGATTCTTGTTCACAACTGTCAGTCATTTTTACTGCAGAATGCCCTAGGAGGGGGTACAGATAACTCTGAGCGCCCACGAAACTCGAGTTTCTAAATTTCCCTTAGCTCGTGAACGCGCTTACTCACAAGGAACTTCAGTGTAAGGTCGCAATAGGCTAGTGATCCTTGGGTCATTCGACGCCCTCATATTGCCTACCTTGAAACCACAATATTGTCTGCTAATGGCAATAGGGGGCAAGACTGCAGGTATCCAATGGTGAGAACAGCATGAGGCTACAGAGTAGTTGAACCGCTTAGTCGACGAGTAACTCACAACAGTGCTATAGTGCTAGTGGTGTCGATACAAAGCAGAACAATGGCAACGGTGAACATAGAAAACATTGCTTCAGATGTACAGCAACAGTTACTGAAGTTGACATTTCGTCAGAGAGGAACCCAATGACTTTCGCAAGGTGAGAAAGAAGCAGCTTATGAAATATTTGCGTCTATGCAAGATGAGTTAGTGGAATGTGTGATGTCGCATCCGCTCAACTGTGCAGACAATGGTTGGTTGGTTGGTTGATTGATTTCGCGGGAGAAGACGAAACAGCGAAGTTTTCGGACCCATGCGATTAGGGAAGGATGCGAATGCGTGGGAAGTTGGCCGTGCCCTTTCAAAGGATCCATCCAAGCATTTACCTGAAGCGATTTAGAAAAATCACGCAGACAATGTACATGACGATTGCAATGATGATACGTGCTTAACAAGTGAAAGTGATAATTAAACAGGGGTCTGGCCGCGTAGTTCATGGAAACTACCTGTCAGATTAAAAGTGTGTGTCGGACCGAGACTCGAATGGTTCAAATGGCTAACTAACCTAAGGACATCACATACATCCATGTCCAAGGCAGGATTCGAACCTGCGAACGTAGTAGTCGCGCGGTTCAGGACTGAAGTGCCTGGAACCGCTCGGCCACCGCGGCCGGACCGAGACTCGAACTTGGGAACTTTGCCTTTCGCGGGGAAGTGCTCTACCAACTGACTACCCAAACACGGCTCATGCCCCGTCCTCACAACTTTAATTCTGCCAGTACCTCCTCTCCTACCTGTCAAACCTCACAGAAGCTGCGAATCTTGCAGAACTAGCACTCCTGGAAGAAAGGAGTGTTAGTTCTGCAAGGTTCACCAGTTAATGGTTTGTTTTTAATATTTCTTAAAAGTCGACATTGTCCATTTTGTGAAGCGTAATACATATCGCACTCAAGGGGTTGCCTGTCACAGTAATTTCTCTCCAACGTATTTTTTATGGACGCGACTTTTGTCACTTAATCTCTAGGCGTACAGGTCTCTTGAGGTATCCAAGTAGTTGTGCTTCATCGAAACAGCCCGATTACGTGACTTCGCAGCTAATTTAGAAACTTTTTCCTAAACTAACACTTCTCAGTTGTTTTTTTATTCCATTATGATCCTACAGATAAATCTGTGAAACATTCGGTAAGTTATTTAACTTTTTTATTTGGTCTGGTAGTCGTACAAGTTGATTCTAGTGTGTGGTTCCAGGCTGACAGATAATACATATAGGTTACGGTCAACTGCATGTGTGGCAGCATTAGGGCCATCGTAGGGACAATAGCAATCCAGATATTTGTAAACTCAGTTGAATCCCATGACAACCGGTGGTTATTTCCGTAAGAGTACGAAAATACTTGTCCTACCAAATATCTATCGTCTATGGAAATGACATCGTCTGCTATGACCTTTTGGAGTTGGGACCGAGCAACTGCCATAGAAAATTAACTTACGGTTGTACCCGTCTGCTGACAGTTATATGCAAAGCCGCGCTAATTTCTTATGGCCACTATGTAATAAGATAGCATGAAACCAGTACTAGCAGTTATTACCATAAATGGTCGATCCCTATCGTCTGCTCATCCATCCGTGGTCAGACCTCGTATGATTAGAAAGCGTAGCACGCACTTTGGTACACAGATGGCGCCAAGCACTACTGTCAATTATTAAAAACGCTGGCAGTAACAGATGGCTGTTTATTATAGCAGCTGATACTTCTCGGTAACCCCTTATTTCTATCATTTAAGTTATTCTTTTATACCTAGAAGTTTCGGGTCCTATGCAGTCTAGTCGCCTCAAAAATCTGTGGACAGTTTGATGATGTTTGTAAGAATAAGCTGCAAGTTTTGCAGCGAATGCTAGGCAACAGTCAGTGAGCGATAGGATTATCTGCGGAATTTTCGCGTAATTACACACGAAATCAGTTGACTAATCAGTATTGTCGTTCTTAGTATCTTCCATTTGCGCGCTATACTATTATTTGAACATTTATTAAATATAACACGATAGTAAATTTGGCAAAGTACTGTACAGCGGCAGACTTAGTTGTCAGAGTGGAACTAAATTAAACTCCTAATACACTCCTGGAAATGGAAAAAAGAACAAATTGACACCGGTGTGTCAGACCCACCATACTTGCTCCGGACACTGCGAGAGGGCTGTACAAGCAATGATCACACGCACGGCACAGCGGACACACCACGAACCGCGGTGTTGGCCATCGAATGGCGCTAGCAGCGCAGCATTTGTGCACCGCCGCCGTCAGTGTCAGCCAGTTTGCCGTGGCATACGGAGCTCCATCGCAGTCTTTAACACTGGTAGCATGCCGCGACAGCGTGGACGTGAACCGTATGTGCAGTTGACGGACTTTGAGCGAGGGCGTATAGTGGGCATGCGGGAGGCCGGGTGGACGTACCGCCGAATTGCTCAACACGTGGGGCGTGAGGTCTCCACAGTACATCGATGTTGTCGCCAGTGGTCGGCGGAAGGTGCACGTGCCCGTCGACCTGGGACCGGACCGCAGCGACGCACGGATGCACGCCAAGACCGTAGGATCCTACGCAGTGCCGTAGGGGACCGCACCGCCACTTCCCAGCAAATTAGGGACACTGTTGCTCCTGGGGTATCGGCGAGGACCATTCGCAACCGTCTCCATGAAGCTGGGCTACGGTCCCGCACACCGTTAGGCCGTCTTCCGCTCACGCCCCAACATCGTGCAGCCCGCCTCCAGTGGTGTCGCGACAGGCGTGAATGGAGGGACGAATGGAGACGTGTCGTCTTCAGCGATGAGAGTCGCTTCTGCCTTGGTGCCAATGATGGTCGTATGCGTGTTTGGCGCCGTGTAGGTGAGCGCCACAATCAGGACTGCATACGACCGAGGCACACAGGGCCAACACCCGGCATCATGGTGTGGGGAGCGATCTCCTACACTGGCCGTACACCACTGGTGATCGTCGAGGGGACACTGAATAGTGCACGGTACATCCAAACCGTCATCGAAGCCATCGTTCTACCATTCCTAGAGCGGCAAGGGAACTTGCTGTTCCAACAGGACAATGCACGTCCGCATGTATCCCGTGCCACCCAACGTGCTCTAGAAGGTGTAAGTCAACTACCCTGGCGAGCAAGATCTCCGGATCTGTCCCCCATTGAGCATGTTTGGGACTGGATGAAGCGTCGTCTCACGCGGTCTGCACGTCCAGCACGAACGCTGGTCCAACTGAGGCGCCAGGTGGAAATGGCATGGCAAGCCGTTCCACGGGACTACATCCAGCATCTCTAGGATCGTCTCCATGGGAGAATAGCAGCCTGCATTGCTGCGAAAGGTGGATATACACTGTACTAGTGCCGACATTGTGCATGCTCTGTTGCCTGTGTCTATGTGCCTGTAGTTCTGTCAGTGTGATCATGTGATGTATCTGACCCCAGGAATGTGTCAATAAAGTTTCCCCTTCCTGGGACAATGAATTCACGGTGTTCTTATTTCAATTTCCAGGAGTGTATGAACGTGGTTGGATCTAGTCATCGTCAACAAGTGTGTTCTTTAAGAACTGAATAAACCAAGTAAATGGCATGCACTGTTACCCTTTCAAAGTAAGCTTTTAAGACAAATTTTAAGAAACTAAATATTCTTTCCGTCGGAAAGAAAACTGAGAGATAGCAAAATACAGCTGAGGAGGAGGGTGGGGAGGTTACAAACACCAGCGTCCTAGATTAGTCTCGCAGTAGTTGGCATCGAAGTATTTTATGATATGCGAAAAGGAAACAGCTGCCGTGTTCATTAAAGGACACACGCATCTCGCTGTGAGTCACATCGCTCAAATACTTGCAACAAGTTGTAACACAGTGCCGGCAACGTTTCAAAATCTGTGGCAATTGAGTTGTACGTTGTCTGACCGAAAACCACGAATTTCAGTGAACAACCATAACCAGATGTCTTTTCAGAGACTTCGAAATGAAAAGATGACGGCTTATGAACATTGTAACAGGGTATCAAACGTTCAACTGTTCGAATGTGTGTGAATTCCTTAGGGATCAAACTGCTGAGGTCATTGGGCCCTAGACTTACACGCTACTTAAACTAACTTAAACTTACTTATGCTAAGAGCAACACACACACACACACACACACACACACACATTCCCGAGGGAGGAGTCGAACCTCGGGTTGGAGGGGCTGCGCAATCATTGACATGGCGCCCGAAACCCCACGGCCACTCCGCGCGGCAAGACTATATCAAAGCTTGTTCCTTCACCATGACCATGAAATAAAACGCCTCATTTTCATAGGTACCATCTGAATACATCATCAAAAAAGAAAGCAACAACTGATTGGTCTTCCGGGAAAGTTGTTTACAGCGTCTTCTGGTGTGCAGAGCGTTGTGTTCTGATTAATAAATTTCACCCTGAACCAATCATAAATACAGTCTGCTACAGCCAGACGCTTTTGAAACTCTGTCTTGCACTGCACGGTAAATTCCCGCACGATGACGTGTGGCCTCGACCCGCTCATGTCTCTGTGCTGAAAATTACATTTAGGTGCAAGTGTCTTAAAATAAAGAAGAAATACGGATCTTTACTCCAGAACGTGAAAAAATAACGCAGAGGAGACGCAGAGCTATTGAAGGCAGTACATGCATCGAGCCCAAGCCAACCTGTGCTGTTTACGGCGCCATTCTGGACGTGTAATCTGCTGTAGAATCACCGGTTATCGGCCGGCGGCGCTATGTGCTAAACTGTCCCTGTAATAGCTCATTAAATGTGCTGGTTGCAAAATCACGAGGGCTGTGACGCGATTCGCCTGAAATGCTCTCATCATCAACAGGTTGTTTAAGTAACTGAAGTGTTTGCTACATTTTCACACCGACCGATTAACAAGCGCGAGGAGAAAAAAAGAATGTTCCAGATAAACTTGATTATAGAAAACACAGGATCACAGATAAATAGGAAGCTAGCAAGCCGAAACTTATAACAACTGAGACGTTGACATTCGATATAATCTAAAATTAAAATTTACACCGGTGTGTATTTATTTCACTTCTATTAGTCCATTTCCTCCTTGCACACTCTCTCTACCTGCATCACCACACCCTGTCTGTCCATCTCATTCCGAGCCCCTCTCTGTCCATCTGATCCTTCCCTTACCCCTCTCCTTCTTCCCTCTGTCCTGTTTTTCTTCTCTCTGGTCTTCCCCTACCTCTCTCTTTCCACCTCGTCTTCCCCTCTCTCTCTCTTTCCATCTCATCTTCCCCTACCTCTCTCTTTCCATGTCGTCTTCCCCTACCTCTCTCTTTCCACCTCGTCTTCCCCTACCTATTTCCACCTCGTCTTCCCCTACCTCTCTATTTCCACCTCGTCTTCCCCTACCTCTCTCTTTCCACCTCGTCTTCCCCTACCTCTCTCTTTCCACCTCGTCTTCCCCTACCTCTCTCTTTCCACCTCGTCTTCCCCTACCTCTCTCTTTCCACCTCGTCTTCCCCTACCTCTCTCTTCCCACCTCGTCCTTCCCTTCTCTCGATCTCTTGTCTGTCCCCTCCTCCCCCATTCTCTCTCCCTCTCTCTCTCTCTGTTCATCTCCTACTCTATCGTACCTGTGCCAACCACCTCCTTCGCCCTGTCTGTTCATATCGTCCACATCCTCTCTTACCCCATTATCACGCCAAACCCAATTTGAGATTGCTGGTTCTTAACCCAAAATCATTTCTTTCCAGATACTAAGTAATATGTGTACCAAGTTTGGGTGAACTCGAGCGAGTGATTTAGGAGGTGGCTTTACCAGTGTCTCTGCCTGCAAAGCATATGTCGCATGTGTTTACATATTTCTTACATGTTGGTGCACATATTTCACCTGCCTCTACGACAAATTTCACATGGAGTTTCGTTGTCAGGCAGCTGTATTTTTTTACGTGTCTATCTTACAGTGACACATTTTTGAAGAGCCTTTTACTGGTATGTATGATTACTGTTTGCAAAATTTGTTGCGATTGGAGTTTATAGCAACGAAGTAATAAATTAAAACGTCAAACATGATGCGGTAGTTTTTTACGCTTCCAGTGGTTGTGACGTTATCTATCCTGAACTATGTGTCATACGGTGATATATTCTTGCATGTCATTTCAGTGGTATATAAGAGCACTGTCTGCAAAAATGCATTGCGGACCCTGTTACTAGTAAATAAGTAATAAATGGTCATACCTGATGGGACAGTTTCACTACATGAACAGTGAAAATGTAGCTAGCGATAAACCGTTTTCATAACATCATTATGTGTGGGGCTGCGAGTGAGAGAAAGTCTGATAGTGTATAGTTCTTTGCAAACCTAAAATTGCTCTAATTCTCTAAAACTGGATGAATATAGCCTGCCAAATTACTCATCGTCAGCTACGCTACACTTTTACACCCACCACCACCGCTTTAAAAGGTATTTGGTTCTTACCACCCACAGTGGTTCTGCCCAGACAACAAGCGATATATGTACCACGATTGGTACAAATCGATCCAATGGCTTAGGAGGAGACCTGGAATATACACACACACATACATGTTTACACTGTGTATGAATTTGCAAGGAGTAGCGAAAAACGTTGCCGTTACCGTACTCTCCAGTTATTTGAGCTGATGGTGAAATTACGAGCCATGTTGGAACGGGTTCATGTGTCACGTACACCTGATAGTTTTCTCAGTATTTTTTATATGTTGGCACAATTTCCAGTTGCACAGCTACCTGCAATGAAACACATTTCAATTTGTCAACAACTGGCGTAAATATCACATGCTAAATGTCTGAACAAGGTGTGCTGGTGGAACGTGAAGGAATTCGTGATTCAAAGTTGTCATATTCAGGGGATTCCGTGACTTTCTCTTCTTTTCAAAATTGTTGTTCCTTGTAGGTATACATATAAACTTCTGTGAGCCTTCAAATATTTTGCCTTTGGTCAACTTAGGTAACAATTCGTGTATGACAAATGGGTAAAGTGAAACGTAAACTTGTTGACTACTTTATCCATCTACAGCAACTTCAGTTGTATTATATACAGAGTGGTCGATTGATCGTGACCGGGCCAAATATCTCACGAAATAAGCGTCAAACGAAAAAACTACAAACTTGTCTAGCTTGAAGGGGAAAACCAGATGGCGCTATGATGGCCCGCTAGATGGCGCTGCCATAGGTCAAACGGATATCAACTGAACCCCCATGTTTTATTACATATTTGTGTAGTACTTGAAGAAATATGAATGTTTTAGTTGGACCACGTTTTTTGCTTTGTGATAGATGGCACTGTAAATGGTCACAAACATATGGCTAACAATTTTAGACGACAGTTGGTAACAGGTTAAGTTTTTTTAAATTAAAATACAGGACGTAGGTACATTTGAACATTTCAATGTTCAACGCCAATGCATTTGACAATACGTGTAACGACATTCCTCTGAACAGCGACCGCCTTCCGTAATGTTCGCAGATGCATTGACAATGCGCTGACCCATGTTCTCAGGCGTTGTCGGTGGATCACGATAGCAAATATCCTTCAACTTTCCCCATAGAGAGAAATCCGGGGACGTCAGATCCGGTGAACGTGCGGGTCATGGTATGGTGCTTCGGCGTCCAATCCAACTGTCTTGAAATATGCTATTCAATACCGCTTCAACCGCGCGCGAGCTATGTGCCGGACATCCATTATGTTGGAACTATATCGCCATTCTGTCATGCAGTGAAACATCTTGTAGTAACATCGGTAGAACATTATGTAGGAAATCAGCATACATTGCACCATTTAGATTGCCATCGATAAAATGGGGGCCAATTATCCTTCCTCCCATAATGCCGCTCCATACATTAACCGGCATAGGTCGCTGATGTTCGACTTGTCGCAGCCATCGTGGATTTTCCGTTGCCCAATAGTGCATATTATGCCGGTTTACGTTACCGCTATTGGTGAATGACGCTTCGTCGCTAAATTGAACGCGTGCAAAAAATCTGTCATCGTCACGTAATTTCTCTTGTGCCCAGTAGCAGAACAGTACACGACGTTCAAAGTCGTCGCCATGCAATTCCTGGTGAATTGAAATATGGTACGGATGCAATCGTTGTTGATATATCGTTCTCAACACCGACGCTCTTGAGATTCCCGATTCTCGCGCAGTTTGTCTTCTACTGATGTGCGCATTTACCGTGACAGCAGCTAAAACACATACTTGGGCATCATCATTTGTAGCAGGTCGTGGTTGACGTTTCACATGTGGCTGAATAGTCCCAGTTTCCTTAAATAACGTAAATATCCGGCGAATGGTCCGGACACTTGCATGATGTCGTCTAGGATACCGGACAGCATATATACCACACGCCCGTTGGGCATTTTGATCACAATAGCCATACATTAACACGATATCGAACTTTTCCGCAATTGGTAAAAGGTCCATTTTAACACAGGTAATGTATGACGAAGCAAATACCGTCTTCACTGGCGGAATGTTTCGTGATACCACGTACTTATACGTTTGTGACTATTACAGCGCCATCTATCACAAAGCGAAAAAAGTGGCCCAACTAAAACATTCATATTTCTTTAGGTACTACACGAATATGTAATAAATAATGGGGGTTCCTATTTAAAATAAAAAACCGTTAATATTCGTTTGACCTAAATCAGTGCCGCGCGGGATTAGCCGACCGGTCTGAAGCGCTGCGGTCTAAGGCACTGCGTTCATTGACTGTGTGGCAGGTCCCTGCGGAGGTTCGAATCCTCCCTCTGGCATGGGTGTGTGTGTTTGTCCTTAGGATAATTTAGTGACTGATAGACTTAGCAGTTAACTCCCATAGGATTTCACACACATTTGAACATTTTGAACCTAAGTCAGTGCCATCTAGCGGGCCAACCATAGCGCCATCTGGTTTCCCCCTTCAAGCTAGATGAGTTTCGTTCTTTTAAGTTTTTTCGTTTGATGCTTATTTCGTGAGAGATTTGGCTCGGTCACTATCAATGGGCCACCCTGTATACCCTAAATAATCAGCGACCACTTGCATTAATTGTTAATCGGTTTCTGACACTTAGTGCCATTCTTCAGAAGATTATAAGTATCACATAATTTGCGAGTGTCAACAATAAGATGCATGCAGCATATTGCTGTTGTCACGTGGTTGAACCGCTTTCAGAAAATCTCACCGTAGATGCACTGATGTATGCTTGTCGTGGGAAGAGTTACTTGAAATGCACGGTACATCCTGCAGATGCTTAAAAATACTTACATATGATGGGTAAAAGGACATACGAGTTTTGTTTGAATCGATGTCCGATTCTTTGTATTTCAACTTTTGGGAATGCGACTGCAAGGTCAATGTAATGATCAGAGAGTGTTATACTATAGCAGTTTTCTTAGAGCTGGTCACCGTACACTGGATAAAGTACAGTTGACTGATACCTGCCCTTTGGCAAGAGGCTTGAGATTCGATATCATCAACACAAGGATGGTTAACCCTACAAGATGTGACCGCGGGTTTCCGACGTCTGTTTCCAGAACGTAGGAAGTTCTTAGGCTAACAAGATTAGTGCCAATAGGTCTAAAATCATTTCGGTATAAACTCACATCATTACGAAACACGAAAAACAGCTAAAACACATATGTTTCTACCGTCTCTGCAGTTGTCGTCTTCAGTGCGACCAACTGCTGTTAGTCCGCTGTAAAGACGATGCGAGCGTCAGTGTTTTACTTGTTTTCACATTTCGTGATGACGCAATCTAATATGAAAATCATTTTACACAGTACATACAGTTTACGTGCGCTGAGTTCCTTTATATCTTGACACGAGCAGCAACACTTGCTTTAGATCTAACAAAAGATTTATAAAAAAGAAGCTTTCTTGAATGAGTATAGCAACAAAAATATAACAACATGACCATAATAGTGATTTACTCACTGGCATTAACAAATCTTTTTTTTTCAGACCATATACGTTTAAATTACTAAATTACTACTGAAAAATTTTTATTGGCATTGGGATAATATAAAATAAGGATTTTCTACTTGCCTTTAGCTCTCCCTTTTGCAGAACTACAGAAACTAAACTATTCCATCTAGTTACTTATTATTTTCACTATGCTATTGCATATATTTTTGTCATATACATACCACAGAAAAAAATATATACACCAAAAGAAACACTGGTGGTTCTAAAGGATTCCAGGGAAAAATGAAATGCGGTTGGAACCCACTGTCCAAAACCACCATCCACCAATGCAACAGAGCATCTCATTCATAGGTGACAACGCCTGTCTATCTAGGAATTAGCCACATCTTCTCCACTGGCGATCGTTACATTCAGTTGCGATTACTGAATGACGGACAACATTGCGAGGTGTTCAGCCTGTGATCTGTCAACGTATGAAGTCACGTTTGCTGCCAAAGGGGTGGCCTAACGGTAGGTGCTGCCACCTGTAGCTGCGTCCTAGTAGCATCGCTGCTTGGCGTTTCAGGACACGAGTTCCTATCCTCGTCTTGCTTATCAGTCCCTGTAAATTTGTCGGTAACGTTTTGTAACGCCATTTACATACACAATATAAGATAAAAAGAAAATAAAGGAAAAAAGAAACGACGCAAAACGAGGGAATTGTCCACATGGGACAGAAATCTGTGGATGCGATGCACTTGTACAGACAAACAAATGATTACAATTTAATCAAAAAATATGTGATTTATTGAAGGGAAAAGGTCTTACAAACTCAGAAAGTTGCATTGGCCCACATCTTGCGCTTATGCAAGCAGTTAGTTATATTAGCGCTCACTGTCGGAATTGTTGGATATCCAACTGGGGGGTAATGTGCCAAGTGTTGATCAACTGGCACGTTAGTGTGTCAAAACGAGGAGATTACTGGAGTATCCAGCCCATAACGCTCCAACCGTTCCCATTTGGGGAGAGTTCCGGCGACCTTGATGAGCAATGTAACAATTTGGCATACAAACACAAGCAGTAGAAACTTCCAACCCATTTGGACGGCAGTTGTCTTACTGAAGTATGAGCCTTACCATGAAGGGAAAGAAAATTGGATGAAGAATATCGTCGAGGTATCGCTGTGCTGTAAGGGCACCGCGCTGACGACAGTCAAAGGTGTCCTGCTATGAAAGGTTTTCCGGCCGTATGGCAGGTGACAGTAAGGTTGGAATCCCGCCACTTTTAGGGGCGATTCCAACACATCATCGGCCATCTGCCTGTACATGTACATCAAATCTACCGACTTCCGTCCTTCTCGAAGCATTCCTTCTTCGGTCGTGGAGAGTTGTGTTTTTTGTCTTAGTATGAATATATTAAACAGCCAGAATACTATGACCACCTACATAACAGCTGGTACGTCCACCTTTCTCACGGGTCACAGCGGCACTGCGTCGTTCCAGTGAAGCATTGAGCCTTTAGTAGGTCGCTGGGCGGAGATAGCACCACATCTGCACATGCATGTGACCTAATTCCCTTATATTCAGCGGGGGAAAGGGGGAGGGGGTGCTATGGGCACTGACGTCACGTCCAATCACATCCTCGTGTTATTCGATCGGTTTCAGATCTGGCGAGTTGGGGAGCCGGCACATCAAATGGAACTCGCCGCTGTGTTCCTCGAAACACTCCGTCGCACTCCAGCCCTTATGACATGGCCTATTATATACCGTCTGAATGAATGATCGACATGAAAGGGTGTACGCGGTCTTCAACCAGTGCACGGTACTGCTTGGCCGTTGTAGTCCCTTCCACGAGCACCACTGGACCCATGGATGCCCATGTGAATGCTCCGCAAAGCATAATGGAGCTCCAGCAGCTTGTCTAAATCCCGTTGCACAGTTGTCAAGAAGCTGTTCCTCTGTTAGACTATGGATTCGCCCCCACCCATCGACGTGCTAAAGAAGGTACAGGGATTCGTCAGACCATGCAACGCTCTCCTATTGCGCCAACGCCCAGTGTCCATGGCCACGTGTCCTTTTCAGTAGTTATGTCCCATGTCGCGATATTAAAGTTGGCACATGCTTGGGTCGCTGGTTATGGGCACCCATTATCCGGAGTGTTAGGTGCACGGTGTCTGCAGACATACTCGTTATCTCCCCAGCATTAAAGTCTGATTTTAGTTCCGCCACAGTTCGTAACTTGTCCTGTTCTACCACTCCGTCCGGCACACAACGTTCGACGTCTGTCATAAGGGGTGGCTGCTCAACCCCACGTCTGGATGTAGTTTTACCTTGGTTTCGCCACGTGTTGAAGTCACTTACCACAGCTATACCCGATATTTCGCGCAGTTACCGAAACGCTCGTGTCGAAATTCCAGGCTATCGCAATCTGCCCTCTGTTAAATTCAGATAAATTGCGTGCCTTCCCCGTTCTAAACACGGACAGCACGCTCACTGATACTACATTCACCACGCCTAAATTATTCTTCGCCAGGTGACGCTGCTATCGCCGGGAGGGGTTTATATTGATAGTAGTTTGGTGGTCATAATATTCTGTCTTAACAGTATGTACATTCGTCATCAGAAGATAACAGAACACCTTGAAAACTAGAGGTAGGACGTTGATTTTCACAGGTCATGTACATTAATGTGTTCTGTAGAAATGATTGGCATTTGAACCATGTTGGTCTTCGAGTTCAAGGTTAAATCGATATCCCGGCGAAACTCCAACAACCTGTAAAACGTGCCTGCGGCTCTCGTTGTCGCTATAACTCGAAGATAATGGATCGGTGCGATTTGAGCAGACGTGCAGCATTCCTCGCAGACGTATGAGCGAACCGTACCTTCAAATCTATGAGTCTGAAAGAGCGCCATTTATTGCTGTGCAAATTATGATGCATTCGTCTGGGTAACTGCTGCTCGTGTGGGACGATGTGTTTCGGCAATACAATGGATGTTTTAGAATGGTTCATGGAAGACTTTAGAACACAAAGAGCTGGATCAGGTCACACCACCCAGATGAACCTCCCCCCCCCCCCCCTCCCCCGCTGCCACCACACCGAGAAAATCGACACATCCGAATAGGATTGCCAGACAGATCTGCGTCCTCCTCGGCATCAGATAGTGTTTTCGGACGATTCCAGCTGTTTTTTTGTTTGAAAATGATGGCCGCAAGTTGGTTCGCAGAGGACAGGGGGAGCGACATCTTAGTGACTGCTTTCTTACAAGACATATACCGCCAACTCAAGGCCTTACGGTGTGGGGTCCTATTGGGTACAACCACAAATCACAGCTGGTGCGTGTCCAGGGCACTGTGACCAGTGTGACCTACGTGAATGACATCCTGTGACCTGTAGCTATACCCGTTCTGCGCAACAACCAAACGCCATTTTTGAGCAAGATAACGCTCGATCACATGTTGCTGCGTGAACACGAAATTCCTTGGTGTCACAGGACGTCAGTCATTTGCTTTGGCCAGATCACCAGACCTGTCGCTCATCGGAAATATGTGGGATATGGTGAATCGACGGTTGCAGCGCTGCGACCCAGTGCCAATCACCACAGATGATCTCTGGAACCATGTGAATGCAGCAGCGCCTTATACGCGCTGATGCTATAATGCAAAGAACTAGTTTTCAGGGCCCATGGTGGTCCATATGCCTACTAGGCAGCAGGACACATTCTGAACCGAGGTGACTGAAATGCTAATCATCTCTGCAGAACTTACTAATGTCAGTGTGACAACTATTGAAGTATAGAAAAAAAAATTGTTACGAACTACTTTATTCGCCATGTAAACGTCACTAAAGATATTCGGATTCAGGTTATGAGATGTTCGATATGCCTGGCATGATTGTAACGATGTGACGCAAACGAATAGAGATATTTTAATGACCCGCTGTAGCGTCGGAACATCGATACTGGAGATGACATCCTGAATGGCTGTTTTCGGCTCATTAATGGTTTTGGGGTTATTGCTGTACACCTTGTCATTAATATAGCCCCACAGAAAGTAGTCGCATTTGTTAAGCTCTGGACAATATGGCGGCCAATCGAGGCCCATGCCAGTTGTCTCTGGGTACCCCAGAGTCAGAATCCGGTCCCCAAAGATCTCCTCCGCAGCGTCAAACACTCTCCTGTTTCGATGGGGTCGAGCACCGTCTTGCATGAACCACATCTTGTCGAAATCAGGGTCAGTTTATAGAATCATCTTCCAGAACCTTCACGTACCGTTCGGTAGTCAGCGATTATACCGTGACTGAACATTACACAACACACTCACCCTTTGAAGGTGAAGAGACTTCTCGAACGCGAAATGTCGTTTCTAAGTCCCCCAAATGTGCCAATCTTGCTTATTGACGAACCCATCCCAGTGAAAGTGGGCTTCGTCGTTAAACCAAACAACAATGCGCATACTAATTCCTGATATTCCCCGCTTTCGAACGTCCAGTTTCAAGGTCCAAACGCAAACCGTTCAGAAGTTATGACGATTTTATTTCATATGTTTCAATAACTCTCTTTCGCAGATGCCCCCTGAATATGAAAGTCGTATCTCTAGTCATTGAAGGTGTTCTGGTTTTTCTGAATAATATTGCACATGGGTTGTTAGGTATGAAAGTGCACATTTTCTTATGGTGGCTCAGGACAGTGTACTGAACAACGTTATATCAGTATTTACTTTATTTGCTGACTGTTAATTATAAGTATTGATAGTAACTCTTTTACCATGTTTAGTATCCATGTGACGCTTATCTACGAGTTTGTATACTCAGGGCTCTAGGAAATGAAACGAACGTGTAATATCAGTTGCAGGAAAGGAATGAAAGATTTAGTTCTAGACGTCGGATTCTGGGAAAATATTACACATATTATGCGAAACAGTTTGAAAGACGGAAATACGCTGTTTCATGATTACTGTTACAGTGACCACGTTATTTACCAAGTTTATGTGACATAAGATGAAAGAATACATAGCTTCTCAGAAAATACTGCAAATTTTTGTATGCTCTACCATGGAGACCACATGCTAATTGGGTTTTTGTAATATTTTTATGTTTATTATACGTCAAATTCGAATCTCAAATATCAGTCTCAATCCATCTCTCAAACTTCTGGAGAAAATGGACTTTGAATATTTCTAAGCCTCGTTAATGGAATATAAGTAAGTCGGACGTTTTTCACAGGATGTGTGGTAAAATGCTTGCCTGCAACGTGGGCAGCCCAGGTTCGACTTCTTCCTGTCACAGGAATAGTTGGTTAGTATCAGGTTCCACTGACCATTTTGCATGATACGTCGTAATGATATGGAACGAGTCGCTTTGCATTAACATCGCAATTAAATTTGTACGTATGGTAACAGTCTGAATTATTATAAGTTTTCATTTTTTTCAAAAAGAAAAAGGTATACAGATGTCGTGAATTAGTTATTCCTGCCAATCACCTTTTACACATTACAGTAATGGAAATTCTTCTGCGGAGTTGAAGGAATTGCCAAGGACGTTGTTTCTCAGTTTACTTTCAAATTTTATTTTCCTTTCAGTCACTTTAAATCACTGGGAAAGTGATCAAAAACTATTGTTGTATTGTTGCCACACTGTACACCGCATTTTGTTGCTAAAGACAACCTTAAATTTGGAGTAATAAATGTCATTTTCTTTGTGATGATGTAGTTATGTACAACATTGTTCTTTTGAACTGTAGTGAATTATTTACAACGAACTTCGCGAAGGAATAAATATACTGCGAAATGGTAGTCAGAATGCCCAACTCCTTAAACAGATGTCCATAAGCTGACTGTGGGTGAGCTCGACATATTATTTCAGCACGTTTCTGAGTAATGAAATCTTCCTTTCTTAAAGATGAATTACCCCAGACCAATTTTCTGTTGGGGGTTGGGTTCGGTTGTTTGGGGGAAGAGACCAAACAGCGAGGTCATCGGTCTTATCGGATTACGCAAGGAACCACTCCGTCATATGCCTGGAGCGATTTAGTGAAATTACGGAAAAAGTAAATCAGGGTGGCCGGACGCATTATTGAACCGTCGTCCTCCCGAACGCGAGTCCACTGTGCGCCACTTAGTTCGGTAATTTTTTTTTTCTGCATGGTATTAGTGTATGAAAATATACGAAGTATGTCAACTTACTGATTCGTCTCTTCCAAATATCTGCAGTGAATTTTAAGCGAAGGCACGTGCTCAGCGATCGTTTCCATAAAGATTAAATTACATACACATGGGAAAAATAGTTTATATTTTTAAAAAATTTAAACGATCTTTACCGACAATCTGCCTTTAGATACAAACAGGAAAGTCCTGAATGTCTCATCATCGCCCAGCACAAACCGCTAAATTTGAAATTTGGAGAAGGTTTAGATCTTGTTCTGTTGCCATCGTTTACGAAGGGATTTTCCGAATTCCAACCCTAAGAAGATGAAAGGTTTTTTGAAAATATGTCGCTATTAATGCAATTTTGAAGTTAAAACTACGAAAATTAATATTTGTCTCCTCGGTCAGAAAGAGAAATATGTGAATCACCAATTTCGTAAATTAAAACGTTAACGGGAGGTAATAGTGAGTGAAAAATTATTTGGTAGTAAATCATTATTAAAAAATTGCGAAAGCATTTTTTGGTGCATAATTCCTTGGTTGGAAACGAAAAAATTCATGTTACAATGTTTTGGGAATTCAGGTCATAAGGGGGTGAAATAGGGTGCCGAAAGTTTTATAAAAATATTTCATTATGAAAGCTTTTTTAAAGCTAGATTTATGATAATTTATATTTGGCTTCTCGGTAGGAAATAAAAAATGCGTGTTTCGTTGTTTTTGAAAATTCACCCCCAGTGGGGGTGAAACAGGCGGTGAAAATTTTTATGAAAATATTTCACTATATTAAAACGTTTTTAAATCTATATCTATGAAAATACATGTTTGACACCTCGGTTAGAAATAAAGACATACCGGTTAGGGGACGAAGATTTCTATGGAAACATCACCACCAGAACTCACAGGTAGGAATAAGCAAAAAATCAGATTTCATCTAAAAGAATCACTTTTTGGTCGGAAATACATTCGGAAAAGACCATGCTTTTATGGCCTTAATTGCGTGGAAATTTGAAAGTTGTCGCAGTTAGTGAACTAAATCAAAGAAAGCTGTGTAACTGCCTCCACGATCAAACGGCTCTGTCAGGATTTTAGAAAAATATATTGATGTTTAACCCTTTAATTTTCCAGTAGGCGTAACAGATGTTCATGAAACTATTTTCATTGTAATTACTACGTAAACGCGAGAGAAACTGTGGGCGCTAGTGTGGTCTTTTATAAAATATCAGTACCGTAAATTGAAGATTTATATTTTCAATGAAAACGTTTTCTTGTGTGTGAAATGTAACTAGAAATAAGAAGACGTGCATTTTCCATAAAATGACAGAATGTGTTAATTACAATATATTT
The DNA here is from genome assembly GCF_023864275.1 of Schistocerca cancellata. Lineage (NCBI taxonomy): Eukaryota > Metazoa > Arthropoda > Insecta > Orthoptera > Acrididae > Schistocerca > Schistocerca cancellata. The sequence continues at coordinate 336,863,314 of NC_064632.1, forward strand.
CATTAATTTTGTATTTAAGTGACACGTGTATTCGAACTGAACTGAAAAGGAAACGATAAAAGTAATAATCGCAGCAATACTCAAAAGAACAATCCAGTGTCAAACCAGCCTCGATCGCTATCGATATTTTCCATCTTCATGTATTTCATACTTCATAGAAATGCTCGTAGAACTTGCAAACTCATTTAAGAGCTTGCGTATACAGGGAATCGAAATAAGGTGATATTCTCTGCCACAGAGCCAAGCTTTTGGGTACTTAAGACACGAGGTAAACTTGAAAGTCGATGTTCTCGAGAATTATTTACTGTTGAATTGAATGTTTTGTAAGATTAAAGTTTGAGTTCTGAACTCCCTGTACGATAAATATAAAAAAATTACAATAATCCGTTTATCGTGTGACCTCCTTGTAAGGGAAAGAGTAAGAGGCACAATCGTGGAACTTGAATAATAACCTCGAGAAGTACGAGATGTTTTTCTTAGGAACCTCTGCTACGTAAATTTACTGAAACAGAGTTTCCGGCTCACTGTAAGGCCTTTTACTTTGTCAATCGCAACGTCGACCACGGTACTTGGGAATACGGTAAGAGAGTTTAGGATGCTTGTCGGAGAACAGTAACAACCATTTATCCATTTGTCCCGCACTACTTACACAAACGAATTATTCGAAAATACTCCAAAATACTGGAATGCTGCATCCTCATTTATGTAGGCTACCGTACAAAAGCTTGAAGAGTATATTGGTCTTCATTACGATACACAGGATCTCATTTGCCTTGACCACCGAGCATCACCCTTTGTCTTGACGCAAAATAAAAAAATGTGTCAAGGAAATGATATCAGGAGGACATTAACAAGCGGTATTGCCTCTCATATTACTTTACTCATTGCGAAGAAACAGTAGTAGTGTACTCCTCTTTTAATATCATCCTGTAATTTTCATGTAGTAATCTAGTTCCTCGCCTCAATACCTGTTCAGAAACGTGTCACAATGTACCATGCTATTAAAAACGCGACATAAAATTTGCTTTCACTCTCCTGTACTAGCATACAATGCAAGTGGCCGGTGAATCGTAACTCATCCACTTGCTACGGTTGAGAGTAGATAAACGTAAGCACGAGGGAAATGCACAACAGTCAGTCAGTTAACCGTCTACAGAGTAAGGCTTGTGTAAGCTGTGTACTACGCGCTCACACTGCAGTGTGTGTGTGCTAATACAGGCAAGTCAAGGTCAACTGCGTGTTACGTTTTTAATAACGTCGCCTTTTTGTGACTTGTACACTGTGATCAGATTTTGAACAGGACTTCAGGAGAGAGGTGCTGATGTTTCTAATTGGAAATTTTAAGTAATTCTAGGTTACTCATTTAATAAATATTTGAGTCTAACTAAATAATGATGATGCTTAAAAATCATTTAGGAGTAGTGAAAAAAGCTTTGGCAAGAGATTTTTTCAACCATATCTGTGGTGTTCAGTATCAATTTCTCGTTAGTTCCTACCGAAGGAACAAAAAGAACTTCCAATTACGATGACACCTTTAGAGGAACCTACGTCTTTTTTTCTCATTCATCTTCCTGAAACGTACACAAGAATTAATGTTTTCGTATTCTTTTAACAAGAATTGTCTTTCCTCGACAAGTTACGGCCTGTAAAGAGAGGTACTACTCAATTAGACAGCACAAATAAATGGCTATTGTTATTAACGTACAGACCGCAATGTCTACCTGTTGTTTCCTATTGAACAGAAGCAAATTACAAAACACGTACCTTCAACTACAACGTCATTAAATATCTTGCACCACCTGAAATTGTTGTTACTTATCAATCATTAACTATCTCAAAATCCTCAGTTTTGGATCTTTTGCCGGCTGTACAGTTTCGTCCGTTTTTTAGGCACCCTGCATGTAGATGCGGGTCTGCAGAGATTTATTGACAATTAAAAAGTTTAGCAGCAAATGTAGGCCGTGACTCTAAAAAGGAAAATGGTTCTGATGAATTTCTTGGAACATAAAGACATTATTATGAGCACTTTTTCGTATTGATTCATGCTCAAGAACATTATGATTAGTACACTCAGTTTTCAATACAGGGAAATGTTTAGGAAGCCTCCATTTCCGATACAAAAATTTAAACCAACGGACCTGCAGTCAGTGTTTACATTCGGGTCTTTTTGTAACATTTCCATTGCGTTTAACACCATATCTACAAATATCTATATCTTCACATTGTTTAGATACTGAATTGGATATTGAGTAATCCCATCGAAGTTGCAATTTAGTATTTTCCAGCTACTCTTTCCTTAACTGAACACGAAGTCGCATCTACTGCTAAGAGATTCTTCTAGAGAAGGCTTCTGTGCTCTCTAATCATGCAGTATATCTAAGATTGCCATGCCCCAGGTAAGTATTTTCGTAACCGTCCCGTTTCCTCCTCTCATGTTTCACTACTCCTCTGTTTCTTATTTCATAAAACGTTGTGTTCAAGATTTACTTTCTCAGAAGCGAATTATTCAGTTTTATCCGAACGGCTCATCGAAAGAAAGTGCTAATGTACAATGGGTATTTTGAGTTACTACTTACTGTATGTTTGGTTAAAGTAAAAAAAAGGAAACGCAAATACAAGAAATCCAAATACTTTAAACGGTAGGAACTGAAGTCCCGTGCTTCTTGACAGGGCGTAGGAGAACGATGCAGTAGACCCTCACCGCCGTACTAGGCAAGGTACTAATGGAGGTGGTTTGCCGTTGCCTTCCTCCGACCGTAATAGAGATAAATGATGATGATGAAGACGACACAACAAAAACCAGTGACCTCGGGGTAGTTGAAAGTCCTTGACCCCACCGAGAATCCAACGCGAGACCCCATGCTCGGGAAGCGAGAACGCTATCGCGAGACCACAAGCAGCGGACACTTTATACAGTACTAATTGTTTTCTCGTGTTACGCGTGGAAGTTTTGTTGTTAGCGTATGATGCTTTCAGAGACACAAGCGATAACGTGATGAGACTTTCACTAAACTGAAAGAACTCTCTTCAGCCAACCCCTGCATATCATATATAGGACAAGGCTGGGCGACATTTTTCCATAGCGGGAAACCCAATACCACGATTCATACTGCTACGAGGAATAGTAATAAGGTTTTAAGTATCTCCTCCAAAATGTAGAATTACTGTTCTTTCTCAGGCAGGGGAGAATCTTCTACCGTTCCTATTTGTACCACCAGTATAAAATTCGTGCTTCTTGCACTATACGGCATTTAGAGAGGTCTGTGTGAGCTGCATGCTTCTTAGACCCATACTGTCAGCAGCTACGAGTTCTGTGTGTTGAGGAACAGGCCGTCTGAAAAGAGCGTTGATATTGTTGTAGTTTTCGTCTAGCTTTTTGCGTATGTAGTAGAGGTACCGACTGTTCTGAAATGGCAACATATTGCTAGTTTTCAATCTGTCACGAATCTCCTGTCTTTATGATTCGTTTGTAGAAAACTGACAAGGAGAAAATTTTGACTGCTAAAATCTACCGCTACAAGCTTCCGATATTTGGCCGGTACAGTGTAAGGAAGAGGGTCGTACAGATAGCTTTAAAAATTGCATTTAGCAATATTCGTGCAATATAATATTTAGAAAGGATGCGATGAAGTGTCCAACGCGTTCTCTACCATTATTAACAAAATAATCCTTTTTTGTTACAGTTTGAAAACAGGAAAGTGGTGTCGAAAATGGAGCATAAATGAAAGGCATTTAGCTGTAACAGAAATCTAAATGAGGATTATGCACTAAATAAATGTGTAAGCATATAAAATGTGCCTAGCCGAACAGTTAAGAGGCATACTGAAAATAAAAATAAAGAATGTAAACGGGGATACATACATTTTTGACTTCTGCAAAAATGCTTCACGAAGAACTGGAACAGCATTTGACGAGATGATGTTCGGGTTATGGATGTCGGACGCAAGAATACTTACATTCGGTATTGCAAAACGAAATGGATTGCCCTTTAAAAAAAGGATAATAAATCTAGAACTACAGTTCTATATCTTAAGAGGAAGTGTTTCGAGATCCAGCTGGGAACCCACCACAGTATCTCATGTATAAAACAGAGGAATGGTGTTTAATGCTCTGTAAGGAAGATCGAATGGGAGAAAATGACCAGACTGCATTATATTCAAAATTTTGATTCATGGGAAGTGTGTAAGAGTGTGGAAACAGTGGAAAAGTTACATTGTAATGCGTACAAATAATGACAGAAGAAAGAAATTACAGAACTATATCTTAGGCTAGTACTTATCTTAAAGGACAGGAAAGTGGTTTATAAGGGTGGCAAAGTTTGAGCACCCTAACTACAAATAAGGAAACAACATTTCTGATTTGTACCGCTTGTATATGTTTAGAAAATTATGTGTTGTTTGTTTACTTTTCTTAGAATTTCCGTTCCTTAAACCATATACCAAAAACAACAACCTACACTTCAGGATGATGTGGTTTTAATAATCTTCTTGTTACTTAGGCTACAATATACAAAATCGCAAAAGTGGTACAGTTTATCAAACTCTCCCCTACATACGTGCCGTCATAACACACTTTGAAACCTTTCCTCAGCATCACTGTAGCACGCCGATAGAGCACTCAAACCAATGTGGGGCAGCAAATCTGCACTTTAACTTGTCTGTAGTACTAGTATCTTCAACGACTGGCGTAAGATTAATGACTCATGTGAGACGCGTAAATGCTTTATACTGGTCAGAATTGTGATATAAAGTGAATATTTTTGCATTTGAGTTTGAAATCGTGATTAGTACAGAGCACTACACATACCTGAACACGTCCAGTACTTGAACTCCTGTACACAACAAATGAAATACAGCCTCGTTTCTCTCCGAGATATTGTGACACGAATATAAATATTTATCCGCGGAAGTGGTAAACTAGAAATAATTCAGTATAGCACAATAAATTCTGTAAGTATGAACTGTGATTTGGATATCTATCAGTTTCAGATGCCATTTTAGTATTTCAAAACTAACGATTTCGTCCCAATCTACTTAATACACCTACAAGTATCGACAACCTATTTTCCAGATCCCAACCACTGTATCTGATACAGTACATTCATTTCATTCATTCTTCCATTAATTTCTTCCTTCCTTCATTTCCAAATAGTCTGGATGCATTTTCCTGTTGAGGATTTCTAAATATCTCTAAAAAACTTTGAGTTCTATGAAAACATATCTCGATTGAAAACCAAACACATGGCGATATATGCTACTAGCTTTCGCTGTAACTAAGCAGACAGCACTTCCAACGACGCCCGTGACTGACAGTAGCGCAAAAATATGAAACAATTATGAAAATTAAATGTCAACGGCTTTTTGAACGCTGGCTACGCAACACAGTTTTACGAATGCGATTTTCATGTCAATTCACCGGAAAAGAATATAAAGATATACATTTCCACATTTAGTTATCTGCAAATACCCCAGTTTACTTTCGTTTTTTTTTCTGAAGTGCTTATTTCACAGTACCTGATGTACCCTTTTGCCCTTGAAAGCGTGGTGATGCTTTCGAGTTCTTTGCGATCAGTGCTGTTCCGTCTGTAAAATAACATTCAGAATAGAAAGGAAATATTGTGTTACAAAACTAAACTCGTACAGTGTAGGACTTAAGTTTCTTCAGGAGAAGAAAGTGAAATACAGAGAATTAGTTGCGGAAATGAAACGTTCATTCAGACCCCTTGTCCAAGATTTTACTATCGTATTTATTGACGTCTTCTTCAGGAGGCTCAATAGTTACACATGCAGTAGTTAATATTATATAAATGTCAAAATATAGGTAGCAATAATACACCAATGAAAGATAAAATTCTCTTACGCAATAGTAATACCATACAAATTGTACTGATCGTTATTAGACAGTACTTCACTAAAGCAGCTAGTGAACTGGCGTCGCCCCAGTGCCTTCTAGGTTAAAGAACGTTTCTAATGAGAGAGGCCCGCACTTGTGTGTGCAGAAAATTCGCGGAGTAGTAAGTTGATATAATAGCATTAAAATGGCTTAAAACAAGTAAAAATACTACAACTGTACCTAGAAACAAGGAATTAAGTGATCGTATCGTAATACGAAGGCCTAACACACGGCCTTTTATTAGATTATGGATCTATATTTTGAAATAGCAATAAATTACGGAAAGTGTAAAACGGTAAACTTACCACTAGAGTACTTCAATTTATTTTACTATCTGTGTAATTCATTGGTTTCAATCTTTTTTTTAAAGCAATAGCCTATTAAAATGCCGTGTCATACCTATTCCTATTACCTTATGATCATTAAATCCTTAATTTTTTATGGAGGTCTCCTTTAATTGTTTAGTCGATTTTAATGTTATTTTTTCTACCCATTGTTCCGCATACATTCTGCGCATATAAGTAGTACCCCCTCTCGCCCGAAACTTTCCATGACATAGAAGACATCGGCGCGACATCAGTTCACTACTTACATTTGTGAAGTACTTTGTAATGACGATCAGCATGATTTGTATGGTTTCACTACTGTGGAGTTGAATTTTCTCTTCCATTGGTGGCTTACCGCTATAGTTCTACGTACTTACACAACATTGTGTAACCACTAAGTGTGAATAACTTGTTGTATGACAGTGTGTTAGTTTTCAGTTTCTCTGGATACCTATGTTTTAGCATATGTAGTAATGTAGATCCACCATTGCTCCTTCTGAAGAAGACGTTTCCGTAGACTTCCGAAACCTAGATCAAGGGGTATGAATAAACCCTTTATTTCTGCTACTGATTACCTGTATTTCACCTTATCCTCACGAAGATTCCATTTTACCGTTGATGCTTCCAATCACGTTCAAGATTTTAAGCTTTCAAAGTTGTGTAGGCTTAAACGTTGGGACAGCGTGGATTTTATTTCAGATATCGCTAAGGGTAGTGTATTTCAGCATTTAATGTTTCATAAAACTGTGACCAAAATGCTGGTGAAAGGCAAGTCATGATGGTGCTCCCGCGCATACTGTCTGATCTTATAGGTACCTCACTTTAACGGGGTCGTAAGTGCTAGGCTACTACTACGCTAGTAAACTTGTTATGGTTCTAGTAGACACAGGTCGCTGACAAGTAAACACGGTCTTCCTGTAACCCAAACATACCAATTTGTGGCCAGAATACAACTATCGTAACATCTCTGAGCCACTGGATGGTGTTTGATGTGCATGTCGACAAAAGCTATTACGCAACGTCACACCTGAAAGACACGAAACACATTTCGTTGATACTGCATGCTTGAATCAATCCTAAAACTTTATTTCTTCGAGGCTCAAGTAACACATGAGTGCTTAAGAATTCACAAAGTATGAACTGTGAAGTATACTTCATAAACCAGTGCCTTATTACAAAGTAATGTGGTGCACTACTATAGACAATAACAGGAATTAGGGAAGATAGCGGTTGTAACCCTCATACAGATGTTTCTCTTTACATTTCCCATACATTCCCTAAATAAAAGTCGCAATATTGCGCCTTCTCTAACGATCTCGTCATCGATGTGCTGTTGAACCTGAACCGTCTTTCGGGTGTCGCCTACCTTGCAATTGAGATATGAAAATTTTCGTAAAAACAAGTAAGTATTTCTAAAAATAGCTTCTATTTACTTCAGATGAATTAGGAAACACTTTGATTCGACAAAATGCTATTTAACATCTGACATATTAGTGCATTCTCTTCTTTTCGTCAATAGTTTTGTGACTGGTTTGATGTGGTCCTACGCGAATTTTTCTCCTGTACCAACATCTTCATCTCAGAGAGGCACCTTCGCCTTATGCCCTCAATTATTTGCAGTGTGTGATACAATCTCTGTCTCCCCCTACAGTTTTTACTATCTGCAGTTCCCTCTAGTACTATGGAAATTACTTTCTGATATCTTGAAACATGTCTTAAGATTCCATCTTCTTGCCAGTGTTTTCCATAAGTTCCGTTCTTCAGCGGATTCTGCGGAGAACCTCATCCTTCCTTATCATTCCATGAAATTCTTCTATACTCTTCAATAACGCCCCTCTCGAAACGCTTCCAATATATTATGTTTCGGTTTTCCCACTGTCTGCGATTAGGTACCATACGGCGTTGGGACCCAAAAGCACATTATCAGAAATTTCTTGCTCACATTAACGCGTATATTTGATACCAGTAGACTCCCCGTGGCGAGGAAAGCCCCCTTTGCCTGCTACGCACTCCTTGTTTCTCCTGTCATGGGTCAGTTTGCAGCCTGTGTAGCACAATTCGTTTACTACGTCTACTTCGTGATCCTCAATTCTGGTGTTACATTTCTTGCTGCTCTCATCTCTGCTACTCCTCATTACGTTTTTTCGGCTTAGTCTCAATGAATATCGTGCCGCGCGGTGTAGCCGCGAGGTCTAGGGCGCCTTGCCATTGTTCGCACGGCTCCCCATCGGAGGTTCTAGTCCTCCCTCGGGCATGGGTGTGTGTGTGTGGCCCTTAGCGTAAGTTTATGTTAGATTAAGTAGTGTGTAAGCCTAGGAACTTATCACAAATTTCCAATTTTTTCCAATGAAAGTTCTGTACTCGTAAGACTGCTTCTTCCATTCAACAGCTTGCGTAATTCTTATGCACCTTCACTGAGAATAACAATCACCAAAGAATCTTCTCATTGACATCCTTTCTCTCTGAATTATTATCCCACGTTTGAATGTTTCTTTTGTTTCCTTCATTGCTTCTTCGATGTACTGGTTGAAAAATAGTGGCATAGACTACATTCCTGTGTTACAGAATTACCGAACAAATCGTTCTTGGTCATCTGGTCTTACTGCTCCCTGTTGGTTCTTGCACATATTGTATACCACGCGTTTTTCCCTGTAGCTTACTTCATTTTTTTCCCAAAATTTCGATCATCTTGTATCATTTCATGCTGTCAAAAGCTTTTTCTTGGTCAACAAATACTATGAGCCTGTCTAGCTTTGTCCTTCCTTCCATTATCAAGCGCAATATCAGAACTCTCTCTTTCTGGTTCCATCATTTTCCTAAAGCCAAACTGATGGTCATCTAAGACATCACAATTTTTTTCCGTTTTTATGTTTATTATTCTTGCCAGCAGCTTATATGCACGAGCCGTTAAGCTGATAGTGCGATAGTTTTCTCATATATCAGCCTTTGACATCACTGGAATTGTGTGGATGATATTTTTCCAAAGCCGGCCGTTGTGTCCGAGCGGTTCTAGGCGCTTCAGTCCGGGACCGCGCTGCTGCTACGGTCGCAGTTTCGAATCATCTCCCGGGCATGGATGTGTGTGATGTTATTAGGTTGGTTAGGTTTAAGCAGTTCTAATTCTAGGGGACTGATGACCCATAGTACTTAGAGCCATTAGAGCTAAATTTTTTTCGAAAGTCTGATGGTACATTACCAGCCTCATACATTCTACACACTAACCTAATAGTAGTTTAGCTGAAATTTCCCCAATGATTTAGATATTGCGATGGAATGTCATCTGTCCCTTCTGCCTTATTTGATCTCAAGTATGCAAGATCTATTTAAATTCTGATACTCACACTGGACCCCCTACGTCTTCCATATCGACTCCAGTTCCTTCCATCAAGTTACCAGTCAACTTCTCCCCATCACATAAAGTACTGCTTTCTGTCACACTCGTGATATACACCAGGCAGGCAACTAGTCCCGTTCTTATACATCTACATCTATACCCCGCGAGCAACCTTACGGTGTGAGGGTACTTATTGTACCACTATCTGATCCCCCCTTCCCTGTTCCATTCACGAATTGTGCGTGGGAAGAACGACTGCTTGTAAGTCTCCGTATTTGCTCTAATTTCTCGGATCTTTTCGTTGTGATCATTACGCGAGATATATGTGGGCGGTAGTAATATGTTGCCCATCTCTTCCCGGAATGTGCTCTCTCGTAATTTCGATAATAAACCTCTCCGTATTGCGTAACGCCTTTCTTGAAGTGTCCGCCACTGGAGCTTGTTCAGCATCTCCGTAACGCTCTCGCGCTGACTAAATGTCCCCATGACGAATTGCGCTGCTTTTCGCTGGATCATGTCTATCTCTTCTATTAATCCAACCTGGTAAGGGTCCCATACTGATGAGCAATACTCAAGAATCGGACGAACAAGCGTTTTGTAAGCTACTTCTTTCGTCGATGAGTCACATTTTCTTAGAATTCTTCCTATGAATCTCAACCTGGCGCCTGCTTTTCCCACTATTTGTTTTATGTGATCATTCAACTTCAGATCGCTCCGGATAGTAACTCCTAAGTATTTTACGGTCGTTACCGCTTCCAATGATTTACCACCTATGGCATAATCGTACTGGAATGGATTTCTGCCCCTATGTATGCGCATTATATTACATTTATCTACGTTTAGGGAAAGCTGCCAGCTGTCGCACCATGCATTAATCCTCTGCAGGTCTTCCTGGAGTACGTACGAGTCTTCTGATGTTGCTACTTTCTTGTAGACAACCGTGTCATCTGCAAATAGCCTCACGGAGCTACCGATGTTGTCAACTAAGTCATTTATGTATATTGTAAACAATAAAGGTCCTATCACGCTTCCTTGCGGTACTCCCGAAATTACCTCTACATCTGCAGATTTTGAACCGTTAAGAATGACATGTTGTGTTCTTTCTTCTAGGAAATCCTGAATCCAATCACAAACCTGGTCCGATATTCCGTAAGCTCGTATTTTTTTCACTAAACGTAAGTGCGGAACCGTATCAAATGCCTTCCTGAAGTCCAGGAATACGGCATCAATCTGCTCGCCAGTGTCTACGGCACTGTGAATTTCTTGGGCAAATAGGGCGAGCTGAGTTTCACATGATCTCTGTTTGCGGAATCCATGTTGGTTATGATGAAGGAGATTTCTATTATCTAAGAACGTCATAATACGAGAACACAAAACATGTTCCATTATTCTACAACAGATTGACGTAAGCGAAATAGGCCTATAATTATTCGCATCTGATTTATGACCCTTCTTGAAAATGGGAACGACCTGCGCTTTCTTCCAGTCGCTAGGTACTTTACGTTCTTCCAGCGATCTACGATAAATTGCTGATAGAAAGGGGGCAAGTTCTTTAGCATAATCACTGTAGAATCTAAGGGTATCTCGTCTGGTCCGGATGCTTTTCCGCTACTAAGTGATAGCAGTTGTTTTTCAATTCCGATATCGTTTATTTCAATATTTTCCATTTTGGCGTCCGTGCGACGGCTGAAGTCAGGGACCGTGTTACGATTTTCCGCAGTGAAACAGTTTCGGAACACTGAATTCAGTATTTCTGCCTTTTTTCGGTCGTCCTCTGTTTCGGTGCCATCGTGGTCAACGAGTGACTGAATAGGGGATTTAGATCCGCTTACCGATTTTACAAATGACCAAAACTTTTTAGGGTTCTTGTTTAGATTGTTTGCCAATGTTTTATGTTCGAATTCGTTGAATGCTTCTCTCATTGCTCTCTTTACGCTCTTTTTCGCTTCGTTCAGCTTTTCCTTATCAGCTATGATTCGACTACTCTTAAACCTATGATGAAGCTTTCTTTGTTTCCGTAGTACCTTTCGTACATGATTGTTATACCACGGTGGATCTTTCCCCTCGCTTTGGACCTTAGTCGGTACGAACTTATCTAAGGCGTACTGGACGATGTTTCTGAATTTTTTCCATTTTTGTTCCACATCCTCTTCCTCAGAAATGAACGTTTGATGGTGGTCACTCAGATATTCTGCGATTTGTGCCCTATCACTCTTGTTAAGCAAATATATTTTCCTTCCTTTTTTGGCATTTCTTATTACACTTGTAGTCATTGATGCAACCACTGACTTATGATCACTGATACCCTCTTCTACATTCACGGAGTCGAAAAGTTCCGGTCTATTTGTTGCTATGAGGTCTAAAACGTTAGCTTCACGAGTTGGTTCTCTAACTATCTGCTCGAAGTAATTCTCGGACAAGGCAGTCAGGATAATGTCACAAGAGTCTCTGTCCCTGGCTCCAGTTCTGATTGTGTGACTATCCCATTCTATACCTGGTAGATTGAAGTCTCCCCCTATTACAATAGTATGATCACGAAACTTCTTCACAATTACAAGAGGACGTTATATACTGTTTCACATTATGTCCACAGGTGCCGAGTCGTGGCCGATTATACCCTTTTTATAGAATTGTGTTGCTTAATACACCGACGGAAAAAAAGCGGAAAACCAAATAATAATTCATGTAGAGTGTGGGGCGGCGGGTATTATTATTTAAAGGTGAGTGTTGTTTTGTTGTCCTTGTTCGCCATCTTTTTCACGCGAACTTGGTAACTATTTTTGTGGTCAACCAGAAGGCGATGGAGAACCTACCGACCTGAGTATCCAGTCTGCACGGTCACATTTTGGTCCAGCCCACTGAAGGAAATGTTTCTATTCTCTTTCTTCTTTGCGGGATCAGGACTATGACTACAACTGAAGATATAAAGCTCTAGGTCAAACACATATTGAGTAAAGTATCTCACGCACAACACTTTGAAAATCACAAAGTTCAAATGACAGTTAATCTCTTTATTTTAAACAGCAAAAATAGCAGTTCAGAAGCGACTTCTACGGTACGTTCCTACCAGGTTGTCTTTCGCCCTATCAAAACAAATGATCGCCACAAAAGTGAAATAATAGTCAGCACTTGCCACGCGGATTTGTAATTATCACGGACAGCACACTAACAGTTGTTTTAGCGGAACCTAAGCCATTCAGGATGGTGTTCAGTCCTCGCGAGTCCACTATCACTTTTTACCGGAAATACGCGATTTATCACAGTCCGTCTCTGACGTCATCCAAGGCATCCGACATTTAACATCCGTGAATCTTACAGTGACTGAGTGCGAAGTGAGTCTCCTTCCGCCTCTCGGGCGGTATTTATATTTGCCGCGGAGGGAGGACGGCCGAGAGAACATCTGTTGCTATCTGCCTTATGCTTACGGTGGCAGCCTCTGAACGACCGCTTTCTTGGACACATAAGCATTAATAACAAAGTTATGAATTAATTTAGAATCTTCTTAATTTTTTCATGTATTTACGTAAGTTGTTTGAAAGCATAGAAGAAGTTTCAGCTCGCTTGAATAAAAACTTTGCTTTCTAGAATTTTTATAGTGGAACTAACGGTAGATCGTTAAGTCTGAACCATACCTTTACTAGAAATTTTATTAGATTTTACTACTATTACGGTTCTAAAGTTTGATATAGCTCTGTTATTTCGTAGGTGTTATCATGTGCTTTAACAAAAATTTTCTATCATTATAAGTACAGGTATCTAATTTATTACAAATGGATATGTTTTTGTTACAAATTTAGTTTTCATTAAAAACTATAAGAGGTAGTTTAACGTGGGCTCTTATTATTTTTGGGGTGAACTGAAGCATAAAACAAATTTTTACGTTTCTAAGTCCAATATTTCGCGCTGCTTACTTTTCTTAAAAACGTGGATTCCGGTTGGAATTTCTATTCTTTTACTTCGATCACTTGCACCAGTTATTTATGAGCTCCATTGGCACATTGTGACCAAATTCCGGCTTTCTAGCTTTATTATTTAGCGCCACTTACTTTTCTCTTCAAACTGCCTTTTTACGAAAACTATTGGTTTAGTTACATTAAGACTTGATGTTTAAAACGCTATTACAATAAAATATATTTTGACAGAGTTTGAATATAAAATTTTGACTTTTAATTTTGTACTTAATTATGGTGCAATACTTGTGCGCTACACGTGAACGCGTTAAGGTGACGTGTCGCTACTAGCAGTGAACTGGGGTAAGTCCCGGCACACTCGCTCGCCTCTGCATCTCATACACGATACAGCGCTTGTTTCGCTTCAAGTGATGAAATTTTGGGATTAAGTTTGTCTAGGTATCATACTGTATTTAAGTGATTAACACTGTAAGATTACCACCGGGCCGGGTGGCGCAGTGGTTAGACACTGGACTCGTATTCGGGAGGACGACGGTTCAATCCCGCGTCCGGCCACCCTGATTTAGGTTTTCCGTGATTTCCCTAAATCGGTCCAGGCAAATGCCGGGATGGTTCCTCTGAAAGGGCACGGCCGACTTCCTTCCCAATCCTTCCCTAATCCGATGAGACCGATGACCACGCTGTCTGGTCTCCTTCCCCAAACCAACCAGCCACTGTAAGATCACACATTAATGTATGCGCGACATAAACCATTTAAAATGTGAACAGCTGGTGCTTTAAATGTACACGTGGGCTTCCGCGGCTTTTGTCACAGCCAATAAAATTCTTCTGTGCAGCCTCGTAACATGCTATTGTACTCACAGGTTAGAGTTATATATCAATGGCATCTTTCAGCCACTGGAACCCGATACATGTGAATTTATCAGCTAACGAACTGCGTAAAAATATTTTGCACTATATGTAAATCTGGAAACGTGTATGGGCGAAAAATTGAGGGGAGTCGGTATGGAGACAACAACCGTTACGAAACATAATGATAAATTTACTGTGGTACAACAAACCAATGAAGAAAATACAACGTGTAACAAAAAGGTATTGCAAAACTACGAGGAAAAATTGCTCACACAGGAAGAAATAAAATATGTTAATGGACATAGGTATGGAAACGCTTTACCTCCACGTTGTACTTCATTTTCTGGTTTCTTCATAATCACGTTACCCAAGGGAAACACACAGATACAGAATGTACCAGTGTTACATAAACGTTTTCTAATATGAAGTGTCGAAAGTACCGTCTTAGGGAGCGTGACAATTTTATGCCCACTTCTCATGACTGGGGGAAGAGTAAACTGACGAGGACACCTGAACTTCAGAAGGAACTTATTCGTGCAGTTGATAAGAAAAGTGTCAGCGTAAGACAATTAGCTACAGCAAACAATCCTGATCGCACTACTGGACAGTGGTACATGACAACCTCAGTGGTACATTAGAACCTGAGTGATACATAACAACTTGTTGTACTCATATCATGTACAATGTGTGTAGGCGCCTTTAGTACTCGATTTCCCCGCTAGGGTACACAACTGCGAATTATTCTTTGAACACTGTATCAGCACACACTTCAGTGTAGATTGGCTATTCACGGATGAGGCTTTGATTCAACGGGACCCGACTGAAAATGTTCACAATCAGCATGTACTGGCCGTCTAGAATCCTCTGGAAAATGTGGAATTACGCTATCAATGAAGATACTGTGTCGACATGTGGATGGGAAAAATATCTGTTTATTAGAGCCTCATGTTATTTTACCCAGGCTCAACGGAGAAATTTAACATGCTTCATCAGAGAATACTCTACCTACTGTGCTGGAACATGTGCCTTTACGAGAGGGATAAAAGGGACTTCATGCACGAGAGAGTTCCTCCTATTTTCAGTGTCAATGTTCGTAGGCTTCTAAAGAACAGAGTGAAAGACGAAGGTGGAATTTTTTGACCTCCACCAAGGACGGCGGTGGGATGGGGTGGGATCGTTCAAAGATGAATGAAGATGAATCAAAGATGAAGGCCGGAGAAATTTCGAATTACTCTCTTTGGCCATGAGAAAAGTACATGGTACGGATGCGAAACGGTTGTGCTCCACCTACAAGGTGATTCCACTAGCTGACATGCTCCGCCGCCTCCCATATCTGTTAGGATGATGCTCAGGTGTCTGACGTGTCATCTACCCGTTCGTGAAGAGAACGCGACGCCACTGATCGAGTTTGAAATATAGGTATTACCTTGCCCATTTCCTTAACGCGTCATTGTGCTGGGACTTTTGTACAGTAGTTCTTACGCCATACCGATCGTATCGTGTAGCGACATTTGCATTAGTGTGTGGGTCGACACTGACCTCCCAGTTGTCTCCCAAAAGGCCACTTACGGTTTAGTTGCAATTTTTTCGGAGGACCTTGAAAGTATAGCTTTCAGTTAGTAGTCATCAAATAATAATTTTGTCCGCTGACGACTACTATGAGTCAAGTCTTCACGGTGCAGGTGTGGGATTTCCATGAAGTAGTCAAACAATAGTAAAAGAATATCTACATCTAAAGCCACTTTTTCGCCTTCAAAGCCACGTCTTTGTTTAAGCAGCCCAAAATGAAATGCCACAATAACTACATTTTCAAACCATAGTTTTGGTACTTCAATATCATAACCTGCCTTTTGTCAAGCATAACGTAAAGTAGACTACTACTGCGATGGACGAAGTTGATGATGTAGTACGGAGTGATTTCTGAAGCTGAAATGACGAATTCGCGTTTATGTCTCATTAGAGCTGTTGAATATTCGTTTGATGGAGCTGTTGTGCATGTCAATCCAGCCAATAGCTTTTGTTTATGCTAGACTTTCTTGTCATAAAATGATATTGCGCGCAATATGTAAATTCGGAACGACTGTTAGAGGCCAGTGTACGGACGGAATATCGTAGAAAAGTTGCGTTGTTCCGTTCACAATTAGAAATAAAGTGAGTTCAGCTTCATTTCACTGACGGGAAACAATATAAATCTCTCATGCCGAAAGCAGTAGTGCGAGAAATTCACATTAAATACAAGGCATCTTACCAAGAGACATTTGTCTGATCCCTTATTCGGTATCTAAGAGAGCAACTTTGATAAAGCGAAGAAACTAAGTATCGATATAACAGGACCAAAATCAGACGTATTCAAATCACATGACTTGCTGATTATTGCTTACTCTATATGGGCAACAGATTACAAAATTACAACAGGAAAGTCCAGAAGTATAGTTAAACGGTCGTCATTTCATCGTCAGACTTCACTCTGTGCTACACAATCTACGTACCAAAATCATCGTTTCAAAATGTTTGTGTGGCGTTTGATACTGGATTGCCCCAAAGCGGAAGTGACGTTGAATGTGAGAAAGTGGCTTTAGATGTGCATATCCCTATGCACCAGATTTCTTTGGCCATCGAAATCCCACACCTGCGCTTTGTTGACTGAATAGCTGTTGAAGTCTACTAGATCTGTGGGAAATGATAGTTGTTTAGGTATCATAGTTTTTGATTCTTAGTGTTACCAATGTTTCTCTCTCAGACGTCGAATAGCTGAGTATTCAGATGAGCCTCTTGGTAAAACACGCAGTTTTGTATGCAAATAGGTCATACCACTGATTCTGGGATGAGCGACATATTTTAAGCACATTTCCGTGTGGTATAGGTGATTATAGGTCGCACAACTCCCTTGTGAAATCGCGGGTGTAGTTTTACTTACATCACACAGTCGACAGTACGTAGCTGATTTCTGAGGCAAGAAAGTTACCGATAGCAACTTTCCCCATCAAAATAACAAAAATCATACTTATCGTGAGCCTGTTGCCAGACTTTCTTTATGCTTATACGTCTTTCACATACATATTATGAGTGTTATGTAGATATTAGCAATATTATGGTGCAGTTACGTGTTGCCCAGAGAAGTGTATAGAGATACACTTCTTTGACCACTACGGATTCGTGTAACTCTACGGCTTTACTAAATTATCTGTACCATAATTTGTCATTTATGGTCTACATTCCATAAACTTGTCTGTGATTTCTTATTAATTTAGTGAAATTTTTCCCATTTTTCTTTGTCTTTATACATTCCCGTATTTAACCGGGATGCCTCAAAAACTTAACATGGGTGTTTCAGCCCAGCTAAATGCTAATCTGGGTCTAAGGTCACTTGATTGATGTTTACTAATAAAGCTGCGGTTACTGAAAAATTTTTGTTGCCTGAAAAATCGTAACAACCGTGAATAACAGTGGGATCACCAAATAGAGTCGACACATCTTGTAACGCTTGCCTGGAAAACTTGCAAGATACGGAAATATTTTACAGCTCAGTGTAATTCATAAGAATGTCTACATCATTACCATAATTAAGAAAAGTGACTAGGTATACTGTAGCATTAAATTTTGCATAAAACTCTTCAAAACTTTAGATACTTCTAGTGAAAGGATTAAATTGTTGCCGAGTTATATGCATGAACTCACCTAACACAGCAGTGTTCGTGAGGCATCTTGCACTTACCTGTAACAGAAAATGCCGTACAATGAATCACAAAAGCCATGGTACAACCAAAGTCGATTTCAGTTATGTACGAGTGTGCCAAACGTTGGATCAGTGACATAGTGTCAGTACTCCTTAATGATTTTACTGTTACACTGTACAGATTGTTGAAATCGCAACATAAGGAAGGATGTAATTGCTGTAAGTGAAACACACCCTGCAAGTTAGGTGCTTGACGATACACAAGTGATAACAATAATATTAGTGTGCATGATCACCAAAGTCCGAGAAACCAGTTAGTGTGAGCCCTCCATGAGAGGAAGTTCAAGAATCAGTGGCACATAACTGCTTCTTTATCAAACCATTTTAATGCATTTTGGTGTGAAGGAATTTAGTATCCGTTGTTATATTTTATGAAGAAATTTTGGATAGGGAGTAGAACAGGCCGTCGAAGTATTAATGATTATGAATTACTTAATGTAATGCAACATAATATTTCATTTAAACAATTGCTATAAAAAATCTGAAAAACGTTGATGTTTTGGCTGATTAATACGAATTTCTTCCTTTTTAGGCGTTTCTCTCAAATATTTCTTTAGTTCCGGAGTGAAAAAGGCGGAATAAGTTTTTGGAAATGACTCCTTACGTTGTTCATACCGGATTGTAGACGAATTCTGAACAGACATAGTCAGTTACAATTCTGCATGGAGCCTTATCATACAACTGATTGATATGAATATGGTCTATGGAACTAACGGGCTTATTGTGCTTTAATTCTGAATCCTGTCGGTGCAAATCTCGTTAGAGATATTTGCGGATAAAGACATCGGCGAGTAATTTTTCCGAGAAAGCAATTATTATTGCCGATAAACCATAGTCTACGACTGACGTCTTCTTCATAATACCAGTGGTATTATCTCTTCTTTTCTTTCTCAGCAGCTCCCTTCTCGTTGTCCCTTCCACTGTTCTCGTTTTGCCGTTCTTCTTTCCTCTGAACGTCTTTCAGCCCTTCTTCTTCTTGTGACGCAGTTCTTTTATGTCTGTTCACTATTCTGCAGTTGTTGAGGCAGGAAAAATTATGTATCCAGGGTTTATTGTTACGGCTGCTAGGAAACAGATTTACGAGCATCGTATTGTATGCCGTTACTGACGTTCGCGTTCCAGAGTCGTCAAAGGGGATGTAATGCCTTGAGAATGGCCGGGTATAAATTCCCGTTCATTGCTCCAATTTCCATTAAACCCTCTGCCTATGTGTGCGATAGGTCTTACGACGTTCGGTTGGAGAGATCTCTTTAGAGATTATGGAAAATTAATCAAGAACCTTATCAGTGATTGGTTATAGGGCTCAAGCCTCAGATTTTAACTTCTATTTACCTCTCCACCAAGAATTTTGATGTTTTGGTTACTGCAAAGACGAAAAGAGAAATAACATTTCATGTGTAATTTCTCATAGTTTATGGCGATTTATTGGTTTACAGTGATGCTTTCCTATATTAAATTTTAAATCTGTGGTCTATGACTAAATAATAACTTTCGGATAAAGACGTGAGCCTTCTGGTGTTTATCTTTAAAAATGTTGCGGAAGTACTTTCACAATTCATTAATATAGTTCATGATTAATTCCGGATGTTTCTAATAGCTGCTATTGCTGACAAGAAGGTGGAAAGTTGTGTTTCGTCTTCTCATAGAACTCATTGTAGTATTCTGTGCAAAAGACTTTCACGAAAACGTTATTATTATACATATTAAAAATTTATGTGTTGAAGAAAACGTACATGTGGTCTCGCTATGAATCTCGCATAACCAAAATCCTTCCACCCCTCCGTGCCTCTCATATATTGTACAATGTCAGTTTGAGGTCAACAAAAACTATACATGTGTCATATCCTTCGGCTCAGGTTTATCTCTGATCTGTCAGCTACAAAGTGTCGCTGTTGTAGTTCTTTACTCCTTTACACTTGTTACTATGCGGTATAATCATTATGTTCGTAACACATGGTGTAATGGCTATAATTCGGGGTCCGATAATACTTTCTAGTTAAATAATTTATAGTCAAGTATTTTATTGTATGGTATCTTTCCTTTACTTATTAGTATATTTTTCTGAGTCATCAGTCTTCTGACTGGTTTTGATGTGACCCATCACGAAGTCCTTTCCTGTGGCTACCTCTTCATCTCAGAGCATCACTTGCACCCAACGCCTTCAATTATTTGTTGTATGTCTCCCAATCGCAAACTTCCGCCACAGATTTTCTCGTCTGCAGCACCCTCTAGTACCATGGAAATCGCGCACTCACCATAAAAAATTTTACTGAATTCGCTTTTATTTTATGGTAGGCCAGCGTGTGGCCAATAGTGCTCCGCTTGTAAAACTGTGTGCCGTAGACAAGTGAGCTGTTGTAACCCAAGTATGTGAACTGAATGGTTTATCCTCTGCAAATTTACTGTTTTTTACTGTATGCTGTGTATTTTAATTAAATTGTACCTGATACGTATTACAGACCCTCCAGAAGGTCTATACAGCCAAATCTACGTAGTAGTGTGAACCACAAAACGAAAAGATGGTTCAATCCTAACAATAACAGCCAGTGCGACAACTGATATCATTGAAGAAATTTATTATGGCTTTGGTCGCTTATTCTCTTTAGGTGTTCAACCAGCAGATTGGTTAGCAGCAGCTCGCAGTGCATTTATGTCTTCACCCTTTCTCGTGTGAGCGGGATAGGTGGTGCAGCACATATCTTCCATGATCTGTGTTTTCCAGATCATAACGTGGTCGGTACAGCAACCAATATGTATGATATGAAGGAACAGTCTTGGTTGCAATGTTAAAATATTTTATTATTTCGCAATGATACGTTTCACTTTTTTTAATGCATCTTTGGATTGGGTGATATTTGGTAGCGATGGGTACTAGTGCTACCGTCCATTAAATAGCCCAGCTGGTAAATGTAACTTTTCAAAACATTAAAAACACTGAACGGTGTCCTTATTACGGCACGTGGGGCAGTCCAGTGCAAAACCAAACTGGTTTAGACCTACAGTAGGCCTGATCCCGTTTGGTTTGCATGCTCCCTACCTGTAGCTAATGAGGTTGAAACTGTATAGCATAGCTGACAGTCTCTAACTTCTAAATTATTTATGTTCGCCAGTCCTGGTGTTTCTTAGACTGTGTTAAACATTTTTGTCTGGATGTGTCTGAGCTCGCCCGCATCTCGTGGTCGTGCGGTAGCGTTCTCGCTTCCCACGCCCGGGTTCCCGGGTTCGATTCCCGGCGGGGTCAGGGATTTTCTCTGCCTCGTGATGGCTGGGTGTTGTGTGCTGTCCTTAGGTTAGTTAGGTTTAAGTAGTTCTAAGTTCTAGGGGACTTATGACCACAGCAGTTGAGTCCCATAGTGCTCAGAGCCATTTTTTTGTCTGAGCTCAGTGGCACCCAAAGGTGTCCTAACTTCCTGTGTCTCACTCCACTTTCTGCTGTGATGTATAGTGCTCCTAGCATTTCGAGGTAGTACTACTGTCTCTGTTCTGTTCACAAAAGCATTCTCCCAGGCCTTGCCACCAGGGCACCTCAGCCCCACCACGTGGAGGTTGTTAAAATTAAAGACTGCCAGTGGTCTTACACCACAGGAGTTCGTATCTGCATTGTGACTCTTGGTGTGTGGCACCCAGAGGTAGCTCTTCGAAGCAGAGGCTGGGCTGACCATGTGATATTAACTTCTGCAGCTGCCAACAAGTATGTTCTGGGAGTTCTCCTAGGGCTAGGGTTTCTTGCTGGCCAAACTGATGTGTAATCCCTTGCTTACAATTTAGTGCAGCATGCTTCCATACTGGACTCTTATTTACGTGAACCGTGCTATTTAGAATGTAAATGTAATTTACGTTAGTTAAATACTGGCAGTCATTGCTACTGATGCACATTTCATTTACTGGTGGGGATAATCATTTTTATTTCATTCGTGGGTTTAATTCTTGTTTTATATCAGTTACAGGACAGTTTAGGGAAAAATGGTCGCATAACTTAAGCATCTTTTGAGAATACCGAAATGCTGTTATACAGGCCCCGAAATCAGGAAGAATTCTACGTGGATGGTGCACATCTAGAGATATATGGTTATGGATACACATCTGTCTGTGTTTTGTTTTCTTTTTAAATCAGTCTTTTGACTGGTTTGAAGCAGCCCACCATAACAAAAATCCAAACCTGTGAAAAATCCTTCATTTCTCATAGCACTGCATCCCGTGTCCTCGATTATTTGTTCGATATATTCCTGTCTGTCATCCTCTGCAGCTTATACATTGCCTCTAGTAACACAGAAGTTATTACTTGACGTCTTAAGGCATATCCTACCATCATGTCACTTCTTCTTGTTAGTGTTTTCCATATGTCCCTCTTGAAACGGAACTTTTTGTACCACTCCTTATTTTTCTCATCAAATTTCCGATACAAGAGAACTAATAGCGAGAGGTTTTTTCTCAGCAAAAATAAATCAGTTGGTAAAAATCACGAGATAATGGACGAAACGGCGTTTGTTTGTTTGTTTATTTATTTATTTTATTTTGTGTGTGCCTAGTTTCCCTGCATCCTTTCCCTTGTGCGACCTAGGCCATATGAGTGAGAAACCATGTGAAGTAGCAAAAAGCTTTAGCCAGAGGGTATAGCATTGCATGATTACAGTGGTCCTGTGGTAGGGTAGCACCAACCCCCAAGCACGAACAAGCTTGGCAAAGAAAAAGTGTGCAGATAAGGAGAGGAGTCGTCACCACCACCGCATTTGAACGTGTAACGGTTAGACAATGTGGCCCGCAGGACACTGCGGCGCTGTGCAGACCTCGAAGACTTTGCTCTCGATTTTTGGGTAATATTATCAAAGGTATTAGAATGTTTCAAATCTGTTCGCTACTAGGATCCAGATGTTAAAATCAAGTGTGAGATTACCGCGAAACCACCATAAGGGAGTTTATTTTCGTAATTTCATTAAATTTCAGTGAGAACTTTGAGTTTGTGCCTTGGTCAGGCATGCACCATGGGCCTTAAGCTCACGGTCGAATTATGGCTCTGAGCGTAACAGAAGTTAATTCATTAACCATATTTTGCCCGCATCTCGTGGTCGTGCGGTAGCGTTCTCGCTTCGCACGCCCGGGTTCCCGGGTTCGATTCCCGGCGGGGTCAGGGATTTTCTTTGCGTCGTGATGGCTGGGTGTTGTGTGCTGTCCTTAGGTTAGTTAGGTTTAAGTAGTTCTAAGTTCTAGGGGACTGATGACCATAGCTGTTAAGTCCCATAGTGCTCAGAGCCATTTGAATCATTTTTGAACTATATTTTAATGTGGTGTTTCTGTCACTGTGATATTTTAGGGTATTTGTTTCTGATATGTTTTCTTTTTGTACTTGGTTTCCCGTCGTTCGGTCGGTTGGAGCAACCGCCACATTAGTAAAGCGCAGTTTCGTTCCAAAAATGTACAGTAGCTTCACTACAGTTTCGTGCAACTCTGTTCCGAAATAGTAAATTTGTGCGGAGGATTAGAACTCTGAATCATGAAATGTGCGTATATTAACTTTGGCGCGAAACTGTGTCAATGGCGGTAGCGTTCTCGCTTCCCGCGCCCGGGTTCCCGGGTTCGATTCTCGGCGGGGTCAGGGATTTTCTCTGCCTCGTGAATACTGGCTGTTGTGTGATGTCCTTAGGTTAGTTAGGTTTAAGTAGTTCTAAGTTCTAGGGGACTGATGACCATAGATGTTAAGTCCCATAGTGCTCAGAGCCATTTGGACCATTTGCGTCAATAGTCGTTAATAGTAAGGTGGGTCATATCAACTGATACAAGGTACAAATAAATAATCACACAGTAGCGCGTGAGTCGAAGATACGACAGAAATTATCTTGTGTGTAAGAATTTTTGCATTTCTGATGGCTACCCCAACTTGGCCACGTGTGTGAACCAGTGCAATGTGATAATTAGTAAATGTTTCTTGTGGCCCCCATAACTATTTGATTTGCTTATAATGAAGTGCATTACACAAGGTACTCGAGTTATTGTATCAATGAAAAGTTCCGATTTTAATGCCTATTCATGAAATGGGAACTTGCATAATTTTTCCCGCCGTTTGATACTAAATGTTTCTCGTGCCTCCATAAGTACTTTGATTTAAATAGAATGAAGTATGCTACCAAATATTCAGGGTAAACTACTGTATCGCAGAAGGTTCCGATTTTATTGACTTTTATTCTGTTGGGATGGAGACTTGCAAAATTTTACCGCCATATGATAGTAAATGTTCTTGCGCTCCCCAGCTCAGTAATGTGGTGTTGTTTCGGAAAGCAAGATTAATCGAAAATAGACTGTCATAGTTAACTGGACCACTTGCTACCCCCTCTGCAGCGCACGTTTTAATGAAGTTCGAAATTTTTAAGCGGATACTCTTCTGAAATGACCGCGTTAACTTGTAGTGTATTTTTCTGAACTTGTTCTACGTGACCTATAGTAATTGAAGGTAATATCAATAGAAGATATGGGTTTAGATATAACTGTGTGCCTGCATAAAATTCCTCTGAAGCCAGGTCTGCTCTTCTCTCTCACTTTCCATAATTACGTGGTGAAAGTAAATCCTGTTTATTAGAAAGACCATTTTTCACTACGTATATTATGAGAGCCCCTGCTGTTACCTAATAATGGGCAGGAACTAGTTCCAGTACATAAATGGCTAATTGTTTAAATGCTATAGGCAGTCAATAAATATCAATTAATCGAGATTCTCTACTGATTATTTCCTCCTTTTAACAAATTAAAGAATTGGTAAAACCTAAAATATACAAACCTCCCTACAAAATGGAAAATAGGATTGATAAAATATCACTTAGAGATGAAACAAATTAGTCCCTGCCTCAGTCGCATGCTGGGCCAAAAAATAAAAATAATTAAAAGCTCTATACTCGCTATTAAGTCCTGCATAGGTGACTTATGCAGTGGTTACAACGTTTGCATTATCCGTTGGTTTCAAATTTTTACGGGTAAGTCAAAAGCCGCCACGGTAAAAATTATTAATATCCCACCAGTAGCTCGCACGGGTCTGGAACTTATAACTTCGTGGAGCACTCAAGTTTTGTAAACCAGTGCTATAAAGGCTAACGTGCAGGAGCATTAGTACACGATAAGCGACTGTAAACATCCTACCAAGTAGAATTTTATGGGTACCATCGGTAGGCGGGTTACGTTGCACTCTCTCCACCGATTCTGGAGAGAACCACCTCATTTCTCAGTTTATCACTCCGTATAGTTTTCAACACCTTTCTATAGCAGCTCGTGTCAGACGCTTCTGTTCTCTTCATTTATAGCTATCCCACAGTCTACGCAATCATAGACGGTTTGCTAATGAGAAGTTTCTTCCTCGCTTTAAGGCCGATGTTTGATATTAGCAGAAATTTTCTTGCCAGGAATGACAACTCTACCTGTGCTTATCTGCTTTCTACGTCCTCCTACTTTTGTCCATCTTGGGCTATTTGGCTTTCAACCTAACAGAATTCCGTAACTTCGTTTTCTTCTTGGCACGCAGTTTCGATGTCAAGTTCAACAATAATCTCATTTTCACTATTTCTAATTACTCTCGTTTTTCTTCGGTTAATACACAGCCTATTTTCTATATTCGTTGTACTGGACATTTCATTCAAATAGATAAATTAAAAATGACTAAGAAGAAATGTTGTGATTTTTTCACCTGTCCAAATGTGACATTCCGCTTCTTGTGCTTTGCAGCGTTTTCCGACAGAATCTGCTTGGACTCTCATCACAGCTCTCGTCTTTTAGTACGCGAACCAGCAATTAGAGCAGACATCTCCATACAGAAAACAGATTGCTTTACCTGAATGTAATTAAAACTTTAAGCTGTTTCGTTATGTACTGCAATTAACGTTTCGTTGCACTACCGTGACTACCTTGGTGTGCAATTCCGAGGCATCATGAAAAAGGAGTGCAAGGTAGGAGCATAAAGAGAGAGAGAGAGAGAGAGAGAGAGAGAGAGAGAGAGAGAGAGGTTGAGGGAGGATAAGAGCAAACAAGCACAGAAAAAAAAAAGTTGTACTATACGTTTCGACGAATATATTCTGTCGGAAAATTTTTTTACATCCCGTTTAGAAATTGAGAGATTTATGTTGCTAAACTCTCTAGGCAAAGACATTTTTACTTAAAATAAGTACCAAAAATAATTTAATCATTCATTCTCAAATCTCCCGTATGGTTGTTCCGCTACTGCCACAATATAAATGAAAACTTCCTCTTTTAAAACTGTTAACACATTCTTTCTGCAGCTCAAAGAGGTTGAGATTTACGTAAGCTTCATGGGAACGAAAACTTACAGACGTGGATCAAAATAGTTGTTTACCGAGATAAGTATACAACTGGCGAAATTAATTGCGGCAGAAAGACAAAGACATAAACCTAGCGACTTCACAGGTACCGTTCATCGTGTTACTCCATAAATTACGTAACTGTATAGACCTTTTCCCCCCTCAGCCGTGATCATCACCCTAGAAACAGGTTGCGAGAGAAATGGGAAACAAATGATGTAGTCAATCAGGAAGACTCTGAGCTCAGAATCAGTATTAGCGAATACTAATATGAGGATCAATAACACAGTGATTTTCACAACCGTCATGGACGGTTCAGGAACCTGGAGCATGGCTAAACAACAAGAGGATCTATTAGTATTTCAGAGAAGGGAAGTGAGAAGCTTATGGGGACCGATAGAGCAGGATGGAGGAGGAGAAGGAACGAAGAAATCTACCTCTTGAATCTGAAGAGCAGAATCATCCGGTGAGCGGACCGTACAGCAAGTATGCCACAAGCAAGTCAGTTGAAGAAAGCACTTGAAGGGAAAGAAGGGCGAAGAAAGTGGTCCAACTCAAACATTCATATTTATTTACGTACTACACGAATATGTAATAAAAATGGGGGTTCCTATTTAAAAAAACGCAGTTGATATCCGTTAGACCTATGTCAGCGCCATCTAGAGGGACAGCCATAGCGCCATCTGGTTTCCCCCTTCAAGCTAGACAAGTTTCGTTCTTTGCAGTTTTTTCGTTTAACGCTTATTTCGTGAGATATTTGGCCCGGTCACTATCAATGGACCATCCTACATGTATATTACTAACTACGTGATCAGGCCAAGTGGACCGCACGCATCTACAAGTTTCTTCCTCCACTGTACTCTGTCCATTGCTGCTATGCGCCAGCCGTTCACATCTATTGACACTTGGATTAAATCTTCATGGAGTCCATCCCTCCAACGCTTCTTCGGTCGCCCTGCCGGTCTCTTTCCTGTAGGTGTGAAATCCAGGAGCTTCTGCGGCCATCTGTGATCCCCCATCCAGGCCACATGGCCGGCCCACTACATTCGTTTGGCTTTGACAGTTCCTGCTGTGTTGGGCTGCTGGTATAGTTCCTCAAGCTCTTGGTTGTATCTGATCCTCCATTCCCCTGTGTCTGCATCCAGAACCGGACCGAAGATCTTCCGAAGCACTTTTCCCTCAAAAACAAGTAGCTTATGGAAGTTCTGTTTCCGGATACTCCATGTCTCACACCCATATAGAACAACAGGCTGGATCAGGGTTTTGTACAGTCGAGTCTTGAACTGTCTGGAGAGATGTCTGGACCGAAGCAGTTGTGCTAGGCTGTGGTAAGATCGGTTTCCTGATTATATTCTGGCATTGATCTCTGCTTCACATGACTAGTTCTCAGTGAAAAGTGTCCCTAGGTATTTGAATTTTTGAATTCTTGCACTCTCAACGAATACTGACAGGATATATATCAACTGAAATGCTTTTTACTTACTTTACTAACTAGAACACCTTAACCACTTGTCGAAATTAAATATGAGTAGTGTAGTCCTGTCTCTAATGTTTCAGATAAATTCCTTATGAGCTACATAACTTTGTCATCGATCAACTGCGTGGCACGTAGCATCTGACTGCTGCTTGTACTTAATCAAAATCTTTTGGCACACTTCCTTAAATAACCTTTCGACAAGGTGCACAGTCACATGTGGATGTAGGATATGTGGACTACGTGCTAGGCATTGGCTTATGTGAAGTCTGCCTATTCATGGACCTGTGAATCAATCATGTGACCACTAGCGAATATGTATAGTAAAATGCGTGCATACACCATAGTTATGTCGTCAGAGAGTTGACCATTCATAAGAATTCATATTTAGATAGTTTCGTATTGATAACACAAGATCTCGTCCGCTGTGACAAATTTTTACAGAACACAACATCCATGTTTTGCGTTTCAATCAACTAGGGCCTGGCGTCCATGCGTCCCTGTTCCTTTGTTTTGGAGTGAAGGCCTGTTGAAAAATCTTTGCATACACGTTTCTTCAAAACATTATGGAGATTTTCTTGAATATTCACTGAGATATGTAGCTCTATTGCGACTTGTAACACGACGATGAAACGCTGACCCGCTCCAGTCGCACATCCACCATGTGACATCGCCTGTTATGAACTGACTCGTCGAATGCATCATCTGTTCTCTATATCTGTTAGCTCAAGCTGCCACTATAGTTACTGCGCTTACCTCGTTTATGCGCAAGGATCACTCTCTGAATGCTTTGGATGTATACATCATATAGGACGTACACTCCTGGAAATTGAAATAAGAACACCGTGAATTCATTGTCCCAGGAAGGGGAAACTTTATTGACACATTCCTGGGGTCAGATACATCACATGATCACACTGACAGAACCACAGGCACATAGACACAGGCAACAGAGCATGCACAATGTCGGCTGTAGTACAGTGTATATCCACCTTTCGCAGAAATGCAGGCTGCTATTCTCCCATGGAGACGATCGTAGAGATGCTGGATGTAGTCCTGTGGAACGGCTTGCCATGCCATTTCCACCTGGCGCCTCAGTTGGACCAGCGTTCGTGCTGGACGTGCAGACCGCGTGAGACGACGCTTCATCCAGTCCCAAACATGCTCAATGGGGGACAGATCCGGAGATCTTGCTGGCCAGGGTAGTTGACTTACACCTTCTAGAGCACGTTGGGTGGCACGGGATACATGCGGACGTGCATTGTCCTGTTGGAACAGCAAGTTCCCTTGCCGGTCTAGGAATGGTAGAACGATGGGTTCGATGACGGTTTGGATGTACCGTGCACTATTCAGTGTCCCCTCGACGATCACCAGTGGTGTACGGCCAGTGTAGGAGATCGCTCCCCACACCATGATGCCGGGTGTTGGCCCTGTGTGCCTCGGTCGTATGCAGTCCTGATTGTGGCGCTCACCTGCACGGCGCCAAACACGCATACGACCATCATTGGCACCAAGGCAGAAGCGACTCTCATCGCTGATGACGACACGTCTCCATTCGTCCCTCCATTCACGCCTGTCGCGACACCACTGGAGGCGGGCTGCACGATGTTGGGGCGTGAGCGGAAGACGGCCTAACGGTGTGCGGGACCGTAGCCCAGCTTCATGGAGACGATTGCGAATGGTCCTCGCCGATACCCCAGGAGCAACAGTGTCCCTAATTTGCTGGGAAGTGGCGGTGCGGTCCCCTACGGCACTGCGTAGGATCCTACGGTGTTGGCGTGCATCCGTGCGTCGCTGCGGTCCGGTCCCAGGTCGACGGGCACGTGCACCTTCC
Organism: Schistocerca cancellata; assembly: GCF_023864275.1. Classification (NCBI taxonomy): domain Eukaryota; kingdom Metazoa; phylum Arthropoda; class Insecta; order Orthoptera; family Acrididae; genus Schistocerca; species Schistocerca cancellata. The sequence goes on from NC_064632.1 coordinate 336,892,967, forward strand.
GCCGACCACTGGCGACAACATCGATGTACTGTGGAGACCTCACGCCCAACGTGTTGAGCAATTCGGCGGTACGTCCACCCGGCCTCCCGCATGCCCACTATACGCCCTCGCTCAAAGTCCGTCAACTGCACATACGGTTCACGTCCACGCTGTCGCGGCATGCTACCAGTTTTACAGACTGCGATGGAGCTCCGTATGCCACGGCAAACTGGCTGACACTGACGGCGGCGGTGCACAAATGCTGCGCAGCTAGCGCCATTCGACGGCCAACACCGCGGTTCCTGGTGTGTCCGCTGTGCCGTGCGTGTGATCATTGCTTGTACAGCCCTCTCGCAGTGTCCGGAGCAAGTATGGTGGGTCTGACACACCGGTGTCAATGTGTTCTGTTTTCCATTTCCAGGAGTGTAAATTACAACCCAGTATGAAAAACTACTTGAAAACAGCATATACAAAGAAAGAAACAATTACAAGTTTACAAACCTTTTCAGACTAAAATAAAACTACATTCTTCCATCATTACACTGATAGTAGATTTTTCTCCCTAATTCAGTACAATATTTTCCCATTAGCTACGCGATCTACCCATGTAATCTCCACCATTCTTCTTGTAGTACCACATCCGAGAAGCTTTTATTCAGTTATCCTCTGAATTTCTTATCGTTCTCGTTTTACTCGCGTACAAGTATATACTACAGCAAATTCTTTTAGAAAAGACCGTGTAGCACCTGAATTTATATTCGATTCCAAGAAATTTCTCTTCTTCAAAAATGCTGTTCTTTGCTTTGCTAGTCTACATTTTTATTCTCTTTACGTCTACCATCATCAGTTACTTTAGTGCCCAAATAGGAAACTCATGTACTGATTGGTGTCTTGTTTCAGAATTTAAATCCTTCAGCATCGCTTATTTTAATTCGACTACATACCAGTATCCTCGTTTTGCCTTTATTGATGATCATTTTATATGCTTGTTTCAAAACCGTATCCATTCCGTTCAGCTGCTCTTATAAGTGTTTTTCTGTCTCTCACTGTGTCAAAGACAAATGCGAATTTTTTAAATTTCTTCTCTCTCAATTTTAAGTCGACCTCCAAAATTTTTTTTGACTTCCTCCACTGTATTGTCATGTTTGAATAACATTCTCACATCTAACTGTACAATAACGAGTAGAAACAAGTAATCAATCGAAAGGCGTTATTAAATGACTCATCCTGTTACGTGGGCCCCACTTACCAGCGTTTATATCGGAACAGACGATTCTAGAAGTTTGTCTTGTGGTTTTAGCAAACTTCTCGGACAATTTGGCGAAAGTTTCCATGCCAACATTAACAAGCAGTATATCGCTTGATTTGTCTTTTCAAAAAATTTAAAATGCCGTAAAAAATTACATCCTTAGTTAAAGAAAAAAAATAGCTTTCATAAAGCGTTTGGACAGAAATATGGAAACGCCAAAAACAGATCACATTACCCTGCCTAAATCGGTGTAGGCAACCCATAGATGATCTAAGAGCTTCGAGTGGTCTCAGAATGGACAAATACTGGCCCTGTATGGATTTAACGCGAATGTTATACTACTACGCCTGCAAAATAGTGGCAAGGTCAGTAATAATTGTGGACATGGATAGCGACAAGCAGCTTCCTCTCCAAAGTAGGCCACGAAATCTCAATAATCTTGGTATCCTGAGACTATGGTGACCCAGGGAGATACGACAATTCATCCTCGTGTCACAAAACCATTCTTGGAAGAGGCGAGTTGTGTGATCAGCGGCTCTGTCACGTTAATACACAGCATCATCACTGAGGCATAAACTTTGTACCATGGGACGGATCTGATCAGACTTGGCATTAATGCGATCTTCCAGAGTAACCATAGAGCTGGGGAATATCACGGTATGGCTGGCCAAATCATCATCAAATTCCCGCCGTGTTACGCTCTTGGGACGCAGACTCAGCCAGAAGTTGGAAATAGTCTGAAACAATACTCAAAAGATCAAATGACATTCTTCCAGTGCTCCACAGGTTTTATCGCTTCCGTACCACTTTTCCGTGTTACGGGCATCTGCATCACTGATGAGTGGTTTGGAATTCCAACTGGCCCTGAAATTCCCTACATCTGGAAGTCCCTTCGCGTTGTTTCGGTGCTCGCAGTACTCGCAAGTGCGACATCCGTTCCTATAGTGACTAGCCGGTACGGTATCTCAGCGAGTTTTGTCAGAAGGTTAGCTACCCTTTGTAATAAAAAACTGAGTGAATGGATCAATGAAGAACCTGAACGGGTGTCATCGGACGTCCGCCATAACAAATTCAACGAACAATATAGAACAAAATGAGATCAATAAAAAAAGTAAGTGGTCTTGGGGTAGCGCCTTTGATTCATAATTAAAGCGTCTTCGGACCCGAGTCGAATGCCACCGCTTCTTAAATTTTGATTAATAATCAGCATTAGCGGCCGAAGAATTCCGGCATAACAAGTCACCCTCATTCTGCCAACGGCCTTGTCAAAGACGGTGGAGGAGTGGACAGATGTTCAGGGCGCTCTCTTGTCCTAGGGGTCGGAAACTGGCTCTGAAGGCGGAAGAATCAAGAAAGATCAACGGCATGAGGATGCAGAAGGCAATGGAAACGACTGCATTAAAGACACGTAACATGTATCCAGAGGACATGTGGCCTGTGACTGAAGAAGTAACATGATGATCTCTCCTTTAACAAAAGATTCCGGAATAGTCCCACATTCGGATCTCCGGGAGGGCACTGCCAAGGGGGAGGTTACCATTAGAAAATGATTGAAAAATCAACGACATAAGAATATTCTACGAGTCGGGGCGTGGAGTTTCAGATGCTTGAACGTGGTAGGGAAACTAGTAAATGTGGAAAAGGAAATGCAAAGGCTCAATCTAGATTTAGTAGGGGTCAGTCAAGTGAAATGGAAAGAAGACAAGGAATTCTGGTCAGATGAGTATAGGGTAATATCAACAGCAGAATAAAATGGTACAACGGGAGCAGGATTCGTTATGAATAGTAGGGATGAGATTGTGTTGCTGTGAAGAGTTCAGTGACAGAGTTGTTCTTATCAGAATCGACAGCGAACCAACAACGACAACGATAGTTCAGGTATACATGCCGACGTCGGAAGCTGAAAATGAAGAGAGAGAGAAAGTGTATAAGGAAAGGGTAATACAGTATGTAACGGTGGATGAAAATTTAATGGTCATGGCGGACTGGAATGCAGGTGTCGGGGAAGGAGTAGAAGAAAAGGTTACAGGAGAATATGGGGTTGACACAAGGAATGAGAGAGGAGAAATATTGAGTTCTCTAATAAACTTCAGCTAGTAATAGCGAATACTCTGTTCAGGAATAACAAGAGGAGGAGGTAAACTTGGAAAACGCCGGATTAAAGAGGACCATTTCAGTAAGATTACATCATGGTCAGACAGAGATTCCGAAATCAGACACTGGATTGTAAGACGTACCCAAGAGCTGACACAGACTCAGATCACAACATAGTAGTGATGAGGAGTAGGCTGAAGTTTAAGGCTTTAGTCAGGACGAATCAATACACAAAGAAGTGGGATACGGAACTACTCAGGAATGACGAGATACGCTTAAAGTTTTCTACGGCTACAGATACAGCAATAAGAAATAGTTCAGTAGGCAGCACTGTTGAAGAGGAATGGACATCCTAAGAAAGGATGGTAATAGAAGTTGGAAAGGGGTGGGGGGGGAGGAACATAAATACAAAGAACGTAGATGCGATGAAACGGTGGGTAACAAAAGAAATACTTCAATTGATCGATGAAAGGAGGGAGTACCAAAATGTTCCCGGAGATTCAGGAATGCAGGAATGCAAGTCGCCGAGGAGTGAAATAAATAGGAAGTGCAGGGAAGCTAAGACGAAATGGCTACATGAAAAATGTGAAGAAATCCAAAAAGAAATGTCTGTCGGTAGGACTGACACAGCGTACAGGAAAATCAAAACAATCTTTTGTGACATTAAAAGCAAGGGTGATAACATTCAGAGTGCTACGGGAATTTCACTGTTAAATGCAGACGAGAGAGAGAGAGAGTAGATGGAAGGCGTACATTGAAAACCTCTATGTGGCGGAAGATTTCTCTGATGTGATAGAAGAAGAACCAGGAGTCGATTTAGAAGAGATAGGAGACCCGGTATTAGAATCAGAATTAAAAATAGCTTTGGAGGACTTAAGATGAGATAAGTCAGAAGGCATAACATTCCATCAGAATTTCAAAAATCATTAGGGGAAGTGGCAACAAAACGACTATTCACATTGGTGCATAGAATGTATGAGGCAGGCGACATACTATCTGACTTTCGGAAAAGCATCATCCACACAAATCCGAAGACGGCAATAGCTGACTAGTGCGAGAATTATCGCACAATCAGCTTAACTGCTCATACAAGTTGCTGACAAGAATAATATGCAGAAGAATGGAAAACAAAATTGAGGATGCGCTAGATGACGATCAGTTTGGCTTTCTGGAAGGTAAATGCACGAGAGAGGCAAATCTGACGTTGCGGTTAATAATGGAAGCAAGACTAAAGAAAAATCAAGAAACGTTCATAGGATTTGTTGACGTAGAAAAAGCGTTCGACAATGTAAAATGGTACAAGATATTCGAAATTCTGAGAAAAATAAGTTTAAGCTATAGGTAGAGACGGGTCATATACAAAACAGCCAAGAGGGAATAATAAGAGTGGACAACCAAGAAAGAAGTGCTCGTATTAAAAAGAGTGTAAAAGGGTATAAGACAAGGATGTAGTTTTTCACCCCTTGTGTTCAATCTGTAAATCGAGGAAGCAGTGATGGAAATAAAAGAAAGATTCAGGAGTGGAATTAAAATTGACGCTCTAAGGATATCAATGATACGATTCGCTGATGACATTGCTATCCTGAGTGAAAATAATGAAGAATTACATGATCTGCTGAATGGAATGGTTCAAGTGGCTCGGAGCACTTTGGGACATAACATCTGAGGTCATCAGTCCCCTAGAACTTAGAACTACTTAAACCTAACTAACCTAAGGACATCACACGCATCCATGCCCGAGGCAGGATTCGAACTTGCGACCGTAACGGTCGCGCGGTTCCAGACTGTAGCGCTTAGAACCGCTCGGCCACTTTGGCCGGCTGAATGGAATGAACAGCCTTTTTCAGTATAGAGAATGGACTGCGGGTAAATCGAAGAAAAACGGAGGTAATGAGATGTAGTAGAAATGAGAACAGCGAGAAACTTAATATCAGGATCGATGGTCACGAAGTAGTTGAAGTCAACGAATTCTGCTATCTAGGCAGAAAAATAACGAGTGACGTATAGAACAGGAAGGACATCAAAATCAGACTAGCAATGGCAAAAACGGCATTCCTGGCCGAGAGTACTAATATCAAATATCGGCCTTAATCTGAGGAAAAAATATCTGAGAATGTACGTCTGGAGTACAGCATTTTATGGTAGTGAAACATGGACTGTGTGAAAACCGGAACAGAAGAGAATCGAACAATTTGAGATGTGGTGATACAGAAAAATATTGAAAATTAGGCGAACTGATAACGTAAGAAATGAAGGAGGTTCTGTGCAGAATCAGAGAGGAAAGGAATATATGGAAAACACTAATAAGGAGAAAGGACAGGATGGTAGGACATCTGTTAAGACATGAGAGAATGACTTCCATGGTAACAGAGAGAACTGTAGAAGGGAAAAACTGTAGAGGAAGACTGAGATTGGAATATTTTGTGGCGGCGTTCGTAGCGACAAACACTTCGCTGTAGAAACGGCTTACGAAGTCACCGCCACACTTTTAATAGCGGGCCGACCGGTCCGCTGGAACAGTGAACAGAAAAATGAAAACCCAAACACTCTGATTAAATTAAGTCGGTACTTATCTTTATTAACGAAGATACAGAAACACAGTAGTGAACTCCGTGTCTACAGAAATCTGTCTAGTTCGAGTCGGAGCGGCTAGGTCAGCGTCGGCTGACGACAAACGACAACTCTGCTGCGATGAACACACAACTGACTAGCAAGTACACAAATCGGTGGCGAGTATACAACTGAGCGGCGAATACAGAACTGTCCTAGCGCTCGCGACTCCAGCGCTTAAGAAGCCAGAAGCCAGCGGTGGCGCGCGCAGACTTGCGGCGATTTCCTGTATCGCTGGCGCTGCTTATGCGGACGGCGTCCGGACTTTGATGCTGCCAACCTTTTGGCAGCGGGCTCGGTTGGCATTACTGGCTAGGATATAACAGAATACATCCAGCAAATAATAGTGGACGTAAGTTGAAAGCGCTACTCTGAGATGAGGAATTCATGGCGGGCCGCATTAAACCAGTCAGAAGACTGATGAAACACCCCACCCCCACAAAAAAGGTGACTTTTGCATCTGTCAATTTCTTCTTATTTGTCACGATTTTCTTCAAAGGCTGTCCGTCTCGACCACTTCACACACACACTTTCGTCCGCGTTGTGACTTTGCGGATGATGTTTTTCCGCTTACCCCATATGAGGTATCCATCTTTCGTTTGATCAGTCTTGAAACACCAAAGACGTTGAAACTCCTGATACCGTAAGTACCCATCATACGAGCACTAATAATCTGCCAATTTTCTATTTAACTTAGCTCCAACATAATGTACTGAGAACTAAACAGAACACGGTCCTGACGACTGATAGTTGTAACTTGTTGAGGACATCAGACAGGCAGACAGGTGCCCCTGTGGTCAAATACAGCTTCGCAACTTGCAGGCTTGGCTAGCATCTTGATTTATGTTTAAGCATGCGTTTCTCGCGGTGTTCCCACACTCATTTTTTCCAACCCTCGTATATGGTTGAATATAATTGGTTCTGTGAAGTGTTTGAAATATCCACTTTCAAAAGTTATTTTGCTGTCTCACGTCCTGCTACTAGTTAGCGGCAACGAAATATATTATACATGCTTTTGTTTCATTACACTGTTCATATGCCGTGCCTTCATTAGCTGGCAAAAGCTTCTCTTGGCTTTCCGTGCGGACGCACTTCCATGCTAAATAAAGAGGCTAACACAAGTTCTGTTAATTTCTGACCCATTCTCTTCTGTTTTAAATAATTTGTTTACGTTTCCATAATTGTATCATATTTATAATGTTCCATAACATCCATTCGTAAGTCATTCCCTTTCATGAAGAAATACGCTTGAGGAAAGGGGAACGTAATATTACTTTGGGTCTACTTAAAAAATGTATTGCATATTTTAGGCAGAAAATGTGCCCTGAAAATGTTTCGTTTATTTATTTTCCTGTATGTTAAGTAATTACCGAAGTACATGTTTCCTTTGATCGCTGTATTCTCTAGAGGTTTTCTCATTAAATATCAAAATCTTACTGTTATAAGGGAAAACTGCTATTGTTTCCTTTGCACGTACATTAGAATCCTATTTCTGTTTATCGAAAGTGTTCTGGGACATTTCACTGTTCTGGTTTTTTCTTTTCACATCAGTGGAGCCATGTTTCCAATGGCTTTAAATTAAAAATAAGAAAAGTTCACCTAATGGATCTATGACTTTTCTCAACATGTGTGAATTATTCTTCGCTGTGTTCTTATTACATTGTTACAGAGAGATATTCACTATATTTGTCTATTCGTTTTTGTTTATCTATAGTCAAATGATGCGTATCCTCAGAGAAACGTATGTGATTCACATATGTTGTAGTAGCACATACTCTTTCCTTTTTTCTAGTTTAATGAACTAAAATCTTCCTCTACGGAAACTTAAAATAGCCTTGGCATTAAGAATCTCCTTCTCCACTAATATTCGACAGTATTTCTAGATTGGTGCTGATCATAATTTTGTTGGTAATTGGTGCTATCTAAATTAAATCCGCATCTTTTAATAAAAATAATTAACAATTTTAATGAATGACGTCAGTGATTACCAGACAAAACTATCTGAATGTGAATTCCTTCTTCTTTGGTGGCCTTCCATGAAATTTTCTGCGCTTCAGTTGGGTGCATGATAGACCAGGCCAGTTTCCCGATGTTACAACGACTCCTGAGGGCTGAGTGCTGCCTTATCTGAGGACAGAGTGATCTCAGCGATCGCGAGGGTGCAGGTAACTTGCAGTGTGCCGCACCGACTTCTTGCCATCATCCCCCTTTTTCAGATACGAACGTTTCCTGTACTAAGGGTACTTTTCCTTTATGCTTTTATGCTCTTAGGCAATTTTTTAAGTATTTTAGATGCAAGATTTGAATAAAAATATGTACCCTTTTTCAAAATTAAAATTTTTATATTTGCCTTCTTTTTAAGGACCGGAATAGTTAAATTTGAAATATTCATTGTTGTAATAAACTAAATGATTGTTCACTATCACGCCAAATAACAGCAATAATTTTATTTGTATAGAATGGAGCGGAGAGTGAAAATTTATACCGAGGATGGGGATCGATCACGGGTGTTCTGCATGCTAGGCAGTTGCGATAGCTACTAACCCACCTTGGCACAGCGGTTCACACACCAGCATGGATTACCCTGGAACGCCTCCCCCCTCTATCCAAATTCTCACTGTCGACCCAGTCTACTTTGAATCCCACTTACACACGAACAGAATTGCCTAGGCTTTTCATGTTCTGGAGTAGTACCTTACCCTCGAATGTAAATGGGGGATCCAGCTCTAAGGCCAGATCAAGCACTTACATAAACGATATGACACAATTGCAGAGGCTTTACTGGTCTCATTCAGATATGACTGTAAGCGGTGAGTGATATTGTGGTGTCACCGCCAGACACCACACTTGCTAGGTGGTAGCCTTTAAATCGGCCGCGGTCCGTTAGTATACGTCGGACCCGCGTGTCGCCACTATCAGTGATTGCAGACGAGCGCCGCCAAACGGCAGGTCTAGAGAGACTTCCTAACACTCGCCCCAGTTGTACAGCCGACTTTGCTAGCGATGGTTCACTGACAAATTACGCTCTCATTTGCCGAGACGATAGTTAGCATAGCCTTCAGCTACGTCATTTACTACTACCTAGCAAGGCGCCATTACCAGTTACTATTGATGCTGTAAAACATGTACCGTCAAGAGCGATGTTCACCAATTATGGATTAAAGTGAAGTATTCCAGCAGCTACATATGTTTTATGCTAGTCTCATTTCCTTGTCCTGTTCCAGACCTCACGCCAGCCTGCGTGAACTTAAACGCGTGCCTTTCAGCTTCTTCATAGTGGGTTGGCTGTCTTGCCAATCCACAACAGATATCATAATGAGACCACTAATATGCAATAATACATGTTAAGTCCCATAGTACTCAGAGACATGCAATAATGCTGTGGACTATAACTCACCATCCACTTCAGCGTATTCTGTCGGTCACAAATTGCTATGCACGGCTACACTGACATGTAGATATGTTTTTATAGTGATACCCGAAAGTTGACAGAAATTGTACATGATGGAAAGATCGAACGTTCAGAGATGTGTACATGAGATTTCAATTGTTGTTTCTAAGACACGTTGAAAGACCATGTACACAATTGTATCCAGAGGATCTGAAAGGATTAAACCAGTTGTATTTTGAAGGTACGTAGACGATAATTTCATAGCGAGAAGGTAAATTGATGGTTTTTCTTCGTCACCTCAATTCCATTCAAAGCAACATTAGGTTCACTGAGCAAATAGATATACATTGTTGTCTGCCATTGTTGGATGTCTTGGTTAGACGAAAGAATGATGGCTCTCTGGGGCACTCACTTTGACGTAAGCACATTTATACTGATTTGTATTGCAAACGTCAAGTTGTCATCATCCGACGCAAACTATAAGCGTGGTTATAACACTCGTCCACAGACTTAACACTTATTTTAAAAAAATGCATTATAACCATCAGCTGCAGGATGGTGGTATTTTAATGATGGGATATTATTAGATTAGGGCTGAAACTGCGACATTTCCTGTGGATGTCACAATGGTCTGCATCAGTTGACCTCACCAATATTCACACGTATTTAATAGAATAGGTGTCATGGAACAAATAATTAATGAGAGAGAAGTGGTCCTTGAAAACATGTGACCTGAGTGCTGCAACTCACACAAGCTAATAACAGAGGGTTCTTCTAACTACGGAATGAAACAATGTCCACATCGATCTTTGTTTATTACAATATTCTCTGCTGAAGTTGAGAGGTGGCATAAGCCCCCTTTCATTTTTCTATCTTACGATTTTCCTCTCTAATTGTATGCAGTGAAAAGTCGCTATTCCTTCACACACGGACTTCCCACGCAGCGTCTCTCGTCACCCGGGTGGTCCGGTGACAGGCGGGCTCTGCTGATCTGGAAAGGGTTAAGCCGACGGGTGTGAGGAAGTCGAGTGAATGCTTTGCAGACGCCGACATTGTCAAAAGACACGCCCGGAGGGGTCTGAAGTAGCGGCTGGGCTAGAGGTTCCGTTACTTCGCAGAAACTTAGCGAAAACACTTTCTGGCGGGCTACCAGCGTGGCGTGGGAATGACTTGTGTACCCAGGCAGTTGTGGCGGGAAAATTCCCGCGCTTTCTGCAAAAATAGTAACTGTGGCTTGCTCAGGGCATAGCTCCATGGCGTAGCAAAATCAGGGCAGAAATTGGCGCCAAGAACCTCCATTGGTGGAATGGTAGTGCTCCGGCAATAGAGTGGAATTTTCCGCCGGTTTTCAAGTTGCTGATAGGAACGTTTAACCACGGCCAATGTTGTGTGTTCGGCCTGTACGGGTGCTCTAAGTAGTCGGCTCTCGCCTTTCGGTCGAGGACGTCGAAGCAACCAGCCATCGCCTCCAGTCCGCCAAATCGTGTTCTTGCAGTTAAGAAGACAGATTGGTAAGGTATGTCCGCAGCACCGGCAGACAGGGATTTTCCTAGGTGATAATCAGAGCTCAGCAGAGCGAGCCTGTTCGTCTTTTTCTAACTTTGTTCTGTCTTGGGTAGCAGCAATCAATGTTGGGTTCGCTATGTGTTTTCTCTTAAGATTTGAGTTTCAAGGAATTGGCTCCACATACAACTTCGTCATAATCCTCACAATCTAGTTTAGGGACAACTTCACATTCACAGCGTTTGTTTGAATATCCAATTTGAGCCAATTTGATGTATTGTAAATGTTTCATGTGTTTTTGTTTATTATTTTGTGTTTAGTCTTAATAAATCATATTGTTATTTTGGACAGAACTTTCATTCTGTTAATCGGTAGAGCAACCCTATCATTCCTCACTATGTTAATGAAACCTTCGTTTATTTAACGTATTTATCAAATTAAATTATTGCAGGTGCCAAACTCTCTTCTACTCCACTGGCAGGGTTGATTAGAGTCAGTTCGCGTTTTTTTTTTTAATCCTTGTGCAACAGCAAAAGTCGGAGTTAGAATACGGGGGGCTTAGAGCATCATTTACATATGTAGATTCTAGAAGAATTTAGTGTTAAATACACTGCTAGCCCCGGCACCTCGCAAAGTATATGAATAAAAAATTATTAATGTACCAGTTCGATCACGAGAAGTGCAGATAATGAGCGAACTATTGACTTTCAACACGGGCCAATATGAATCCAACGCATGAATGCCTCGGCAAAGATTGGATACATCAGCTAGATGGGACAAATTTTGAATCAACACATGTTTATCGATAATTAGACCCACTATGATCGGTCTGTGGTTGCGTGTCTGCCAAAAGAAAGAAAGAACTACACATTTAACAAACATTTTCAACTGATTCATGGTGAATCTTCAGATGCTCGCAAAGATATTTGGTTATGAAATGAGACTAGCCGTAACAAAATGCTGATAAATGTATGTGAATTTTCAAACCCTGCTCAACAATGCAGTGATATCTCACCACAACCATCTTCCTTATGCGTGAAGTCACGGCCGAGGATCACGTAAAATTCTCTTCTCTGCTGAGAGCTGATATCAAGGATGCCCTCCGCTCTCTATCAGTAACATAAGTCCGTTCTCCAATCTACAAGTCTGCGCAATTCCATCGCGCCAGTGGCAGTGATTCTGCCAGTTACTGGCCAGTCGTTTACTGTTACAAGTCATCAGTCTCCTCTCCATGCTGAAGTTTTATAACATAAACCTATCTTACACACCCTGGTTCGGAGCACTTAAACAATTCAGTTTCTCCCACGCTCCATGCTGTTCAGCCAGTGTGGTTTCCTCCACGTATCTACTTCTCGAAAATTGTCATTTTGGCTTTCTGCACTCTGGAATTTGTTCAGGTTAGCCGATGACGAGGCCTGTCACAACTTTTTGGGCCGGGATTCATCCACTTGGCGTAAGGCAGTAAAAGAGAGATGGCCAAAGATGAAAAGAATTTGTGTTCATAAAGTAGGCTATCCAGTTCTCACGACTTGTCAAGATGTTTATCTGTTTGTGACTGACCGTCACGGAAATTTCCTGGAAAATCTGTCTTCGGCAAGCAAAGAAAAGTTGCTTTGAATTTTGTGTGGACTGATCGCCCTCTCTTGCTAAAAGTCGTCATTTTCTACCGATTGCAGGTGTTCATCGCGCCACGTTAAGGATTTCTAAGACTGCGGACTTTGGCCTACGTCATACAAGAAGTCTACCTTTGATTTAACCTAACTGGTGAGGGATTCTGCCAGTAATTGTTTGTCTTGTTTATCCTGTGGCAGGCCGGCCGCTGTGGCCGAGCGGTTCTAGGCGCTTCAGTACGGAACTACGTGGCTGCTACGGTCGCAGGTTCTAATCCTGCCTCGGAGATGGATGTGGGTAATGTCCTTATGTTAGTTAGATTTTGGTAGTTCTAAGTCTAGGTGACTGATGACCTCAGAAGTCCCATAGTGCTTAGAGCCATTTTCTTCTGTGGCTTCAGTATATTTGACAAAAACTAAGACTGTCAGTATCTATGACAAATTGGTTGTACAATTGTGGATAATTTCGACGTGGTTAAACTTCAAAAGAATATGGGATATTTTTAAATAATCTGTTGTACCCTAAATCCAGGATGATGGTTAATAACCGAAAACGGTAGAAGACTATTGGGACAGTAAAGAGCTGATGGTTAAAATATATTTTACAAAATATTTTGCGGCTGTTGAACCTCAACATAGAAACATTTTAGATCTCACACTGTCTCACATCTAGACAGACGGCCTAAAGACAGTGTTCAGAAAGAATAGCTATTCCACCCAGCAAATTATCAGGATACCATCAGTTAATACCAAGAATCAGGAAGTGGATGATGAGAAGAACAAGCCGGCAAAACCATAAGCTTTCCTTCCTTACGTGGGCAGCTCTTAGTTTAGAAAAGAATGCTCTGCAAATTTCACATAAAATCGATTTTCGTCCACCATTTACGACTGCCAATCTTTTTGTTCCACTGAAGGACGAATTGTTACTTCGGACGGCCGGAATTTACAAAATAACTTGTCAATATGGTATGACGTGCGTAGAGCAGACCACATGCACTGTGAAAGAACACTACACAGAACATTAGCGTTGCATTCGCTTTTTGCAACTAAGCAAGTCCGGTATTTCAGAACACTATATTTCCACTGGACGTTAGTGCAATATGGCGGAACTGTGATTCTGCACGACTTCATTCTGGGATTCCATTATTCAATAAATTCGTGGAAGTACACCTGGCGGAAAGCCTAATAAATGAAGATCTACAATTGGAGAATGCATGAAACCCCGTCAGCTCCTCGATTTGTTGTAATGTAAGGTGACGGAGTGCGCCAACAGTCTCGGTAAGCGGTGATGCAGAGAAGAGCTGAGTTCCATGATTGTACCAGAGGGGCCCGTCTCTCAACCTGATTCTAGGGCAAGGGCGGAATACTCGCAGAGCGTTATATATTGCTGGACGGAGCAAGTCTTCGTCAGACTTCTGTGGCTCACGTGAACTTAGCGACGACTGGCTGCAAGATCGGAAATTGTGTTTGAGCATTATGTTCGAGGTGGAAACTTTAAAATTCACTTGTGTTGAGTCAATGATCTACATCTCAAGTGCTGTTACCAAAGATCCACATGAAACAATGTATAATACAGTTCACTACATGGAAATGGTGTATTGTCCTATATCCACTTCTTAATCTTTTTCCATTCATTGGATGAGATCCAGTGTCTTTGTTACGCAGTTAGTGACTATTTAACTCAGATGTTCATAGATCACAGAAAGGAGTATTTGTCGCTTTTTTTCTTGAATAATAATTCTGACATTACTCCATTACCAGTAGGGAATATAATTGGGTATAAGGCGAGAAATTATTAACAGGATCGTAATACTATCGGCCCTTAAAAAATAGGCAATCGCCGATAATATTAATCATCTGCGAAGGATATAGCCGGACCGTGACTGTATCTAACGACAAGGAATCGTACTATAATTTAGTTATCGGGAAGAAGGTGAAACAGTAACAATAGCAATGCTAACGGAATTTGAACTTGCGTTCTACTAATGCGAAAGTAAACTGTAGTTATATATACAAGCGTTCGCCAGACTAATTAGGGAATGCACTAGCAAGTTTTATAGCAAAGTGAAACTTTGCCTAAGAAAACTAACCTCACTTGATACCCTATCTAATTTCTTGTAACACAGGTATTCTGAATATTACATAGCAACCTGCCTTAGCAAACAACACAACAGCTAGCCCCTACGCAGAACAGAGAGTGGTGAATATTTGCAACACTACAAATCTTCTCTCAATAACACTTACTATTGGCAAAAACTACTGGGCAGTATAATGAACAAGCGCAGGAGGTCATATGAACCTACTAACAAAGTCTGATTGGTAGTAGCATAAACTACTATTATTTGGAGCAACCATCACCAAAATGATCATGATTTGAATCACTACTGATTACTATGTGCTCCAGAAATTTGCACAGGGAGTTACTCAGCACAAATTGGCAGTAGATGTATTATTTATAAGAAAAGTTTTGGCGCAGAATAAATAATTTCACTGATTTCTACATTTGCTCAGGGGGAACAAGAGAACCTAGCAACTAGTCTTTCATTGGACTCATACTCAAACTCGCTTTATACACTCCTGGAAATTGAAATAAGAACACCGTGACTTCATTGTCCCAGGAAGGGGAAACTTTATTGACACATTCCTGGGGTCAGATACATCACATGATCACACTGACAGAACCACAGGCACATAGACACAGGCAACAGAGCATGCACAATGTCGGCACTAGTACAGTGTATATCCACCTTTCGCAGCAATGCAGGCTGCTATTCTCCCATGGAGACGATCGTAGAGATGCTGGATGTAGTCCTGTGGAACGGCTTGCCATGCCATTTCCACCTGGCGCCTCAGTTGGACCAGCGTTCGTGCTGGACGTGCAGACCGCGTGAGACGACGCTTCATCCAGTCCCAAACATGCTCAATGGGGGACAGAGTTGTTTCGTTTACTGTGAAACCTGGCTTCTGGCCGAATTTCATAATCCTAGGTCAACGGACCACGAAATTCAGCAAGGAGCAATGTTTCACTGTAAAAAATAAATAAATAAAAATAAAAACAACATTGAAAACTCTTAATTTGTAAATCTATAACATAAATGTTATTTCTTGTCATTAAAAGTACAACAATGTTCAGGGAAATTCAGCGATTCACAAATACAAGCCACTTAGCGTTGTAATAAGTAGGAAGTGCAGGGAAGCTCATGAGAAATGGCTGCATGGAAAACGTGAAGACATGGAAAAAGAAACGACTGTAGACAGGACTCACTCAGCATATATAAATGTCAGATCAGCATTGGGTGATGCAATGTAAAATCATCAGACGATCAACTCCAATTACAAAATTATGTAGAGAGAATTTCTGTGTGGTGCGAAAAGTGGCAATTGCACATGGAAACAAAAAGAGATCCGATATATTTTGGGTATACGATAAATCGCACAAATCTAAGGGCTGTTAATTCCATTAAATACCTAGGAATTACAATTACGAGCAACTTAAATTGGAAAGACCACATAGATAGTATTGTGTGTAAGGTGAAACAAAGAGTGCGCTTTGTTGGGAGAACACTTAGAAGATGCGACAAACCCACTAAAGAGACAGCCTACATTACACTTGCCCGTCCTCAGCTGGAATATTGCTGCACGTTATGGGATCCTTACCAGGTAGGATTGACGGAGGACATCGAAAAAGTGCAAAGAAGGGCAGCTTGTTTCGTGTTATCACGCAGTGGGGTGAGAGCGTCCTGATATGATACGCGAGTTGGGGTGGCAGTCACTGAAACAAAGGCGGTTTTCTTTGCGGCGAGACTATTTACGAAATTTCAATCGCCAACTTTCTCTTCCGAATGCGAAAATATTTTGTTAACATCCACCTACGTAAGGAGAAATGATCATCGTAAATAAGAGAAGTCAGAGCTCGAACGGAAAGATTTAGGTGTTCCTTTTTCCCACCTTCTTTTTAAGTGTGAACTGCAGAATAACCATGTAGATGTAGAAGTGAGGATGGCAACAAAACGACTACTCACGTTGGCATGTAGCACGTATGAGTCTGGCGATATACCATCTTACTTTCGCAAGATCTTCATCCATACAATTCCGAAGACTGCAAAAGCTGACATGTGGGAGAATTATCGCAATCAGCTTCCCAGCTCATGCACCCATACTGATAAAAATGATCTACATAAGAATGGAAAAGAAAATTGAGGAGGAGTTAGATGACGATCAATTTGATTTTAGGAAAAATGAAAGGCACCGGAGAGGCAATTCTGAAGCTGCGCTTGGTAAAGGAAGCAAGCAAGACTCAAGGAAAGTCCAGACACTTTCACAGGGTTTGTCGACCTGGAAAAGGCGTTCGACAATGTAAAATGATGCAAGATGTTCGAAATTCAGAGAAAAATAGGGGTAAGCTACAGGGAAGACGGGTAATATACAATACATACAAGAGCCAAGAGGTAGCAATAAGGGTGGAAGACCAAGAACGAAGTGCTCGGATTAAAACGTATGTAGGACAGGGGTGTAGTTTTTTGCTCCCACTGTTCAATTTGTATATCGAAAAAGGAATGGTAGAAATAAAAGAAATTATCAATAGTGGATTTAAAATTCAAGGTGAAAGGATGTCAGTGAGTAGATCTGCTAATATATTGCTATCCTCAGTGAAAATGAAGAATTAGTAAAGAATCTGCTGAATGGAATGAACAGCCTAGTGTGTAGAGTGTGACAGTAAATCTAAGAAAAACGAATGTAACGAGATGCAGCAGAAATTAGAATAGTGGGAAACTTAACATCAGTATTGACTGTCACGAAGTAAATGAAGTTAACTAATTTGTCTACCTCGGGAGCAAAATAACCCATGATGGCCGGTGCAAGGAAGATATAAAACGCACACTAGCACAGGCAAAAAGGGCATTCATGGACGAGAGAAGCCTATTAGTATCAAATATAGGCCTTAATTTGAGGAATAAATGTCTGCGAATGTAAATTTGGAGCACAGCATTATACGCTAGTGAAACAAGGACTGTGGGGAAAACCGGAGAAGAAGAAAATCGAATCATTTGAGATGTGGCGCTACACAAGAATGTTGAAACTTAAGTGGACTAGTACGATAAGGTTATCCGGGGAATCGGCGAGAAAAGGAATATGTGGAAAACACCGACAAGAAGAAGCGATAGGGTGATAGAACATCTGTTAAGGTTCAAAATGGTTCAAATGGCTCTGAGCACTATGGGACTTAACATCTATGGTTATCAGTCCCCTAGAACTTAGAACTACTTAAACCTAACTAACCTAAGGACAGCACACAACACCCAGCCATCACGAGGCAGAGAAAATCCCCGACCCCGCCGGGGATCGAACCCGGGAACCCGGGCGTGGGAAGCGAGAACGCTACCGCACGACCACGAGATGCGGGCATCTGTTAAGGCATCACGGGATAACTTCCATGACACTAGTGGGAGATGTAGAAGGTAAGCTATAGAGAAAAACAGGAATTGAAATACATTCACAAATTATTGAGGACGTTGCCTGCCACTGCTACTCTAAGATGAAAGTATTGGCCCAGGAGAGGAATTCTTGGCGGGCGCATCAAACCAATCCGAAGACTGATGACTCAACAATAGGTCAATGGAGATACCACATAGGTTTTGATGAGTGTATTTGTATCAAAATATAACCGTATGTTTTGATTGCATTGACTCAGAACCTTAATGTTTTACACCACCAAGAGGCCGTAAACCTTAGTAAGTGACATAAATTTCAGTTTGATCTACCCGTTCCTGAGAGACGTGAGTCTTAATAGTCGGACGGACAGACAGACAGAAACACGGAATTAATCCTAATACGCATTCGGCTTTTAAAGATTGTGGTACAGAAGCCTAAAAAAGTATCGCTCCTATTTACATAATACACGTAATTCGTTCACGTTTTTTACATGTAAGTGACAAATGTCGTGGGATACTTCCTAATACTGCGTCGGACTTCCCTTCGCCTGGCGTACTGCATCAACTCGACGTGACATGGACTAAGATGTCGATCGACGTCTCCTGCAGAAATATTGAGTCATGCTGCTTCTATTGCCGCCCATAGCTGTGAAAGTTTGGCCGGTGCAATATTCTGTGCACGAGCTGACCTCTCGATTATTTCCGATAAATGTTCAATGGGATTCATCTCATGC